>NC_050103.1:85674517-86299517 GCF_902167145.1 Zea mays | reverse complement strand
TTGTTTGGCTAATGAAAATGATAGTGGAAGCACAAATAAGGATGAGGAGGAAGAAAGAAGCTTCATGCAACTCTACGCTCACCTAAGCCAAGAGGATAAGGCGGTCATGCTCAAACTTCTAGAAAGAGCGAGAGAGCAAAGCGATGCTCGTCAAAGGATAGAAGATGTTCTCTCCATGAAAATGCTACACTTTGACGAGTTGACTAAAGAACACGAGGAGCTAAAGTGCTCTCATATTGATTTGGTCCAAAGGTATGAAACTATTTCAATTGAACAAGATAACGCTTTACATTGTATCGCTCAATTATTAAATAGGAATACCTTGCTTAAGGACCAAGTAGAAAAGCTAAAAGTTGAAAATCTAGCTTTTCAAGAAAAATATGATATGCTCCTATGCTCTCATGAAAATCTTATGGATGGTCATATCATATTAGATATTGCTCATGAGGTTGTGATAGAAAACTTACAATCCCAACAACCTCACTTTTGCACATGTATTCAAATTGAAACTATATTACCATGTGCTAATGTTTGTTGTCCGTCGACAAGCAAATCTTCCTTTGAGCTAGAATTTGCAGGAGCAAACGATGATACATATCAAAAGCTCAAAGAAGAAAATGAGAGGCTAAAAATGAGCTTGACTCAACTAAAAGGGAAATGCATTGCTCAACCTTCTCAAGATAACCGTGATCACATGGTGAAGAAGCTTGAGACAGGAACAACCGAGGCATGCACTAAATCCCTTGAAGAAAATGTCAAGGACTTGAGGATTGCTAAGAGGAGGAAGCAAAAGAAGAAAATCAATACCTCTTCTAAAAGCCTCAACCATGCCTCCATAAAAGGTAACATCCAAGGTAATAATCAAGTTACACTTCATACAAATAAATTCAAGAAGTGTAGTGAATGCTTTGAAGAGGGGCACTTGATTAGATCATGTCCCTATATTAAAAATGGCTTGATTATTAACAAGGATGATAAACTCTGTTTTAAATGTTCAAAGAAGGGACACTTTATTAAATCTTGTCCCCATTTAAAACAAAAGGGCATAGGGTTAGAAAAGAAAGTTTTTACTAACCATGTAGCAAGCAACAAACAAGGAAAGAAGAAATCTTCAAAATTTGGAAAACGTCTATGCTACACATGCCGGGAAAAGGGACATCAATGCAATGATTGTCCCATTGGTAACTCCTCCACTCATAGCTTGTCATTTGATTCATATATAACTAGGCAACCCAAAATTGCAACTTGTGCTAGAAAGGCAATGAATTTGCCAAACGCTAGCGCAAAGGACATTTGTGTTCCTAGATCTTTGTTAACTAACCATAATGGACCCATCAAGCGATGGGTACCAAAACATGCTTGACAAGCTTTGCAGGAGAAGGAGATGGTATGAAACTTTGGGATGCTTAAGAAAGTCAATTCAATTTTTATCAAGCTATCCAAGATTGACCCAAGGTTATTTTGAATTGTTATATCTTAAACTCATATCATCTCGAGGAAAGTGTTGATGTTGTAGGAAATAAAGAATCATCCTATGCCAAAAAGTCAAAGCCCACAACTTGAAGGAAAGTCAAAGGATGGTAACATTTATGCTTTTAAAGTGCAAGTATTTTAGAATATCATTTCTTATGTGTCTTGTGTAGTCACATAGAAAAAGGAAGCACTTAAAATGCTCTTAAAATTATGTCACCCTTCCTTGAAGAAATTCCTCCCATATGGTAGATTGTACATTCATCATTCTTATACTATGACAATCTACATGTTCTAAAATTATTAAGCAACTCATGGCATGTTTTACACTTATTATCTTATTATTGCCATGATTCTAGATATAGAGAGATATTCCAAGTTCTTAAAAGAATAGGGTGTCACGATAGGAATTCAAACCCCTACGACACCTACAAAAGGAAGATTCTCTCTATGACTAGAATAGTGAGACTGATGCTTTTATCTAAGTAACCCATGTAGTCCCACTAGTAGAGAATATGTTCCTCTTTGGAGATGCGTAATTTAACATAAAAAGAAAAGTCAATCCAATGACTTATGATTGTTATGCTTCTTGCTTATATTGGATATGATTCTTCTACATTTATCGCTCTCCATGTTATGAATTAGATTTATCCCCGTAATCTTAAAGGACTTACTATGCTTGTTTCATAAGTTAAAACTAAGCATACTTCAAGGGATAATCTAGTTCATATTATAAAGTTTCCATGCTTTAGTAATTCACTTTTCATTCCCTATCAAAAATGATTACAAAAAGGGAAACTAGTGCTTGTGTTGCTATTAACATTTATCTTAAGCCTACTTATGAAAATCTACAAGAGAGTAAGTGCAAGGTTAAAGCCACAAGCCTCAAAGGGTACTCTTCACCCAAAAGGAAGAAAGGTCAAAGCAAAGGTATGTGAACTCATCTCTTTAATTTAGTTCCCATCAATGATTGTTCACTCTAATTATATCTTTGTGAAGAAATAAATTCTTTATTAAACTTAAATTGGCTAAGATGTGCATTCAATCTCATTCTCATTAATGCACTTATCCATTAGAATCTATTTCATACCTTTGCTATATATGTTCTCATATTGACTTGCTTTTAAGTAATGATTAATAAATTCAATATGAAGAAATAAATTCCTATGCTTGATCAAATGTTTAAATAGTGCATGTTCCTCTTTTCAAGTAATGTGCACTAATGTCAAGGATTTTACTTCATGTCTGTGTGACTTGTGGATGATGAATTGTGTATATTAACTATCTAAAAAAATCATCATTCATCATATACTCCCTTGCGCTATTAACATCTCTCTTGAGTATTTTCAACAAGTTTGGAAAGAAAAAGAGACAACTACAAAGGGAGGACACTCAAATGAAAAAGGAAGAACATCAAGGACAACAACACCACACCCTGGTGTTCACAACAATCAATAGTGTGGTTGTAAGCACACTTTATCCTTTTCATTATGAGATTGCAAGGCTTAAATTGTTTATTGCAAATCTTTTAAGCCTTGATCGAGATATATAGTGCTTCTCCCTATTTGCCTTTAAAAGTGAGTACATCCACCCATTTCCTTCATTCTTGATGCATATCTCTAGGGGAGCCTATTTCTATATCTTGATTATTTTGAGACTTGCACATTAACTTAGAAATCTCATATTGTCTCATGTATGAGAACAAGTTTCTCATAAGGCATGCTACTACATTTCAATCCATCTTGGTAAAATAATGTCACCTTTATCAAGGATTGTAGCTTTCAATGTTAAAGTAGCATATTTATCGGATTCTCCTATTTATGAGCATGCTTGAAAATCTAATGCCTATGTTGTTCTTTTGATCGCATCTATTGTATGATCATTGAATAACTTCAATTATCACTTATGCTTCTTAGTGCTTCATGCAATTTCAATTTGATTTCAATCTATCTTGATATGCACTAAGTTAAAAGGAGAATTCATGATTCATTTATGCAATTTGTGATCCATTTTGATAATGACTTAGAAAAGGATCACTAGTTGTAGAACTCTCTCTTGTGCAAAATATTTCCATACATTGTCTTGAGTACAGATCTTAGACAAATTCCATAAGACCAAAGACAAAGCACAATGAAGAGAGCATCACTATGTAAAGGTACAAAAGGGTAAAACTATTCAATCTTATTCATACATGTACCTAAATCTTCCTACATTCCTTGCATATCTTGTATAAAAGGAAGAGAAAGCATGTTCATATATTAACCCTGCTTCATACCTAGGTTAACTTCTCAAACATTCATTCTTACATCTCTGTTTAAGCTGGGTGAAGTGATTTTATTGTCAAAGAGCTTAAAGCTTAACCTTGTAACGAGGATAAGTTGCCTTCGTTCCAAAGGTGGATGGTCCTTAAGCCTCTTTGAAATCCTTAAGGGTAAATGCTTGAGATATTTATAACATGCTTTCATAAGTGCATAAACTGTCATGAGCATCACACCTATACTATGACACGATGCACTTCACACTCTTTATGATATAGATATGACCTCATTAACCTAATTATGTGCACTTGGCATTTTAGACCAAAAATTTGCTTTCCTCTCTATGCACATATTTAGGGGGAGCAATCTATATTGTATAGAATTTTTTAAGCTTAATTGACATATCCTTTTAATCATGTCTCTTTCCTTTGGTACATTCGCATATTTCTTATCTCTATTGTGTGCCAAGGCTAAGACTAATATGTTCTCATGAGCATCTCATTAAGTCTTAGATTGAAAGGGAAATGGAGTATTCGGCAAAGACATCGCTTCCACTCAACCCCAATGATATTGTCCTTCCTTGCCGGTATTCCGCCATCCCTCCGTCTTTGGTATAATCTTCACTCATTTATTTATGACCAAAGGGGGAGAGAGTATTTCAAGGGCTCTAATGACTCCGTTTTTGGCGATTCATGCCAAAGGGGGAGAGAGTAATAGCCCAAAGCAAAAGGACCGCACCACCACACCTAATTTTAAAAAGAGTTTTTCAATTGGTATGATTCTCAATTGATAAATTTCAAATTGGTATCTTATTGTGTTCAAAAAGGGGGTGAAAAGTAGTATTTCAAAATTGATATATCAAAACCCTCTTGAACACTAAGAGGAGGATTTCATTTAGGGGGAGTTTAGTGTAGTCAAAGGAAAAGCATTTGAAACAGGGGGAGAAAATTTCAAATCTTGAAAATGCTTCGCAAAATCTTATTCATTTGCCTTTGACTATTTGCAAAAGAACTTTGAAAAGATTTACAAAAGAATTTGCAAAAACAAAACATGTGGTGCAAGCGTGGTCCAAAATATTAAAAATGAAGAAACAATCCATGCATATATTATAAGTATTTATATTGGCTCAATTCCAAGCAACCTTGCACCTACATTATGCAAGCTAATTCAATTATGCACTTCTATATTTGCTTTGGTTTGTGTTGGCATCAATCACCAAAAAGGGGGAGATTGAAAGGGAATTAGGCTTACACCTATTTCCTAATTAATTTTGGTGGTTGAATTGCCCAACACAAATAATTGGACTAACTAGTTTTGCTCTAGTGTATAAGTTATACAGGTGCCAAAGGTTCACACTTAGCCAATAAAAAGACCAAGAATTGGGTTCAACAAAAGAGCAAAGGGATAACCGAAGTGTGCCCTGGTCTGGCGCACCGGACTGTCCGGTGTGCCACCGGACAGTGTCCGGTGCACCAGGGGACTTCACGCTGAACTCTTCACCTTCGGGAAAATCCAGAGGCGCTCCGCTATAATTCACCGGACTGTCCGGTGTACACCGGACAGTGTCCGGTGCCCCAGGGAAGAGCGACTCTGGAACTCGCCAGCTTCGGGAATTTGCTCCGCTATAATTCACCAGACGTGTCCGGTGTACACCGGACTGTCCGGTGAACCAGCAGCGCAACGACTAGTTCGCGCCAACGGTCACCTGCAGCAGCATTAAATGCGCGCCAGAGCGCGCAGAAGCCAGGCTCGCGCGCGCTGGCACACCGGACACTCTACAGTACATGTCCGGTGTGCCACCGGACATCCTGGCGGGCCTAGCAGTCAGAGCTCCAACGGTCGGAACCCAACGGCCTGGTGACGTGGCTGGCGCACCGGACACTGTCCGGTGTGCACCGGACTGTCCGGTGCGCCCTTCGCCAGAACACTTCGCCAACGGCTAGTTTTTGGTTGGTGGCTATAAATACCACCCCAACCGGCCACTTCAATGTGAGGGAGCCCAAGCAACATTCCAAGTCATCTAGTTGACATACTCAAGCCCTCCCAACCACATATATTCATTGATCCATCCTATACACAAGATTTAGACCACTACAACCAACACAAGTGCCACAAAAGAGAGAGCAAGCAATTGAGAGCTACTCAATTGAGTTTAGCCGTAGTGCCTTGTGAGATTCCTTGAGAGATAGTGTGTGCTTCATCCTTGTGTTCATTTGCGTGTGGAGTATTGACTCCCATCGAACTTCCTCCAAAGTTTTGGAGGCTTGTAAAGCTAGCAAGAGACACCAAAGAGTGCGGTGGTCCTTGTGGGATCGAGAGTGATCCTTGAAAAGAAGAAGAGCTCGCCGATCCTTGTGTGATCGGTGGAGAGAGGGAAAGGGTTGAAAAAGATCCGTCCTTAAGTGGACTCCTCAACGGGGACTAGGCCTTCGAGGGCCGAACCTCGGTAAAACAAATCACTCGTGTCATTTGTGTTTATTGCTTGTGATTTGTTTGCTTACCCTTATTGTAAGTTTTCTTGCGCTATTCTTTGTCAATATCATTTGGTGTTGTTTCAAGTTAAATTCTCATTTAGTGAAGCAACACTTCGCAAGAAAGAACTTGACTTATTGTTCTTCCCATCTAAGCCTATTTGCTTTATTATTCATACATTTATTAGTTGTATTGATTATGTATTCCGTATTATTTTAAAGCAACATTCATTACAAGCAAGACACTTAGTTTTTATACTCCGATATTTATATATCTTGTTCTAACCACTAATCAAGGGATCTAGTTGGGGATAAAGTTTTAATTTTCAGGTTTCGCCTATCCACCCCCCTCTAGGCGACTTTCACCAGTGACCGCTCAAGCCTTATTCCAGTGCACACAGGACCACGAGGAGTATCTGCAAGCATACGTATGAAGGTTTCTGTGTCTCAGAGCTCAAGCGCCAACGATCCCAAATGAGATTGTCATCGAAGCCATGATCAAGGGACTTTGTCTAGGACCAATAGCACAATATTTCGCCAGAAAGCCCCCCAAACCTTGGAGAAGCTTCTCTTGAAGATGGATGAGTACATCAGAGCCGACAACGATTTCGGCCAAAGAAGGGAGGAAGCTTACAGATATTCTGAGATGACCAGGGGCTTTGGAGGAAGGCTCCACCCAAGGCATGTCAGAATAATACATAATCCCTGTCAAAGTGAGGACAAAGGCAATCAGAACCAAGGGCACCAGCACAATTCTCAATCAACTGGGGCGCAGTAGAGCTCCTTCAGACCACCAGCCCCAAGAGGCAGAGGGGGATGAAGCTTTAGAGGAAGATTCAACTCCCAAACTGGAAGGCTATTTTGCTTATTCTGTGGAGAGGATAAGGGGCACACAATAAGAACCTGGCAAGTTACAATACAGAAGCAAAAAAAGATAGCTGAGGCCGAAGCACGACAGAATCAGCCGAAGCAAGTCCTACATACTGCTCCGTGTTATTCCCCATACATTACAGAGTATGTGGGCAATCAACATCCATTCTCACAACCTACAATTTTAGTGGCTTTGACAAGTCACACTCCAGCCATTCTCACGACCTACAATTTCGTTGTTTAACAGTTTTGTTGCCTTGTTCTTGGTTCACAACAATCAAAAACAAGTGACCAATAGGTACAATGAGGTATATGTAAACTTTGTGTACTATTCGATAAAAATCTCTAAGACATGACATATTTATATGGGTTGTACTAGTGAAGATGTGTCTTGGGTTTAGAAAACCGAGACAGGGTTGTGTCTTGCTGAAGATATGGTCCCTTCATTTTTACCCTTAGCCCCCTAGACATACCACAAGATATGGTATATTAATATGCATTGTATAATGTATATGCCTAACAAGATAAGTGCTAATTAAGGCCATGTTTGGAAACTTGGTATTTTATAGTTTCGAGATAATTCTATTGTTGGCACCGATCTGGGTGCCAATCACTACGATGTATACCGACAGCGGTGCTCTCTGCGGCAGCACTGACGATCCGCAGCCGAGGGCCGGACGGTCCACCACATGGTGCAGAGGCGAGAGTTCCCTGCTGACGAGCCGGACGGTCTGCGCTAGATGGCCAGGCGATCCGCACGTGTATAGGGGCGGCGAAGTTCGCCATAGGACCTAGATCTCACTCCCGAAAGGGACCCCGTCGGGAGGAGTGATCCTAGTGTTTGACTTGGGATCGGCAGACCACCCAAGACGCCTCTATACGACATAAAGCCGAAGAGAGGTGAAGATTAGAGGGATAAAACTACATTATTGTTACTCCTTTACTCCTAAGGAAAAAGGTAAAGAACAGAAGATATATTGATTGTAATTCGATTGTTGGCGATTGCAATCGGTCGTACCCCTTCATATATATAGGGGGTAGGGACCCATTCCTAGCTGTCTCCCAAAAGCAACCGCAGGTTTAAAAGGATAAACACGCGTGGAAAAGGGATTAGTTATGCCTGATCCAATCTAATCGCGAACCGTCCTCGCAAAAGGGCAGACCGACCACAGGCCGGACCATTCGGTCCTTAGGGCTAGACCGTCCGGCCATGCCTAGTGCTACAAATGGTGCTCAGCACATGCCTCTGCCTTTTGAAGAAGCTGAGTGAACCAAAAGCACTAGTGTAGGCTAGAATCAACTCGATGTGATAACATTAGTTTTCTTAAGCATCTTGCCACACACTACAACCGTTCAGCGCCTTGGGAAAGTCTTCACCTTGCAATGTTTGCAACATGTAGGTGTTACCAGTTATTACCTGTGTAATCTTGTAAGGGCCTTCCCAACTTGGTGATCGTTTCCCAAATTTCCGGTCTCTGCTCCTTAGTGGCAAGATGGTCTTCCATACCAGGTCTCCTACCTGGAATGGCTTAGCCTTGACCTTCTTATTGTAAGCTTTGGCAACCATGATCTTGTCTTTCTCGATCTCTCAAAGCCATCAATCTCATGCTGATCACTTCATCAACATTGTCCATCATCAAATTATAATAATCATCGATAGTTAGATCGTTCTGCCTGTCAAACCTTACAACATTTAGACTTTGAAGGATTTTTTATATCATCAACGCTTATGCCAAAGCTAGTGTAACACCATAATTTTGGGGGTATAAAATTTCTTTCTAATTATCACCCAAAATCATGTGTTACTCTTTTTTTTCTCACTCTAGGCTTTCTCTCTCTCTAGATTCTTTCTCCCTTTTTTCCTTTTTGATTAGAAATAGCTTAAACTAGTGGAGGTTAATTATTTATTTTTGTCAAAACATTATGAGTCATGACATGTTGCATCATGCTGAGCTTAAAATATTCTTTGAAGTGTTGCACAAGTTTAAATTTATTTGAATTTGAAACCTAGTTTGAGTTTAGATTTGAAAACTCTATAGAAAAATAAATGAAAAAGGAATTAGAAAATCCAAAGAAAAAGAAAAGGATAAATCAGCCTAGCCGGCCCAAGTCGGCCCAGCCAGGCCGCGCACCCGCGCGCCCGCGCCGTCTGACAGGCGGACCCCGCCTATCAGCGGCAGTTCTCCCTCGCACGCGCTCCCTCTCTCGCTCGCTGCCCAGTGGGGCCGATCTGTCGGCGCCAATTTTCTTCACCCGCGCGCTCCCTCTCTCTCTGTCTCGCGGGCCCAGTTCGCTAGTTGCTGAACCGTTGCCCCGCGCGTCCCCTTTTCTCTCTCTGCGCCGTGGGCCTGCCTTGTCAGTTTCGCCTTCCCCGCTCTCGTCGTGGACCGGCGAGTGCGCACTCGCGCACGTCGCCGGATTTCTCGGCCACGACGCCCGCCCACGCGCCCATCTCCCTTCTTAGAGCCCCGCCAGTGCCCCGCGCACACCCCTCGCCTCAATTCGCACAGCTTCACCCCTCTCTCGCGCTCTGCCCACACCGCCAGCCGCCGTTGGAGACCCGCGCCCGTGTTCCCGGCCATCCAGCTCGCTGGAGACTGCTCCAAGCCTCCTCGAGCTCCGCCACGAGGTGAGACACCCATCCCCATGCCCAGTTTCCTCTATTGCGCCCTGTGTTAGGCCAATTCCACCTTCGTCGGTGTTCGGCCGCGGCGGTCCGCCGTGCTCGCGCGTTGGCTGGCCGATTTAGCCCAGTCTAGTTCCCCGGAGTAGGTCCCTGTGTGTCGGTGTTTTGGGTCCGACCGCACACCCGGGGTTGCCCCTCAAGGTGTTTTTAGGAGTAGGACGGTGTCGCCGACTGTAGCTAAATGGTTCGTGCCGGATGCACGAGGAACAATGGACAGTGTTTACAGGTTCGGGCCGCTTTGAGATGTGTAACGCCCTACGTCCTGGCGAGTATGCTTTATGTAATGGGTTACAAGGGAGCTCTCTAAAGCTAGAACATAGAGAGTTGGGGTGCATGGCTGAGTAGTGGGATCGATCGTTCTGAAGGGGTGCCCCCTAGGCCTTATATATTCGACCGTGAGGCAATACATGCGGATGAGATAACAAATCGCACCTAAGAGATAGTGAACTGATTGAGTCTATCTTCCTATAGTTCTGCCGACTTATCCTCGCCTGGCTCCGTTGTACAGGGCTCCAGCGCGGGAAATTCGGGTCTTCTGTTGTGGTTTCTTGCTCAACGTTGTCGGGCCATTCGGGCTCGCACCGATCTGGCCTTATGTCGATCTGCTTTACTGGTCGTTCCTCCCCAGGCCCATGAAGGAGTGACCTTACGATTTATTGGGCCCTTGGGCCTTTCGTGAGGTCTTTTATCCTTCCAGTGGACCCGGGGGATATCTGTCCCCCACAAGCCCCCGATCTTTGGGTTGATTTTGAGATAATCGGCCCAAAGATCCTAGGTCCAGCTTGCGGTCTTCGTTTATGACAAGAAATGCTTTCTGGGCAGTTTGGTAAAAATGATTTCTTACTGTCTCCTTCTGCTTTGATCACTTGAAAAATAAAGCTTTGTCTCACACTCGTGCCTTGGAGGTCGGCATTTCGTATTTCAGGACCCTGAACCTCATTGGGTGCACCGGAGGTGCACCCAATGGGTGTAGCCCCCGAGCTTCGAGTGGATTTTTGAAAATAATCCACTCGAAGGTCTTCATCAGAAATCATTTTTATTTTCCGCTTGTACTCTTGTTGAAGGTCAGCCTTGCCTTTAATCTTGCCATATGCTTTAGAAGTTGGCATTGTCTTGACTTGAGATGGTGATTCATGGGGTGCACCGGAGGTGCACCCAATGGGTGTAGCCCCCGAGCTTTGAGTGTATTTTTGAAAATAATCCACTCGAAGGTCTTCATTTCGTGTTCTTTTGCTGAGAGTCATCTTTTTCTTTTTCCGAATGCCTTAGAGGTCAGCATTATGTCATCGATATTATGCTTTAGAGGTCAGCATGTATTTTGTCTTTGAGGCTGAGTTCGTGATCCGCCCATATCTTGCTAGGTGGTGCAATTTATTTGAGCTGCGATTGATTGGACGTTTGATGGACGTCCCCTGGCTAGTCTTCACGTCGCTTCTGTCGGTCAGATCTTGTACTTCACTGGCTATATTTGGCTTTCCTTTGATCCTTACTGATATCTCATTTTTGTCTTGAGGTATTCATTGCATGCCCTGCACGGATGTGATAGTTTTGAAAAATATACTGATAATTCCTGGGCGTCCCCCCCAATGGGTGTGGGCAAGAGACGGCTTGGTACGCTGAGTGTTTTAGCCGGCTGCTTCTGAGTAGTAATGTGATGTGACGGCGGGTGTAATCATATCACCCGTGCAGTTGACTGGAGTCCCAATGGGTGTTGCGTTGCGTGAAACGGCGTCAGTCGCCTGACGTATCTTCAGACGGGTTGAAGCGTATATTGAATATTTTGCGACTGTTCAGTGACCGTGGTAGGAGGTGAGCGGTTGCCTTCTTCTATAAATAGTGCCTTTGCCTCTCTGGTTTTTTCACATCTCTTGTTGTTCTCCGCTGCTTGCTTCCTTCCTCTCCTTTCATTTCCACCATGGGCAAGAGCAACAAACGCAAGCGTGAGCCGACGCCTCCATCGGAGGACTTCGGCGACTCGGAATACTCGGAGGAGGGGTTCTCCTCCGAGTCCGAGGGGTCTCCGGCTCCCGTCTCTCCCCCGGCGTCGTCTGACGATTCAGACGACTCCCAGGGGCTTGCCGCGGAGGTCTGGACTTATATCCGGGCCGTCGAGCGCTCCGGGCTCGAGGGCTCGGATGAGTCGGAGTATTCCTTGGACGAGGAGGACTCGTCCGAGGAGGGCGGTGGTGGCGATGGCGGAGATGACGACGACGACGACGGAGGCGACGGTGACGACGGCGACGATGACGGTGATGGCGGCAGCAGGGGCGACAACGGTGGCAGCAAGGGCGGCAACAGCGGCAGCAGTAGGGGCAGCAACGGCGGTGGCAGTAGGAAGGGCAGCAACAAGGCCAGTGGCTAGATGCCACTGGTCTTTAGATGTTAGTATAGGTTAGAAGTAGTATAATGAAATAATGTAGTAGTATTTAGTAGTGTAGAGTAGTATAGTGTAGCGTAGTAGTAGTAGCAGTAGGGAAGTATCAACTCATAATGAGTTGATTTGTAAGTACTGTAACTTCCCTTAATGAAGAATGAATTCGTCTCCTCCTGTGTCAGTTATTTTGCTTCGTAGTCAATTGATCTCTGTCGTGATATTTATTGCCAGTGATGTTCTCTATCTGTTATGTTTGTGGCATAACTTAGGGTTCTTGAATCATTCCTCCGTTTGCCTTATTTGTGAAGTTGATTCCTCTGGAATAGTAACTGAGTAACTCGGGCGTCATATCGTCGCTTTTAGGGGTGATGGCCGAGCTACTATTGTCAACATTTACGCTTTTGAAATAGCGTCCGAGTGATGACGAAGCCACGTCAGCGTCGGAATGACTGATGACCACGTCGGCGCTCTTAGAGGTAACAACCGAGTGACTTATGACGACGTCGGCGTTTTAGAGGTAACTGCCGAGTGACTAAAGACAATGTCGGCGTTTTAGAGATAACTGCCGAGCGACTTGAAGATGACGTCAGAGTTTTTAGAGATAACTGCCGAGCGACTGAAGACGACGTCGGCGTTTTAGAGATAACTACTAAGTGAATGATGGTAACGTCGGCGTTTTAGAAATAACAGCCGAGTTAGAATGGGCTGCGTCGACCACTTTGAGGATAATAGTCGAGTGATGATGCGGCATACCGATGCTTTAGAAGTAACCAACGAGTGATGACATGGCACACCGGTGTTTTAGAAGTAACCGCCGAGTGATGACATGGCACGCCGGTGTTTTAGAAGTAACCGCCGGGTGATGACTGGGTGCTTTTTGGAAACGGTATCTGATTCGGGAATATCCCATATGTACTGCGTTTTCAGCCGCCTCTGCTTTCCGTGCCCTAGTTCTTGCTTTCCTGCCTCCAGATCCTCTCTGCAATTCGGCTCCCGCTCTGTTCGCCAGTAGAGTTGAGATGGCACCCAAGTGAAAGGCCTCGAGTTCATCCGCTGCGGTGATTCCCCCTATCGACCCCAACAGCCAGTTGCCTTTCACAGGTAACCATATGTCTGTTGTTTCTGAGCCTGATCTTCTCCACCTCGTGTCCATCGGGGTCCTTCCTTCGAAGGAGCTCTGTTCTTGGCAGATTTGCCATGGGGTCACTGTTCCAACAGAGGACACCCACAAATCCGTGATTTATGTTCCTTTTCTTTTTCGTTGTCTCGCTCTTCCTATTTCTCCCTTTTTCCGCGGTCTCCTTGATTTCTATCGCCTTAATTTGACCCATATGAATCCCAATTCCATTATGCAAATTTCCATTTACGTTCATTTATGCGAAGCTTTTCTTGGCGTCCTACCACATTTTGGACTGTGGAAGTACTTGTATCACTGTCGCCCTGGGATGGCCGGGGGGCAGCATCAGCTGGTTGGGGGTGCGAGTTTGGAGATGTGCCGTGGGAGGAAAACTGATTATCTTGAAATCCCGCTCAAGGATAGTATCAAGGGATGGCGCTTGGAGTGGTTTATTGTTGAGAACCACGGAAATCTCTCCCCCCACGGTCGGGGAGACAGCCGGATGTTCGCACTCCGAGTTGGACCGAGTCCCCACGGATCAGGAGGTGGCTGAGGCAGGGGCTTTGCTAGCTGAAGTTGGACTGCTGAAGGAGAGGGGTTTGACTGCAGAGGCTGTGGTTGCTGATTTTGTCTTCAAGAACATTCAGCCGTTGAAGGACAGAGCGTACCCGGCTTATCTGTACCAAGGTCTAGCTGACTCAACCCGGGTTACCAACAGAAGAATTCCCGCTGTAGACTTGGTGAACCGACTTGAAATAATTCTTAGAGGCAAGGTATCAAATGTTGGTGCCCCAGTGGCATACTCGGCCTGGAACCTGCCTCCTTCCAAGGCCTTCACTCATTTTGTGTCGAATCCACCTGTCGCTGATGGCGGTTTGGGCCTTAGAGTGCGACCCTCTGCCGAAGAAGTTAGCGCTTTGGTTGCTTCGCTCGGAGAAATTCCTGATGATGAACGGCAGGTCCATTTTGAGGTGCCTTTGGATCCTAGTGATGCGAAGATAAGTGCTATGCTTGATATGCTGGCCGAGGACTCTTCTGATGCTGCTCCTGCTGGGACATTGGTGGTGGCGCCTCTCCCAGAAGCTGGTACAACCTTGGATATTTAGAGACCTGTCAGTGTTCGCCCGAAACGCCCTTGCCGAGCCAATCAACCTGATTCTCTTGCTGATGAGCAGAAAAAGAAAAAGAGACGTCTTCGGCGAGTATCTAGTTTGGATCGGGACGTTGGTCCTTCGGTTCCTGCTGCTGAGGAAGTATCTGTGCCTGAATTTACTGACGCTGACCCCAATGGGGGTGATTCATCTGTCGCTGATCCCAATGGGTGTGCTCCATCTGCTGCTGATCCCAATGGGGGTGTTGTCTGTGTCGCTGATGAAGACGACGGGGAGGAAGAAGATGAGGTCCCTCTGACTCGGAAGAACAGTCGGCAATATATCGCCAGTGGGGAAAGTAGTGGAGTTCCTTCTCCTGCTCTGTCTGCCCTCATTGGTCTAAAGAATTGTCCCTGGCGAACTTTGATCAGACTCTTGAAGATATGGTTCCAGAGGATCTGTTATCAGAGCCGACGGATGGTGGTGCGACAGATGTTTGTGCTGATGTGCTCGACGCCGGGTTGGGGTCATCCCGGGCAGCGTCCCGTGCCTCATCGACCTTGGAGCGCGGTCTTGAGGGTCAGGAAACTGACTTGGATCGTCTTGTTCCCATGGAAATAACTGAGGGATCTTCAGCCTTAGAGGCGGCTGTTGCAGAGAACTTGGTCCTCAAGGATGGTGTTGACACTTACCCAGCCCCCGAGGGTGTTGCCGGGGATGATTTGGCTCGGGTGGGAAGCGCAAGCCACTGCCCAGCCCTCGAGGGTACTGCCGGAGATGATCCGGCTCAAGTGGGTAGCGCAAACTATGGCCCAACCCCTAAGGGTGTCCGAGAGGGGTCTCCCTCTCGTACTTCCATGGATGTTCACGTAGGATCTCCTCCACACTCTGGTTGCATGGTGGTAGCCCAAGCTTTGGGCCAGGGAGTCGCTTTAGAGGCTAGCGTTCCCGCCGACCAAGTTTTGGGCTCTGTTGATGGCACTGAATTGGTTCCTGCTGGTTCATTGCGAGCTGCTTCGGGTGGTGACCCTATGCCAAGTCATCAATTGATCTCTCATGATTTGGGAGTCCCTTCGTTCTTCTCCAATCTCCAGGTACTGTGATATATTCTAGCCTGACTTTTACACCGTATGAACTGCTGTCATTACACTCATTTGTTCTCAATATCAGGCATTGGTGGACGGGATGGCTAGTCAGCTGAGGTTGCAAGGTGTTTCAGTTCCAGAAGGAGCTTCGTCTCTGGCACGTTGGAATCCGGTGCTGCTTCAGCAGCGTGTCTCTGACTTGGAGGCGACGAATGCTGGTTAGTGCTCTTTTGCTTCCCTTCGTCTGCCTTATTGAATTGCTTCACACTTTGACCCTTTTTGCTTGATTGTTTCTCGCCAGATATGGCTCGACAGATTCCTATACTTGAAGAAAAACATTCTCAAGGTCAGACTGAACTGGTCCGGCGGTGTTCTGATTTTGAGGAGAAGTATTCTCAAAGCCAGACTGAGCTGGCCCAGGTCTCTGCTGCTCTAAGTGATGCTAACACACTGAACTCTACTCTTCGCGCTCAGCTTGATTCTGAAAAGGTGACTTATGAAACTGTGCCTTGTATTGTTGTGTTCTTATCGCTTGCTTGATGTTTGAAGGAGTTGATTCTTGTTTGCAGGAAGAAAAACGCGCCCTTGTTGCTTCTCGCGACAATCTTGACAGACTATATCATGACTCTAGCAACTCGTTGACCATCCTGGAGAGGAGTCATCGCTTCACCATGGAGGAGTTAGACAATCATCGCTGTAAGCTGCAGGAATCCACAGATGACGTGATCCGTCTCAGGCAGTTGATATCGGCTAAGGATGCTGCTATCAAAGAACTGCGCGCTTCCAAGAAGTCCATCGCCCAAGATCTAGAGACCGCCCAGTTGGTTGTCAAAGTTGCTGAAGAAACTTCCATTACTCTGAGGGCCCAGCGCGACAGAGCCATGGATAAAGCCATTCGCGCGGGGCGGATCTTGATGAGGAGACCCGGCGTAGTTGTTCCCGACGATATAAGGGCTGATGTGAACGCTGCTCCTGATTCCTCAAGTCGCCCTTCTTCGTCGGTTGCTCCTGAGAAAGATATTGCAAAATAGAGAAATATTGCGTGCTTTGAGCGCGCGGTTATCATGATCGGATATTTGTTAGAGGACACCAGTTCGGCATTTGAATGATATTGTTACTCTCCTATTGTTTTAGAATTCAGTAGTACGTAAATTTGCAGGAGTAAAATGTTGTGTGATGATTTTGAAACTTGTTTACGGGATATAGAGGTCACCCCTATATGAGTAATCGTAAGCATGTGAAATCACCTTAAGTCGTTGCTGACTTAAATCGATTGCTTTTGTTAATAGGGCATAGTGGTCACCCTGAGTTAAGTAAGCGTGAGCATGTTGCACCGTCTTAAGTCGTTGCCGACTTAAGCCGATTGCTCTGTTAGCAGGGTATAGTGGTCACCCTGAGTTAAGTAAGCGCGAGCATGTTGCACCGCCCGAGTTAAGTAAGCGCGAGCATGTTGCACCGTCTTAAGTCGTTGCCGACTTAAGCCGATTGCTCCGTTAGCAGGGTATAGTGGTCACCCCGAGTTAAGTAAGCGCGAGCATGTTGCACCGTCTTAAGTCGTTGCCGACTTAAGCCGATTGCTCCGTTAGCAGGGCATAGTGGTCACCCTGAGTTAAGTAAACGCGAGCATGTTGTACCATCTCAAGTCGTTGCCGACTTAAACCGATTGCTCCGTTAGCAGGGCATAGTGGTCACCCCGAGCTAAATAAGAATGCCGGTCAATCATGAACAAACTGAATATTCTTGAAGCCTTTTTTATTGATGACATATTTCCCATTTTACAGAGTACATTATCGTCCCGATAGCTTTTGAAATACAGCTAGGGGTAAAACTTCCTGAGGTGTTCTATATTCCAGGAGTTCCCAATTTCTGTGCCGTCTATTTGAGTGAGACGATATGATCTCGGCCGAGTGACTTCTGCTACTATGAATGGTCCTTCCCATAAGGGTGACAACTTGTGCCGTCCCTCCCCCGTTAGAATTCGGCGGAGGACGAGATCTCCCACTGAAAAGGATCATCGTCGTACGGCCTTGTCGTGATAGCGTCTCAGAGTCTGCTGGTATCGTGCTGATTGAATTACTGCGTTCAACCGTTCTTCTTCGAGTACATCAATGTCCTCCAGCCTAGTAGCTTCGGCTTCTGCTATGCTTTCGAAGACCAACCTTGGCGCCCCGAACTTGAGATCAGCGGGTAATACTGCCTGTGACCCATAGACCATGAAGAAAGGAGTGTTTCCATGCAGAGCTCGGCTAGGTTGGGTTCTTAGGCTCCAAACAACGTAGGGCAATTCCCTTATCCACTTTCCTGCGAACTTTTCATTTTTATCGAAGACCTTTTTCCTAAGTGCCTCCAATATCATCATGTTAGCTCGTTCAACCTGCCCGTTGGCTCTTGGGTGTGCTACCGAAGCATACTTGATCTGAATGCTTTTTTGCTCGCAGAAATCAAAGAACTCTGAACTTGTGAAGTTGGATCCTAGGTCAGTTATGATACTGTTCGGTATCCCGAATCTGAATATTATGTCTTGTATGAATTCCACGGCCTTAGCTGAGGTTAAAGAAGCAATGGGTTTGAACTCTATCCATTTAGTGAATTTGTCGATTGCTACCAGTACATGAGTGTATCCTCCTTGAGCTTTCTTGAAAGGTCCAATCATATCCAGTCCCCAGCATGCGAAGGGCCAAGTTACTGGTATGGTCTGCAGTTGCTGTGCGGGTAGATGTTGTTGCTTTGACAAGTACTGGCAAGCTTCGCACCTCTGAACTAACTCGGCTGCGTCACTTTTCGCTGTTGGCCAATAGAATCCCGACCTGAAGACCTTCCCGACTAGTGTCTTGGATGCTGCGTGTATTCCACATTGTCCAGCATGGACCTCATCTAGAAGTCGCTTCCCAGTAGATGAGAGAATGCATTTCATGAGGACGCCTGATGCGCCCCTTCTGTATAGTGTCTCCCCAATGAGTGTGTAGTGAGCTGACTGTCTAGCGATGCGCTCGGCTGCATTTTTGTCATCTGGTTCCTCTTCATTCTTTATATATCTGATGATCGGCCTTCTCCAGTCATCAGAGTCTGACTCTGGTTGATTCACGATATTACACTCTTCTGCCTGATCCATTGAGATGCTTGGCTGTGGTATTTCTTGTACAAAGACTCCAGGTGGGACCTGAGTTCGACTGGACCCTAGCTTGGACAGTACATCGGCTGCCGTGTTTCGATCTCTTTCTACATGATGAAATTTCAGACCTTCAAATTTATCTTCTAGTTTTCGGACGGCGGTGCAGTACTTTCCCATTGAATCACTCGAACAGTCCCATTCTTTGTTTATCTGGCTTATGACTACCAAAGAATCTCCGTATACCATCAGTTTCTTGATGCCTAGTGATATAGCAATGTTCAGTCCATGAATTAGAGCTTCATACTCGGCTGCGTTGTTGGAGGCTGGAAATAGCAACTGGAGGGCATATTTGAGGTGCTCGCCTCCAGGTGCGGTGAAGAGGATTCCCGCGCCTGCTCCCTGCAGCTTCAGCGAGCCATCAAAATACATTCGCCATACCTCTGCAGTTTCTGGGTTGTCTGGTACTTGTTGTTCAGTTCATTCTGATACGAAGTCAACCAACTCTTGAGTTTTGATGGCCGTGCGAGGTCGAAATTCGATGTCATGAGATCCCAGTTCACAGGCCCACTTGGCTATTCGGCCAATGGCTTCCTTGTTGTGAAGAATATCCCCTATCGGAAAACCAGTGACTACTATGACTTTGTGGTCGTCAAAGTAGTGACGTAGCTTGCGGGTAGTTAGAAGTACTGCATATAATAGCTTCTGAACTTGAGGATACTTTTTCTTTGAGGGACCCAGAACTTCACTGATGAAATAAACAGGATGTTGTACTGGGTAGGCATGTCCTTCTTCTGCTCGCTCGACTACCAACGCGGTGCTTACCACGTGAGTCGTGCAAGAGATATACAGCAACAGATCTTTAGCTAGTTGAGTTGACGTGGCTCACCGTGGCAGCTTCAGTACTGGTGGTGTTGTCAAGAATTTTTTCAGTGCATCTAGGGCTTCCTGTGCTTCTGAAGTCCACTGAAACTTATCCACTTTCTTGAGTAGCTTGTAAAATGGTAAACCTTTTTCTCCCAGCCTGGATATGAACCTGCTCAGGGCTGCCATACATCCGGTAAGTCTCTGAACTTTCTTTTGTGATCGTGGTGCCTCCATTTTCATGATAGCTTCAATCTTATCCGGATTAGCTTCAATTCCCCGGTGGCTGACAATAAATCCGAGTAGCTTTCCTGCTGGTACCCCAAAGACACATTTTTCGGGATTAAGCTTCCATCGATATCGCCGTAGACTGTTCAAAACCAACTGTAAGTCTTCGATGAAGTTTTCCGAGTTCTCCGTTTTGATTACCACATCATCTACGTAGGTTTCCACACGCTTGCCCCAGTGATCGGCTAAGCATGTTTGAATGGCTCTCTGATAAGTCGCTCCAGCGTTTTTGAGGCTGAACGGCATGGAGGTATAGCAGAAAGCACCGAACGGAGTGATGAACACTGTTTTTTCCTCGTCTTCCTTTGCCAAGCTAATCTGATGATATCCGGAGTAGCAATCCAGGAAAGATAGCACAGAACATCCAGCGGTGGAGTCTACCACCTGATCTATCCTTGGGAGCCTGAAGGGATCCTTTGGACAATGTTTGTTGAGATCCGTATAGTCGACGCACATGCGCCAATCCACTTTATTCTTTTTGAGTACAAGAACAGGGTTGGCTAACCACTCGGGATGTAACACCTCTCTAATAAACCAAGCCACGACCAAGCGAGCCAGCTCAGCGCGAATGGCCTCTCTCTTGTCGGGCGTGAAGCGACGTAGTTTTTGCCGAATCGGCCTCGCCTGGGGGTAGTCCTCCAGTTTGTGCTCGGCCAGTTCTCTCGGGACTCCTGGCATATCCGCAGGTTGCCATGCGAATATGTCTCGGTTATCTTGCAGAAACTGGACGAGCGCGCCTTCCTATTTATCGTCCAGGCTGGAGCTGATGATGGCAGTCTTGCGCTCATCAGCAAACCCCAGGTTGATCCTTTTAGTTTCTTCAGTCGGCCGCATAGAGGTCGCGACTTGAGCTTCATTCACCGGTGCTGCAAGGTCTTCCTCAGGCTTAGGGTTTGCCTGCGTTGAAGAAGTCGCCGACGGTTTGGTGGTGAGGGCCGCCTAGATGGCCACTCGGAAACATTCTGCGGCGCCTTGGAGGTCAGCACGCACAGTTATGATTCCTTGTGGTCCTGGCATCTTCAATATCATGTACGTGTAATGCGGAATGGCCATGAATTTTGCCAATCCCGGCCTCCCGATGATGGTGTTGTACCCGCAGTCGAAGTTCGCCACTTCGAACCTCAGGAACTCGGTTCTGTAGTTCTCCGGAGTTCCGAAGGTGACGGGCATGTAGATGTGGCCCAGCGGGTATTCCCCTTCAGTCGGCACGATGCCGAAGAAAGGAGTATCTGACTCGTGGAGCTCTTTGAGGTGAACTCCCAAGCCTTGGAGTGTCCGGGGGAAGGTGACGTTGATGCTGCTCCCCCCATCCACTAACACCTTCTTCACCCTGCTCTCTCGGATCACCGGATCGACGAGGAGCGGATATTTGCCTGGGTGGTCGAAGTTGAGCCATTGATCTGCCCGAGTGAAGGTGATCGGGTGCTCCGACCATCGGTACGGAGCGAGAGGACCGGTTGTTGCCACCAATATCTGACGATCGTTGAGCTTTTGTTGCCTTCTGTTCTCCTGCGATCCGTGTCCGCCGAAGATGACGTTGACCTCCCTGTCAACGCGCGGGAAGGCTCCACCTCCTCCCTCCTCCTACTGCTGGGGTTGTCGTGGTTCTTCTGGTCCTCCCCGCGGCGGAGGAGGAGGTAGAGGTTGGAAGGGTCGGCCGTGTCCGATGGAGTGCTTGAAGTCCCTGCAGTTCCGAAGGGTGTGGCGCATGTCCTTGTGGTACGGGCACTGGGCGTCGAGGATGTCGTCCAGCGTGCGTTCGCCTCCGCGAGGTCCTCCCCGGGCGCGAGAGGCAGGTGGTCCGGCGGCGTGCACTTCTTCGCGAGGCCTCTTCTCCCAGCGTTTGTCGGGTTGCTGGTTTGCGTCGCGTCGTGGTGCTGCCGGTGCGGGCTTCGCTCCCCCGATGAGGTCCTGAGCTCGCTCGTCGGCGGTGATGTAGAGGTCGGCTTCCCGGAACAGCTGCTCGGAGGTAGTCGGCGCCTTCTGCAATATGGCTCGGACGAAGATCGAGTCATTGGATCCTCTGTAGAAGTCCTCGATCACGGCCGCCTCCGTGACCTCGGGGATACGATTTCTCATGGTCTGGAACCTTTTGAGGTACGACCGGAGAGTTTCGTGCCCCCGACGCTTGATGGATTTGAGGTCCCATGGTTGCGCTGGTTTGTCGGAGAGGGACTAAAAGTTGGCGGTGAAGCGTCGACTGAAGTCGCCCCAGTCGTCGATGCAGTGTCGGGGTAGATGTCGCAGCCATTGTAGCGCATCTTGCCCGAGGACAATGGGTAAGTATGCGGTCATCACGTCCTCGGACGCCCCGGTAGCTCGAGCAGCGGTGGTGTAGACGGCCAGCCAGCCTCCTGGATCCTGCTTAGGTTCATATTTGTCGACGTTGGACACCTTGAAGTTAGGGGACCATTGAATGGCCCTAAGGCGTGGAGTAAGGGCGGACACTCCACACGTGTCTTCTTGTTGTCGGGGATGATGTCTGTCCCGGGGAGGGGAGTAGTTGTTGTGGTTCCTCGACCGTCCTCGGGTAGTACCGCCAGTCGAGGCCGTTGCCGACTCAGTTCTGGTGGCCTGACTCCGAGCTGGGATGCCATGATCCCTGTCGTACTCCTCCCGGCGGCAGATCTCGTTCTCATGCTGTCGTTCACGCGAACCATTGATGGAGCTTCGCGCATCCCGGCGGCTGTTGATGGCGTGTCGTAGGTCGTTCGGCGGGTGAGCGAGAGGTAGAAGATGGTTGGCTGCCTGGCTGAACAGTCGTCGATAGCCCTCGGCGTCGGGAGTCCGAGGGAGTCCATCAGCTATCCGAGCTAGTACCCCTCCGACTTCACTCGGCGTGTTCATGGCTCGGGCGAAGTCGGGATTCAGGTTGCGCCCGAAGAGTGGATTTTCCCGGCGTTGCCTCGCATCCTGCTCGGCTTGTTCCTGAGCTCGTCGGCGATCACGCCGTCGGGAGTTCCTTCGTTCTCTGAAGACGCTTTCCTCCGGAGTTTCTCCTATCTCTAAGACCTCGTCTCGCGAGACAGGCTACTCTAGATCCCACTCTTCGGCCTCGTGATGTCGCAGGATGTTTCGGCGCCGGTTCCTCCGTCGACGGGACTCCCGCTGAGGTGGTTCTTCTCCGGGCGTGGTCGGCTCGTCGTCGAAGACGGGGGGCGACTCCACTCTCCCGATGAAAAGAACGTCGGGGTAGAAGGGTGCGGTTGTCGTGGCGATCTTCTTTCCGTTCTCCTTTGAGGGCGGAGGCACGGAAAGAACAACTTGCTTCCTCCCGGTCTCTTTCTTCCTTGCGATTTGTGTCCATTCTTTCGTCGGGGAAGTAGACAGTGGAGTTCTCCGGGTCAGCGGGCCCTCGGCCCCTGGCTTGCTGAAGACGATCTTTTTTCGGAGCGCTGGAGGTTGCGCTTTTTCTTTCCTTACTCCGATATTCTCGGAGTTTGTTGGAGGGGACTTCTTCTTTGGCGGATCTGCAATGCGGTGTAGAATTCCCTCTTCATCTGCTACAGATGAGATTGTTCCAAAGCAGAATACCGATTCGGGACGGAGGGTGATCTTGCGGTGGAAGGTGACGGCCATTGAGCTAGCTTAGATCGGCGACACAGCCCCTACCTGGCGCGCCAGCTGTCGGTGTTTTGGGTCCGACCGCACACCCGGGGTTGCCCCTCAAGGTGTTTTTAGGAGTAGGATGGTGTCGCCGACTGTAGCTAAATGGTTCGTGCCGGATGCACGAGGAACAATGGACAGTGTTTACAGGTTCGGGCCGCTTTGAGATGCGTAACACCCTACGTCCTGGCGAGTATGCTTTATGTAATGGGTTACAAGGGAGCTCTCTAAAGCTAGAACGTAGAGAGTTGGGGTGGATGGCTGAGTAGTGGGATCGATCGTTCTGAAGGGGTGCCCCCTAGGCCTTATATATTCGACCGTGAGGCATTACATGCGGATGAGATAACAAACCGCACCTACGAGATAGTGAACTGATTGAGTCTATCTTCCTATAGTTCTGCCGACTTATCCTCGCCTGGCTCCGTTGTACAGGGCTCCAGCGCGGGAAAGTCGGGTCTTCTGTTGTGGTTTCTTGCTCAACGTTGTCGGGCCATTCGGGCTCGCACCGATCTGGCCTTATGTCGATCTGCTTTACTGGTCGTTCCTCCCAGGCCCATGAAGGAGTGACCTTACGATTTATTGGGCCCTTGGGCCTTTCGTGAGGTCTTTTATCCTTCCAGTGGACCTGGGGGATATCTGTCCCCCACACTGTGTCACCCCTACCTCTGTTGAAGCTAGCACAGGCCTTAGCGCGCTTTAAGTCCCCTCCCCGTGGTCAGAATGGCTCACCGGAGTTACTCCGGCCCGCCCCAAGGCTTTCTCACCGCCGTTCTCCCCTCTCTGCCCGTGGATTCATGGCCTCTTCCCCGTCATTGAGTTCGCCGTGGCGCCCTCTCCCTCTCTGCCCAACTCCAACGACCCCGGAGCCACCCTAGCTCGCGCCAGCCTCAACTCCGGCGACCTCACCGCCGCAAAGAGGAGCGGCGCCGCCTGCAACCGTCTGTTTCCCCCTGGTCTGATCCCCTCCGTTCGATTCAGATTGAACGGCTCAGATCACAGATAACGCTTCGCGCACGCACGCCCTGACGCCCTGGCCCGCCTGTCACTGCTCAAACCCTTTGGGCGTTGGGCCCGCTCGGTCAGCGTGCTCTCCCCCTCTGTCGCTGACACTCCCTGGCCCGCTTGTCAGCGCTCGCCCGCCTGCGCGCGCGCCTCGGCCGCAGATCTAATCTCAGCCGTTGGTTTTAGATCTGACGGTTAGATTCACCTGATACCCCTTCGCATGGCTGTTTTGTTAAAGAGACCCTCGGTTTATTGGAAATCAACCCGCCGTCCCTGGTTTTCGCGCGCAGGCCCCTGTAATCTTGCAGATTTAGCCCTGTACTTTTAAATATTCATAGAATTAGCCTTAATTTCATATTTTGAATTCCCAAACTTGTTTATTTCATAACTTTTGCATATGAACTCCAAATTTAGTGATCCAAATTGCAAAATGTTCATAGAATTATTCTCTGTCTAAATAAAATGGTTTCATTTACTGTCTGCACATTCTAATTATTATGATTAAATATGAACTAAGGTAGATATAGTTTAATTTATTTAATAAAATAAATAAAAGGAGAACCTTAGAGATTTAAACTTGTTTAAGCTTGTGAGATTAATAATATGTATTACATAAGTTCATCTCTGTTCTAAATTTTAGGTCATAATAAAATAAATTGATCTATGATTATGTACTTGTAAATAACACTTAGGGGAAATAACAATCTATTTTCAAAAAATGTATGTCATAGTTCATGTTATACTTTGAATTCAGTATCCCTTATGTAGTATTGTGTCCTTTTAGGATGTGTTCCAATGTTTGTACATGTTTGGTGTGATGTTCATTTGTACTTTCCAAATGTATTAAATGCATGCTCGCTTTATTTAGACAACGAGCAGTCCGAGGTTCCTGAGTGTGTTGTTGGAGACCTCCCTGAGCAACAACCTGGTGAAGGCAAGTGTCCTTTGACCTATTATGTCCTACATACTTTATGATTCACTGTCCCGCATTACTTTATTAAACCTAAGGATTGACTAGCCTGTATTTACCTTATCCTTGTTTACATTTTGGGGTTATCATGGTTGGCACTTTGCTATTGCCTTAACTTAATCAATGAACATGATGTGAACATTTATGATACGATACTGTTATCCTGATTATGTGGATGATCTTGTGATACGTTAGGGGGCTCAGGCCTTTTTCCTGAGTACCTCTCTGTAAGGACCTGTTCGTGGAGTGACCACCCGGGATAACAGTACAACCATGAGGGTGGAATGGGATGCCCTTAGCTGATTAATTAGATGAACCTGGGGGTGTAGTTGGCTTTGCCGGAGGGCCGTCAATGGGGGCCGGGGCGTAGTGCTCGCTCTGCCAAGGTTGGGGTGCAGAGGCTCTTTCGATTTGGTTTTGTTAGTCACCACCTTGGGGAGGTGTACTATATTTGTACGACTGGCGAAACCTAACGAGTAGCTATGCACCAGGGGAGTCTCTGTAAAGGCTATATAGTGTATCCCTAGCCATTCACCTCGGTAGTGAAGATCGGGTATGTACAACCCAGGCTGGAAAGAGATCATGACTTGTGGGTAAAGTGTACAACCTCTGCAGAGTGATAAAACTGGTATATCAGCCGAGCTCACGGTTAAGAGCAGCCTTGGGATCCTCTGTGATTAGAAGAACTTTGGATAATTTTATGATGATGGTTAATAATGATGCTATAAAATCTGATATCTGGTATTTCCTCTTTTGAGGAGGTACTTCTGGGTAATAACTGGGTTTATTACTAAAACTTTGCTCTACTAATAGTAATAAATACTTGACCTACTAAAAGAAACTGCTTAACCTCAACCCCATATACAGCTAGTTCACTTTAGCGAAACGGGACATTTGCTGAGTACGTTGATGTGTACTCACCCTTGCTTTACACACCACCCCACCCCAGGTTGTCCCTAATGTACTCAGTGCTTAGGAGGTGATGCTAGCAACATGGATGACTTCGAGGAGTTCCAGGAATATGACGAGATCTAGTTCTTTCTTAGTGGTAAACCCCCAGTCAGCTGCCTGTGTAGGCTTAGCATCTACGTTTCATATTTGCGCACTTTGATAATTATGTTGAACAATGGTTATGTAATAGACTGTGTGGATGTCTTGGACATCTTGATGTAATCAAGTACATTTCCGCTATTTATTTCGAGCATTGTGTGATGATGTCCAATTATGTAATCGTTGTGTACGTGAGTTTCTGATCCTGTCACGTACATGGTTCGCATTCGGTTTGCCTTCTAAAACCAGGTGTTACATAAGTGGTATCAAAGCCTTGCTGACTGTAGGACCGCTAACCTAGACTAGAATGGTGGACTTAAGGACTATAGACCCTTACTCTTACCTTGACCTTAGAGTCTTTTCAAAAGTTGGTCTTCTTGACCAACTCTATGTTATTTACTTATCTCAAAAGTTTTGTCTCACTTTTCTTTTAGTTTACTTTCTAGTCTAATAGTTCTACTCTTACTCTTATGCTTATGATGTCTTCTGTAGATGGCTCGTCTTAGGTGCACTGCACGTAAGTCTGTGATACCCTTTTTGCCTTCTCGCATGGCAGAGCGTCCACTGCGTCGCATGGTGCCAGGTCAGTCCAGCCAGCTGGAGAGACTGCATCGTCGCCTGCACGAGGAGCAGGAGCACCGACGCCAGGAGCATGAGCAGGACCAGGAGCAGCAGGACTCTTCCCCCTCGCCTCAGCGGGAGGTGGAGTCTGAGAGACCGCCTTCCCCTGCACCTCAGCCAGAGATGCCCCCTGCACCACCTTAGGGCATCCCGACTGCTGGAGGAGACCCTGACGAAGACGGAGATGACGACGACGCTGGTGGTAGTTCGAGCCATGGCACGGAGTTCTCGGAGGAGCCAAAGCCAGAGGGATGGATCGCTAGACCCATCACTCGTGACGCCGCTCGCGGGTGTCACTTCCATGACGCTCTCGATACCCTGCTGCGTCTGGCCTTCGACCGACACACATGGTCTATCGAGTACCGTTGTGTAGTCTACCAGCATCATCGTAGGCTATACCGGACCAGTGGGAGGCTACATGCTTGGTGCATCGTCTGGACGATGATCTCCGGGGTGCAGAGGCCTTCTCAGAGCACTATTCTATTACTAAGAGGGATACTGCCAAGGCAGCCATGCAAGATGCAGCACGACGAGCACTTTCTTAGTATTGCTCGTTGTTCAGCGGGGTAGCTGATGGCCTTGACCTGAAGTACTACCCTCGTCGTTCGACCGGCAATGCTGGAGGTGTGATTGCCTCGCCAGTTGGTGAGGGCAATCCCAGGGGCTGAACAACATGGTCAACTTAGCTGCCGTGCTCAACACAGAGTTGGACCACGCCCTTGATGAGTTGGGCAAGGTTCGGCCGGAGGTTGCGGAATTGCGTGCTGAGTGCACAGCACACCACTTTCTAGATGGTGGTTCTCCCGCCCTTGTCGGAATTCAGCACCCTTACCATTCACCGCCCCGTGGTCGCTTCGACTATGGTACCCCAGACTGCAGGACCCGCATAGATTTGGATCCCTAGATCGATAGAGTCAGAGTCTGTAATAATTCTTAGTTCAGTGTCTCAGTCTAGTCAGTCTAGTTAGAGTTAGTTTACTTATCTTATGTTGGATGCTTGTTATGATGGACATGTACTGAAGTTGGATCTTTGTAATGATTGTCACCAAGGTGTGGGTATCCCCTGCAACTTGGTGTAGTTATTAATAAAGTCAGTTATTTAGTTGGGTAATCCATTTATTTCCACTTTCCTCTTTATCTAAGAAGCTGTCAGTGAAGATGGTCAATTGTTCAGTTCTATGGAGATTTTCTATACATCTTTTCTTATGCTGAAAGACTGCAGAGTTAGATTTGATTTATGTGTGTGATTTCTACAGATGTCTAAGAATAGACGCAGAGGTGCGAGGCGTGCTCAGCCTGAACAGCAGGCACCCCAAGAGGAGGCAGCCCCGCAGCAGCATTTGCCACCGCCACCCCCGATGACCATTGAGCAGATGTTCTTGATGCAGACCCAAGCAGTCCAGGCAATTGGTCAGACCTTAGCAGCTATGCAGCAGTAGCCACCACCGCCTCAGCCTCCAGTGCAAGTCCAGATGCCACAAGTGCCCAGAGACAAGCGGGCAGAGTTCATGAGGGGCCATCCCCTTGTTTTTGCCCACTCTGCTGATCACATGGACGCCGAAGACTGGCTGCATACCGTGGAGTGTGAGTTGCACACTGCCCAGTGCAACGATCATGAGAAGGTGTTGTACGGTCCCCAATAGTTAAGGAGAGCAACACAGTCTTGGTGGGAGTCTTACCTTGCCACCCATGCCAACCCTGAAGCTATCACTTGGGAGGAGTTCAGGGATAACTTCCGTCGCTACCATGTGCCCGAGGGACTGATGATAGTGAGGAAGGAGGAGTTTCTCGCCCTAAAGCAAGGTCCCCTGTCCGTCAGCGAGTACAGGGACAAGTTTCTACAGCTGTCGCGTTATGCCCCAGAGGATGTCAATACGGATGCCAAGAGGCAGTACCACTTCTTGAGAGGATTGGTTGATCCCCTCCACTATCAGCTAATGAACCACACCTTCCTTACCATCCAGCATCTGATAGACAGAGCAATCATGACAGAAAGGAAGCGTCGGGAGATGGAGGACAGAAAACACAAGATTGGTGGACCTCAGGTTGGGAGTAGCAGCCGTCCTCGCTACTCAGGCAACCCACCTCAGCAATTCAAGCAGGGTCACCAGCACCAGCATCAGCGTCAGAACCACCAGCAGTAGTACTAGAGGCAGTTTCCTCAGCAGCAGCAACAGTACCGTCAGAACAACCAGCAAGGAGGAAATCAATACCAGCGTCAGAGCAACCAGACAGTCTGTCTTCCTACCCAGCAACCAACCAGAACAAATCAAGCAGCGCCAGCTCAAGGAGGAAGTCGTGCATGTTTCCACTATGGGGAACAAGGCCATTGGGCGAATCATTGCCCAAAGAAAGCAGCTCAGCAGCAGCCAACTCCCAATGCCCCAGTCAGACAGAATGCAATGCAGCAAGGAGGCAACAACCATGGGCAACCTCGTGCCCAGTATGGAAAGGTGAACCACTTGGAGGCCGACACAGTCCAGGAGACTCCAGGAGTGGCATTAGGTACGTTTTCAGTCGAGTACCATTCTGCAAATGTCTTACTTGATACTGGAGCAACACATTCTTTTGTGACTGCATCATGGGTAGAAACACATAATATACCAGTAGCACCCATGTACCCACCTATGAGAGTTAGTTCAGTTGGTGGAAGGACCCAAATTGATAGATTTTGCCCTAGTGTAAAGGTTCAAATAAGGGGGATAGAGTTCCCCGCTGATTTAATAGTTATGGGTAACCAAGATAGAACTATAGATGTCATCCTAGGGATGAATTGGCTAACCAAGTATCAAGCCAGTCTTAGTTGCGATAAGAGAACAGTGAAGTTAGTGTCCCTATCAGGAGAAGAAGTGTTAGTGGAATTGGTCTTGTCTGGATCAAGGAAAGGGAGTTGTCACCAAGTTACCACTCATATTGAGGAGATTAAACCATCAGAGGCTATCAATGTAGTATCAGAATTCCCAGATGTGTTTCCCGAGGAGTTACCAGGTATGCCACCTGAAAGGAAAGTTGAATTTGCCATAGAGCTTATACCAGGCACCACCCCTATTTCCAAGAGAGCCTATCGAGTGTCCAGACCAGAGTTGGTGGAACTCAAGAAGCAGATTGATGAGTTGTTAGAGAAAGGCTACATCAGACCAAGTACCTCGCCTTGGGCAGCCCTAGTGTTATTTGTGGAGAAGAAGGATGGAACAAAGAGGATGTGCATTGACTACAGATCCTTGAATGAAGTTACTATCAAGAACAAGTACCCCCTGCCCAGAATTGAAGATTTATTTGATCAGTTGAGAGGAGCCAGTGTGTTCTCGAAGATAGATCTGAGGTCAGGCTACCATCAGCTTAGAATCCGACCTTCGGATATACCGAAGACAACATTCATCACCAAGTATGGATTATATGAGTTCATGGTCATGTCATTCGGTTTGACGAATGCACCAACCTACTTCATGTACTTGATGAACAGTGTGTTCATGGACTACCTCGACAAGTTCGTAGTAGTGTTCATTGATGATATTCTTATATATTCCCAGAATGAGCAAGAGCATGAGGAGCATTTGAGGAAGGTACTTCAGATGCTACGAGATTGTCAGCTGTATGCCAAGCTTAGCAAGTGCGAGTTCTGGATCAGTGAAGTCCTATTCTTAGGTCATATTATAAACCGAGAAGGATTGGCTGTAGATCTGAAGAAGGTAACATCTATCTTGGACTGAAAAGCACCAAAGATGTCCGAGGAATCAAGAGTTTCATCGGAATGGCCGGCTATTATCGGCGTTTCATTGAAGGTTTCTCCAAGATTGACAGGCCAATGACAGCCTTGTTGGCAAAGAAGGTTGAGTTCAAGTGGACCCCAGCATGCCAGAATTCCTTTGAGACATTGAAGGAGAAGTTGATAACGGCACCAGTACTGATTCTGCCAGATGTTCACAAGCCATTCTCAGTATATTGTGATGCTTCGTACACCAGATTGGGATGTGTGTTAATGCAGTAAGGGAGAGTAGTGGTATACTTGTCTCGACAGTTGAAGATTCATGAGAAGAATTATCCTACTCATGATCTAGAATTAGTAGCTGTGGTTCATGCATTGAAGACCTGGAGGCACTATTTGTATGGGCAGAAGTGTGATATCTACACGGACCACAAGAGCCTTAAGTACATATTCACTCAGTCAGAATTAAACATGAGACAACGAAGATGGCTAGAGTTGATCAAATATTATGAGCTAGAAATTCATTATCATCCAGGCAAAGCAAATGTGGTTGCATATGCTCTGAGTAGAAAGAGTCAAGTTAATATGTTGGCCGCTCACCCGATGCCGTATGAGCTAGCAAAGGAGTTCGATAGATTGAGTCTCGGATTTCTAAACAACATCCAAGGAGTGACAATTGAGTTGGAACCCACTCTAGAGCAAGACATTAGGAAGGGTCAGAAGGATGATGAGAAAATCAATGAGATCCGGCAGCTGATCATAGATGGGAAAGGCAAGGATTTCCGTGAAGATGCAGAAGGAGTGGTATGGTTCAAGGATAGACTGTGTGTTCCTAACATCAAATCGATCTGGGAACTGATTCTCAAGGAAGCTCATGAGACAGCATACTCTATACACCCTGGTAGTGAGAAGATGTACCAAAACCTGAAGAAAATATTCTGGTGGTACGGTATGAAAAGGGAGATAGCAGAGTATGTGGCTGTGTGTGACAGTTGTCAGAGGATTAAAGCAGAACATCAGAGACCTATAGGTTTGTTGCAACCGTTGCAGATTCCTCAATGGAAATGGGATGAGATCGGAATGGATTTCATAGTCGGTTTGCCTCGCACTCGTACTGGTTATGACTCAATCTGGGTAGTAGTGGACCGTTTGACAAAGGCGGCCCATTTCATACCAGTCAAGACCACCTACAACAGTGGTGTTAGTCAAACTATACATGGCTCAGATTGTGTGCTTGTATGGCGTTCCGAAGAAGATAGTATCCGATAGAGGCACCCAGTTCACCTCTCATTTTTTGCAGCAATTGCATGAAGCTTTGGGCACACACTTAAAGTTCAGCTCAGCTTATCACCCATAGACAGATGGTCAAACAGAGAGAACAAATCAGATTCTAGAGGACATGTTGAGGGCTTGTGCTTTGCAAGACAAGATAGGTTGGGACAAGAGATTACCATATGCAGAATTCTCTTACAACAACAGCTACCAAGCCAGTCTGAACATGTCACCATTCGAAGCGCTCTATGAGAGGAATTGCAGAACTCCATTGCATTGGGATCAACCTGGTGAAAGACAGGTGTTCGGTCCAGATATTTTGCTTGAAGTCAAAGAGAACATCAGGATGGTCCGAGAGAATTTAAAGGCAGCGCAGTCCAGACAGCGAAGCTATGCTGACACCAGAAGAAGGGAACTCAGTTTTGAAGTGGGAGACTATGTCTATTTGAAGGTGTCACCCATCAGAGGAACCAAAAGGTTTGGAGTCAAAGGCAAGCTAGCACCCCGATATTGGACCGTATCAGATCCAAGCAAGACACGAAGATTGGCTTATCAACTCAGCTTACCGGATAATTTGTCCGCTGTGCATGATGTGTTCCATGTGTCTCAGTTGAAGAAATGCTTGAGAGTGCCAGAGGAGCAGTTGCCAGCAGAGGATCTTGAAGTTCAAGAAGATCTGACTTATATTGAGAAGCCAACTCAAATTCTGGAGACAGCGGACACGGTCACTCGGAGAAGTACCATCAGGACGTGCAAAGTCAAATGGGGTCACCACTCAGAAGAAGAAGCAACATGGGAAAGAGAATATGATTTGAAAGCCAAGTACCCTGAGCTCTTTTCTAGCCAGCCCTGAATCTCGAGGGCGAGATTCTTTTAAGGGGGATAGGTCTGTAACACCCTGATTTTGGGGGTATAAAATTTCTTTCTAATTATCACCCAAAATCATGTGTTACTCTTCTTTTTCTCACTCTAAGCTTTCTCTCTCTCTAGATTCTTTCTTCATTTTTCCTTTTGATTAGAAATAGCTTAAGCTAGTGGAGGTTAATTATTTATTTTTGTCAAAACCTTATGAGTCATGACATGTTGCATCATGATGAGCTTAAAATATTCTTTGAAGTACTGCACAAGTTTGAATTTATTTGAATTTGAAACCTAGTTTGAGCTTAGATTTGAAAACTCTATAGAAAAAGAAATGGAAAAGGAATTAGAAAATCCAGAGAAAAAGAAAAGGATAAATTAGCCCAGCCTGTGACACCCCAGGTGTCTATTTCATGTTATGTCGGGAGATTTATCCTAATCTCGGATGCTCAGTAAAAATTTCTATTTCTCGATCGTGCCTATCTCTGTTTATCAGGCTTTCTCTTGGAAGTTCACCGAATTCAGAGTTATTCGATCGCGAGAAACAACCAAATTGGAGCCTGTTAAAACTTTTGTTTCTCGAAATGAATGTAAATTAGAAAGTCAATCTCGTCTCGCAACTCCCGTCCAGACTCATTTATTCGGACTCTCGACAATTGTGATGTTATCTAATCTATGTCCGAATCCACATTCTCCCACAGGATCTCTTTGTGCGAACCTCTAATTAATTCTTAGGCAACTCGACTTGTTTTCTATATATCATCATTCATCTCTATCCATCAAGTGTATTCTAAAGATTTCTAGAAGGTTGAACCAAATACTCACATGAAAAGATAAATCCTATACTTGCTTGAAACTTCTCCTTTGAACAAATGCAATTTTTGAAATTCAACAAAACCTTGTAATCTTGCTCAAACAACTCTATATCAACTCTATAACAAAAGTTATTGAGGGTTCATGTAGAGAAAATGCCAAGAAAATATCAAGACAATACCCCGATTGCCTTAAAAATATAGTTTGAAGCTTTATAATAATGCTACCTTGACCAAAGTGAAACTTTAATTTATATTCAAGATATGAGGTTTGACTTTTACTAAAAGTTGGAGAACAGGTGTTATACAACAAATATTATATTTAAACCAAGCCTTGATTCAATCTCTAAGAATCTCAAACAGTGCCATCAAGACAGAATAAAAATCTAATTTCAGGATTCGAATTCTTCTAAGTCTGAAATCAGCATCGTTCGGGTCGACGTCTCGCGTTCCCAAATTTTTGTTGAACAACTAAAGTTTTTCCAAATATAAAAGTTGTTAATAACTAATAGAGGCACAACATATTAAAAGATGGCATTCATCCGATTTCGTTTGACATACTTTGACATTCAGTTTTCACGAGTTTCCACTGATTTCTAACCCACTGACAAACCAGTTTTCGTGGGTTTATAACTCTCTAACCAGTGCCCGAATCGCCTCAATCTCTATACAAGATTTGTAGAGTGTACATCAAGGAAGAAATCTTCTACAGCGACCAAGGTCCGAAAACAAGCAGAAAACGCCAAAAATGGCCGCCCAATGTCCACGTTTTTCAACCTGCCACTGCCCACTGCCACCTGACATGTCCAGAGCTCCAGCTCAATAAATGGCAGCCCACCCCTCTCCTTCCCTTCCCCCACACGCCACTTCTCCTCCTCTCTGTTACAAAACGCAGCAGCAGCCTCCTCCCTCATCTCCACGCCCACCTACCGAGCTCCACCATCCATCCATGGCCGCGCCGAGCTTCCACCGGTCGTCCTGTGCGCTGACCGCCAGCACGGACACGCGTGGCCTGAGGCCACAGCCGGCCTTGCTACAGGCACCGGCGGGCGAGCCAGGGACGCAGCCAGCCCTGGCCAACCTCTGCCGGCCCAGCGGGAGCCGACCTCCGTCCTCCCCAAGCGGTGGTGGCAGCCCTGCGTACATGCAGTTTGAAGGTAGAAGAAGACCTTCATGTTCCTATGACGTGTGGGCCTAGAGCTAGTATTTTTGTGTCAAAGTTGCAGATTTCTGTGTTATGTTCTAAAATTCATATCTTGAGTTTGGTAGCTCCAAAAATCACGAAACTTGTTTTGTTGCCTTCCTTATGAAATTCTGTCTAATAGATCTATAGGTTGGCTTGTTTTAGTGGAAAAGTTTTTCTGTAGAAATTCGTATTTAAAAACTGGTTTAGAAAACAAATGAACTTGCTTCTCTCCATAGTTTTAATTATAAAAATCCAAAAATGATGAAACTTATTTTGTTGGTTAGATGTTGTCATACTATAGCTAAGAAAAATATAAAACACATATGGTGTTCACTGTTTTATTGGTATGTTAATTAAAACATGTTAAATAGAGAAAAAAAAGATTGATTTGCTTGTTATTTTTTGATCTGTAGCTCTAGTGCTTCAAATGGATTCAAATTTTTACAGTAGATTCTTGGTGTGATGCTTGGTGACTGGTAAAAATGTCATGAATTGTTGTGCATGTATGATTAAGTTAGTGATTTAACTTGTTTAATGCACCTTAAGTAGTTTTAAATGATTTAAAAATAATATATAGATGCAAAAATGTAAAATGGAATTCCACTGTCTTTGCATGATATTATAGTAGCCTAAGAAAACTTAATATGGTCATGCATCCACAGAAAATAATTAGTTTTAGATTTAACTTGCTCTCACATGCTTTATTGCATTAACAATTTGTTATTTTTGTATTAAATAAAATATAAAACCTGGGCATGTGAAATTTATACATTGGTCATGATTTGTCATTACCTATGCCTCATAAAAATTCCAGCCCCAAATTAGATAGTTTCATTTGGTTCTAAAATAACACCTATTTTATAATTGCAAGACTTAGTGAAAAATTAGGAGTAAATAAAATCATGCATGTTCATAGAATGCTTGAGTTATACCTTAAAACTAATTAGAGATTCAATGGTTATGTCATGGTGTTCTAAAGATAAATATTAATAGTGCTTCATCATGATTTTGTGTGATGTCGGACATGTGTGCCGAAGTGTTTTATTTTGGTGAATGTGTTTGTTAATTGTGTGGTAATTCTAGCGCACGAAATAACTTGGATAAAAAGTTAGTAAGTCTACTTGTTGGTCCTAATTTGATTGTTTCAACTCCAACAAATGGTAAAGTGTTAAAATGATTCAAGTCTCTACAACGCGGCAATTTTTGAAGTGAATAGGAGCTGAATTTTATTGGTTGCTGTTTTGGGCTGCACGTACTTTTTCGTCGTGCTGTTTGTTTGATGAACTAAATTATGTTTTCTGTAGAAAAGCCATATAAGAAAGTTGTAGATGACTTTATTATCTTACTTGTGTTAAAATTTTACAGACATAAGTCTGATCGTTTAGAAGTTGTGCTTTTCGCAAATTCAGTAACTGAATCTGTCCAATCTCTACACAGATTTCAGAGAGTGAATTGTTTGCTTAAGCTAATGTTACAATCTATTCATGGTCATTATAAGAAAGTTGTAGATACTTTTCTTATCTTGCTTGTGTTAAACTTTCACAACCATAGGCCTGACAGTTTAGGAGTTATGAATTTTACAAACTGGTCGCTGTGTTCTATCCACTGACAGAACAAATTTCGAAAACTGAATTGTTTGATTCAGTTCAACATGGAATCACCCCTTGGTGATTATAAAAGTTGTGTAGTACTTTTGCTAAGCTTTTCAAAAAGTCTTAGATCACTCTTTTTGATGGTCTGAAGATTAAGTTATGAATGTTTAAAGTGAGAAGACTGAATCTGTCCAGTTCTGGACAGCAAAGTCTTCTATTGTATTTTATCCTTAGTTAAATATTGAATCACCTTAAAATGTTTATGAATGATATGTAGAAAATTTTATTACCTTTCCATAAAGTCTAGGATCACCTTGTTTGGATGCCTGAATCTTCAGTTATGAATTTTTAAAGACACAAGTCTGAATCTGTCCAAATCTGGACAACGCTGTTGTGTTAACACCTTTTGACCTTGCTAAGTGTTTAATCATGCTGTGATGACAATGCCAAAGTTGTAAAGCACTTTTCAAGCTTTCTATAAAGTCCTAGTTTACTATTTTTGGTTAAATATCTGGTGAGTTATGACTGAAACAAGTGACTGCTGTATTGCTGTCCAAAAATTCTGCTAGTGCGCTTTTGATTGTTTAGTTCATCCTTCTCGCTAAAAATGTTTGGTTTGCTCTTAAGTAATGTGGACTTGCCATGGTTAAGCTAGAGATGACATGTGTGTCTTGTTTTATATGTTTCTTCTCTAGTTGATTGTGATATAGGAGTTTCCATAGACATTGATGCCTATGTCCTCTATTGAACTTGTGTGCTCGGTGATGCTTTTGCGCGATCAATAGGAGAACTAATGAAAAGCCGTGTCCAAATAAATAAAATGCGCGTACTTGTGGTGTCGTAGTGGTGTTGCGTAAATATATAAAATATTTGTTGTCTTTTAATGGTATTAATGTTGAACGTCGATAGTGTGTAGATAACTAAAGCGAACATGTGATTGTTACGATGTCTTCCATTTTATTGTTTAGTTCGCCACTGTGTCCTTGCATGTCTTGTGCTACTTTTGTGCTACTTTCATTATATTCATACATATGCATCTTGCATCTCATTTAGGACCGAGAGATGACACTCATGCAAGTGGTGTGGTGCCAACCACAAGATGCCGTTGGTGGACGACCTGAAGAATGGACATAACCAGTGGATGCTCGCCAAGCGAGTACCTCCCCCAACAAACACTGTCTAAGTGTCAAATTAAAGGCAAGCCCCGGTTTTATGCATAACCTGTTCTATATAATATTTTACTACACTTAATGTTTGTAGGCTTATATTGTGCACTTAAGTGTAGGAGTTGATTTAAACCCTAGTTGCATGATCTCAGGAATCCTTTTGAGATGGATACTAGTATGCTAGGTTGAGTAGCTGCTTTATTAATTAGGATCTCGGTAGAAGTCGAGTGATTTTTCTAGCACTCGCGCGAGATCAGGAATTGGTTGTACCCACTTTGATAACAGAATGGTGATGGTCTGTGGACACGGGTCCATGGGGACGCGTGGTCTACGAGATGAAAATTGGAATAAGGATTAACGTGCGGATACCTGTGTCAAGCGTTTGAATGTACTAAACACATGCCGAGAAATATGGTAAATCGGTAAGCCTAGTACCTGAGTGAACCTGCCCGCAGACTTTACCCCTCACGCGACCTGAGACGTGGTCTCCCATTCCGGTTATGGTGGGTACAAGTGCGGTCACTGCACGACGGCAGTCGGGGTCAGTGAGACATTGTACGCCAAGGCGGTGAGCCCTGATCTGTTGCCAGGGAATCGATGGGGACGGTTGATATGTGTGGGGACGGAGTGCCCCTACATGTCGTGTGTTTAGGTTTACCTTGCAAGGATAAAAACTCGATTCGAATCGTCTGCTTCTCGCAGCTAATGAGACTGCTTGATCCATTGTACTGCATTGAGTAATAAGTGGAAATGAGGTGACTGACAAAAAGATGTTGATTGATAAAATGTTTGATACCATGTATGAATAGCTAGGTACACATCTAGTCTAAAAGAATCATACTAAAACTTGAAAAGCTAAAACTTGATTTTAGACTCAGCTAGTGCTTTTGGCAAACCAAACCCCTCAGCCAAACAGCTGCATGTCTAGAGGTAGAGGAGTAGACTCCTCACATCGGGTAAGTCTAGCTGAGTATTAGTATACTCAGCCTTGCTTGTGGCACAATTTTTGAAGGTACCTACTTGATTTTGGTTGATGGTGTGACTTGGCCTTCATCCCTGCCACCGGGATAGACGGTCGAGTGGGTTACTGCTTCCGCAGGAGAGGACCAGGAGGAGTAGCGTGGCCAGGCTTCGCCATGTTACTCGGTTTTCTCCGTTAGTTATTTTCGCTGCATTAAAATTTATGGTTATTATTTCTGAAACTCCGATAATGTAATCACTAATTATACTTATTAAATTTATGGTATTATGTTTTATTGTATTTCTCTGTGCCTCACCTTCGAGTGAGCTAGTGGTATTCGATCCTGGTAAGTGGCTTTATCGGACTAGATCCGAGGGACTGACGGGTTATTCCTGTTTAAGTGTGTTGCTGCCCTTAAGGGTGCGACTTGGGCACTTAAGCTGGAATAATTCGGGCGGTTCCGCCACACAGCCGGCCCAAGTCGGCCCAGCCAGGCCGCGCACCCGCGCGCCCGCGTCGTCTGACAGGCGAACCCCGCCTGTCAGCGGCAGTTCTCCCTCGCGCGCGCTCCCTTTCTCGCTCGCTGCCTAGTGGGGCCGATCTGTCGGCGCAAGTTTTCTTCACCCGCGCGCTCCCTCTCTCTCTCTGTCTCGCGGGCCCAGTTCACCAGTTGCCGAGCCGTTGCCCCGCGCGTCCCCTTTTCTCTCTCTGCGCCGTGGGCCTGCCTTGTCAGTTCCGCCTTCCCCGCTCTCGTCGTGGACCGGCGAGTGCGCACTCGCGCACGTCGCCGGATTTCTCGGCCACGACGCCCGCCCACGTGCCCATCTCCCTTCTTAGAGCCCCGCCAGTGCCCCGCGCACACCCCTCGCCTCAATTCGCACAGCTTCACCCTCTCTCGCGCTCTGCCCACGCCGCCAGCCGCCGCCGGAGACCCGCGCCCGTGTTCCCGGCCATCCAGCTCGCCGGAGACCGCTCCAAGCCTACCCGAACTCTGCCCCGAGGTGAGACACCCGCCTGTGCCCAATTTCCTCTATTGCGCCCTATGTTCGGTCAATTCCACCTTCACCGGTGCTCGGCCGCGGCGGTCCGTCGTGCTCGCCCGGTGACCGGCCGATTTAGCCCGGTCTAGTTCCCCAGAGTAGGTCCCTGTGTCACCCCTGCCTCTGTTGAAGCTAGCCCAGGCCTTAGCGCGCCTTAAGTCCCCTCCCCGTGGCCGGAATGGCTCACCGAAGTTACTCCAGCCCGCCCGAGGCTTTCTCACCGCCGTTCTCCCCTCTCTGCTCGTGGATTCATGGCCTCTTCCCCGCCATTGAGTTCCCCGTGGCACCCTCTCCCTCTCTGCCCAACTCCGGCGACCCCGGAGCCACCATAGCTCGCGCCAGCCTCAACTCCGGCGACCTCACCGCCGCGGAGAGGAGCGGCTCCGCCTGCAGCCATTTGTTTTCCCCCTAGTCTGATCCCCTCTGTCCGATTCAGATCGAACGACTCACATCACAGATAACGCTTCGCGCAAGCACGCCCTGACGCCCTGGCCCGCCTGTCAGCGCCCAAACCCTCTGGCGTTGGGCCCGCTCGGTCAGCACGCTCTCCCCCTCTGTCGCTGACACTCCCTGGACCCTGGCCCGCCTGTCAGCGCTTGCCCGCCTGCACGCGCGCGCCTCAGCCGCAGATCTAATCTCAGCCGTTGGTTTTAGATATGACAGTTAGATTCACCCGATACCCCTTCGCGTGGCTATTTTGTTAAAGAGACCCTCGATTTATTGGAAATCAACCCGTTGTCCCTAGTTTTCACGTGCAGGCCCTTGTAATCTTGCAGATTTAGCCCTGTAATTTTAAATATTCATAGAATTAGCCCTAATTTCATGTTTTGAATTCCCAAACCTGTTTATTTCATAACTTTTGCTATGAACTCCAAATTTAGTGATCCAAATTGCAAAATGTTCATAGAATTATTCTTTGTCTAAATAAAATGGTTTCATTTACTGTCTGCACATTCTAATTTTTATGATTAAATATGAACTAAGGTAGATGTAGTTTTATTTATTTAATAAAATAAATAAAAGGAGAACCTTAGAGATTTAAACTTGTTTAAGCTTGTGAGATTAATAATATGTATTACATAAGTTCATCTCTGTTCTAAATTTTAGGTCACAATAAAACAAATTGATCTATGATTATGTACTTGTACATAACACTTAGGGGAAATAACAATTTATTTTTAAATAAAGTAAATGTATGTCATAGTTCATGTTATACTTTGAATTCATTATCCCTTATGTAGTATTGTGTCCTTTTAGGATGTGTTCCAATGTTTGTACATGTTTGGTGTGATGTTCATTTGTACTTTCCAAATGTATTGAATGCATGCTCGCTTTATATAGACAACGAGCAGTCCGAGGTTCCTGAGTGTGTTGTTGGAGACCTTCCTGAGCAACAACCTGGTGAAGGCAAGTGTCCTCTGACCTATTATGTCCTACATACTTTATGATTCACTGTCCCGCATTACTTTATGAAACCTAAGGATTGATTAGCCTGTATTTACCTTATCCTTGTTTACTTTTTTGGGTTATCATGGTTAGCACTTTGCTATTGCCTTAACTTAATCAATGAACATGACGTGAACATTTATGATACGATATTGTTATCCTGATTATGTGGATGATCTTGTGATACCTTAGGGGGCTCATGCCTTTTTCCTAAGTACCTCTCCGTAAGGACCTGTTCGTGGAGTGACCACTCGGGATAACAGTACAACCATGAGGGTGGAATGGGACACCCTTAGCTGATTAATTAGATGAACCTGGGGGTGTAGTTGGCTTTGCCGGAGGGCCGTCAATGGGGGCCGAGGCGTAGTGCTCGCTCTGCCAAGGTTGGGGTGCAGAGGGTCTTTCGATTTGGTTTTGTAGTCACCCACCTTGGGGTGGTGTACTGCGTTTGTACGACTGGCGAAACCTAACGAGCAGCTATGCACCAGGGGAGTCTCTGTAAAGGCCACGTAGTGTATCCCTGGCCATTAACCTCGGTAGTGAAGATCGGGTATGTACAACCCAGGCTGGAAAGGGATCACGACTTGTGGGTAAAGTGTACAACCTCTATAGAGTGTTAAAAACTGGTATATCAGTCAAGCTCACGGTTAAGAGCAGCCTTGGGATCCTCTTTGATTAGAAGAACTTTGGAAACTTTTATGATGATGGTTAATAATGATGCTATAAAATCTGATCTCTAGTATTTCCTCTTTTGAGGAGGTACTTCTGGGTAATAACTGTGTTTATTACTAAAACTTGGCTCTACTAATAGTAAAAAATACTTGGCCTACTAAAAGCAACTGCTTAACCTCAACCCCATATACAGCTAGTCCACTTTAGCCAAACGAGACATTTGCTAAGTACGTTGATGTGTATTCACCCTTGCTTTACACACCAGCCCCACCCTAGGTTGTCCCCAATGTACTCAGTGCTCAGGATGTGATGATGGCAAGATGGATGACTTCGAGGAGTTCCAGGAATATGACGAGTTCTAGTTCTTTCTTAGTGGCAAACCCTAGTTAGATGCCTGTGTAGGCTTAGCATCTACGTTTCATATTTCCGCACTTTGATAATTATGTTGAACAATGGTTATGTAATAGACTCTATGGATGTCTTGGACATCTTGATGTAATCAAGTACCATTCCGCTATTTATTTCGAGCATTGTGTGATGATGTACAATTATGTAATCGTTGTGTACGTGAGTTTCTGATCCTGGCACATACATGGTTCACATTCGGTTTGCCTTCTAAAACCGGGTGTGACAGCCAGCTCCTCCGACAATTTTGGCATGATCGCAGCCGACTTTTTCAAGCACTGAGGCCATTCCACGAGATCCAATCATAGCGCATTAATCACTACGCGCGGTAATTATTGAATCGACCTCTCCTAGTTCTTTCTCTATCTGGCCGAGTGCTCCCTTGGTGTCCCCACTGGTATACAAAGTTGCCCTTGAGGTTGCACCAGTTGAAGAAAAAAATTTCTTGAGGATATCACAGCACCAGGAAGTAGCAGCAATGGAGTTTTCTCAAAGCTGCTTTAAAATTTCCAACAATTTTTTATTCTCCATATCTTTATCGGCAGAGCTCCTTTTGTAGCTTCGAGGTTGGCCTCAAGCTCCTTGATAAATTCATCTTGGTTCTTTGTCTTTGAAATGTCAGCATTATGTGTCTTCGTTGCTCCGTCATTCTGCTTTTCAGCTTTTTCTACCTTTTCCTTCAAAAATGCTATCTTTGCATATTTTTCCTCCAAAGATTTACGAAGTTCAGCAACTTCGTCCTAAAGAGCGGAAAGCTCTTTTTCCTCTTTCTCTTGTTGCATTCTCAAAGCCTTACTTAGCATCAACCCCTGCATTAAAAATGGTTTAGTCAAAATACAAAAGTTTTCTGAAGCTGCACCAAAATAAATATTCTTCGTATCTTGATGCTAGTTTAAGCCAAACTATGGGAAAACTTCCTCTTTGTAACCTGACAGGGTTTCTCTTAATTGTCTAGGAAGCCGATGCTTCGGGTAATATTTGGAACAATCTTTGATTCATTAGGATCTGGCACACACATTAGCATCCGGTCTTTTGCGTCAAAAAGTAATGCCCCAGGACCGTAGCCAAAAGCTTCACCTTTGTTTCCTAGTTCTGAAACATCTTTTTCACTCAATTCTTCGCCACTAATATGCCTCGTGAAAAATCCAAGTTCCGCATCCTCGCAAATGGTTTGTGTAGCTTCGGCTACCTCTGTCTTGAGCATAGTATCCTGCCCTTTCTGCCCCTCTGTTCTCTCACACCCCGAAGATCTGCCACCTTTGGCAGATTTGGTTGCACCATTTTTCTAGAAGATGATGAACCACCGAAGGTGGTGCTGCCAAGGCCCAAAATATGTGGGCTCTACACTTTTTCATCAGAACCCTTCGAAGTCGGCATAAGCTGAGTCAATGTGGGTCCTAAGGGACTTAAAGGAGAAAACGACAATTGTTAGGTCGTTACCTCAAGAACCCGATTGCAGTTCAGCACTGAGGTTAAGGTGGTGCTTCCCTTCTCCTGTTCTTGAGCAGTTGCAGTTTTCGGTGGAGCCAAAGCTTTTTTCACGACTGCATCTTTCTTAACAAGTGTTTTGGCTTTCTTCTTCATCTAACCCAAAGATGGCTTTTTAGACTCATTCTTCTCAACTCCTTTTCTTTTCTCCCTAGCCCCATTATTGGTCGAAGGATCTTTATAGTCTGGGTATTCAAACCCCAAGACACCCATCACCCTAATGAGCCAAAGCTTCTTTCGGCCTCTAAAGGAAAATCACATATTTTCATGCTCCCTAGCAAGGTAGTTACCTCACATCTCATTGCATCTCTCCTCAATAAACTTCAACCATCCAGTCGAAAAAGCTTTGTATGTGGACTGCTCTTTGAAGTCAAAAGCTAAAGTAATAAGCTCTTTGTCATTACACTTCACCTCCTTCAGAAATTTCCACCTATTATAAGTTGAATATATGTTGTAAGAAAGTGCCTCTTGAACTAGATCTCGGGACCCAATCTTCTTGATAACTGTACTAAAAGCATTGAAGCATTCATCAACGACTTCACTCATTTCGAACTTTGGCCTCTTTAGAGCAAAACTTACTTCCAAAGGGCTCATCAGCATACCTTGATGTATTCGCATTATTTGGAGTCCACTTCAGCATAGAACCACTCCTTTGTCCAGTCGCCATGCCACTTTATTCGGTAGGCCAAAACTAGATCGCTCATATCTTTGCGTAAGCAAAATTGTAGCACCTGAAGTTGTTGTGAAGGTCTGTCTCTTCCTTGGCCTTTGTCTGGAAATGCAAAACATGGGCTTTGCACAATGCATCAACATCCGTATAGCCCTCTTGGCTTCGTACAGCCTAGATGAAAACACTCAACCGAACCATGGCATTCGGAGTCAGCTGATGCATGAACACTTTGTAATGTTGCAGCACTTTCGCAATCATCTTATACATAGGGAGTCAAAGTCCCGCCTTGAAGAAGCTCTTGTAAACAACGACTTCGTCCTTTCCTAGCTTTGGCGTTGTCGCTTCCCCGGGAAGGCGCACATTCACTTTGCTGCTGAAATAGCCCAATCTCCTCATAGACTGCAAATCCTTCTCCTTTAGAGTGGATCTCCCAATTTTAATATAACTTGCCTTCGAAGTTCTATCCTTCAGCAATTATGCAGCAGCTCTCGATGATTAGACCCTCATTGCCTCAGAGATAGGCAAGGTATCTTGCTACGCCTCTGAGGAGGTAGAACTGATCACTTGTGCGGTGGAGCAAATTCTAGCCATATAGACAAGGCAAGGAGCTTTTTCTAAAAATGGCTCAGCCAAAGCTAGCTTTCAAAGCACTTTTGAACAAGTAGCTTCAGAGGTGCAGGAAATTTTTAGCAACAAGCAGGTAAGGGTCGTAAATGTGATCAGCCCTCACCCCCTCGACCCGCTTTTATACTGAAAACACACGTGAAGCGGCGCGGACCAGTGAAAACATTCCCGCACAACGTCCCCTGCTTTCCCCCCCGACGATTCAACTTTTGGGTCATTCGTTTCCATTACAAATGAGCCAATCTTCTTCAAAACGAGCTTCAGGAAGGTGTTTTTCAGATCTTCGGCATAGGGTCTCTAAGTTATAATTTCTGCGATCTAATCTCGTTACGAAGAAACGAACTCATCCCGCAAGGGGCTACTGTTGGGGGCCTCTTATGCTGAAGATCACTTATCAGCGAAGATCATTTGTCAAACATATTGCTTTTGGCATTAATAAGTGTATTTCAGGAATATTCCCACTAACGGATGAAGCTAGGCTTCGGCTAAAGCAGTGTATAAAGGTGCTTTGTCTATGTGTAAGCAACAAAGATGACGACCAAAGGGCTTTGGGCGCTAGCCAAAGGGGGAGACTACCGAATGACGAAGGTTGGAACCTACGGAGCTAAGAACGAAGAAAAGACATCATTGTCCTAATGTAATTTGTAAACGACTTCTGTAAAAAATAATGGGCATTTTTGTAAATCTAGATACTAGAAAAAGTAGCCATTAGAACAGTAGCCACTGCTTTATTAGTGATGTAGTGTTAAGTGCCCCTTCTGCCCTAGACTTTGTTAGTTTTTCTCAAGGCAGACCCTAACTAGTTTTGACCCTAAATTCAAGTGACAACCTTTAATGATCAGTAAGAAGTTACTGTAATTGTTACAATTTTTTTTAAAAATTTTCTAGGACCTAAGTGTAATTCAACTCACCCCTTTTAACCTTAATTAAAGAGGGGAAGGGGAATTAAAGGATAAACTAATGTTAGTTAAGTGACTTGAGCAAAACTCATCTGAACCTTAAGTAAATCACTAAGAATGTAAATTGAGTCTTAGTCAACCCCTTCCCAAGGACAAACCCTAAACTAGAGCACTAGAACGCCAAGTCCTATAGGAACTTGCTTTAATGGTACAAATTTCTACATAGTGTTAGTTAACCTAGTGTTACTAAACCATACATCACCAATAAACATTTTAGCATATCATAACATATATCTCTCATACATTGCATTCGCTAAATTGCAACCTCGCTGACGGAGAATATGTGTTGATCCCGGAGCAAGGAGTTGATCAAGAGGAAAGCAGGAGCCTGCTCCCGAGGACATCCCAAACAGCACCAACACCTTAAGGCAAGCCCCAGTTTTATGCATAACCATAACCGTTATGTATGCTATTTTACTACAATTATGTTTGATACTTTTCTTGAAGACAAAAATACTTCATCAACAATGGTTGTAAGTTCAAAAATTTCAATTAGTTTTCCCTGAAATACTTTGATAGTCAGTGCACAATTTGAGTGTGGTCGCTGCAAAATCATTCTAACTAAATTAACATCTGGAATGGTTACAGCTTCGAATACCGCTTGCACAACTGAACAATACAATTTGCCCTAGATCACAATCAATCACTTTTTACAGTTAAATGGTTGTGAAATAGAATGAATTTATAAGTAAATTTCTTTTGGGTGCATGAGACATGACACAGGGAATATTTATGGACCTTTTGTACTCACATTCTTGTATTAGTTGTTTGCAGCCTCGACAAACCTGCAGTTTGAATATATGACAAATGATGTGTTTACCATTTGTAGATGGACTTTGTGTCGTTTTGCTGGATGGACTTTTCTCTTGGTTTTGTAGATGAAGTGGAGCCGCACTTGTAGTTTTATAAGGTCTATGTACATAACTATGTAGATTGCGCCAGCCAGAATATGACTCCAGTACCATGTATATAGCTCTAGTTGTGGTGTCTGTCCCTAAGTGCGATGTCGGTGCCCAAAAGTAGGCTTGAATCCTGTCATCTTATTTTGGATCAGTTTTCTGCTATATCAGGCTTGATCGTTACACTATGCCTATGCTACATGTTTAAGTACGGTAACTTATGCCAAAACAGAAATCAACTATGACTTTAATGTAAATTATGTTCGGTCTTGATCTGTTCATTGCTTTGTTGCTATGTCAGTCTTGCACTAACTAGTTTTGTGGAAGATTCGCTCTTTGAAGTAGCAATTGTGCTAAATAATTTATCAAATTCTCTACTGAATTTGAACATGTGAAAGTCGCCTAGAGGGGGTGAATAGGAGAAACATGAAATTTACAAACTTTAAACACGCACTATGCCCGGGGCTAGTGTTAGAAGTCATTCAGAGTGCGGAAGATAGTTCTCCTTGCTATGAGTTGCTCAATCAATGCGGATAACCTTGGGAGCAAACTCAAATCAATATGAGCAAGAGAACTTTTAGAGAGAGGAAGGGAGGGGAAACAAATCGAGTGGAGATCAACACAAATGAACACGGCGATTTGTTTACCGAGGTTCGGTTCCAAAGAACCTAGTCTTCGTTGAGGAGGCCACAAAGGCGGGTCTATTTCAACCCTTTCCCTCTCTCAATCGGTCACACAGACCGGTCGAGTGCTTCTCCTTAATCACTTGGGTCACTATGACACCACAAGGATCACCACACTCTTAGGTGTCTGTTGCAAGCTTTACAAAGCACTTAGAAGAAATAGAGTGAGAAGGAAAAAGCAATCCAAGCAACAAGAGCAACAAAAGAAACATTAAACACCCTCTGTCAAGTCACTAAGCAATTGAGTTGATTTTGAGGCTTTGAGAGGATTTGATCTTTTGATTGTGTCTTGGAGTGTATGCTTTTGCTCTTGTATTGAATGTTGAGGTCTGAAAACTTGGATGGCTTGAATGGTGGTGGTTGGGGGGGGGGTATTTATAGCCCCAACCACTATTCTAGTTGTTGCTGTCGATGGCACACCGGACATGGCACTGTTCACTGTCCGGTGCGTGCCACGTCAGCAGACTGTTGGGGTTTGGAGCGGTTGACCGTTGAAGTCCTTTGTCTTCTTGCGGCAATGGACAGTCCGGTGGCACACCGGACAGTCCGTTGTGTTCTGACATTGCAGTTCTGACTTCTGACCTCTGCGCTGACACTATTCACTGTTCATCGAAGTCGACCGTTGGGCGCAGTTGACTGTTGCTCCATTGGCTCACCGGACAGTCCGGTGAATTATAGCGGAGCGACTCCCAAAAAAATCCGAGAGCGGCCAGTTCGTGGGTGCCTTGGCCTGGAACCGGACAGTGTCCGGTGCGCCACTAGCAGCACCAATGCTTGCCTTTGCTCCAAACTTGTAGAGTGTGACGAAACCTCCCAAGTAATTAGGCCCACCTACAGTTGTCCTTGTCCAACAGACATCAGACACCCTGTAGATGTTCCTAAATCACTTGACAAGTTCGGTATCTTTTCTCTTACCTTTCCAGGAACGTTTCACCTGTCTTGCAGACATTACAGAACATCGGAGATAAAGAAATGCGGAAGCGATTACATAACTTACATTTATTTAAAAAGTAAGATCAAGTTACTTATTACAGACCAGAGTTATCCTAGGAGTGCAGAGTAATATTATTACAATACCAAGGGAGGCAAAAACTCCTCCCGACAGTTTTTAAACAAAAGTTCTATATGGAGGACCAAGTCCTCCCGCGGCCTCACTCTTGTTTTTCTTCAATGGGAACCACCTTGGAGCAGAAGCAACAAAAATTTGTCGCTTCCTCACCTAAAAACAACGGAGGGATAAACCCTGAGTATGGAATTACTCAGCAAGTCTTACCCGACTAAAGAAAAGACTCTCAAGGGTATGCTGGTTAAGGGAGTCAAGGTAAGGCTTTTCAAAATCAAAGACTCTGTTTTGCAGAAATGCTTACTAAAGTGGATCCTTAAAAATCCAGTTTTATTTGTCAAGTTAAGTAGAATTACCTGTAACTAGAGTTATTTCTACCCTAGTTCAATCACTTGTCCTGCACTAGCCAATTTCTTAACAAACCATCATCTTTAGTGGAATGCTACGTGTAAGTCAGTGACCAAGTCTTCATAACCGCGAAGGTACGGCGATCCGAATCGATTATACTCAGCTGAGGATCTCCAATCACACGACATATGTAGCACTTAACCCTTGCATATGTCAACCCGCCACCAGGGTTCTTAAGACCAGATCAGGTTCACGCAAACCGAGAGCACAGATACACCACCGTCCAGCCTCTTGCCATGGAGGGTACACGCTACTCTCGCCACCGCTCCACTCCCATTTCGTGTTATCTTATTCTAGCCTTAGTCTGCCCGAGGCAAGGCTTACCCGTGACGAGGTATGTGACCAGCTAAAGGGTCCTCGGTCATCAAGCCTACATCGAGACGGTCCTTAATCGACTCAGACGGAGACACTACACCGAGACTCTCTTCTCGTGCAAGTCACCCGCCCGGTCTCAGCTTAATCATTTAAACCCAAATCTTGGTACCTGGCAAAGGTACATCTTTTCCGATGTTGAACCCATCATGGCCATGATGGATCCACCATCAAATTTTATTTTTGAAAACAACCCTCCCACTTTGCCAAACATCTTTTGTAAAACAAATCCTTTTGTTTTTCTAAAGCAATACTAAGCATAAAAAAACCTTTTTGTAAAAACAGGGTTTCAAGGAAGGTAATCAAGTTCAATGAAGGTAATGCAGGAATTGTTTAAGCATTCAACTCCTATCACCTAATGCAGCAAGCAAGTGAGAAAGATTTTAAAAACATCAAGGAAGGTGGCAAATGCACCGGGGCTTGCCTTCGTTAGTAGGTGAGTCAGGCTCGGACCCGCAGATATCGAAGTAGAAACAATTCCCGGCCTGAGATTCCGAAGGTGGTGGTGTCTTCTCTTCGGTCACTTCGATCTCTTCTTCGTTTTCTAAATATAACCATATAGGTATATATAAGAATGAATGCCATGTAATGCTCATGAGAGTGCAAGGATAATAAAGATTTATTAACTAAGTCTTGAATACAACTTTCCTTCACGGAACTCCGAGAACTTAGAGTTTCCGGAGTCAGTAAAGGAGTTCAAAGGGCAAGGGGTAGGGTTTTGGGTTCTAGTTATCAAACAAGGTCCAATTCAAACCAAATTCTACCCAAGGCTTCTAATTAATGTATAGAACTCCTACAAAAAGTTTGGACATTTTTGGAATTACTATATGTTTTCTAAAAATCCAGAACTAATACTTTAAACTACTTTAAATGCCTTAAAATTCTTTATTCAACCTAAAAATCATGAAACTATTTTTATTAAATTCTATGGAAAATAAGAAGTCTAGGAAAATTGGTTGGACATTTTTACCATTTTTCTGCAATTTTCTACAGATTTCTAAAGTTTCTCTGAAAAAGAAAATGAAAAAATTTGAATAGTACTAGGCCAGAAGCAGCCCATACGGCCCAGCCACACAGAGAAACGGGGCGAGCCCACGCCCGCGTTGGCAGTCTTGCAGAAGGGCCCTCGGGGTTTTGACTAACTGGGAATAGGTTCAGTTACTATTTTTCCGTGTCACTGACAGTTTGCGCAAAAACCCTCCATGTTCTATTTCTTCGCAGTGGGAGGTCCCCGACGACGGTGAGCACGGGGAGCGCAACTCCGACGAGCTAGACCGACCGGAGGGGGCCAAGACCGGTGCTCAGCTTTAGACTAAACCAAATCCACGACCTAGAGAGTATTTCCCCTAACTTAATTGCACAAATGGTGAGCTATCAAGCTCTGTCCACGCGAACCGAATGGGTGGCGGACAGATGATCGTGTTCCCGGTGATTGGTGAGCCCGCAGTCCAAATTGGTGGTTCGGCAAGCATCGTAGACATGTGAGAAAGCTTAAACGAGGGAGAGGGAGGGTTGGACTGACCAGGAAGGGAGCTGGCCGCGATGAGGTCGATTTCGGGTGGCGGAAACCCGAATTGGGGAAAATCCGGAATTAGAGCTCGCTAGTGATCGGCTGGGGGCAATACTAGGTGGCTTGGTGCATGATGATGTTGTGAAGCTAGCCGCGGGCTCAATTTATAGGAGGAGCGAGAGGTGGTGATCAATTTGGTCGAGCCGTGGTGGCGGCCGGAGATGAAGAAGAACACGGCGCTGTGAATTCGTGTCCACCGTCGTGGCAACCTCCCCGGCGACGATGGGACAGCTATAGGGAGTCACGGCGATGCGGTGGAAAGGCTCGGACACGCGACACAAGGCCGTGCGACGGTGATCACCGGCGTTCTTATCCAATTCCGCCGCGGTGACGCTTGTACGGTGGCCGGAATATTTTACTGGCCGGAGTTATCCACGACGAGGATATTTACGCGACTCCGAGTGCTATCCGGTTACCAGTGAGTGCGAATCTCAACGGCGGTGACGATCCCGACGCAAGGTCATCGGCGGCGAGGACCCTGCGCTGGCGGTCTGATCCACATCGTTTCACTGTACCATGGTGATTCCCCCATCAGTCGACCTGACAGAGCACTTTGGAGCACCATTTTCTCCCAATTCCATGTGGTACCAAAACCAAACACCCATAACAAAGTTGTTCCTCTTTAATAACTTTACAACTTTGTTATAGCAACCCTAGGTAGATTCTTACTGGATCTTAGTCGAAATGGCTCTCAAACTTGGATCCAAGTCACTGTCTATCTGAAATTCAGACTGAATCAGCCTGACAGCCTGACTTCAGGTTTAATTATCTCCAATATTTTCTTAACAACTATGCTCACACTCTTAAGCAAAGTTGTTCTCCTATGATTGGGCTACAATTTTGATGTGGTGACCTAGGGCAAAAACCCTTTTGTTTAGAAGTTACAAGGTCACAAAGATGAGCACATTACACTGAAATTCAGACTTAGTCAAAAGAGTTCAAGTGTGGCTCTTTTGCAAATAAGTCCAAAACTCAGGGTTTAGCTTGCAAATTCACATATGAGTGACCCAAATGACTTAAGACACTTATTTAACTTGGTTTTTGCACTTTAGTCCAAAAGTGGACTAATTTTGCACATAGGTCCCTAGGGTTAGGTTTTAGGGTTTTCCAGGGTTCCAATTAGGGTTTTTGGTATCCCAGGGGTATAAATGTGATTCAAGTTCATTTTTGGGGACATTTTATGACTATTTCCCTAAATCCTTTAGGTTTTCTCAATTTGGGTTATGTCTTACCCCTTTAATCCCTATTTAGGGTTAAGCTTCCTATCTAGGGTTCTATTTGCAAAGTGCTATAACAATACAACTTATTTGAAATTTTTACCTAGTGAATGCACTCTTGGTGTGTCAAACATATGTAATGCCAATGTTTATGATGCCATGCTCAAGTTTTAATTACAGTAACACCAGGGGTGTTACATAGAGTTCCCCAACTTATTTTCTTTGTTGGTTTAATGTTGAACTTTATGCACCTAAGATAAATGACAACTAGGCAAACTAGTTAGTCCACATGGTTTGTGATGGACGTCAACCACCAAATTCGATTAGAGGAAATGTTTTTAGGCCCATTTCCCTTTCAATCTCCCCCTTTTTGGTGATTGATGCCAACACAAACCAAAGCAAATATAAAGTGTACAAATGTAACTATTTGCAATTTGACAGTTGTGCATAAGTTACTTCGAATTTAAACCAACTGAAAGTATTTCTAAGTATATATGATTGCTTTCTTTTAGTTTAATATTTTGGACCACATTTGCACCACTTGGGTTGTTTTTGCAAATCTTTTGTAAAAGTCTTTTCAATTTTTTTGCAAAAATCCAATGGTATAAGAATATGATTTCAAAAAGCATTTTCAAGATTTTGAAAATTCACATTTGCACCACTTGGGTTGTTTTTGCAAATCTTTTGTAAAAGTCCTTTCAAATTCTTTTCCAAATAGCCATTGGTATAGGAATATGATTTCAAAACGCATTTTCAAGATTTTGAAAATTCCCCCCTATTTTAAATGCTTTTCCTTTAGCTAAATAAAAGCTCCCTTTGAAGAAGTTCTCCCCTTAGGTGTGAAGAGGGTTTTTGCAATTGAAATAGTTTCTTCCCCTTTGTGAAATAGTTTTTGAAAATAGGGTCGTGATGCGGTCCTTTTGCTTTGGGCCTATTAATTCTCCCCCTTTGGCATTAATCGCCAAAAACGAAGAATCTTGAGAGGCCTATTAGTTCTCCCTTTCATAGAGATACTCATGAAAGCACATTAGTCTTAGCCTTGGCACAAGAAGAATAAGAAATATGTGATTGTACCAAATGAAAGAGACATGATCAAAGATATATAAATGAGCAATGTGTGCAATGTTTCAATCAAAGTTCCGAGAATCAAGGATGTTTAGCTCATTCCTAAGCTTGCTAAAGGTCTTTTCATCTAGGGGCTTGGTAAAGTATCAGCTAATTGATTGTGGGTGCAAACATAAGCAATTTCAATATCCCCCTTTTGTTGATCTCTCAAAAAGTGATACCGGATGTCTATGTGCTTAGTGCGGCGGTGTTCAATGGGATTATCCGTCATGCGGATTGCACTCTTATTATCACATAGAAGAGTGACATCGCTCAACTCGTAGCCATAGTCCCTAAAGGTTTGCCTCATCCAAAGTAATCGTGCACAACAATGTCCTGCAACAATATACTCGGCCTCGACGGTGGATAGAGCTATTGAGTTTTGTTTCTTTGAAGCCTAAGACACCAGGGATCTCCCCAGAAACTGACAAGTCCATGATATGCTCTTCCTATCAATTTTAAATCCGGCATAATCGACATCGGAATACCCAATTAAATCAAAGGTAGATCCTTTGGGGTACCATAGCCTAAACTTAGGAGTGTAAACTAAATATCCCATGATTCTTTTCATGGCCCTAAGGTGAACTTCCTTAGGATTTGCCTAGAGCCCTTCACACATGCATACAGAAAGCATAATATCCAGTTGTGAAGCACATAAATAGAGTAAAGATCCTATCATAGACCGGTATGCCTTTTGATCTACGGATTTAACTCCCGTGTTGAGGTCGAGATGCCCATTTGTTCCCATGGGTGTCTTGATGGGTTTGGCATTCTTCATTCCAAACTTTTTGAGTATGTCTTGAATGTACTTAGTTTGGCACATGAAGGTGCCCTCTTGGAGTTGCTTGATTTGAAATCCAAGGAAATACTTCAACTCCCCCATCATAGACATCTTGAATTTATGTATCATGATCCTACTAAACTCTTCACAAGAGGACTTGTTAGTAGACCCAAATATAATATCATCAACATAAATTTGACATATGAACAAGTCTTTAGCAATAGTTTTAGTGAAGAGAGTAGGATTAGCCTTACCAACTTTGAAGCCATTAGTGATAAGAAAGTCTCTTAGGCATTCATACCATGCTCTTAGGGCTTGCTTGAGCCCATAAAGCGCCTTTGAGAGCTTATAAACATGTGTAGGATACTCACTATCTTCAAAGTCGGGAGGTTGCTCAACATACACCTCTTCCTTGATAGGGCCATTGAGGAAGGCACTCTTCACGTCCATTTGATATAACTTGAAGCCATGGTAAGTATCATAGGCAAGTAATATACGAATTAACTCAAGCCTAGCTACGTGTGCATAGGTTTCATCAAAATCCAAACCTTCAACTTGTGAATAACCTTTGGCAACAAGTTGAGCTTTGTTCCTAGTCACCACACCATGCTCATCTTGTTTGTTGCGGAATACCCACTTGGTCCCTACAACATTTTGGTTAGGACGTGGAACTAAATGTCATACCTCATTCCTCATGAAATTGTTGAGCTCCTCTTGCATTGCCACTACCCAGTCCGGATCTCTTAGTGCATCCTCTATCCTGTATGGCTCAATAGAGGACACAAAGGAGTAATGTTCACAGAAATGAGCAACTCGAGATCGATTGGTTACCCCCTTGTGGATGTCACCAAGAATGGAGTTGACAAGGTGATCTCTTTGAATTGTTTGGTGGACTCTTGGGTGCGGTGGTCTTTGATCTTGAATTTCTTGATCATCTTCCTAGCCTTGATTATCTTCATCTCCCCCTTGATCAATGTCCTCCTCTTGGGGTGGCTCATCGTCTTGATCTTGATCCTCGTCATCTTGACCCACTTTCTCATCATGAGTTGGTGGAGATGCTTGTATGGAAGATGATGGTAGATCTTATGGTTGTGGAGGCTCTTCGGGTTCTTTTGGACACACATCCCCAATGGACATGTTCCTTAGCGCGACGCATGTAGCCTCTTCATCATCTAATTCGTCAAGATCAACTTGCTCCCCTTGGGAGCCATTAGTCTCATCAAACACAATGTCACAAGAAACTTCAACTAATCCAGTGGACTTGTTGAAGACTCTATATGCCCTTGTGTTTGAGTCATAAACAAGTAAAAAGCCTTTTACTGTTTTAGGAGAAAATTTAGAATTTCTACCTTTTTTAATAAGAATAAAGCATTTGCTCCCAAAACTCTAAAATAAGAAACATTGGGATTTTTACCAGTAAGGAGTTCATACGATGTTTTCTTGAGGATTCGCTGAAGGTAGAGTCGGTTCATGGAGTAGCAGGCGGTCTTAATCGCCTCCACCCAAAACCGATCCAGTGTCTTGTACTCATCAAGCATGGTCCTTGCCATATCCAAAAGAGTCATATTATTCCTCTCCACAACACCATTTTGTTGAGGTGTGTAGGGAGAAGAGAACTCATGTTTGATGCCCTCTTCCTCAAGAAATCCTTCAATTTGAGAGTTCTTGAACTCTGTTCCATTGTCGCTTCTAATCTTTTTGATTCTCAATCCGAACTCGTTTTGAGCTCGTCTCAAGAATCTCTTTAAGGTCTCTTGGGTTTGAGATTTTTCCTGCAAAAAGAATACCCAAGTGAAGCGAGAATAATCATCCACAATCACAAGACAATACTTACTCCCGCTGATGCTTATGTAAGCGATCAGACCGAATAGATCCATGTGGAGTAATTCAAGCGGCATGTCGGTCGTCATGATGTTCTTGTGTGGATGATGGGCTCCAACTTTCTTCCCTGCTTGACATGTGCTATAAATCTCGTCTTTCTCAAAATGAACATTGGTTAGTCTTAAACTGTGTTCTCCCTTTAGAAGTTTGTGAAGATTCTTCATCCCAACATGAGCAAGTCGGCGATGCCAGAGCTAGCCCATATTGTCTTAACAATTAAGCAAGTGTCTAGTTCAACATTGTTATCATTAAATCAACTAAATATAGTTGACCATCTAACACTCCCTTAAAAGCTATTGAATCATCACTTCTTCTAAAGACAGTAACACCAACATCAGTAAAAAGATAGTTGTAACCTATTTTGCATAATTGAGAAACTGAAGCAAGTTGTAATCTAAAGAATCTACAAAAAAACATTGGAAATGAAATGGCCAGGAGATATAACAATTTTACACAAACCTTTGACCAAACCTTGATTTCCATCCCCGAATGTAATCGCTCTTTGGGGATTATCAATTTTCTCATATAAGGAGAACATCCTTTTCTCCCCTGTCATGTGGTTTGTGCACCCACTATCGATTATCCAACTTGTCCCACCGGATGCATAAACCTACAAAATAAATTTAGGCCTTATTCTTAGGTACCAAAACGGTCTTGGGTCCTTTCACATTAGAAACAAGAACCTTGGGTACCCAATCACAGGTCTTGGGACTCTTGTGTTGGCCCCCAACATGTTTGGCAACTACTTTGCCTGATTTGTTAGTTAGCACAAAAGATGCATCAAAAGTCTTAAATGAGATGATATGTTCATTTGATGCATTGACAATTTTCTTATTAGGCATTTTAATTTGAGTTGAATGCCTAGAGCTAGAAGCCTCATTACTATATATGTAAGCATGATGAGAGACAATATGAGATTTTCTAGCATAAATTTTCCTATTTTTGTGCTCAGGATTGTTTTGAAGACATAAAATGTAACACTCTCTATCCTGAACCATGGGAGCCTTGCCCTTAACAAATTTAGATAGCCTATTTTTGGGGGCATTAAGTTTGATGTTGCTTTGACTCCCTTGTTGGAAGCCAATGCCATCCTTAATGATAGGGCGTCTCCCATTATAAAGCATGCTGCGAGCAAATTTAAAATTTTCATTTTCTAACTCATACTCGGCAATTTTAGCATTTAATTTAGCTATGTGATCATTTTGTTCTTTAATTGTAGCATTGTGATCATTCATAGCATCAACATTAATATCTCTACATCTTGTGCAAATGGTGACATGCTCAACAGTAGATGTAGAAATATTATTAGCATTCAATTCTTCTATATTAGCAATTAAATTATCATTCTCAGTTTTAAGACAAGAAATTGAATCATTGCAAATGTTAAGCTCCTTAGATAAATTCTCACATTTTTCTACTTCAAGAGCATAAACATTTTTCAACTTAACAAATTTTTTATTTTCCTTAACGAGCAAGTCCTCATGGCATTCCAAGAGATCATCCTTCTCGTTAATGGTTTCTATCAATTCATTTATCTTTTTCTTTTGATCCTTGGTAGGGTTTGCAAAAAGAGAAGTTAAATCATCTTCATTATCACTAGAGCTACCCTCATCATTGGAAGTTGTATATTTGGTGGTATCTTTAGAATGTACCTTAATCTTTTTGTCGTCCTTAGCCATGAGGCATTTGTGGCCGACGTTGGGAAAGAGAAGGCCCTTGTTGATGGCGATGTTGGCGGCATCCTCGTCGAAGGAGGAGTCGGTGGAGCTCTCATCGGAGTCCCATTCCCGTCCCATGTGCGCCTCGCCACCCTTCTTGTAGTATCTTTTATTCTCCATCTTCTTCTTCCCTTTCTTATTGTCGTCCCTGTCACTATCACTTGTGTATGGACATTTAGCAATAAAGTGACCGGACTTACCACACCTATAGCAAACCCTCTTGGAGCGGGGTTTGTAGTCCTTCCCCTTCCATTGCTTGAGGATTTGCCGAAAGCTCTTGATGATAAGAGCAATCTCCTCATTGTCAAGCTTAGAGGCGTCGATTGGGAGTCTACTTGGTGTAGACTCTTCCTTCTTCTCTTCAGTTGCTTTAAATGCAACAGGTTGCACCTCGGGTGTGGAGGTGGCGCCTTGCTCCAAGTTGACAATATGTTTGGAGTCTTTGATCATAAGTTCAAAGCTCACAAACTAGCCAATTACCTCATCGGGAGACATCTGTTTATATCTAGGGTCTCCACGAATTAATTGAACTTGAGTCGGATTATGAAAAACAAGAGATCTAAGAATAACCTTGATCATTTCATGGTCATCCCACTTCGTGCTCCCGAGGTTGCGCACTTGGTTGACCATTGTCTTGAGTCGATTGTACATTGCTTATGGCTCCTCTCCTTTGTTGAGGATGAACCGACCGAGTTCTCCCTCGATCGTTTCGCGCTTGGTGATTTTGGTCACCTCGTCCCCTTCATGCGCCGTCTTGAGGACATCCCAAATTTCTTTGGCATTTTTCAACCCTTGCACCTTATTATACTCCTCTCGACATAAGGAGGCGAGGAGTATAGAAGTTGCATGGGAATTAAAATGCCTTATTTGGGCGGCCTCATCGGAGTCATAATCCTCGTCGCCCACCTGTGGTGCTTGTGCTCCAAACTCAACAATATCCCATATGCTTTCGTGGAGTGAGGTTAGATGGTGCCTCATTTTATCACTCCACATACAATAATCTTCACCATCAAAATATGGTGGTTTGCCTAGGGGTACGGAAAGTAGATGAGCGTGTTTTGGAATACGAGGATAGCGTAGAGGCATCTTACTATACTTCTTACGCTTTGGCGCTTCAAAGTGGTAGACTCGGCGCCGAAGGTGGAAGGTGATGAAGAGTCGGTCTCATTGTAGACCACTTTCTTCATTTTCTCCTTCTTCTTGTCACCCTTCCTATGTGACTTAATGAAGGAAGCGGATTCCTCTTTGTGCTTGTCGCCGGCCTCCTTTGACGGAGTCTGTTCATCGTTCTTCCTTCCCGAGCCTTTGGGCTTTTCGCCGGTGACCATCTCCCTCTTGGTGTGTTCTCCTGACATCACTTCGAGTTGTTAGACTCTAATAAAGCATCGGGCTTTGATACCAATTGAAAGTCGCCTAGAGGGGGGTGAATAGGTGAAACCTGAAATTTACAAACTTTAAACACACACTATGCCTGGGGTTAGTGTTAGAAATAATTCAGAGTGCGGAAGATAGTTCTCCTTGCTATGAGTTGCTCAATCAATGTGGATAAGCTTGGGAGCAAACCCCAATCAATATTAGAAAGGGAACTTTTAGAGAGAGGAAGGGAGGGGAAACAAATCGAGTGGAGATCAACACAAATGAACACATCGATTTATTTAACGAGGTTCGGTTCCAAAGAACCTAGTCCCCGTTGAGGAGGCCACAAAGGTTGGGTCTATTCCAACCCTTTCCCTCTCTCAATCAGTCACACAGACCGGTCGAGTGCTTCTCCTTAATCACTTGGGTCACTAAGACCCCACAAGGATCACCACACTCTTAGGTGTCTCTTGCAAGCTTTACAAAGCACTTAGAAGAAATAGAGTGAGAAGTAACATCATCTCTCAAGTCACTAAGCAATTGAGTTGATTTTGAGGCTTTGAGAGGATTTGATCTTTTGATTGTGTCTTGGAGTGTATGTTTTTGCTCTTGTATTGAATGTTGAGGTCTGAAAACTTGGATGACTTCAATGGTGGTGGTTGGGGGTATTTATGGCCTCAACCATTATTCTAGTCGTTGCTGTCGATGGCACACCGGACAGTTCGGTGGTGCACCGGACAGTTCGGTGGTGCACCGGACATGGCACTGTTCACTGTCCGGTGTGTGCCACATCAGCAAACCGTTGGGTTTGGAGCGGTTGACCGTTGAAGTCCTTTGTCTTCTTGCAGCACCGGACAGTCCGGTGTGTTCTGACATTGCATATCTGACTTCTGACCTCTACGCTAACCATTGTTCACTGTTCACCGTTGTTGACCATTGGGCGTTGTTGACCATTGCTCCGTTGGCTCATCGGATAGTCCGGTGAATTATAGCGAAGCGACTCTCAGAAAAAACCTAAGAGCGGCCAGTTCATTGCGCCACTGGCAGCACCAATGCTTGCCTTTGCTCCAAACTTATTTTTTTTGTTGGTGGAGATGGCTCTTATCATTAAGAGCTTTCGACAAATCCTCAAACAAAGGAAGGGGAAAGACTACAAGCTCCGTTCCAAGATGGTGTGTTATAGGTATGGTAAGTCCGGTCACTTTATTGCAAAATGTCCATATACAAGTGACAGTGTCTGGGACGGCGACAAGAAAGGGGAAAAGAAGATGGAGAAGAAAAGATTTTACAAGAAGAAGGGAGCGAGGCGCATATGGGGTGGGAATGAGACTCTAATGAGAGCTCCACCGACTCCTCTTCCGACGAGGATGCCGCCAACATCGCCATCAACAAGGGACTTCTCTTCCCAAACGTCGGCCACAAGTGCCTCATGGCTAAGGAGAGCAAGAAGAAGGTACATTCTAGAGATACCACTAAATATACTACATCTGATGATGAGGGTAGCTCTAGTGATGATAATTGATAGTCGCCTAGAGGGGGGGTGAATAGGGCGAAACTGAATTTTACAAATATAAACACAATTACAAGCCGGGTTAGCGTTAGAAATAAAACCGAGTCCGCGAGAGAGGGTGCAATAACAAATCTCAAGCAAATAAGGAGTGTGACACAAGGATTTGTTTTACCGAGGTTCGGTTCTCGCAAACCTACTCCCCGTTGAGGTGGTCACAAAGACCGGGTCTCTTTCAACCCTTTCCCTCTCTCAAACGGTCCCTCGGACCGAGTGAGCTTCTCTTCTCAAATCACTTGGGAATCAAACTTCCCGCAAGGACCACCACACAATTGGTGTCTCTTGCCTCAATTACAAGTGAGTATGATCTCAAGAAAGAATGCGAAAGAAAAGAGGCGATCCAAGCACAAGAGCTCAAATGAACACTACAAATCACTCTCTCTAGTCACTAAAGCTTTGTGTGGAGTTGGGAGAGGATTTTATCTCTTTGGTGTGCTTTGCAATGAATGCTAGCTCTTGTATAGTGGTTGGAAGTTGGAAAACTTGGATGCCATGAATGGTGGGGTGGTTGGGGTATTTATAGCCCCAACCACCAAACATGACCGTTGGTGGAGGCTGTCTGTCGTATGGTGCACCGGACATGTCCGGTGCGCCAGCCACGTCACCAATGCTGTTGGAATTTGACCGTTGGAGTTCTGACTTCTGGGCCCGCCTGGATGTCCGGTGCACACCGGACATGTTCTGTTCAATGTCCGGTGCACCAGTATGGGCGTGCCTGACTTCTGCGCGCTTCTGGCGCGCATTAAATGCGCCTGTAGGTGACCATTGGCGCGAAGTAGTCGTTGCTCTGCTGGTTCACCGGACAGTCCGGTGTACACCGGACAGTCCGGTGAATTATAGCGGAGCAGCCGTTCTAATTTTCCTGAGGCTGCCAAGTTCCAGAGCCGCGTCCCTTTGGAGCACCGGACACTGTCCGGTGTACACCGGACAGTCCGGTGAATTATAGCGCGCTGGCTCTGAAAATTCCCGAGGCTGAGGAGTTCAGCGCGGAGTCCCCTGGTGCACCGGACAGGTACTGTTGAGTGTCCGGTGGTGCACCGGACATGTCCGGTGCGCCAGACCAGGGCACACTTCGGTATGCTTTTAGCTCTCCATTTTGAACCCAACGTTGGTCTTTTTAATTGGCTTGTTGTGAACCTTTGGTACCTGTATAACTTATACACTAGAGCAAACTAGTTAGTCCAATTATTTGTGTTGGGCAATTCAACCACCAAAATCAATTAGGAAAATAGGTGTAAGCCTAATTCCCTTTGAATCTCCCCCTTTTTGGTGATTGATGGCAACACAAACCAAAGCAAATAGAGAAGTGCATAATTGAACTAGTTTGCATAATGTAAGTGCAAAGGTTGCTTGGAATTGAGCCAATATAAATACTTAAGAGATATGCATGGATCGTTTCTTTATTTTTAACATTTTGGACCACGCTTGCACCACATGTTTTGTTTTTGCAAACTCTTTTGTAAATCCTTTTCAAAGTTCTTTTGCAAATAGTCAAAGGTAAGTGAATAGGATTTTGCAAAGCATTTTCAAGATTTGAAATTTTCTCCCCCTGTTTCAAATGCTTTTCCTTTGACTAAACAAAACTCCCCCTAAATGAGATCCTCCTCTTAGTGTTCAAGAGGGTTTTGATATATCATTTTTGAAATACTAATTTCTCCCCCTTTTGAACACAATAGGATACCAATTGAGAATACTCTTTGAAAAACTAAGTTTTTGAAATTAGTGGTGGTGCGGTCCTTTTGCTTTGGGCTCATACTCTCTCCCCCTTTGGCATGAATCGCCAAAAACGGAATCATTAGAGACCTTGAATTACTTTCTCCCTCTTTGGTCAAAAACAAAAGAGTGAAGATTATACCAAAGATGGAGTCCTTTTGCTTGGTGCTCATGGTTTCTCCCCCAAGAATGGAGAGTTGCTTGGAGTGATGGCGAAGAATGAGTGACGGAGTGGAAGCCTTTGTCTTCGCCGAAGACTCCAATTCCCTTTCAATACACCTATGACTTGGTTTGAAATGGACTTGAAAAACACATTAGTCATAGCATATGAAAGAGATATGATCAAAGGTATATAAATGAGCTATGTGTGCACATCAACAAAAGAAGTTGCGCGAATCAAGAATATTGAGCTCATGCCTAAGTTTGTTAAAAGTTTGTTCATCAAGAGGCTTGGTAAAGATATCGGCTAATTGATCTTTAGTGTTAATATATGAAATCTCGATATCTCCCTTTTGTTGGTGATCCCTCAAAAAGTGATACCGAATGGCTATGTGTTTAGTGCGGCTATGCTCGATGGGATTATCCGCCATCTTGATTGCACTCTCATTATCACATAGCAAAGGGACTTTGGTTAATTTGTAACCGTAGTCCCGCAGGGTTTGCCTCATCCAAAGCAATTGCGCGCAACAATGGCCTGCGGCAATGTACTCGGCTTCGGCGGTGGAAAGAGCGACCGAATTTTGCTTCTTTGAAGCCCAAGACACCAAGGATCTTCCCAAGAACTGGCAAGTCCCCGATGTGCTCTTTCTATTGATTTTGCACCCCGCCCAATCGGCATCCGAATAACCAATCAAATCAAATGTGGATCCCCTAGGATACCAAAGTCCAAACTTAGGTGTATAAGCCAAATATCTCAAGATTCGTTTTACGGCCGTAAGGTGAGCTTCCTTAGGGTCGGCTTGGAATCTTGCACACATGCATACGGAAAGCATAATATCCGGTCGAGATGCACATAAATAGAGTAAAGAACCTATCATCGACTGGTATACCTTTTGATCCACGGACTTACCTCCCGTGTCGAGGTCGAGATGCCCATTAGTTCCCATGGGTGTCTTGATGGGCTTGGCATCCTTCATCCCAAACTTGTTTAGAATGTCTTGAGTGTACTTCGTTTGGCTTAGGAAGGTGCCTTCTTGGAGTTGCTTCACTTGAAATCCCAAGAAGTACTTCAACTCCCCCATCATAGACATCTCGAATTATTGTGTCATGATCCTACTAAATTCTTCACATGTAGACTCGTTAGTAGACCCAAATATAATATCATCAACATAAATTTGGCATACAAACAAGTCATTTTCAAGAGTTTTAGTGAACAAAGTAGGATCGGCCTTTCCGACTTTGAAGCCATTAGCGATAAGGAAATCTCTAAGGCATTCATACCATGCTCTTGGGGCTTGCTTGAGCCCATAAAGCGCCTTAGAGAGTTTATAAACATGGTTAGGGTACTCACTATCTTCAAAGCCGGGAGGTTGCTCAACATAGACCTCTTCCTTGATCGGTCCATTGAGGAAGGCACTTTTCACGTCCATTTGGTAAAGCTTAAAGCCATGGTAAGTAGCATAGGCTAATAATATTCGAATTGACTCAAGCCTAGCTACGGGTGCATAGGTTTCACCGAAATCCAAACCTTCGACTTGAGAGTATCCCTTGGCCACAAGTCGAGCTTTGTTCCTTGTCACCACACCATGCTCATCTTGCTTGTTGCGGAAGACCCATTTGGTTCCTACAACATTTTGATTAGGACGTGGAACTAAATGCCATACCTCATTCCTAGTGAAGTTGTTGAGCTCCTCTTGCATTGCCACCACCCAATCCGAATCTTGGAGTGCTTCCTCTACCCTGTGCGGCTCAATAGAGGAAACAAAAGAGTAATGCTCACAAAAATGTGCAACACGAGATCTAGTGGTTACCCCCTTATTAATGTCGCCGAGGATGGTGTCGACGGGGTGATCTCGTTGGATTGCTTGGTGGACTCTTGGGTGTGGCGGCCTTTGCTCTTCATCCTCCTTGTCTTGATCATTTGCATCTCCTCCTTGATCATTGCCGTCATCTTGAGGTGGCTCATTTGCTTGATCTTCTACTTCATCAACTTGAGCTTTAACCTCATTTTGAGTTGGTGGAGATGCTTGCGTGGAGGAGGATGGTTGATCTTGTGCATTTGGAGGCTCTTCGGATTCCTTAGGGCACACATCCCCAATGGACATGTTCCTTAGCGCGATGCACGGAGCCTCTTCAATACCTATCTCATCAAGATCAACTTGCTCTACTTGAGAGCCGTTAGTCTCATCAAACACAACGTCACAAGAAACTTCAACTTGTCCGGAGGACTTGTTAAAGACTCTATATGCCCTTGTGTTTGAATCATATCCTAGTAAAAAGCCTTCTACAGTCTTAGGAGCAAATTTAGATTTTCTACCTCTTTTAACAAGAATAAAGCATTTGCTACCAAAGACTCTAAAATATGAAATGTTGGGCTTTTTACCGGTTAGGAGTTCATATGATGTCTTCTTGAGGATTCGGTGTAGATATAACTGGTTGATGGCGTAGCAAGCGGTGTTGACCGCCTCGGCCCAAAACCGATCCGAAGTCTTGTACTCATCAAGCATGGTCCTTGCCATGTCCAATAGAGTTCGATTCTTCCTCTCCACTACACCATTTTGTTGTGGCGTGTAGGGAGAAGAGAACTCATGCTTGATACCCTCCTCCTCAAGGAAGCCTTCGATTTGAGAGTTCTTGAACTTCGTCCCGTTGTCGCTTCTAATTTTCTTGATCCTTAAGCCGAACTCGTTTTGAGCTCGTCTCAAGAATCCCTTTAAGGTTTCTTGGGTTTGAGATTTTTCCTGCAAAAAGAACACCCAAGTGAAGCGAGAATAATCATCCACTATTACAAGACAATACTTACTCCCGCCGATGCTTATGTAAGCAATCGGGCCGAATAGATCCATGTGGAGTAGCTCAAGCGGCCTGTCGGTCGTCATGATGTTCTTGTGTGGATGATGGGCACCAACTTGCTTTCCTGCTTGGCATGCGCTACAAACCCTGTCTTTCTCAAAATGCACATTGGTTAGTCCTAAAATGTGTTCTCCCTTTAGAAGCTTGTGAAGATTCTTCATCCCAACATGAGCTAGTCGGTGGTGCCAGAGCCAACCCATGTTAGTCTTAGCAATTAAGCAAGTGTCGAGTTCAGCTCTATCAAAATCTACCAAGTATAGCTGACCCTCTAACACTCCCTTAAATGCTATTGAATCATCACTTCTTCTAAAGACAGTGACACCTACATCAGTGAAAAGATAGTTGTAACCCATTTTGCATAATTGAGATACAGAAAGCAAATTGTAATCTAATGAATCTACAAGAAAAACATTGGAAATAGAATGGTCAGGTGATATAGCTATTTTACCCAAGCCTTTGACCAAACCTTGATTTCCATCCCCAAATGTGATAGCTCGTTGGGGATCTTGGTTTTTCTCATAGGAGGAGAACATTTTCTTCTCCCCTGTCATGTGGTTTGTGCATCCGCTGTCGATTATCCAACTTGAGCCCCCGGATGCATAAACCTACAAAACAAGTTTAGTTCTTGACTTTAGGTACCCAAATGGTTTTGGGTCCTTTGGCATTAGACACAAGAACTTTGGGTACCCAAACACAAGTCTTTGACCCCTTGTGCTTGCCCCCAACATATTTGGCAACTATTTTGCCGGATCTGTTAGTCAACACATAAGATGCATCAAAAGTTTTAAAAGAAATGTCATGCTCATTTGATGCGCTAGGAGTTTTCTTTTTAGGCAACTTAGCATGGGTTGGTCGCCTAGAACTAGATGTCTCACCCTTATACATAAATGCATGATTAGGGCCAGAGTGAGACTTCCTAGAATGAATTCTCCTAATTTTGTCCTCAGGATAACCGGCAGGGTATAAAATGTAACCCTCGTTATCCTGAGGCATGGGAGCCTTGCCCTTTACAAAATTAGACAATCTTTTAGGAGGGGCATTAAGTTTGACATTGTCTCCCCTTTGGAAGCCAATGCCATCCTTGATGCCAGGGCGTCTCCCACTATAGGGCATACTTCTAGCAAATTTAAATTTTTCATTTTCTAAGTTATGCTCGGGTTAGCATCTAATTTGGCTATATGATCATTTTGTTGTTTAATTAAAGACATGTGATCATGAATAACATTAATATCAACATCTCTACATCTAGTACAAATAGATACATGCTCAACAATAGATGTAGAGGGTTTGCAAGATTTTAATTCTACCACCTTAGCATGTAACATATCATTCTTAGTTCTAAGGTCGGAAATAGTAGCATTGCAAACATCAAAATCTCTAGCCTTAGCAAGCAATTTTTCATTTTCATTTCTAAGACTAGCAAGAGAAATGTTCAATTCTTCAATCCTAGCAAGCAAATCATCATTATCATTTCTAAGATTGGGAATTGAAACATTACAAGCAATAGAATCAACCTTAGCTAATAAATTAGAATTCTCATTTCTAAGGTTATCTATAGTCTCATGGCAAGTGCTTAGCTCACTAGACAATTTTTCACATTTTTCTACTTCTAGAGCATAAGCATTTTTAACCTTAACATGTTTCTTATTTTCTTTAATAAGGAAGTCCTCTTGAGAATCCAAAAGGTCATCCTTTTCATGAATAGCACTAATCAATTCATTTAATTTTTCTTTTTGTTCCATGTTAAGGTTGGCAAAAAGGGTACGCAAATTATCTTCCTCATCACTAGCATTATCATCACTAGAGGACTCATATCTAGTGGAGGATTTAGATTTAACCTTCTTCCTTTTGCCGTCCTTTGCCATGAGGCACTTGTGGCCGACGTTGGGGAAGAGGAGTCCCTTGGTGACGGCGATGTTGGCGGCGTCCTCGTCGTCGGAGGAGTCGGTGGAGCTCTCGTCGGAGTCCCACTCGCGGCACACGTGGGCATCGCCGCCCCTCTTCTTGTGGTACCTCTTCTTTTCTCTCCTCTTGCCCTTCTTGTCGTTATCCCTGTCACTGTCACTTGATAATGGACATTTAGCAATAAAGTGACCGGGCTTACCACACTTGTAGCAAACCTTCTTGGAGCGGGGCTTGTAGTCTTTCCCCCTCCTTTGTTTGAGGATTTGGCGGAAGCTCTTGATGACGAGCGCCATTTCCTCATTGTCGAGTTTGGAGGCGTCGACTGGTTGTCTACTTGGTGTAGACTCCTCCTTCTTTTTTCCTCCGTTGCCTTGAATGCGACGGGTTGAGCTTCGGATGTGGAGGGATCATCAAGCTCGTTGATCTTCCTCGAGCCTTCGATCATGCACTCAAAACTTACAAAATTCCCGATTACTTCCTCGGGGGTCATTAGTGTATATCTTGGGTTGCGACGGATTAATTGAACTTGAGTAGGGTTAAGGAAAATAAGAGATCTTAGAATAACCTTAACCACCTCGTGGTCATCCCACTTTTTGCTCCCGAGGTTGCGCACTTGATTCACCAAGGTCTTGAGCCGGTTGTACATGTTTTGTGGCTCCTCCCCTTTGCGAAGCCGAAACCGACCGAGCTCCCCCTCGATCGTCTCCCGCTTGGTGATCTTTGTGAGCTCATCTCCTTCGTGTGCGGTTTTGAGTACATCCCAAACCTCCTTGGCGCTCTTCAACCCTTGCACTTTGTTATACTCCTCTCTACTAAGAGAGGCGAGGAGTATTGTTGTTGCTTGAGAGTTGAAGTGCTCGATTTGGGCCACCTCATCCTCATCATAGTCTTCATCCCCTACGGATGGTACCTGTGCACCAAACTCAACAACATCCCATATGCTTTTGTGGAGTGAGGTTAGATGAAATCGCATTAAATCACTCCACCTAGCGTAATCTTCACCATCAAATGTTGGTGGTTTGCCTAATGGGACGGAAAGTAAAGGTGTATGTTTAGAAATGCGAGGGTAGCGTAGGGGAATCTTACTATACTTCTTGCGCTCTTGGCGCTTAGAAGTGACGGATGCCGCGTCGGAGCCGGAGGTGGATGTTGATGAAGAGTCGGTCTCGTAGTAGACCACTTTCCTCATCTTATTTTTCTTGTCCCCACTCCGACGAGGCTTGTGAGAAGAGGATTTTTCCTTCTTCTCTTTGTGTGAAGAAGATTTCTTCTCCTTTCCTTTGGAGGAGTCCTTCTTCTTCTCCTTCCTTTTGGAGGAGTCTTTCTTCTCCTTTCTCTTGGTGCGGGACTCTTCCGATGAAGCGCTCCCGTGGCTTGTAGTGGGCTTTTCGCCGGTCTCCATCTCCTTCTTGGCGTGATCTCCCGACATCACTTCGAGCGGTTAGGCTCTAATGAAGCACCGGGCTTTGATACCAATTGATAGTCGCCTAGAGGGAGGTGAATAGGGCGAAACTGAATTTTACAAATATAAACACAATTACAAGCCGGGTTAGCGTTAGAAATAAAACCGAGTCCGCGAGAGAGGGTGCAAGAACAAATCTCAAGCAAATAAGGAGTGTGACACAAGGATTTGTTTTACCGAGGTTCGGTTCTCGCAAACCTACTCCCCGTTGAGGTGGTCACAAAGACCGGGTCTCTTTCAACCCTTCCCCTCTCTCAAACGGTCCCTCGGACCGAGTGAGCTTCTCTTCTCAAATCACTTGGGAATCAAACTTCCCGCAAGGACCACCACACAATTGGTGTCTCTTGCCTCAATTACAAGTGAGTATGATCTCAAGAAAGAATGCGAAAGAAAAGAGGCGATCCAAGCACAAGAGCTCAAATGAACACTACAAATCACTCTCTCTAGTCACTAAAGCTTTGTGTGGAGTTGGGAGAGGATTTTATCTCTTTGGTGTGCTTTGCAATGAATGCTAGCTCTTGTATAGTGGTTGGAAGTTGGAAAACTTGGATGCCATGAATGGTGGGGTGGTTGGGGTATTTATAGCCCCAACCACCAAACATGACCGTTGGTGGAGGCTGTCTGTCGTATGGTGCACCGGACATGTCCGGTGCGCCAGCCACATCACCAATGCCGTTGGAATTTGACCGTTGGAGTTCTGACTTCTGGGCCCGCCTGGATGTCCGGTGCACACCGGACATGTTCTGTTCAATGTCCGGTGCGCCAGTATGGGCGTGCCTGACTTCTGCGCGCTTCTGGCGCGCATTAAATGCGCCTGTAGGTGACCGTTGGCGCGAAGTAGCCGTTGCTCTGCTGGTTCACCGGACAGTCCGGTGTACACCGGACAGTCCGGTGAATTATAGTGGAGCAGCCGTTCTGATTTTCCCGAGGCTGCCAAGTTCCAGAGCCGCGTCCCTTTGGAGCACCGGACAGTCCGGTGAATTATAGCGCGCCGGCTCTGAAAATTCCCGAGGCTGAGGAGTTCAACGCGGAGTCCCCTGGTGCACCGGACAGGTACTGTTGAGTGTCCGGTGGTGCACCGGACATGTCCGGTGCGCCAGACCAGGGCACACATCGGTATGCTTTTAGCTCTCCATTTTGAACCCAACGTTGATCTTTTTAATTGGCTTGTTGTGAACCTTTGGTACCTGTATAACTTATACACTAGAGCAAACTAGTTAGTCCAATTATTTGTGTTGGGCAATTCAACCACCAAAATCAATTAGGAAAATAGGTGTAAGCCTAATTCCCTTTCAATAATGATGATTTAACTTCTCTTTTTGCAAACCTTACCAAGGACCAAAAGAAGAAAATAAATGAATTGATAGAATCCATTAACGAGAAGGATGATCTCTTGGAATGCCAAGAGGACTTGACCGTTAAGGAAAATAAGAAATTTGTTAAAGTAAAAAATGCTTATGCTCTAGAGGTAGAAAAATGTGAAAATTTATCCAAAGAGCTTAGTATGTGCAATGATTCAATTTCTTGTCTTAGAATTGAGAATGATAATTTGATTACTAGATTGAAAAATTGAATGCTTGCAAACCATCTACATCTACTACTGAGCATGTCACCATTTGCACTAGATGTAGAGATGTTAATATTGATGCTATGAACGATCACATTGCTATGATTAAGGAACAAAATGATCATATAGCTAAATTAAATGCTAAAATTGCTGAGCATGAATTAGAAAATGAAAAATTTAAATTTGCTCAAAGCATGCTTTATAATGGGAGACGCCCTTGCATTAAGGATGACATTGGCTTCCAACAAGGGAGCCTGTTGGGGGCCTGCTTCATCGCTGAAGGTCCTTTAAGAAGAAACACCTTTGGAAGATCAGCACATAAGCAAATACAGCGCGAAGGTACATGCAGAAGCTACCATCCAGGGAGCTTCGGCATAGCGACATGCCTTGAGACGAAGGGCTACACCGACTTAAAGAGGAAAAGATCAATCGGTCCACGATAATTTGTGTCATGATTGTAACTAGTTGTCGAGGACATAAATGTAATTTTGACTGGGCTGCGTCCCGTGCCTATAAATAGGTGAACAGTACCCCCGTACTGTTCACGCTGACTTGTATTCGCTCGTGCGTCACGCTTGGACTTTTTGCCTTCTGTCAAGCCGAAGGTACAAATGTAACTCAATATTGTTCTTGTTCATCCATGATGATATAATAAAGATATATTAATGATGTCATATGATTATTCATGTTATTTCTCATGTTTCATATGCTTCTTCTTTCATTAACATATACTATGATGATGAAGGTACGTCCTTCATGACCTTCGTCCGAAGATCGTTATATCCTAAGGGAAATAATGCTTCGAAGGACAAAGGGCATTAACCATTAACCTCTTTTTGTGTTGCCTTGTTCTTAACTCATAGCATTTGAGAACAAGTCCCCAACATTGGCGCCCACCTCCGGTGAACTCACTTCCACTTTTGAGCTGATGGCTTCGTTCAACAACCAAGTCGTAGCACCTTCGGCTACGAAGCTGGTGCTCTCGATAACAGGCGGTTCAAGTTCAGAGCCAGCTAACAAGAAGCAGAAGAAGGAAGCGCAGAGAAGGGTGCAGCATGTTGGGGTGCAGGGACCCTTCATCAAGTCCAAATGGTCTCACATCCCAATCACCTTCTCCTAGGAGGACCTTTAGCTCAAAGATTACCCTCACAATGATGCTATGGTCATATCTTGTGTCATTTAGGGATTTCTGGTCCATAATGTTTTGGTTGACACAGGCAGTGCAACGGATATCATATTTGCTAAGGCCTTCAGACATATGCAAGAGCCAGAAGACAAGATTCATGATGCTACACACCCTCTTTGTGGCTTCGGAGGAAGGCAGATTGTCGCACTTGGTAAAATCACAATGTCAGTTACCTTCGGCTATGTCCACAACACAAGGACTGAGCAGGTTATCTTTGACATTGTTGACATGGAGTACCCCTACAATGCAATCATTGGTCGAGGGACACTCAATGCCTTTGAAGCAATACTTCATCCAGCATATTTATGCATGAAGATACCTTCAGAACAAGGGCCCATTGCTGTCCATGGGAGTCAAGAAGCTGCCAGAAGGGTCGAAGGGAATTGGACAGATTCAAAGGTAATCCATAACATAGATGGAGCTGAAGCCTGTCAGCAGTACAAATACAAAAGAGAGAAGGCTGCTTTGGCAGATCAGCCGAAGCTTATGCTTATATGTCAAGATATAGCAGAACAAAGGGTACTGCTAGGGTCTCAGTTATCTGATGAGCAAGAGAAGACTTTGCTAAGATTTTTATTCAACAACAAAGATGTCTTTGCTTGGTCAGCCAATGATCTCTATGGCATCAACAGAGATGTTATTGAACATTCACTCAATGTGGTTCCATCCATCAGGCCAAGAAAACAAAGGCTTCAGAAGATGTCTGAAGACAAAGTTGAAGGTGCTCAGAACGAAGTAAAGAGACTTCTTAGTGCTGGTGTCATCAGAGAGGTGAAATACCCAGAATGGCTAGCCAACACTGTTATGGTGAAGAAGGCCAATGGTAAATGGAGAATGTGTATTGATTTCACAGATCTCAACAAGGCATGCCCAAAGGATGAGTTTCCATTACCAAGAATAGACTCTCTAGTAGATGCAGCAGCTTCTTCAGAGCTCATGAGTCTACTGGATTGTTACTCAGGCTATCATCAAATTTGGATGAAATAGGAAGACGAGTCGAAGACTAGCTTCATAACTCCCAGTGGCACCTATTGCTACCTTTGGATGCCTGAGGGGCTCAAGAATGCTGGAGGAAGCTTCAGCAGAATGACAACCAAGGTCCTTCATTCTCAAATAGGCAGGAATGTACTGACCTATGTTGATGATATCATAGTGAAAAGCACGAAGCAAGAAAATCACATTGCTGATTTGCAAGAGACATTTGCCAATTTCAGGCAAGCTGGCCTGAAGTTAAATACAGAAAAGTGTGTTTTTGGGGTGAAGAAGGGCAAATTCCTTGGCTGTTTGGTATTAACGAAGGGAATTGAAGCCAACCCGAGCAAGATTGAAGCTATCCTTCGGATGGAGCCGCCAAGCACAAAGAAGGGGGGCCAACAGCTGGCAGGAAGACTAGCATCATTAAACAGATTCATATCCAGATCAGCAGAAAGAAATTGCCATTCTTCGAAATACTGAAGTCAGCCGAAGTTTTTCAATGGGGTCTGGCTTAGCAAAAAACTTTCGAAGAGTTGAAGCAATACTTGATCGATCTAACGACATTAACTCCACCTTCGCCAGGGGCTCCATTACTCTTATATGTGGCAACTTTGCACTCTGCAGTTAGTGCGGCTCTTGTACAGGAGAAGCTAGATGGCCAAATCAAAACGCAGGCTCCAGTGTACTTCGTCTCCGAAGTTTTAAGTCTATCAAAGAAAAATTATACAAAATTGGAGAAGGTGTTGTATGCTGTGTTAATGGCCTCCAGGAAGCTTCGGCATTATTTTCAAGCATATCACATAATTGTTCCTTCGTCACAGCCTCTGAAGGACATAATGAGGAACAGAGAAGCTACTGTAAGGATTGCAAAATGGGCTGCAGAGCTTAACGAATTCAGTATTGACTATGTGCATAGATCCTCAATTCAGTCCTAGGCGTTAGCAGAGTTCATTGCTGATTGGACGCCAGGGGCTTAGGAAGAAGAAACAAATAAAGACGTTGAAGCTTGGATAGTGTTTTGCGATGGTTCCTGGGGAACCTTCGGTGCAGGAGCGGCTGCTGTCCTAGTTGCCCCTTCTAAAGTCAGAACATGTTATGCAGCAAAGCTTGACTTCAGTTGTACAAATAATATTGCTGAATACGAAGCACTTATGTTGGGGCTTCGGAAGTTAAAGGCAATGGGAATAAGAAGGGCCATCCTTAAAACTGACTCTCACGCCATTTCTGGTCATATCGACAAAAGTAGCAAGGCCAGAGACCCGAAGTTTGAAAAATATTTGGACACAGTTAGAAGGCTCGAAGCTTCTTTCGAAGGATTTTCTGTCAAGAATATTCCAAGAGGGGAAAATGAGCATGCTGATCTGTTTGCCAAGTCAGCGGCACAGGGGCTCCCACTACCTTCGGAAGTATGTTTTGAGACAATAAAGCACCTTCGGTTGAACTTATGGAGAGAGCAGTGCTTGCAATTTCCCCAGTACATAGTGAAGATTGGAGGACTGAAATTATATCTTTCCTCCAAGGTAATTGTCTTTCGGATGACGAAGCTTATAATAAGAGAATGGAAGCAAGGACAAGACCGTATGTGATAATAGAAGGGGAATTATATAAACATGGAGTCTGTTCTCCACTCCTCAAGTGTTTATCCAGAGCTGAAGGTATTGAATTAATGAAGGAGATACATGCAGGTCTGTGTGGATCTCATATTAGGTCTAGGCACTTGCTGGGAAAAGTGTTTAGACAAGGATTTTACTGGCCGAAGGCAGCTTCAGATGCAGCAGAGCTAGTTAAAAAATGTGAAAATTGTCAAAAATGTGCAAGAGACCAGAAGCAACCTTCATCTCTCACCCAGCTAATACAGCCTACTTGGCCATTGCAAAGATGGGCCCTGGATTTGTTAGGCCCACTTCCACCAGCGCAAGGTAATTTGAAATATGTTGTGGTGGCTGTAGAATATTTTTCTAAGTGGATTGAAGCAAAGCCTTTGGCTACAATAACTTCGGTTACAGTCCAGAAATTCTTCTGGCAAAATATTGTTTGTTGCTTCGGCGTGCCAAAGGCTATAACTGTGGACTATGGAACACAGTTTGATGCTGAAACGTTCAAGGATTTTTGTGACCAAATTGGCACGAAGATTCATTTTGCATCAGTTAGGCATCCGGAGTCAAACGGACTGGTAGAAAGAGCAAATGGCATTATAATGACGGGGATAATGAAGCTAATCTTCAATCAGCCCAAAGGAAAGTGGCCAGATGAGTTGATTAAAGTAGTGTGGAGCCACAATACAACCACATCAAGATCAACAGGTTTTACACCTTTCAAACTATTATTTGGTGACGAAGCTATAACTCCAGAAGAAGCTAAAGCAGGGTCAATAAGAACAACAACTTTAGTAGAAGACGAAGCTGATTATCACATAGCAAAAGATACTATAGAGGGGACCAGACTTCAGGCTGTGGAGAACATCAATAAATATCAAGCCGAAACAATAAAATGGCGTGACAGAAAAGTTCGGTTGAAAAATATTAAGCCAGGGCATTTGGTGCTTCTGAGAGTGGCCAATCCGGACACAATAGGCAAATTGCAGCTGAAGTGGGAAGGACCTTTTCTGGTGGTATCTTCGTCGAGGCCCGGTTCTTACAGATTGAAGGATATGGACGACAACGACATACCCAGATCTTGGAATGCGGATGAGCTTCAACGATATTATGTGTAATTTGATGTAATCTTTTTTCATTTTTTCTATGGCACCCTTTTCCTTTCCAAAGGGGAGAAAGGTTTTTAATTTGGCCATAGCTTGTAATTTTTCCTTTCTTATTTAGCTCCACGAGAGCCAAATCCCCCAAAAGGATGTAAAATGTAAAATCTGAGCATGCACCATCGAGTGCAGAGATAGAAAAAAGAGGAAAAGCAGGGAGAAGCTCAAAAGTCGTCCCCAAGGGGATGCAGAGCATGACGAAGCTACAAAAAGTCGTTCCTAAGGGAGCGCAACATAAGTTTTCTGCTCAAAAGTCGTTCATAAGGGAATGCAGAGCCAAATACCGCTGAAATATAAGGCGAAGAAGTTCAAAAGTCGTTCCTAAGGGGATGCAGAACTTATACCACCGAAATAGAAGGTGAAGAAGCTCAAAAGACGTTCCTAAGGGGATGCAGAGCTTAAGACTCAAAAGACGTTCCTAAGGGGATGCAGAGTCTGTGTGTGGCTTCGTGTGCGTGTGTTTGGACATTCATTTGCACATTACATCACATCATTCATTGCATTCATACACATTCATGTAGACATTCGTAGGATCATCATCATCATAACATAGAGTACAAACAGATGCTTCAGCTTTGATGACAAGGCTTTGATGATTATAATGAAGCAAAGATATGCTTCGTTGTGTACGAAAAGAAGGGAAGGTGTTTTTCACCTTCGGCTCAAAAGATATAAGTTTCGTTCACATCAAAGCAATTCACACACGAATGAAAAGGTAAAATCATATTACAAGGTATGGACAAATTTATAGAGTAATGTTTGATTCCTAAATTACAATATCTTTTACAAAGATAATTCAAATGTCTCTAAAGCTTTGTGCAGCAGCTTCATTAGTCTCCGTCAAGCTTCGGATCATTGACCTTCGGCATCATCATCCTGTACACAACAAAGCAGTAATAAGGTAAAAAGTGATCTCAGGAGAAGGTAAACAACAGGTACAAGTTTAATACCGGCTTAAGATGACTTCGAGCTTCATCACCAGCTAAGTCCCGTCCACCCTTCGTCCAAATTTGTGTTATAAATCTATTCACAATACTTCAGGCCAGGTTGGGGATATCAGCTAAGTCGCTGGTGATAGACTGAAGTTCGGCCTGTTTACAATCTTTCCATGCGTGCAACCAGCCTTTATAAAAGCTACAACTGTGCCGCGAGAAGCCAGCAGGGCACAGAAGTCGCCGTGCCCAGCTATAACTTCGTCAAGCGCCTATCCTTCGCTTTCAATATGCTCGAAGGTGCTTGGCAAGTCTTCAACAAAAGGTTCAAATTTTTCAGAGCTGGCTCCCACAAAGTTAAAGACCTGCCTTAGCCGTTGCACGCAGTGGTTGCCGAAGTTCAAGCAAGCATTTTGAAGCTATTTTAAGGATTCTTGCAATTTTGAGTTCTTCTCGACTTCAGCTCCAAGCCTTGCATCAAAACTTTTCCTTTCTTGCTCGAAGTATTCTGATTTTTGGGGGAGTTCATCATTTAATCTAGCAATTTCGGCTTGGGCTTCTGCCAATGAACCCTCCATTGTTTGAAGAAGAAAATCTTTCTTTTCTAGAGAAGCTTCATGATCTTTGATTTTACTTTCTAAGCCCTCAATTATAACCTCATTCTTCTTATCTTTGAGGTCATGTTGCATTCTCAAGGCTTTGCTTAATAGCATACTCTATGCAAAATAACCTTCATCAGAAATCTTTGCTTCATCACAAAACAGTAAAAGCTGAGGAAAAAACTTTACCTTAAAATTGGAATAGAATAAGGTACCAACGATATGTTGTCGTTGGTATCTGCTAATGTCAGCTTCAAGCTTCGGAAAACCAACACTCTTCGACAGAGTGCTGATAATCTTCGCCCCAGTGCGATCTCGAATACATCCTAAGGCTTCTTCATTAATTCCCCCAAAGAGCATGGCTCCTGGCTGGTAGCCACAGGATATAGCATACTCATGTAGCTCCTCTTTCTCGACCTTGGATAATTCTTGATCAACTAGATTTTGGAAGTTGAAGCCTTTTTCTTCCAAATCATCTTCGGTAATTTCTTTCCCTTTCTCAGGCACTACGACCAGGGCTTCTTCTGTAGCCACAGCAGTCTCCTCTGCGGCCATATCCAAGAGCACTTTATCAATATCAGATAATGTACTCTCAAGATTGGTAGCTTCGGCGGCTCCAGCTTCGGCAGAAGTATCTGCTTCGACAGCTGGTGTCATCTTTGATGCTGAGGCCGGCGGCGGCGTTTCCTCAATAGCTTGCATAACAGTAACGATTCTTCGCTTTTTAGGCCCAATCGCCTTTTTTGTGGCCGAAGGCTCGTCCTTCTTCTGTAAAAGCTTCGTCAGACGCGGCCCGAGAGGACTTAGCAGCTTGATAGGTAAAGATTCAGTCATTACCTTTAAAATTTCTTCTACTTCGGCAGTAGAAGGCGTTGAAGGAGCTTCCTCTTCTATCTCAGCCATCTTCGGCTCTGGAGTTGCAGCTTTTCTCTTCTTCGAAGTCGCCACCTTTGGTTCAGGACTAGATTTTCTCTTCTTCAGAGATTTTTTGTCCTCTTTCAACATTCTAGCAGCTTGCCTGCTCAGAACACTGACAACCCTTTTTCTCTTTGTCCCTTCGGCACCCTTGCTGAGTTGCTCATAATCAGGGTATTCAAAGTTTAGGGCCTCCAATACCCGATTCAACCTTCGTTTTGGTCGGGTGCCGAAGGCTGCAGTCATTAGTTGATCGTCTTTTCTGGTATAATTGCCCAAGATCTCATTACACATAGTCTCAATCATCTCCAGCCATTCTTGGCAGGGCTCTTTGAACTGTTTCTCAAACTTGAAGCGATAGTGTAATCGAACATGTTCATTCTTCTTCTTTGTTCCTTTAAGCTTCGGCATACTCCATTCACTCAACATTGGAGATACCCTGTTGGCCAAGTATTCTTGCACTAGATCCCTGGTGCTGATATGTTTAGCCACCACTCTGAATTCTGCTACGGCCAGTTGGCATGGTGACCCTGGCTTCATGTTGCACAAGGGTCTGGTCATCCCGAAGCTTAAACTCAGTGGGCTCATGACCATCATCTTCAACTTCTCCCTCTTCTTCTCATCGGCCTTGATATAAAACCACTCGCTCTTCCAGCCAGTTGGACGCTTGGTGCGATAGCTGAGGACCGGAGCCTTCGTATCCTTGCGATACGCGAAGTTATAACAACCAAAATTTTCATGTAGCCCGTCTTCTCTGGCCTTCGTTTGGTAATGCAGCTCATGCACTCGGCAAAAAGCTTCAGCATTTGGGTCCATCCCTTGGCTTCGAAGGGCCCAGATGAAAATGTTGAGCCTAACGATGGCATTAGGGGTCACCTGATGAAGAAAAATCTCAAAATTATCCAAAACTTCTCCAATCATCTCGTTCAAAGGAAACCTTAATCCTGCCCTGAAAAAGCTTTTGAAAACCACTACTTCGTCGTCCTTCGGTTCTGGAGTGGTTTCTTCTCCGACAAAACGAATAAGCTTCTTTTCAGCTTCTCCGAAGTAACCCAGCTTCATCATCATGGGCATGTCGACTTCAGACATAGTAGATTTTTCAAAATCCAAGTGGCTGGGTTTTGACGGGATCAGAATGCTATAATCCTCTTCTTCATCAGCGTTTTCTTCCTCAACATCAGCTTGTTCAGCTTCGGCAGCAGGTGCACCTTCTTCAAAGGCTCCCTCCATCACAACTAAGCCCGATTGTCTCATGACGTCGGAGATCGGGGCTATCTCGGTGGCTTCAGTCTCCTCTCCTTCACGGGTCACCCTCGCGGTCGAGCGTACTCTGGCCATCTGATGATGAATCCTTTGCGGTTTTTACGAAGCTAATGTTTTTTACAGTTTTGACGAAGCTCCCTTTTTTGACGAAGCTAATTCAAAGTGACGGTTTGCTCGAGAATGCGGTGAAAAAGCTTCGGCTATGGTTAAATTTTTCAACAACACAATAGTGCAATGGCAATGAATGCTGTGGTAACTTCACACCTACCTGTCTGTTTATATAGTGCTGCAGGTGGGAAGGTCAATCACCAAGTCGCCCGCACCCGCCGAACAGTCACCCGCACCCGCTGAACGGTGGACTATTACCCGCTGCGTGGTGGGCCACCTCGCGCCCGGAATACTTTAATCGTTTCTCAGCAATGAGCTCAGGGAAGGTGTTTTTCGGACCTTTGGCTTTCCGAAGCCTTGAAGATTTTTTCATGGATCAAGCTCGTTACGAAAAACGATCTAGGACCGTGAAGGGGCTACTGTTGGGGGCCTGCTTTGTCGCCGAAGGTCCTTTAAGAAGAAACACCTTCGGAAGATCAGCACATAAGCAAATACAGCGTGAAGGTACACGCCGAAGCTACCATCCAGGGAGCTTCGGCATAGCGACATGCCTTGAGACGAAGGGCTGCACCGACTTAAAGAGGAAAAGACCAATCGGTCCACGATAATTTGTGTCATGATTGTAACTAGTTGTCGAGGACATAAATGTAATTTTGACCGGGCTGCGTCCCGTGCCTATAAATAGGTGAACAGTACCCCCGTACTGTTCACGCTGACTTGTATTCGCTCATGCGTCACGCTTGGACTTTTTGCCTTCTGTCAAGCCGAAGGTACAAATGTAATTCAATATTGTTCTTGTTCATCCATGATGATATAATAAAGATATATTAATGATGTCATATGATTATTCATGTTATTTCTCATGTTTCATATGCTTCTTCTTTCATTAACATATACTATGACGATGAAGGTACGTCCTTCATGACCTTCGTCCGAAGATCGTTATATCCTAAGGGAAATAATGCTTCGAAGGACGAAGGGCATTAACCATTAACCTCTTTTTATGTTCCCTTGTTCTTAACTCATAGCATTTGAGAACAAGTCCCCAACAGAGCCAAAGCAACATCAAGCTTAATGCCCCCAAGAACAAACTCTCTAATTTTATTAAGGGTAAGGATCTCATGGTTTAGGATAAAGAGGGTTACATTTTATACCCTGAAAACTATCGTGAGCATAAGATTACGTGGATTCATGCTAGAAAACCTCATTCTGTTTGTCATCATGCTTTTTATATATAGTAATGAGGCCTCTAGCTCTAGGCATTCAACTCATATAAAAATGCCTAAAAAGAAAATTGTCAATACATCAAATGAACATTGCATTTCATTTAAGACTTTTGATGCATCTTTGTGCTAACTAACAAATTAGGCAAAGTAGTTGCCAAATATGATGGGGGCAAACACAAGAGTCCCAAGACTTGTGTTTGGGTACCCAAGTTGCTTGTTTCTAATGTGAAAGGACCCAAGACCGTTTGGGTACCTAAGAACAAGGCATAAACTTGTTTTGTAGGATTATGCATCCGGCGGGTCAAATTGGATAATCGATAGTGGGTGCACAAACCACATGACAGGGGAGAAAAGGATGTTCTACTCATACAAGAAAAATGGAGATCCCCAAAGAGCAATCACATTCGGGGATGGAAATCAAGGTTTGGTCAAAGGCTCTGGTAAAATTGCTATATCTCCTGACCACTCCATTTCGAATGTTTTTCTTTTAGATTCTTTAGATTACAACTTGCTTTCTGTTTCTAAATTATGCAAAATGGGCTACAACTGTCTCTTTACTGATGTTGGTGTTACTGTCTTTAGAAGAAGTGATGATTCAATAGCTTTTAAGGGGTGTTAAATGGTCATCTGTACTTAGTTGATTTTAATGATAACAATGATGAACTAGACACTTGCTTAATTGCTAAGACTAATATGGGCTGGCTCTGGCATCACCGACTTGCTCATGTTGGGATGAAGAATCTTCACAAGCTTTTAAAGGGAGAGCACATTTTAGGACTAACAAATGTTCATTTTGAGAAAGACAGGATTTGTAGTGCATGTCAAGTAGGGAAGCAGGTTGGAACTCCTCATCCACACAAAAACATCATGACGACAGACTTGCTACTTGAATTACTTCACATGGATCTATTCGGCCCGATCTCTTACATAAGCATCGACGGGAGTAAGTATTGTCTTGTTATTGTGGATGATTATTATCGCTTCACTTGGGTATTCTTTTTGCAGGAAAATCTCAAACCCAAGAGACCTTAAATAGATTCTTAAGATGAGCTCAAAATGAGTTCAGATTAAGAATCAAGAAAATTAGAAGCGACAATGGAACGAAGTTCAAGAACTCTCAAATTGAAGGATTTCTTGATGAGGAGGGCATCAAGCATGAGTTCTCTTCTCCTTACACACCTCAACAAAATGGTGTAGCGGAGAGGAAGAATAGAACTCTTTTGGATATGGTAAGGACCATGCTTGATGAGTACAAGACACCAGATCGATTTTGGGCGGAGGCGATTAACACCGCCTGCTACTCCATCAACCGTTTATACCTTCACCAAATCCTCAAGAAAACACCGTATGAACTCCTCACCGGTAAAAAGCCAAATGTTTCTTATTTCAGTGTTTTTGGGAGCAAATGCTTTATTCTTATTAGTATAGGTAGAAATTCTAAATTTGCTCCTAAAGTAGTAGAAAGCTTTTTACTTGGTTATGACTCAAACACAAGGGCATATAGGGTTTCAACAAGTCCACTGGATTAGTTGAAGTTTCTTGTGACATTGTGTTTGATGAGACTAATGGCTCTCAAGTGGAGCAAGTTGATCTTGATGAACTAGATGATGAAGAGGCTCCATGCGTCGCGCTAAGGAACATGTCCTTTGGGGATGTGTGTCCAAAAGAATTCGAAGAGCCTCCACAAGCACAAGATCAACCATCATCTTCCGTTCAAGCATCTCCACCAACTCAAGATGAGGACATGGCTCAATAAGAAGAGGATGAAGACCAAGAAGATGAGCCATCTAAAGAGGAGGACAATGATCAAGGAGGAGATGAAGATGATCAAGACAAGGAAGATGATCAAGAGATTCAAAATCAAAGACCACCACACCCAAGGGTCCACCAAGCAATTCAAAGAGATCACCCCGTCAACTCCATTCTTGGTGACATCCACAAGGGAGTAACCACTAGATCTCGAGTTGCTCATTTTTATGAACATTACTCTTTCATGTCTTCTATTGAGCCATATAGGGTAGAGGATGCACTAAGAGATATGGATTGGGTGGTGGCAATGCAAGAGGAGCTCAACAACTTCACGAGGAATGAGGTATGACATTTAGTTCCACGTCCTAACCAAAATGTTGTAGGTACCAAATGGGTATTCCGCAACAAGCAAGACGAGCATGGTGTGGTGACTAGGAACAAAGCCCGACTTGTTGCCAAGGGATATTCACAAGTCGAAGGTTTGGATTTCGATGAAACCTATGCACCTGTAGCTAGGCTTGAGTCAATTCGTATATTACTTGCCTATGCTACTTACCATGGCTTTAAGTTATATCAAATGGACGTGAAGAGTGCCTTCCTCAATGGACCTATCAAGGAAGAAGTGTATGTTGAGCAACCTCCCGGCTTTGAAGATAGTGAGTATCCTACACATGTTTATAAACTCTCAAAGGCGCTTTATGGGCTCAATCAAGCCCCAAGAGCATGGTATGAATGCCTGAGATACTTTCTTATCACTAATGGCTTCAAAGTTAGCAAAGTTGACCCTACCCTCTTCACTAAAACAATTGCTAAAGACTTGTTCATATGCCAAATTTATGTTGATGATATTATATTTGGGTAGGGGTGAAAACAGGCGGATATTGACGGATAGTAGCTCATCCTGTATCCTACCCTAATGTATTTAAAACGGATTCGGGATCTGATACGGATAGTTAGAAACGGGACGGATACGGATACAGGGACCAAATATTTATTCGGGCGGATAAGTGACGGATACGGATATTATTTGATCGGATATCGGATACTTGTCGGATAATGCATTAATTGGTTATCATAAAATATTCTTGTTTGACCACGAATTTACAAGTAATTTATCAATACTAATAAACATTTAATAGAATATAATCTCAAGTTCCCAAATAAAAATGGTAAAGTGAAGTATTGATTATGTTGAAACTTGGATACTTAGAGTGATTTCACGTGTAACCCACGCAATAAGTGGAAATAAAATAGAAGAAACGTTGACGTCCTGTGGATTTTATGGTCCATTATTTTTGATGACTATATGTGGCCATATGTTGTACCTTCGTATAATTTCATGGATTTCTGAGGTTATTTGTACATTATTAATTTCTTTCTACATAAAATCATCAAAATATAATTAAAATTCATAAAATACACTAGTTTTGACCCAAAATTGCAAAAAGCTTACCAAAACAAATAAACATTCTATTCAAATATAACCTCAAGTCCCCACATGAAAATGATAAGTGAAATATTGATTATGTTGAAATTTCGATACATAAAATGATTTCACGTGTAACTCACGCAATAAGTGGGAGTGGAATGGAAGAAACACCAACATCTTGTGGATTTTATAGTCCAAATGTTTTTGAGAACTATATGTGGATATATGTTGTGTCCCCGCAAAAATTCATGAATTTTTTAGGCTATTTGGTGTATTATTAATTTCATGTTGTAGAAAATCATCAAAATAAAATTAAATTCATAAAATATTGTAGCGTCGAACGAAAATCGCAAATAAGTTACCAATATTAATAAATAGTTTATAAAAGATAATCTTAAGTTCCCACATGGAGATAATCTTAAGTCCCCACATGAAAATGATAAAGTCTATTATTTTGATATAAATTTAAACATTATTTCAATGATTTTTGCCTAAAGATATGTTTAAATAAAAATGTGATGTACTACAAAGTTATAGATCTCTTCGAGCTCTACAAATTTCATATGTAAAAGTTATGATTTTCATATGTAAAAGTTATGATTTCATAACTATATTATTATGCAGAAAAAGAAAAAAACGGGTACCCAAATTCCGGTACCCGCATCCGACCCGAATATCCGGGTATTTACTGGGTAGTACTCGCTCCGTATCCGACCCGAATATGAAGCTGCACTATCCTCCGGGTATTACCCGTATCCGTCCCGAATAAAAAAATACCCGAATCTGTATCCGAAAAAACGAGTATTTGCACTATCTGTATCTGTCGGCGTTTCGAGACCGGGGGGTCCCTAAGCCGACGAGTGAAATGTCGCCGCATGCCCTAGCCCAGATGGGTCGGCGCGAGGCCGAGCGCGAAGGGGGAAGTGAGGTGGCCGGAGATGGGCGTGAGAGAGGTGGAAACCCCGCGGCCTTCGTGTTCGTCCCGCGCCCAGGTCGGGTGCGCTTACAGTAGGGGGTTACAAGCGTCCACACGGGAGAGGGAGCGAGCGGCCTCACGCGAGCGCCTGTCTCGTCCTCGTCCCCGCGCGGCCAACCCTCTCTGAGAGGGCCCTGGTCCTTCCTTTTATAGGCGTAAGGAGAGGATCCAGGTGTACAATGGGGGGTGTAGCAGAGTGCTACGTGTCTAGCGGAGGAGAGCTAGCGCCCTAAGTACATGCCGTTGTGGCAGCCGGAGAGATTTTGGCACCCAGCTGGTGTGATGTCGTGGCCGTCGGAGGAGCGCTGGAGCCTGGCGGAGGGACAACTGTCGGAGCTGTTGAGTCCTTGCTGACGTCCTCTTGCTTCCGTAAGGGGGCTGAGAGCCGCCGTCGTCACAGAGTATGCGGGGCGCCATCATTGCCTATCTGGCGGAGCGAGCCAGATGGGACGCCGGTCTTGTTCCCCGTGGCCCGAGTCAGCTTGGGGTAGGGTGATGATGGCGCCTCCTGTTGACGTGGCTGGTCTGCGCCCTAGGTTGGGCGATGTGGAAGCTCCTCCGAAGCCGAGGTCGAGTCTGTCTTCTGTGGCCGAGGTCGAGTCCGAGCCCCTGGGTCGGGCGAGGCGGAGACCGTCGGCTGAGGCCAGGGCGGAGTCCGAGCCCTGGGGTCGGGCGAAGCGGAGTTCGTCGTCTTCTGGGGCTGAGCCCAAGTCCGAGCCCCTGGTCGGGCGGAGCGGAGTTCGCCGTCTTCCGGGACTTAGCCCGAGTCCGAGCCCTGGGTCGGGCGGAGCGGAGTTCGCCGTCTTCTGGGGCTTAGCCCGAGTCCGAGCCCCTGGTCGGGCGGAGCGGAGTTCGCCGTCTTCCGGGACTTAGCCCGAGTCCGAGCCCTGGGTCGGGCGGAGCGGAGTTCGCCGTCTTCCGGGACTTAGCTCGAGTCCGAGCCCTAGGTCGGGCGGAGCGGAGTTCGCCGTCTTCCGGGACTTAGCCCGAGTCCGAGCCCTGGGTCTGGCGAAGCGGAGCTTCCTATGGTGCCTGCGGCCGGGCCTGACTGCCTGTCACCCTCACTCTGTCAAGTGGCACCGCAGTCGGAGCGGCGCAGGCGGCGCTGTCTTTCTGTCAGGCCGGTCAGTGGAGCGGCGAAGTGACGGCGGTCACTTCGGCTCTGTCGACTGAAGGGCACGCGTCAGGATAAAGGCGTCAGGCCACTTTTGCATTAAATGCTCCTACGATTTGGTCGGTCGGCGCGGCAATTTGGTCAGGGTTGCTTCTTGGCGAAAACAGGGCCTCGGGCGAGCCGGAAATATGTTAGCCGCTGGAGGGGGGCCTCGGGCGCGGCGGAGATCCTCCGGGGTCGGCTACCCTTGTCCGAGGCTAGGCTCGGGCGAGGCGTGATCGAGTCCCTCGAATGGATCGATCCCTGACTTAATCGCACCCATCAGGCCTTTGCAGCTTTATGCTGATGGGGGTTACCAGCTGAGAATTAGGAGCCTTGAGGGTACCCCTAATTATGGTCCCCGATAGTAGCCCCCGAGCCTCGAAGGGAGTGTTAGCACTCGCTTGGAGGCTTCCGTCGCACTTTTTTGCAAGGGGACCAGCCTTTCTCGGTTGCGCTTTGTTCCGGTGGGTGCGCGCGAGCGCACCCGCCGGGTGTAGCCCCCGAGGCCTCGGAGGAGTGGTTTGACTCCTCCGAGGTCTTATTGCCTCGCGTAATGCTTCGGCTGGTCTGGTCGTTCCCTCATGCGAGCTGGCCATAGCCCGGGTGTACGGTCTGGTCCCAAGTTCTCGGGCTGGTATGTTGACGCTGTCAACGGTTCGGCCGGAGCCGGGTTTGCGAGAGCAGCCCACGAGCCTCTGCACAGGGCGAGAGGGCGATCAGGGACAGACTTGACTTTTTTACATACGCCCCTGCGTCGCCTTTCCGCAAGGAAGAGGGGGGGGGGGAAGCGCCATGTTGCCCTCGGTGGGCGCCGAACATGGTGTCTCCGGTGAGCTGCAGGCGGGTAATCCGAGTGGACGTCCGTGCCCCATTCGTTAGGGGTCGGCTAGAGGCCCAGAGGCGCGCCCAAAAGTACCTACAGGTGATCTGCCGGACCCGGTCCCCTGGCGACGGGGTCCGAGGGCTCGATGCCTACCTCTGATGGGATTCCGTTACAAGATCGTTCCCGCTGGTCTCAGAAATGTCCTAGGGTACCTCGGGAGCGCAGCCCGAGCCTTGGTTATGTATCGAACGTACCCATGGTCATCCCTCACTCTGTGTCTGAGGTGGCTGTGAACCCATCGGGGGCCAGCCTTCGAACCCCTGATCAGTAGTGGGTGCGGAGCCCGAGTAGCCTGAGGCGGTCGTTGAACCCTTCCGAGGGGCCAGCCTTCGAACCTCTGACCAGTAGTGGGTGTAGATCCCACGCGATCTGAGGCGGCTGTCGAACCCTTCCGAGGGGCCAGCCTTCGAACCTCTGATCAGTAGGGAGGCTCGGAGCCTGGTTCCTTCACGGGGAAGGATCCTTTTCGGGGTATCCCCCTTTCCCGGTCCCTGTTGCAAGAGAGAGAAAGAGGAAAAAAGGAAAAGGATACGAAATCGAACGACGCGGCGTACCTTTTTTGACGCGGTCATTATGGCGAAGGCGAAGCGTCGCTCGCTTCTCCTACCAGAGGCGCCGCCTGTCCCGCCGCAGAGTTAATGCGACGGGGCGAGTGGTTTGCGGGGCGGCCGTTGCGCGTGCGCGAGCCGTTCAAGGAACGGAACACGGGCGCGTTGTATTCACGCCGTGAGAGAGGGTTCTCTCGTTGCCCCGGGATGGGACGTAAGCTTGGCTGACGACGTGACCGCTGCTCCTGCCCGCCTGCCACCGCCATTACTGCCGGCCCATTTTTGGCCGCATTGACCGTCGCGCCAGGCTGGCGCTGCTGGGTCATGTGCTGGGTCGCCTCGAGTCGCGGTATTGGTTCCGCAGTCGAGGAGGCGCGGTGGTCGCGCAAGTGGCGGTGCAGTTGCATGCACAAAGCATTCGGCGCGCCGGTTGCATGACGCGTGGGCCTGGGCCTCCATGCTGGGCGTGTTGGGAGTCGGAGAAGTGCGCCCACTTGGCGTGGTTGCATGCCGCCTGCATGGCTGCCCGCCCTTTCGCCCGCTGGTCTGGGCAAAAGTGGAGAGCCGCTTGTAACCGCCGGGCGGTTGCACGCGCCGCGCACGGCGGTTCGGCTTCTTCTGCTCTGAGCCGGCTTGCATGACGTGTGGGACCCAGCCCCCGCGCCGTAGGGGAGGACCTTGGAACGTGTTGGAGGAGACTCAGCCCACGACGATTGGGGACACAAGTAGGGAGAGTCGCCTTTAAAAGGAGGGTGACCCCCTTGAAGGGCGACCACGTCTTCGCGCTCCCTTATGCATCGTGCCTTTCCACCTTCCAAGCCCTCGGATGGGGGATGCTCGCAGTCTTTCCGCCTTTCCATTGGCGGAACACAACTCCACGGGAGTTGGTACCTTTCAGCCATCGTTCGGCTTCAAGGATTTTCATCAGCCAGCCCGGCTGTACCCCTCCGCCGGCGGTCACCCGAGACGGTGACCACCAGCCCCTGGGTGGGGAGAAGCAAGCCGGGCTATGATCTTGGTCCCACCCTCAGCTTCAAGGATGTTCATCATCCTCGCTGGGGTGGAGGCCGGGCTGAGCCGGAGCTCTACCTCCCGCGCGGGTTCGTGGGTCGGCCTCTCCTGCGGCGTTCGAGGGAGAGGGCGCTCACTGGCCCTGCGGGCGGGTCGGACTTCGACAACACGGGGCTGGTCGACGGCGGGCGTCGTCAGCCTCAGCGCGTCGGGCTCGTCGGCTTGGCTCCTGGTGCCCCCTCCTGCCGGAAGGCGGCTGCCGCGCCGTGTGCACGGGAGGACCGCCCAAGATGTCGCGCGCTGCCAGGGCGGCGTTCGTGTTCTGGGGCGGTCCTGCCTTTGCACCGGTACGGCGCCTCCGTGCGGAGGTCGGTGCCCCACTCGTCCGGGAGGATCTGAGTGGGGATCTGCCGGAGGGCTGACGACCCCTGTCGTCGGTGCCGAGGTGGAGGCGGCTTGAGAAGTCCCCGTTGCCGACGGGATCACCGCCACCATCCGCGCTTCGGGCCTCCGGCTCTTTGTACTTGTCCTCGCCCCTCGAGCGTCGGCGTGGGCGAGGGCAAGATTGCAGCAGCATCCGCCCTGAGGCCCTCGCTGCTGCAGTTCGGCCACCCGGAGCGAGGGTCGTTGTTGCTACTGCCGGAGCGGGCGACGGCGAGCCGCCCGTCGGTCTTCTGTTGCTCCGCAGCCCCCCCCATCGAGTGGGGTTGTTCGTACCTGCGGAGGTGGAACTGGAGTTCCGTTTGTAATGGCACTTCGAATGCCAGTGTTTTTGTTCATTGTGGCTGTCGAGGCCTGAACATGTATGTAGTTTTTCCTCATTTTCGAGCACTAAGACTTGCCTGTTGGTTGTCTGAACTGCTTCACCAAGCGTGAGTCGCCCCGTGTAAAGGTGACGAGTGAGGTATCCATATCCCGGAGGCGTAGGAGTCCCTCGGCTCGGTCAGCCTTGTTGCCCGAGGCTTCTCTTGCTCAGTTAAAGGAACCCCTCGGCCGCTCTTCGATGAGCCGAGGCCAGGGGTAGCGGTGTCAGCGCGAACAGAGGCAGAGTTGGCTCGGAAAGAAGACCTGGTCGGCCGGAGCCTGGCCGGGTCGTCCGTTAGCGGGACCGACGCCGGAATTGACCTGCCGAGGCCTCGGGTCGGGCTGATGTCCTCGGGGGACAGCTGGCCGAGGCCTCAGGGTGGCCAGCCGAGCCGCCTGCCCGAGCCGGATTCTCGGAGAAGACCCTGGCGGTGACGGCCCGGGCTTGGTGATGATGTTGTCCTTCAGAGCGGAGACCCTTAGACTGCGTCGCCGTCCGAGGCTAGGTCGGACCTCGCCGAAGGTGTTGTTGACGCCGAGGGTGCTGCTGCTCCCTTCAAGCGTCAAGATCCGAGCCTGCGGGATCGGATCATCTTGTAGCGCGTGTTTTCTGCGGCCGCCGAGGCCAAAACACACCCTCGCCGTGTTGTAAAGCTGCGTCTCTTTTCCTCTTGTTTCGAGTATCCGGACTTTTTTGTTGGTAACAGAATTGTTTTTGCGAGCGAGAACTGCTTCTCACGGAAGGTGACGAGTGAGGTATCCGTATCCCGGAGGCGTAGGAGTCCCTCGGCTCGGTCAGCCTTGCCGCTTACGCGCACTCTTACCCGTCCATGGGGCTCTGTCACCGACGCAGTCGAGAAGGCTCGAAGAATCGCTCCGGCAGAAGGTCTTCCGAACGTGAAGACTTGTTCGGTCTGCGGAATCACTCATCCGAACGTGAGTTACTTATCGCAGAAGGTGATGAGTGAGGTATCCGTATCCCAGAGGCGTAGGAGTCCCTCGGCTCGGTCAGCCTTGGCTGCTTACGTGTACTCCGTCGTTCTCAGGATCCACTTTCGAAGCAGTCGAAAAGCACGAAAGACATTCTGGCAGAAAAGATCTTTTTTCGAGGAAAAATTTCGACGCAGAGGGGGTTCTCCCCTTTTAGCCCCCGAGGGAGGGTCGGGCTTTGCCGAGGCAAGGCTGACCCTTCCTTGATGACTAAACTTTGCGTAGGAGCGAGGTATATGAACAACTTGAAAACATCTTAAGGGTAGAAGCGACGTAGCTGTTGGATGTTCCAAGCGTTGCTGTAGACCTCGCCTTGACTGTTGGCCAGCTTGTATGTTCCGGGCTTTAGAACTTTAGCGATGACGAATGGCCCCTCCCAGGGGGCGTGAGCTTGTGCTGCCCTCGGGCGTCTTGTCGCAGCTGAACCACCAGGTCGCCCACCTGGAGGTCTCAGGACCGGACCCCTCGGGCGTGGTAGCGTCGCATGGACTGCTGGTACCGCGCCGAGTGTAGTAAGGCCCTGTCCCGAGCCTCTTCCAGCTGGTCCAGCGAGTCTTCTCGACTAGCTTGGTTGCTTTGGTCGGCATATGCCCTTGTCCTCGGGGAACCGTATTCCAGGTCTGTGGGCAATATGGCCTCGGCCCCATAGACTAGAAAGAACGGCGTGAAGCCCGTGGCTCGGCTCGGTGTTGTCCTCAGGCTCTAGACCACCGAGGGGAGTTCCTTCATCCATCGCTTGCCGAACTTGTTGAGGTTGTTGTAGATCCGAGGCTTGAGTCCTTGTAGAATCATGCCGTTGGCACGCTCTACTTGCCCATTCGTCATGGGATGAGCCACGGCGGCCCAGTCCACCCGTGTGTAGTGATCCTCGCAGAAGTCCAGGAACTTTCTGCCGGTGAACTAGGTACCGTTGTCGGTGATGATGGAGTTCGGGACCTCGAAACGATGGATGATGTTGGTGAAGAACGCCTCCGCCTGCTCGGACCTGATGCTGTTTAGGGGTCGGACCTCGATCCACTTGGAGAATTTGTCGATGGCGACCAACAGGTGCGTGTATCCCCCGGGTGCCTTCTGCAAGGGGCCGACGAGGTCCAGACCCCACACAGCAAAAGGCCAGGTGATGGGTATCGTCTGCAGAGCCTGAGCGGGCAGGTGGGTCTGCCTTGCGTAGAACTGACACCCTTCACAGGTGCGGACGATTCTTGTGGCGTCGGCCACCGCCGTTGGCCAGTAGAAACCTGGTCGGAAAGCATTTCCGACAAGGGCTCGAGGTGCTGCGTGATGGCCGCAAGCCCCCGAGTGTATCTCTCGGAGGAGTTCCTGACCTTCGGTGATGGAGATGCATCGCTGGAGGATGCCTGAGGGGCTGCGGTGGTAGAGCTCCTTCCCATCTCCCAGCAAGACGAACAACTTGGCGCGCCGCGCCAACCGCCGAGCTTCGGCTCGGTCGAGGGGTAGTTCTCCTTGGCGGAGATATTGCAAGTACGGGGCCTGCCAGTTTTGATCAGGCGCGACCCCGCTTTGCTTCCCCTCGACGTGCAGCGTCTCGCCCTCGGGGGCCGAGGGTACCTCGGGCTGAACCGAGGGCGCCTCGGGCCGAGCCAAGGGTTCCTCGGACTGAGCCGAGGGTACCTCGGGCTGGACCGAGGGTGTCTCGGGCTCGGGCGTGTCGTCGATCTTGACGGAGGGTTGATGCAGGTCTCGGGAGAAGACGTCCGGGGGAACCGTTGTCCGCCCCGAGGCTATTTTAGCCAGCTCGTCCGCAGTCTCGTTGTAGCGTCGGGCGATGTGGTTGAGCTAGAGCCCGTAGAACTTGTCTTCCAGGCACCGAACCTCATCGCAATAGGCCTCCGTCTTCGGGTCGCGGCAGTGGGAGTTCTTCATGACTTGGTCGATGACGAGCTGCGAGTCACCGCGAGCGTCGAGGCGTCGGACCCCTAGCTCGATGGCGATCCGCAACCCGTTGACCAGAGCCTCATACTCGGCCACATTGTTGGACGCCGGGAAATGGAGGCGTAGCACATAGCGTATGTGCTTCCCGAGGGGCGAGATGAAGAGTAGGCCTGCGCCGGCTCCTGTCTTCATCAGCGACCCGTCGAAGAACATGGTCCAGAGCTCCGGCTGGATCGGAGTTGTTGGGAGCTGAGTGTCGACCCATTCAGCTACGAAGTCCGCGAAGACCTGGGACTTGATGGCCTTCCAAGGGGCGAACGAGATTGTCTCGCCCATGATTTCCACCGCCCACTTTGCAATCCTACCCGAGGCCTCCCGGCACTGGATGATCTCCCCCAGGGGGAAAGATGACACCACAGTTACCGGATGAGACTCGAAGTAGTGTCGCAACTTCCGCCGTGTCAGGATCACCGCATACAGCAGCTTCTGAACTTGTGGGTAGCGAACCTTGGTTTCGGACAGTACCTCGCTGACGAAGTAGACTGGCCTCTGAACGGGCAATGCATGCCCCTCTTCTTGTCTCTCAACCACAATCGCGGCGCTAACCACCTGGGTGGTCGCGGCGATGTAGATCAAGAGGGCTTCTCCGGCAGCCGGGGGCACCAAGATAGGCGCCTTCGTGAGGAGCGCCTTTAGGTTCCCGAGGACTTTCTCGGCCTCAGGGGTCCAAGTGAAGCACTCGGCTTTCCTTAAGAGGCGGTACAGAGGCATGCCTCTTTCGCCGAGGCGTGAGATGAAGCGGCTCAGAGCCGCAAGACATCCCATGACCCTCTGTACGCCTTTCAAGTCCTTGATGGGCCCCATGCTGGTGATTGCTGCGATCTTCTCTGGGTTGGCTTCGATGCCTCGCTCGGAGACGATAAACCCCAAGAGCATGCCTCGGGGCAGCCCGAAGACACACTTTTCAGGATTGAGCTTGACGCCTTTCGCCTTGAGACATCGGAATGTCACTTCAAGGTCGGAAAGGAGGTCGGAGGCTTTCCTCGTCTTGACTACGATGTCATCGACGTAGGCCTCGATCGTCCGGCCAATGTGTTGGCCGAACACATGGTTCATGCACCGCTGGTACGTCGCACCCGCATTCCTCAAGCCGAACGACATGGTGACATAGCAGTACATGCCGAAGGGCGTGATGAAAGAAGTCGCGAGCTGGTCGGACTCCTTCATCCTGATTTGGTGATACCCTGAGTAGGCATCGAGGAAAGACAGGGTTTCACACCCAGCAGTGGAATCCACGATTTGATCGATGCGAGGCAGAGGGTAGGGAACCTTCGGACATGCTTTGTTTAGACCAGTGTAGTCTACACACATCCGCCATTTCCCTCCTTTCTTTCTCACAAGCACAGGGTTGGTAAGCCATTCGGGATGGAATACCTCTTTGATGAACCCTGCCGCCATTAGCTTGTGGATCTCCTCGCCTATGGCTCTGCGCTTTTCTTCGTCGAATCAGCGCAGAGGCTGCTTGACGGGTCGGGCTCCGGCTCGGATGTCCAGCGAGTGCTCGGCGACATCCCTCGGTATGCCGGGCATGTCCGAGGGACTCCACGCGAAGACGTCGGTGTTCGCGCGGAGAAAGTCGATGAGCACTGCTTCCTATTTGGGACCGAGCTCGGAGCCGATCCAGATCTGCTTGGAGGCGTCGCCGCTGGGGTCGAGGGGGACGGACTTAACCGTCTCCGCGGGCTCGAAGTTGCCGGCATGACGCTTTACGTCTGGCACCTCCTTAGAGAGGCTCTCCAGGTCGGCGATGAGGGCCTCGGACTCGGCGAGGGCCTCGGCGTACTCCACGCACTCCACGTCGCATTCGAACGCGTGTTTGTACGTGGGGCCAACGGTGATGACCCCGTTGGGGCCTGGCATCTTGAGCTTCAGGTAGGTGTAGTTGGGGACGACCATGAACTTCGCGTAGCATGGCCTTCCCAGTACCGCGTGGTAGGTTCCTCGGAACCCGACCACCTCGAATGTCAGGGTCTCCCTTCGGAAGTTGGAGGGTGTTCCGAAGCAGACGGGAAGGTCGAGTTGTCCGAGGGGCTGGACGCGCTTCCCGGGGATGATCCCATGGAAAGGCACAACGCCTGCCCGGACCGAGGACAGATCGACACGCAGGAGCCCGAGGGTCTCGGCGTAGATGATGTTGAGGCTGCTGCCTCCGTCCATGAGGACCTTGGTGAGCCTGACGTCGCCGATGATGGGGTCGACGACGAGCGGGTATTTCCTCGGGCTCGGCACATGGTCGGGGTGGTCGGCTTGGTCGAAGGTGATGGGCTTTTTGGACTAGTCTAGGTAGACTGGCGCCGCCACCTTCACCGAACAGACCTCCCGGCGCTCTTGCTTGTGGTGCCGAGCCGAGGCGTTTGCCGCTTGCCCACCGTAGATCATGAAGCAGTCGCGAACCTCAGGGAACTCTCCTGCCTGGTGATCTTCCTTCTTGTCGTCGTCGCGGGCCCTGCCACCCTCCGCGGGTGGCCCGGCTCTGTGGAAGTGGCGCCGAAGCATGACGCACTCCTCAAGGGTGTGCTTGACGGGCCCCTGGTGATAGGGGCACGGCTCCTTGAGCATCTTGTCGAAGAGGTTGGCACCTCCGGAGGGTTTCCGAGGGTTCTTGTACTCGGTGGCGGCGACAAGGTCCGCGTCGGCGGCGACTTTTTCTTGCCCTTCTTCTTGGCGCCGCGCTGAGTTGACGCCTCGGGGGCATCTTCCGATGGGCGGCCCTGGGGCTGCTTGTCCTTCCGGAAGATAGCCTCGACCGCCTCCTAGCCGGAGGTGAACTTGGTGGCGATGTCCATCAGCTCGCTCGCCCTGGTGGGGGTCTTGCGACCCAGCTTGCTCACCAGGTCGCGGCAGGTGGTGCCAGCGAGGAACGCGCCGATGACATCCGAGTCGGTGATGTTGGGCAGCTCGGTGCGCTGCTTCGAGAATCGCCGGATGTAATCCCGGAGAGACTCTCCCAGCTGCTGTCCGCAGCTTCAGAGGTCCCAGGAATTCCCGGGGCACACGTACGTGCCCTGGAAATTGCCGGCGAAAGCTTGGACTAGGTCGTCCCAGTTGGAGATCTGCCCCGGAGGTAGGTGCTCCAACCAGGCGCGGGCGGTGTCGGAGAGAAACAGGGGGAGGTTGCGGATGATGAGGTTGTCATCGTCCGTTCCACCCAGTTGGCAGGCCAGACGGTAGTCCGCGAGCCACAGTTCCGGTCTCGTCTCCCCCGAGTAGTTTGTGATAGTAGTCGGGGGTCGAAACCGGGTCGGGAACGGCGCCCGTCGTATGGCCCGGCTGAAGGCCTGCAGACCGGGTGGTTCGGGCGAGGGACTCCGATCCTCCCCGCTGTCGTAGCGTCCCCCACACCTGGGGTGGTAGCCTCGGCGCACCCTCTCGTCGAGGTGGGCCCGACGGTCGCGGTGGTGGTGCTCGTTGCTGAGGCGACCCGGGGCCGCAGGCGCTGTGTTGCGCGTGCGCCCGGTGTAGACCGAGGCTTCCCGCATGAATCGGGAAGTCGCGGCATGAGGTTCCAAGGGGTACCGCTGCCTTCGGGAGGCGGAGCTCTCGGCCCGTCGGACCGCGGCGCCTTCCAGGAGATTCTTGAGCTCTCCCTAGATTCGCTGCCCCTCGGTGGTTGATGGCTCCGGCATCGCGCGGAGGAGCATTGCTGCTGCAGCCAGGTTCTGGCCAACCCCACTGGATGCGGGTGGCGGCCTGACCCTAACATCGTCGGCAATGCGGTGCTAGAAGCCCTAGGGTAGATGACGTATTTCTCTGGCCGGAGGCTGGCCCGCCCATTCCTGCCTGACGTCCCGACGGATCGGCTCAAGCGCTCCTGCTCCCTCGTCGAGCCTGGTCTGCACCCCGCGGATTTGCTCGAGCTGTGGGTCATGGCCACCCGCCTGAACGGGGACCACAGCTAGCTCCCGTGTGATGTCAACGCGAGGCACCGGCCTAGGGAGGTCACCGTCCTCCGGCATGCCGAGATGGTTGCCTTCGGAGGGACCCCCTAGATCGACGTGGAAACATTCGCGGCTTGGGCCGCAGTCCTCGTCGCCGAGGCTACGGCTACCGTCGGAACAGTCGGAAAGGCAGTAGTCGCATGCGGTCATGAAGTCCCGCATGGCACTGGGGTTGCCAAGTCCAGAGAAATCCCAACAGAAGCTGGGCTCGTCGTCTTCCTCGGACCCAGAGGGCCCGTAGGTCGAGACGTCCGTCAGCCAGTCCCAAGGTGACCGCATACGAAACCCCAGAGGGTTCGGACTCGCCTCTACGAGAGCGTCCGCCAAAGCGAGGCCACTTGGCGGGTCGAGGCTGAATCCGAAAGGCGCGAGATGGGAATCGGTCGGTACCTCTTGGTCGATGGGCGGTGATGAAGTCACGTCGGGGACTGACTGCACCGTCGTCTCAGATACGAGGGTGACGTCCAGCAAGCCTTTCGCGAGCGTGCCGGCGTCATCCGTTTGCTCGGAATTGTCATGTCGCGGGGAGACGGCGCTCGCCTTCGTCTCAAATGAGAGGTCGATGCCCGACGCGCCCCCCGTTGGGGCGATGGGGCCGTCGACTCGCTCGACAGCCGATGAGGCGCTGCCTCCCGCTTGGCCTTGGTTGCCCCGCCTCCTCCTCCGTTGGCGAGGGAGAGGACGGGGCGAGCTCGAATGTTGTTCTTCTACCACGCGGGGAAGACGTTGTCGATTCCGCCGCCGGCGGGCGGGCTGTCGGCCGCCATTGTCGCTGTCGTCCGGCGGTGGAAGGAGTATCATGTCGTAGCCACCGTCGAGGGACGTGAACTCAAGGCTCCCGAAATGGAGCACCGTCCCGGGTCGAAGAGGTTGCTGGAGACTGCCCATCTGGAGCTTGACGGGAAGCTGTTCGTCAACACGCAGCAGGCCCCTACCTGGCGCGCCAACTATCGGCGTTTCGAGACTGGGGGGTCCCTAAGCCGACGAGTGAAATGTCGCCGCGTGCCCCAGCCCAGATGGGTCAGCGTGAGGCCGAGCGCGAAGGGGGGAAGTGAGGTGGCCGGAGATGGGCGTGAGAGAGGTGGAAATCCCGCGGCCTTCGTGTTCGTCCCACGCCCAGGTCGGGTGCGCTTGCAGTAGGGGGTTACAAGCGTCCACACGGGAGAGGGAGCGAGCGGCCTCACGCGAGCGCCTGTCTCATCCTCGTCCCCGCGCGGCCAACCCTCTCTAAGAGGGCCCTGCTCCTTCCTTTTATAGGCGTAAGGAGAGGATCCAGGTGTACAATGGGGGGTGTAGCAGAGTGCTACGTGTCTAGCGGAGGAGAGCTAGCGCCCTAAGTACATGCCGTTGTGGCAGCCGGAGAGATTTTGGCACCTAGCTGGTGTGATGTCGTGGCCGTCGGAGGAGCGCTGGAGCCTGGCGGAGGGACAGCTGTCGGAGCTGTTGAGTCCTTGCTGACGTCCTCTTGCTTCCGTAAGGGGGCTGAGAGCCGCCGTCGTCACAGAGTATGCGGGGCGCCATCATTGCCTATCTGGTGGAGCGAGCCAGATGGGACGCCGGTCTTGTTCCCCGTGGCCCGAGTCAGCTTGGGGTAGGGTGATGATGGCGCCTCCTGTTGACGTGGCTGGTCTACCCCCTAGGTTGGGCGATGTGGAAGCTCCTCCGAAGCCGAGGTCGAGTCTGTCTTTCGTGGCCGAGGTCGAGTCCGAGCCCCTGGGTCGGGCGAGGCGGAGACCGTTGGCTGAGGCCAGGGCGGAGTCCGAGCCCTGGGTTCGGGCGAAGCAGAGTTCGTCGTCTTCTGGGGCTGAGCCCAAGTCCGAGCCCCTGGTCGGGCGGAGCAGAGTTCGTCGTCTTCCGGGACTTAGCCCGAGTCCGAGCCCTGGGTCGGGCGGAGCGGAGTTCGCCGTCTTCTGGGGCTTAGCCCGAGTCCGAGCCCCTGGTCGGGCGGCGCGGAGTTCGCCGTCTTCCGGGACTTAGCCCGAGTCCGAGCCCTGGGTCGGGCGGAGCAGAGTTCGCCGTCTTCCGGGACTTAGCCCGAGTCCGAGCCCTGGGTCGGGCGGAGCGGAGTTCGCCGTCTTCCGGGACTTAGCCCGAGTCCGAGCCCTGGGTCGGGCGAAGCGGAGCTTCCTATGGTGCCTGCGGCCGGGCCTAACTGCCTGTCAGCCTCACTCTATCAAGTGGCACCGCAGTCGGAGCGGCGCAGGCGGCGCTGTCTTTCTGTCAGGCCGGTCAGTGGAGCGGCGAAGTGACGGCAATCACTTCGGCTCTGTCGGCTGAAGGGCATGCGTTAGGATAAAGGCGTCAGGCCACTTTTGCATTAAATGCTCCTACGATTTGGTCGGTCGGCGCGGCGATTTGGTCAGGGTTGCTTCTTGGCGAAGACAGGGCCTCGGGCGAGCCGGAAATATGTTAGCCGCTGGAGGGGGGCCTCGGGTGAGGCGGAGATCCTCCGGGGTCGGCTGCCCTTGTCCGAGGCTAGGCTCGGGCGAGGCGTGATTGAGTCCCTCGAATGGACCGATCCCTGACTTAATCGCACCCATCAGGCCTTTGCAGCTTTATGCTGATGGGGGTTACCAGCTGAGAATTAGGAGCCTTGAGGGTACCCCTAATTATGGTCCCCGACAGTATCCGGTACCCGACGGGTATACCCAACCCGTTTTCACCCCTATATTTGGGTCTACTAAGAAGTCATCTTGTGAAGAGTTTAGTAGGATTATGATACATAAATTCGAGATGTCTATGACGGGGGAGTTGAAGTATTTCCTAGGATTTCAAATCAAGCAACTCCAAGAAGGCACCTTCATCTGCCAAACTAAGTACATTTAAGACATACTCAAGAAGTTTGGAATGAAGAATGCCAAACCCATCAAAACACCCATGGGAACCAATGGGCATCTCGACCTCAACACGGGAGGTAAATCCGTAGATCAAAAGGTATACCGGTCGATGATAGGATCCTTACTCTATTTGTGTGCTTCACGATCGGATATTATGCTTTCTATATGCATGTGTGCAAGGTTCCAGGTAAATCCTAAGGAAGTTCGCCTTAGGGCCGTGAAACGAATCATGATATATTTAGTTTACACTCCTAAGTTTGGGATTTGGTACCCCAAGGGATCTACCTTTGATTTAATTGTGCATTCCGATGTCGATTATGCCGGATGTAAAATTGACAGGAAGAGCACATCAGGGACTTGTCCGTTTCTGGGGAGATCCCTGGTGTCCTGGGCTTCAAAGAAACAAAACTCAGTAGCTCTATCCACTGCCGAAGACGAGTATATTGCTGCAGGCCATTGTTGTGCACAATTACTCTGGATGAGGCAAACCCTTAGGGACTATGGCTACAAATTGAGCAAAGTCCCTCTCCTATGTGATAATGAGAGTGCAATCCGCATGGCGGATAATCCCGTTGAACACAGCTTCACTAAGCACATAGACATCCGGTATCACTTTTTGAGAGATCACCAACAAAAGGGGGATATCAAAATTGCTTATGTTAGCACCTACAACCAATTAGCCGATATCTTTACCAAGCCCCTAGATGAAAAGACCTTTAGCAAACTTAGGATTGAGCTAAATATTCTCGATTTTCAGAACTTTGACTGAAACATTGCACACATTGTTCATTTATATATACTTTTGATCATGTCTCTTTCATTTGGTACAAATGCATATTTCTTATTCTTCTTGTGCCAAGGCTAAGACTAATGTGCTTTCAAGTATATCCCTATGATTAGTCTTAGATTGAAAGGGAAATGGAGTATTCGACAAAGGCAAGGCTTCCACTCCAACCCTGTCGGTATCATTTATCCTTTGCCTTACTCATAAACTTTCAATTGATATAAACTTTCACTCATATCCTTTTACCAAAGGGGAGAATTAAAAGGCCTCTCAAGATTCTTCGTTTTTGGCAATTAATGCCAAAGGGGGAGAATTAAGGCCCAAAGCAAAAGGACCGCACCACCACCATTTTCAAATTTAAAACTCTTTCAAAAAAGAGAAATTATTTCAACTGGTATCTGTTTCACAAAGGGAAAGAAATTATTTCAATTGCAAAAACCCTCTTGACATCTAAGGGGAGAACTTCCTGAGGGGGAGCTTTTTATTTAGCCAAAAGAAAAGCATTTGAAACAGGGGGAGAATTTTGAAAATCTTGAAAATGCATTTTGAAATCATATTCTTGTACCATTGGCTATTTGCAAAAGAATTCAAACAGACTTTTCCAAAAGATTTGCAAAAACAGGCAAAGTGGTGCAAATGTGGTCCAAAATGTTAAACTAAGAAAGCAATCACATTTACTTAGACATATGTTGGAATCCTTTCAATTGGTTTAGATTCAAACAACTTATGCACATTTGTCATATTGCAAAACTAGTTACATTTCTACACATTATATTTGCTTTGGTTTGTGTTGGCATCAATCACCAAAAAGGGGAAGATTGAAAGGAAAATGGGCTCAAACATTTCCTATAATCGATTTTGGTGTTTGAAGTCCATCACAAACCACGTGGACTAAATAGTTTGCCTAGTTATCTTTTATCTCAGGTGTATAAAGTTCAACATAAACCAACAAAGAGATTAAGTTGGGGACTCAACAAAGATTGGAGCAAAGACTAGCAATAGTGCTGCCAGTGGCACACCAACACTGTCCGGTGTGCACCGAACACTGTCCGGTGCCCCGGCCGAGCACCCCATGAACTGGCCGCTCTCTGGTTTTTCTTAGAGTCGCTCTGCTATAATTCACCGGACTGTTCGATGTGCACCAGACATGTCTGGTGAGCCAATAGAGCAATAGTCATTTGCGTGCAACGGTCGATTGCGATGAACAGTAAAAGCGCACAATGCAGAAGTCAGAAGTTAGAGCTGCAAAGTAAGAATGCACCGGACTCTCTGGTGCAGCAAGAAGACAAAAGACTTCAATGGTCAACCGCTCTGTTAGAAAGTGTATCACGGCTGTCTCCTGGCAGATATGCCGGCCGCCCTGTATGGAAGTGCTGTCTCTGATATAGATAGAGAGGATTAGGGGAGGAACTCAATCCCTCTGATTGAGGATCTGATTCTAGTCTCAATCCCTCTGATTGAGGATCTGATTGTAGTCTAGATCTTTCCTTAGGTGTAGAAGGCTTCCTTTTACCTCTCACCTTCCTCCCCTATATATACTTGTACATGTACTGTCTATCATCATCAATACAAACACATGCTTCCAACTCACTCACATGGTATCAGCCGCCTAGGTCCTAATTCCTGTCCTCCACCCCACCGCGCCTCCTCTACGGCGTTGCTTCTCCCCATGGCCGACCTCCAGCCCACCTCTCCGGTCATCATTGATCCTGACGCCGATGTCTCTGTCGACTCTGAGTGCGCGGCCCTGGCTGCCCGTGAGGTGGCTTTGGCTTGCGCCGCCGCTGCAGAGCAGGACGCCGCCCTCGCCCGTGCAGCCCACGAGCGCGCAGCGACGGCCCCTTCTCCTCCAGTCAACAACATCATCTCCGACGGCATTGGTGTGACTCCACACTCAGTTTTCTGCCACCCTTCTCCAACACGAAGCAACCGCCCTTCTCAATCTGCACGCTCAAGCCGTCGCCGTGCAGAACATCTGGGCCCTTGTACGACTCCTCCTCGACGTCAACTCCACCTTCTATTCTCGGTGGCGTGAGTCCTTCCTTCTAACCCTCACCAAATTCTCTCTGGACTGCCACGTGCTTTCTGATGTTGTCCACCACTCGTCCGACTGGATTCGCATGAACGTCGTTGTTATGTCTTGGATCAATGGCACCATCACCGACAACCTTGTTGATACGATCTCCGAGCGTGCCGCCTCTGCTCGTGTCCTCTGGCTCGCCATCGAGTCCCAATTTCTCGAGAACCGCACGACGCGCACCCTCTACGCCGACCAAGATTTTCGCTCCTTCACTCAGGGCGATCTTTCTGCTGCTGAGTACTGCCGCTGCTACAAAAAGCTCGCCGAAGATCTTCGCGACCTTGGCGAGCCGGTCTCCGACAAGACTCTTGTCCTCAACATCATCCGTGGCCTCAACGAACGCTTTCAAGCGCACGGTCTTCACCTCCATCGCACCTCTCCTCTCCCCACTTTTTTGCAGGTCCGTGATGATCTTACTCTCGAGGAACTCACCATGACCAACGCTGCTCCAGCAGCACCCCTCACTGTTGTTACTACACCACCTGGCGAGATCGGTGGCTCCAAGCCACCTACATCCACTGCTCCCGTTGGGCTCTCTTCACATCAGCCACCTCACCGCCCTCCCTCCCACCATTCCGGGGGTGGTTCTAGTCATGGCTCCTCCTCCGGACAACGCGGCAAGCGAGGCAAGCGCGGTGGTAGAACCATCGGCAACAACATCAGAGACATCATTGGCCTTGCACCATCTTCCAACTACAACTACTACAACCCTTGGACGGGGGGGCATCTACATGTGGCCTGGCCAACGTCCACCTTCGACTCCCAATCCGCCTGCTGCCTCGCCCCCACCACCGCATGCCTTCGTCGCTGGAGCTCTTGGCCAGTGGGCAGTTCCCACTGCAGCATATGGGCCGCCCCCTGCCTACGCCGATCCTTCTACGCCCGCACCCGTCTGGGATCAACACACCCTCGCTACCAACTTCCAAACTATCACTCTTCAGCAACCGCCTCAACAAGAGTGGCATTTTGATATTGGTGCCTCCAGTCACATGACATCTGACGCTGGTATAATATCTCATCCCTCCTCTTCCCAGCATCTTCCTACCCATATTATCGTTGGCAACGGTCATCTCATCCATGTCACCTCCATTGGCACCACTCGTCTTCCCTATAATCTTTCTCTTCACAATGTTTTAGTTTCCCCCTCCCTCATTAAGGATTTGATTTCTGTCCGTCAGTTTACCACTGATAATAATTGCTCTGTTGAATTTGATCCTTTTGGCTGCTCTGTGAAGGATCTACCCACTCGGTGTGAGATCTTCAGATGTAACAGCTCTGGTCCACTATACCCCCTACGGTTCCCGACCTCTGCTCTTCTTGCATCTACCATATGGCACCAACGACTTGGACATCCCGGTCACGCCGTTTTATCTCATTTAGTGCAATCATCCGCAATTTCTTGTAATAAAAATACTAGTACTCATCCATGTCATGCTTGTCAACTCGGACGACATGTCCGTCTACCATTTCCTACCTCTTCCTCCCGCGCCACCCGTAATTTTCAGTTAATTCACTGTGATCTCTGGACATCACCCATCACTAGTGTGTCTGGCCACAAATACTACCTTGTTATTTTGGATGACTGCTCCCACTATTTATGGACATTTCCTTTACGCCTCAAATTTGACACTCTCTCCACCCTAACCAATTTCTTTGCCTACGTCCGTACACAGTTCGGTGTCACTATCCAGAGCATCTAGTGCGACAATGGTCACGAATTTGACAACCTTCAAGCCCACACCTTTTTCTCCTCCCATGGAGTCCATCTACGCATGTCTTGCCCCTACACTTCAGCTCAAAATGGTAAGGCTGAACGTGTCATCCGTTCCATCAACAATATCATTCGCACCCTCCTCATTCAATCTAGTGTTCCCCCCAGTTTTTGGGCTGCAGCTCTTGGCACCGCAACATATCTCCTCAACATATTACCCACCAAAACACTCGCACTCTCTACACCACACTTTGCTCTCTTCGGCTGCAACCCATCCTATGAGCACCTTCGCGTTTTTGGCTGCAAATGCAACCCCAACCTTTCTGCCACCACTCCACATAAATTATCCCCTCGCTCAACCCTTTGTGTCTTCCTTGGCTATTCCCCCCACCACAAAGGCTACCTATGCTTTGATCGCCAATCCAATCGCACCATTATCTCCCGTCATGTGGTTTTTTATGAAACCTTGTTTCCCTTTTCTGAGGATTCCAATCCACCCACACCAGCGGCCTTCGACTTCCTTGATGATTACTCTAACCCGGTTACAGCTCCTTTTGGACTATCGCTCGTGTCTTCTTTTTCAGGTACTCGTATGGCACTACCACCCCCACTGGTGGCTTACTCGCCGGCTATGCCACCCGCTCCTTCAGAGGTGGCGCTTCAGCCACCTGCCACACTGGCTGGCCCCATCAGCCCATCGTTAGGGCTCGTACTGCCATCTGCCCCGATGCTCCAGTCTCCTGACCGGATGGCTGGTCTCCCAGGCGCATCGTCACCAACAATACTGCCACCCGGGTCATCTGTAGTTCCTGACATCCATGGAACGACGGCTCCTGCTGATCATTTCTGCGGACGGGTATACTCCCGTTGCCCGCCCACTGCTACTGCTCCAGCACCTCCTCCGACGACCTCCACTGCACCCCCATTCCTGCCGGTGCAGTTCCTGTCGATCCGGTGGTCAACCACCACAGAATGACAACCCGTGGCAAGAGTGGTCTTCAATTTCCCGCTCTTTTTGAAGCCTCTGCATTGTCCCCCATTCCGAGGACATATCGAGCAACCCTTACTGATCCCAATTGGCGCTCCGTCATGGAACAAGAATATTCTGCTCTTGTTGGTAACCACACTTGGGACCTTCTGCCTCGCCCACCGCATTGCAATGTTGTGACTTGCAAGTGGGTTTTCAAACACAATTTCAAAGCTGATGGTTCTCTTGAGCACTACAAGGCACGATGGGTTCTTTGAGGTTTCACTCAGTGTAACACCCCTGGTGTTTATATTCCGCTCGACAACGAGTATGGATTTAAGCACGTAATATCAGTGGATAAAACGGATGCTAAATTTTAAATATTTTCGCCTATCGCGATTTTAATATCGCATCTGTTTCGTCGGTCGCGAGTTCGACATCGTTTTTATCTATCCGGGCTCTTCCTAAATTTTCGTGATGTTCGGAACATAGTTGTCCTGAAAATCGGTGCGTCCGGTGATTATTTAAAATTCATCGCTCGCGCGAATACGAATTCGGAAGCTCGACCCACTCGGATGATTTTATCCCGAGCAAATTAATTTGAGCTCGATGACTAAAATGTTTGGGGCAAAATAATTCGAATCGCGTGAAATCTTGCGCGAGGTTATAATCCCATTTGTTCTTCAGCCCACACTGTAGGATAATCGAATCAGCTGTGTTTTGGTGACAGATAAATTTTTATCTAAGTTTGACCAAACCAGTATTATCTTAAATATTGAATCTGTCTGTTTACACACTGTCCGAGAAAAACTATGCGCGAGCTCATTGTCGAATTATTCTCTGATTGAATATTTGGATAGGCGAAATTCATTTAGGTTCAACTAAATAAAACCGTGTCACAATTACTGTCGACCTAGTATACATCGTAAAAAATCGTGAGCCAAAATATCTATGAAATTCTTTTAAAAAAAGAGAAATAAAAAATATCTACCGATCCTATCCTATTTCCCTGCCGCCGTTCTCTGATATTTTGTTCACCACCGCGTACAGACCGGAACGAGATCCTCTGACGTGGGGGTGGGCACTGCCGCGTGGCCCCCGCTTGACGTGGTCAGGTCTTCATCTTCTCCCACGCGCGTTTGATTCTTCCAGCCGCGGTACTTCTCTGTCCCAGCGCCTACTTCCTTTGCTTCTCCCTCACGGGGCTCCTGCTCCATCTTCGGTGCTCCTCCAGCTCGCCCATGGTGGTGCGCGCGCTGTTCCCTTGCGTTCACCCCTGCAATCTTCAGCCTTCCTGCGCGCGCCCTCCTACTCCCTGGCCGTCGCGCCATGCCGGCCGGAGCTCGCTCGGCTGCAGTCTCATCCCGGCTCCCTGCTGCGCTCTCTCTCCAGCGCTTATTCCCTGCTCTCCTCTCTAGCCGCGCGACCTGCTCCTCTGCTCCTCCATCCTCTAGCCGCGCCCTGCTCTGTTGCTGCTCGCCGGAGTTCCAGCCATGGCCACCGAGCTCGGTCCCTGCTCCTCCCTGTGCGCACCCCGGCCCTGCTCGGATCCTCGCTGTCGATTCCGTCTGAGCTCCTCGCTCCCTGTTTGTCCCAGCTCGCGGCGGTCCTCCCTGCCGTGCGCTCGCCCAGGCCCGCGTAGCCCCTGCTCCTCGCTCGCCTCCATGGTGTTGCCGTAGAGCTTCCTCGCCGCGCCCTTGCCAAGCTCTCGTGCGCGCGGTCCTGTTTCATTGGTGGCCGCTCGTTCCTTCTCTGGTGCTCGCCCATGGCGCGCAACCACGTCTTCTCGCTTGGCCTGCTCCGGATCTGAAGCTGGTCGCCCTGTGTGCTCGACCTTGTCTTATCACAGAATGCCAACGCCGTCGATATCCAACTCGATCTTCCTCAATCGTGTTCGCTTCGGCCGCTGGCGCCGTCGCGGAGCTCGATCCTTCTATGATGTTGGCTGCCGCAGCACCAGCCGTGCCATGGCCCTGGTCGTCGCATCGCTGTGCGCAGCGGAAGCGTGGTGGGTTTTGGTCGTGGGCATGGTCGTGCGACGTGGGATCTGGGCACACCGTCGTTTCACTATGCCCGTCGTCATGTCTTTTGTACCAGTCATCGATTTCCTATTCGCCACGGCGCCAAGCTCCTCTCGTCCGTACCGGCCATCAAGTTCTGCTTTCGCTTCCATGCCGCACACACTTATCTTTGCTGGCTAGTCTTTGCTAGCTGGCCGTGCACCTCACTCTGCTATTCCGAGTCCGTCAGTTGTCATTGCTCGTCCGCATCAAGACATCACTCGCCGTGGTTCAGCTTACTACTTCGTCGTTGTTCATCTCCGTGTCGGGTCTACAACAATATTGTAGATCCCTCCTAGGTACTTGTCGTTGTTCCGTCGCCTCGCTTCGATGTCAACCCCTACGTGTTGTCTCCGACTCATGTTGGCGCCGATAAAAGAATCTCAAGAAGATGTAGAGAAGCAAGCCCCTGGTCGATGCCCCAAGTGCTCAGCGAAAGGCATGAACAAGAATCAGCAATGTTTGCTTGGAATTTTAATTAAATCGGTAACCATTCTCTAGTTCGCTATTTCTTTAATTGATTGAGTCGATGGATGGAATAAATTAATGTGCTAGTGTGATGCTCACTAGGTGCTCGATAATTTGCGTGAGTCCTGGAACTCTCGTTGACTTCGCGGTTCTCGCGATTATCGAGCCAGATTCAGTTATGACGAGTTATTTCGCTATTCCAGTCAATTAGCTGAATTGGTGGACCGAGTAAAATATTAGTAGACATGTGTGATGATGAAATATTTTAATCACTTATAAAGATGTGTATATATTTACGATAAAAAACGTTTGATATAGGAACCCAAATATTGTGTTCGCGATGGTGAAGTAGTTGTGTCGCGTGAAGCTTAGGATTGAAATATAAATCATACAAGGGAATGTTGTGGTGGATGCATATGTCGATTAGGTTTAAATTGGTTCTTTGTTGTGGAGTGAGGAGAATTAGTAGCGAGAAGAATTAAATCGGTACTTCGTATCTGGTGAGTGGTCAAAGTAACGTTATGGCAAGTAGGTCTTGTGTTTATGTTTCTAGTGTCTAGTCGAAGTATAGCATATGGCGGGTTTCGTCTAATTGTATGGAGTCGATGCCCTGCTGTGATATCCATGATGCTTTATGCTTATTAATTGATTCTAATGCTTGGTTTTAAGTGTTTCATCCTTTTTAGTGTAGATTATCTATATTATACTATTTATACTCATGCTCATACATGTGCATCGTGCATCCCATGAGGTACATTAATTGATCACGTGATGCGGAAGACGAGCCAAGTCGACCCCAAGCGCGGGCTAATCCGCATGGTGATGCTGATGGACGAACCTGCCTGATCAAGTGCAAGGACAAGGATGATCGTCAAGTGGACGTCGCCTAACAAACACTAACTGTCGGGGACCATAATTAGGGGTACCCTCAAGACGCCTAATTCTCAGCTGGTAACCCCCATCAGCATAAAGCTGCTGAGGCCTGATGGGTACGATTAAGTCAGGGATCAGTCCATACGAGCGACTCGATCACGCCTCGCCCGAGCCTAGCCTCGGGCAAGGGCAGCCGACCCCGAGGGGTTTCCGTCTCGCCCAAGGCCCCCCTTTTTTAACGGCGGACACATCTCCGGCTCGCCCGAGGCTTTGCCTTCGCTAAGAAGCAACCCTGACTAAATCGCCGCGCCGACCGATCGAGTCGCAGGAGTATTTAACGCAAAGGTGGCCTGACACCTTTATCCTGACGCGCGCCCCTCGGCAGAGCCGAAGTGACCGCCGTCACTTCGCCGCTCCACTGACCGGTCTGACAGAAGGACAGCGCCGCCTGCGCCACTCCAACTGCAGTGCCACTTGACAGAGTGAGACTGACAGGCAGTCAGGCCCTGCCAAAGGCGCCATAGGAAGCTCCGCCCGACCCAGGGCTCGGACTCGGGCTCAGCCCCGGAAGACGGCGAACTCCGCTCCGCCCGACCCAGGGCTCGGACTCGGGCTAGGCCCCGGAAGACGGCGAACTCCGCTCCGCCCGACCCAGGGCTCGGACTCGGGCTAGGCCCCGGAAGACGGCGAACTCCGCTCCGCCCGACCTAGGGCTCGGACTCGGGCTAAGCCCCAGAAGACGGCGAACTCCGCTCCGCCCGACCCAGGGCTCGGACTCGGGCTCAGCCCCGGAAGACGGCGAACTCCGCTCCGCCCGACCCAGGGCTCGGACTCGGGCTAGGCCCCGGAAGACGACGAACTCCGCTCCGCCCGACCCAGGGCTCGGACTCGGGCTAGGCCCCGGAAGACGACGAACTCCGCTTCGCCCGACCCAGGGCTCGGACTCGGGCTCAGCCCCAGAAGACGACGAACTCCGCTTCGCCCGACCCCAGGGCTCGGACTCCGCCCTGGCCTCTGCCGAACGACCTCCGCCTCGCCCGACCCAGGGGCTTGGACTCGGCCTCGGCCATGGAAGACAGACTCGACCTCGGCTTCGGAGGAGCCTCCACGTCGCCCGACCTAGGGCACAGACCCGCCACGTCAACAGGGAGCGCCATCATCACCCTACCCCGAGCCGACTCGGGCCGCAGAGAACAAGACCGGTGTCCCATCTGGCTAGCTCCGCCAGATAGGCAATGATGGCGCCCCGCTAGCCCTGTGACGACGGCGGCTCTCAGCTCCCTTACGGAAGCAGGGGGACGTCAGCAAGGACTCAACCGCTCCTACAGCTGTCCCTCCGCCAGGCTCCGTTGCTCCTCCGACAGCCACGACATCACACCATCAGGGTGCCAAGATCTCTCCGGCTGCCACATTGGCATGTACTTAGGGCGCTAGCTCTTCCCCCGCTAGACACGTAGCACTCTGCTACACCCCCATTGTACACCTGGATCCTCTCCTTACGCCTATAAAAGGAAGGACCAGGGCCTTCTTAGAGAAGGTTGGCCGCGCGGGACGAGGACGGGACATGCGCTCTCTTGGGGCCGCTCGCTTCCCTCACCCGCGTGGACGCTTGTAACCCCCTACTGCAAGCGCACCCGACCTGGGCGTGGGACGAACACGAAGGCCGCGGGATTTCCACCTCTCTCACGCCCGTCTCCGGCCACCTCGCTTCCCCCCTTCGCGCTCGCCCACGCGCTCGACCCATCTGGGCTGGGGCACGCGACACACTCACTCGTCGGCTTAGGGACCCCCCGGTTTCGAGACGCCGACAGTTGGCGCACCAGGTAGGGGCCTGCTGCGTGTTGACGAACAGCTTCCCGTCAAGCTCCAGATGGGCAGTCTCCAACAACCTCTCCAACCCGGGACGGTGCTCCGTTTCGGGAGTCTTGAGTTCATGTCCCTCGACGGCAGCTACGACATGATACTCCTTCCACCGCCGCGCGACGACGACAATGGCGGCCGACAGCCCGCCCGCCGGCGTCGGAATCGACGACGTCTTCCCCGCGTGGTGGAAGAACAACATTCGAGCTTGCCCCGTCCTCTCCCCCGCCAATGGAGGAGGAGGCGGGGCAACCAAGGCCAAGCGGGAGGTCGCGCTTCGTCGGCCGTCGAGCGAATCGACGTCCCCAGCGCCCCAACGGGGGGCGCGTCGGGCGTCGACCTCGCGTTTGAGACGAAGGCGAGCGTCGTCCCCCCGCGACACGCCAATCCAGAGCAAGTGGACGACGCCAGCACGCTCGCGGAGGGCCTGCAGGACGTCGCCCTCGTACCTAGGACGACGACGCGATTAGCCCCCGACGTGACCATGTCGCTCCTCGTCGACCAAAAGGTACTGACTGATTCCCATCCTACGTCATTTCGACTCGGCCTCAACCTGCCTAGCGACCACGCTTTGGCGGGCGCTCTCGTTGAGGCGAGTGCAACCCCTCTGGGGTTTCGTATGCGGTCGCCTTGGGACCGATTGACGGACGTCTCGACCTGCGGGCCCTCTGGGTCCGAGGAAGATGACGATCCCAGCATCTGCTGGGATTTCTCTGGATTTGGCAACCCCAGTGCCATGCGGGACTTTATGACCGCATGTGACTACTGCCTCTCCGACTGTTCCGACGGTAGCCGCAGCCTTGACGACAAGGACTGCGGCCCAAGCCGCGAATGTTTCCACGTCGAGCTAGGGGATCCCTCCGAAGGCAACCATCTCGGCATGCCGGAGGACGGTGATCTCCCTAGGCCGGTGCCTCGCGCCGACATCCCGCGGGAGCTAGCTGTGGTCCCCGTTCCGGCGGGGGGTCACGACCCACAGCTCGAGCAAGTCCGCGGGGCGCAGGCCAGGCTCGACGAGGGAGCAGGAGCGCTCGAGTCGATCCGCCGGGACGTCGGGCAGGTATGGGCGGGCCAACCCCCGGCCGGAGAAATACGTCACCTGCCCCAGGGTTTCCAGCACCGCGTCGCCAACGACGTCAGGGTCAGGCCGCCACCCGCATCTAGCGGGGCCAGTCAGAACCTGGTAGCCGCAGCGATGCTCCTCCGCGCGATGCCGGAGCCATCCACCACCGAGGGTCGGCGAATCCAAGGAGAACTCAAAAATCTCCTGGAAGGCGCCGCGGTCCGACGGGCCGAGAGCTCTGCCTCCCGAAGGCAGGGATACCCCTCGGAACCTCATGTCGCGACTTCCCGATTCATGCGGGAAGCCTCGGTCTACACCGGGCGCACGCGCAACACCGCGCCTGCGGCCCCGGACCACCTCGGCAACGAGCACCATCGTCGCGACCGTCGGGCCCACCTCGACGAAAGGGTGCGCCGAGGCTACCACCCTAGGCGTGGGGGACGCTACGACAGCGGGGAGGATCGGAGTCCCTCGTCCGAACCACCCGATCCGCAGGCCTTCAGTCGGGCCATCCGACGGGCGCCGTTCCCAGCCCGGTTCCGACCCCCGACTACTATCACAAAGTACTCGGGGGAAACGAGACCGGAACTGTGGCTCGCAGACTACCACCTGGCCTGCCAACTGGGTGGAACGGACGATGACAACCTCATCATCCGCAACCTCCCCCTGTTCCTCTCCGACACTGCTCGCGCCTGGTTGGAGCACCTGCCTCCGGGGCAGATCTCCAACTGGAATGATTTGGTCCAAGCCTTCGCGGGCAATTTCCAGGGCACGTACGTGCGCCCCGAGAATTCCTGGGACCTCCGAAGCTGCCGGCAACAGCCGGGAGAGTCTCTTCGGGACTACATCCTACAACATTCCTAAGCACCAAGACATCGATCTCACGCATTCGTTTCATTGTGATAGCATCTAGAGCTCTTGTTGAGTTGCGAACTCTTTGAGTTGTGTTGCGAGCTCTTGTTGCGACTTGTGTGCGTGTTGCTGCTCTGATCTTTTGAAGTCTTGTGTGCGTTGCTCATTCCCCCCTTTGCTCTGTGTTCTTTGTGAACTTCAATTGTAAGGGCGAGAGACTCCAAGTTGTGGAGATTCCTCGCAAACGGGATTGAGAAAAAGCAAGCAAAACACCGTGGTATTCAAGTGGGTCTTTGGACCGCTTGAGAGGGGTTGATTGCAACCCTCGTCTGTTGGGACGCCACAACGTGGAGTAGGCAAGCGTTGGTCTTGGCCGAACCAACGCGCCTAGGGGTCCCTTTTATAGCCCCAAGGCAGCTAGGAGCCGTTGAGAACAAATCTGGAAGGCCATCCTTGCCTTCTGTCATCGGGCGCACCGGACAGTCCGGTGCACACCGGACAGTGTCCGGTGCCCGATTCCTTTCCTTAAATGGCGAAGCCGACCGTTGCAGATCAGGGAGCCGTTGGCGCACCGGACATGTCCGGTGCACACCGGACAGTCCGGTGCCCCCTTCCGACCGTTGGCTTGGCCACGTGTCGCGCGCAGAATCCGCGGCCGACCGTTGGCCCGGCCGACCGTTGGCTCACCGGACAGTCCGGTGCACACCGGACAGTCCGGTGAATTTTAGTCGTACGCCGTCAGCGAATTCCCGAGAGCGGCTACTTCGGCCGAGGCAGCCTGGCACACCGGACACTGTCCGGTGCACCACCGGACAGTCCGGTGCCCCAGACCGAAACAGCCTCTTGGCTGTTCACAGCCAACTCTTTTCTTTTCTTTTTCTTCCTGTTTCCAATACTTAGACAAGTATATTAGTACACAAAACCAATGTACTAAGACTTAGAAACATACCTTTGCTCTTGATTTGCACTTTATTCATCCATGCCATAAATTCACATTTAAGCACTTGAGTTGGCACTCAATCACCAAAATACTCAGAAATGGCCCAAGGGCACATTTCCTTTTCAATCTCCCCCTTTTTGGTGATTTATGCCAGCACAACATAAAGCAACTAGAACAAGTGCAAAATCACTTCAAATAAAACTCAAATTGATTTTGATTCAATTTTCGGCATATATGGATCATCCTTTGCCACCACTTGGTTTGTTTTTGCAAATCAAACTCAAATCTCTATCTCTAAGTCAAACACACATGTTGAAGCATATAGAGAGTTATTCCAAAAGAGATTGATCAAAGGTTTCAAAAACTCCCCCTATTTCCCATAATCACCACTTCTCCCCACAAGAAGCCAACTTTTGACAAGAGACACAATGAAAGAGTTTTGACAAAACAAAAAGCTCTATTCTGCTATTTTCAAAATCTCTCAAGTGGTAGCTGATCCATTTATTGCTTTGGCCTTTATTTTCTCCCCCTTTGGCATCAAGCACCAAAACGGGATCAATCTTGGCCCTAGAACCCCATTGCCTCACCAAAATCTTCAATAAGAATACAAAGGCAATAAGAGTACATGAGATGAACTTGGAATAAGTTACCCTCTCATCGGAGTGCAGTGGAAGTCTTACATGGTCCAAGTCCACCTTTTCCCTTTTAATTCTCCTTTGAGACTAAAACAAGCAAACTCAAGCATACGGTTAGTCTCAAAGGGTCAAGTTGTAACACATCTCCCCCTAAAACTGTGCATCACTTTGCAACGGACTTGTGAGGTCCAGGGAGTGTTTGTACAGCTTGAGCACCACAATAAGCAACAAAATGCAGAATGTACATGATCAAAGGCATAAACACATGTATGCTACAATTCAATCCAAGTTCCGCGAATCTAGGACATTTAGCTCACTACGCAGCCTGCAAAAGGTCTTCTCATCTAGAGGCTTGGCAAAGATATCGGCTAGCTGGTTCTCGGTGCTAACATGAAACACTTCGATATCTTCCTTTTGCTGGTGGTCTCTCAGAAAGTGATGCCGGATGTCAATGTGCTTTGTGCGGCTGTGTTCAACAGGATTTTCCGCCATGCGGATAGCACTCTCATTATCACATAGGAGTGGGACTTTGCTCAGATTGTAGCCAAAGTCCCGGAGGGTTTGCCTCATCCAAAGTAGTTGCGCGCAACACTGTCCTGCGGCAACATACTCGGCCTCAGCGGTAGATAGGGCAACGGAAGTTTGTTTCTTAGAATTCCATGACACCAGGGACCTTCCTAAGAATTGGCACGTCCCTGATGTACTCTTCCTATCGTCCTTACATCCAGCATAGTCGGAATCTGAGTATCCAACCAAGTCAAAGGTAGACCCTTTTGGATACCAGAGCCCGAAGCAAGGCGTAGCAACCAAATATCTTAGAATTCGCTTCACCGCTACTAAGTGACACTCCTTAGGATCGGATTGAAATCTAGCACACATGCATACGCTAAGCATAATATCCGGTCTACTAGCACATAAATAAAGTAAAGACCCTATCATTGACCGGTATGCTTTTTGATCAACGGACTTACCTCCTTTGTTGAGGTCGGTGTGTCCGTCGGTTCCCATCGGCGTCTTTGCGGGCTTGGCGTCCTTCATCCCAAACCGCTTTAGCAGATCTTGCGTGTACTTCGTTTGGGAGATGAAGGTGCCGTCCTTGAGTTGCTTCACTTGGAACCCAAGGAAGTAGTTCAACTCGCCCATCATCGACATCTCGAATTTCTGCGTCATCACCCTGCTAAACTCTTCACAAGACTTTTGGTTAGTAGAACCAAATATTATGTCATCGACATAAATTTGGCACACAAACAAATCACCATCACATGTCTTAGTAAAAAGAGTTGGATCGGCTTTCCCAACCTTGAAAGCATTAACAATTAGAAAGTCTCTAAGGCATTCATACCATGCTCTTGGGGCTTGCTTAAGTCCATAGAGCGCCTTAGATAGCTTACACACGTGGTCGGGGTACCGTTCATCCTCGAAGCCAGGGGGTTGCTCCACGTACACCTCCTCCTTGATCGGCCCGTTGAGGAAAGCGCTCTTCACATCCATTTGGAACAACCTGAAAGAATGGTGAGCGGCATATGCTAGCAAGATACGAATAGACTCTAGCCTAGCCACAGGAGCAAATGTCTCCTCAAAGTCCAAACCTGCGACTTGGGCATAACCTTTTGCCACAAGTCGAGCCTTGTTCCTCGTCACCACCCCGTGCTCGTCCTGTTTGTTGCGGAACACCCACTTGGTTCCCACAACATTTTGCTTGGGACGAGGCACCAGTGTCCAAACTTCATTGTGCTTGAAGTTGTTGAGCTCCTCCTGCATGGCCAACACCCAGTCCGGATCTAGCAAGGCCTCCTCTACCCTGAAAGGCTCAATAGAAGAGACAAAGGAGTAATGCTCACAAAAATTAACTAATCTAGATCGAGTAGTTACTCCCTTACTAATGTCACCCAAAATTTGGTCGACAGGATGATCCCTTTGAATCACCGCTCGGACTAGGGTTGGAGGTGCCGGTTGCGCTTCTTCCTCCATCACTTGATCATCTTGTGCTCCCCCTTGATCACACGTCTCCTTTTGATGAACCTGTTCATCGTCTCGGGTTGGGGGATGCACCAAGGTTGAGGAAGAAGGTTGATCTTGCTCCAATTGTTCCTGTGGTCGCACATCACCAATCACCATGGTGCGCATAGCGGCCGTTGGAACGTCTTCTTCATCTACATCATCAAGATCAACAACTTGCTCTCTTGGAGAGCCATTAGTCTCATCAAATACAACGTCGCTAGAGACTTCAACCAAACCCGATGATTTGTTGAAGACTCTATACGCCTTTGTATTTGAGTCATAACCTAACAAAAACCCTTCTACTGCTTTGGGAGCAAATTTAGAATTTCTACCCTTCTTCACTAGAATGTAGCACTTGCTCCCAAATACACGAAAGTACGATACATTGGGTTTGTTACCGGTTAGAAGCTCATATGACGTCTTCTTGAGGAGGCGGTGAAGGTAGACCCTGTTGATGGCGTGGCAAGCCGTGTTCACGGCTTCCGACCAAAAACGCTCGGGGGTCTTGAATTCTCCAAGCATAGTCCTCGCCATGTCTATTAGCGTCCTGTTCTTCCTCTCTACCACACCATTTTGTTGTGGTGTATAGGGAGCGGAGAACTCGTGCTTGATCCCTTCCTCCTCAAGGAACTCCTCCACTTGAAGGTTCTTGAACTCGGACCCGTTGTCGCTCCTTATCTTCTTCACCTTGAGCTCAAACTCATTTTGAGCTCTCCTGAGGAAGCGCTTGAGGGTCCCTTGGGTTTCAGACTTATCCTGCAAAAAGAACACCCAAGTGAAGCGGGAAAAGTCATCAACAATAACTAGACCATACTTACTTCCTCCTATGCTCAGATAGGCGACGGGTCCGAAGAGGTCCATGTGTAGCAGCTCCAGGGGTCTTGATGTGGTCATCACATTCTTGCTGTGATGTGCTCCTCCCACTTGTTTACCTGCTTGACAAGCTGCACAAGGTCTATCTTTTTCGAATTGTACGTTAGTCAAACCTATCACGTGTTCTCCCTTTAGAAGCTTGTGAAGGTTCTTCATCCCCACATGTGCTAAGCGGCGATGCCACAGCCAGCCCATGCTAGTCTTAGCTATTAAGCATGCATCTAGACCGGCCTCCTCTTTTGCAAAATCAACTAAATAGAGTTTGCCGTCTAATACACCCTTAAAAGCTAGTGAACCATCACTTCTTCTAAAGACAGACACATCTACATTTGTAAATAGACAGTTATATCCCATGTTGCATAATTGACTTACAGATAGCAAATTATATCCCAAGGACTCAACTAAAAACACATTAGAAATTGAGTGCTCGTTTGAGATTGCAATTTTACCTAATCCTTTTACCTTGCCTTGATTCCCATCACCGAATATAATTGAATCTTGGGAATCCTTATTCTTGACGTAGGAGGTGAACATCTTCTTCTCCCCCGTCATATGGTTTGTGCATCCGCTATCAATAATCCAGCTTGAACCCCCGGATGCATAAACATGCAAGGCAAATTTAGGCTTGGGACTTAGGTACCCAACTCTTGTTGGGTCCTACAAGGTTAGTGCAAATATCCTTAGGGACCCAAATGCAAGTTTTGTCTCCCTTGCATTTTGCCCCTAACTTCCTAGCAACAATCTTCCTATCCTTTCTACAAATAGCAAAGGAAGCATTTAGGGCATGATAAATTGTAGAAGGTCCATGAACTTTCCTATGTGCATTAGCAACATTTCTCCTAGGCATATTGTGAACAACATTTCTTCTACCAACCTTTCTATCATGCACAACATGAGAACTAGAAGCAGTCATAGCATAAGAATCATAAGCATCATAACTTCTAAAAGCATTTCTAGAATTTTTTCTATCATGATACAAAAAGGCATGGTTCTTTTTAGCACTAGTAGCCATAGGGGCCTTCCCTTTCTCCTTAGCGGGAATGGGAGCCTTATGGCTTGTTAAGTCCTTGGCTTCCCTCTTGAAGCCAAGTCCATCCTTAATTGAGGGGTGTCTACCGATCGTGTAGGCATCCCTTGCAAGTTTTAGTTTATCAAATTCATTCTTGCTAGTCTTAAGTTGGGCATTAAGACTAGCCAATTCCTTAGTTAGTTTGGAAATTGAAACTAAGTGATTACTACAGGCATCAACATCGAAATCTTTACACCTAGTGCAAATCTCAACATGTTCTACACAAGATGTTGATTTACTAGATTTTTCTAGTTTAGCAATTAAATCATCATTTATGCTCTTTAAACTAGCAATTGAATCATGACATGTAGACAACTCACAAGAAAGCATTTTATTTCTCTTAATTTCTAATGCAAGTGATTTTTGTGCTTCTACAACTTTGTCATGTTCTTCATACAACAAATCCTCTTGCTTTTCTAAAAGCACATTCTTATCATTCAAGGCATCAATCAATTCATTAATTTTGTCTATCTTAGATCTATCTAAACCCTTGAATAAGCATGAATAGTCTATGTCATCATCATCACTAGACTCATTATCACTAGAAGAAGCATAAGTGGAGTCTCGAGTACTCACCTTCTTCTCCCTTGCCATAAGGCATGTGTGACGCTCGTTGGGGAAGAGAGATGACTTGTTGAAGGCGGTGGCGGCGAGTCCTTCATTGTCGGAGTCGGAGGAGCAATCCGAATCCCACTCCTTTCCGATATGTGCCTCGCCCTTGGCCTTCTTGTAACTCTTCTTCTTTTCCCTCTTGTTTCCCTGTTCCTGGTCACTATCGTTATCGGGGCAGTTAGCGATAAAATGACCAATCTTACCGCACTTGAAGCGCTTGATGATGAGAGCCATCTTGAAGCGTTTGATGATGAGAGCCATCTCTTCCCCTTTGTCCTGGTCTTGCTTGGCTGCCCTTTGTGACCTTTTAGCACCGTCTTGAAGCGTTTGATGATGAGAGCCATCTCTTCATCATTAAGTCCGGCCGCCTCAATTTGTGCCACCTTGCTAGGTATCGCCTCCTTGCTTCTTGTTGCTTTGAGAGCAAGAGGTTGCGGCTCGTTGATCGGTCCATTCAAGGCGTCGTCCACGTACCTTGCTTCCTTAATCATCATTCGCCCGCTGACGAATTTTCCGAGTACTTCCTCGGGCGTCATCTTCGTGTACCTGGGATTCTCACGAATATTGTTCACGAGATGAGGATCAAGAACGGTAAATGACCTTAGCATTAGGCGGACGACGTCGTGATCCGTCCATCGCGTGCTTCCGTAGCTCCTTATTTTGTTGATAAGGATCTTGAGCCGGTTGTATGTTTGCGTCGGCTCCTCGCCCCTTATCATCGCGAATCGTCCGAGCTCGCCCTCCACCAACTCCATCTTGGTGAGTAAGGTGACATCATTCCCCTCATGCGAGATCTTGAGGGTGTCCCAAATCTGCTTGGCATTGTCCAAGCCGCTCACCTTGTGATACTCGTCCCTGCACAAAGAGGCTAGCAACACAGTAGTAGCTTGTGCATTTTTATGGATCTGTTCATTAATAAACGAAGGACTATCCGAGCTATCAAATTTCATTCCACTTTCCACAATCTCCCAAATGCTTGGATGGAGAGAAAATAGGTGTGTACGCATTTTGTGACTCCAAAATCCGTAGTCCTCTCCATCAAAGTGAGGAGGCTTGCCAAGTGGAATGGGGAGCAAATGAGCATTTGAGCTATGCGGAATGCGCGAATAATCAAAAGAAAAGTTTGAGTTAACCGTCTTTTGTTTGTCGTAGTCGTCGTCCTTGTGGGAAGAAGTAGACTCGTCGCTGTCGTAGTAGACGATCTCCTTGATACGTCTTGTCTTCTTCTTCTTCCCATCTTTACGTCTGTGGCCCGAGCCAGAGTCGTTGGATTTGTCATCTTTTGGCTCGTTGACGAAGGACTCCTTTTCCTTGTCGTTGATCATGATTCCCTTCCCCTTAGGATCCATCTCTTCGGGCGGTTAGTCCCTTTCTTGAAGAGAACGGCTCTGATACCAATTGAGAGCACCTAGAGGGGGGGGGGTGAATAGGTGATCCTGTAAAACTTAAGCTTATAGCCACAAAAACTTGTTAAGTGTTAGCACAATAAATGCCAGGTGGCTAGAAAGGAGTCTCAACAAAACACAATACCACAAGAGATCAATCACAGAGATGACACAGTGGTTTATCCCGTGGTTCGGCCAAGACCAACGCTTGCCTACTCCACGTTGTGGCGTCCCAACGGACGAGGGTTGCAATCAACCCCTCTCAAGCGGTCCAAAGACCCACTTGAATACCACGGTGTTTTGCTTGCTTTTTCTCAATCCCGTTTGCGAGGAATCTCCACAACTTGGAGTCTCTCGCCCTTACAATTGAAGTTCACAAAGAACACAGAGCAAAGGGGGGAATGAGCAACGCACACAAGACTTCAAAATATCAGAGCAGCAACACGCACACAAGTCGCAACAAGAGCTCGCAACACAACTCAAAGAGTTCGCAACTCAACAAGAGCTCTAGATGCTATCACAATGAAACGAATGCGTGAGATCGATGTCTTGGTGCTTAGGAATGTTGTAGGAATGCTTGGTGTTCTCCTCCATGCGCCTAGGGGTCCCTTTTATAGCCCCAAGGCAGCTAGGAGCCGTTGAGAACAAATCTGGAAGGCCATCCTTGCCTTCTGTCATCGGGCGCACCGGACAGTCCGGTGCACACCGGATAGTGTCCGGTGCCCGATTCCTTTCCTTAAATGGCGAAGCCGACCGTTGCAGATCAGGGAGCCGTTGGCGCACCGGACATGTCCGGTGCACACCGGACAGTCCGGTGCCCCCTTCCGACCGTTGGCTTGGCCACGTGTCGCGCGCAGAATCCGCGGCCGACCGTTGGCTCACCGGACAGTCCGGTGCACACCGGACAGTCCGGTGAATTTTAGCCGTACGTCGTCAGCGAATTCCCGAGAGCGGCTACTTCGGCCGAGGCAGCCTGGCGCACCGGACACTGTCCGGTGCACCACCGGACAGTCCGGTGCCCCAGACCGAAACAGCCTCTTGGCTGTTCACAGCCAACTCTTTTCTTTTCTTTTTCTTCCTGTTTCCAATACTTAGACAAGTATATTAGTACACAAAACCAATGTACTAAGACTTAGAAACATACCTTTGCTCTTGATTTGCACTTTATTCATCCATGGCATAAATTCACATTTAAGCACTTGAGTTGGCACTCAATCACCAAAATACTCAGAAATGGCCCAAGGGCACATTTCCTTTTCACGATTCGACGAGGAGAAGCGTAGAGTGATAGGTGAAGAGATCCACAAGCTAATGGCAGCAGGGTTCATCAAAGAGGTATTCCATCCCGAATGGCTTGCCAACCCTGTGCTTGTGAGGAAGAAAGGGGGGAAATGGCGGATGTGTGTAGACTACACTGGTCTCAACAAAGCATGTCCGAAGGTTCCCTACCCTCTACCTCGCATCGATCAAATCGTGGATTCCACTGCTGGGTGCGAAACCCTGTCCTTCCTCGATGCCTACTCAGGGTATCACCAAATCCGGATGAAAGAGTCCGACCAGCTCGTGACTTCTTTCATCACGCCCTTCGGCATGTACTGCTATGTCACCATGCCGTTCGATTTGAGGAATGCGGGAGCGACGTACCAGCGGTGCATGAACCATGTGTTCGGCGAACACATCGGTCGCACGGTCGAGGCCTACGTCGATGACATCGTAGTCAAGACAAGGAAAGCTTCCGACCTCCTCTCTGACCTTGAAGTGACATTCCGGTGTCTCAAGGCGAAGGGCGTCAAGCTCAATCCCGAGAAGTGTGTCTTCGGGGTGCCCCGGGGCATGCTCTTGGGGTTCATCGTCTCCGAGCGGGGCATCGAAGCCAACCCGGAGAAGATCGCAGCTATCACCAGCATGGGGCCCATCAAGGACTTAAAAGGTGTACAGAGGGTCATGGGATGTCTCGCGGCCCTGAGCCGCTTCATCTCACGCCTCGGCGAAAGAGGCCTGCCTCTGTACCGCCTCTTAAGGAAGGCCGAGAGCTTCACTTGGACCCCTGAGGCCGAAGAAGCTCTCGGGAACCTGAAGGCGCTCCTCACCAAGGCGCCTATCTTGGTGCCCCCAGCTAATGGAGAAGCCCTCTTGGTCTACGTCGCCGCGACCACACAGGTGGTTAGCGCCGCGATTGTGGTCGAGAGGCAAGAAGAGGGGCATGCATTGCCCGTTCAGAGGCCAGTTTACTTTGTCAGCGAGGTACTGTCCGAAACCAAGATCCGCTACCCACAAGTTCAGAAGCTGCTGTATGCAGTGATCCTGACGAGGCGGAAGTTGCGACACTACTTCGAGTCTCACCCTGTAACTGTGGTGTCATCCTTCCCCCTGGGGGAGATCATCTAGTGCCGAGAGGCCTCGGGCAGGATTGCGAAGTGGGCGGTGGAAATCATGGGCGAGACAATCTCGTTCGCCCCTCGGAAGGCCATCAAGTCCCAGGTATTGGCGGACTTCATAGTCGAATGGGTCGACACCCAGCTGCCGACGGCTCCGATTCAACCGGAGCTCTAGACCATGTTTTTCGACGGGTCGCTGATGAAGACGGGAGCCGGCGCGGGCCTACTCTTCATCTCGCCCCTCGGGAAACACCTACGCTACGTGCTACGCCTCCATTTCCCGGCATCCAACAATGTGGCTGAGTACGAAGCTCTGATCAACGGATTGCGAATCGCCATCGAGCTAGGGGTCCGACGCCTCGACGCTCGCGGCGACTCGCAGCTCGTCATCGACCAAGTCATGAAGAACTCCCACTGCCGCGACCCGAAGATGGAGGCCTACTGCGATGAGGTTCGGCGCCTGGAAGACAAGTTCTACGGGCTCGAGCTTAACCACATCGCTCGGCGCTACAACGAGACTGCGGACGAGCTGGCAAAAATAGCCTCGGGGCGAACGACGGTTCCCCCGGACGTCTTCTCCCGGGATCTGCACCAACCCTCCGTCAAGATCAACGACACGCCCGAGCCCGAGGCACCCTCGGTCCAGCCCGAGGTACCCTCGGTCCAGCCCGAGGCGTCCTCGGTTCAGCCCGAGGTACCCTCAGCCCCCGAGGGCGAGGCGCTGCGCATCGAGGAGGAGCGGAGCGGGGCCACGCCTGATCGAGATTGGCAGACCCCATACCTGCAATATCTCCGCCAAGGAGAGCTACCCCTCGACCAAGCCGAGGCTCGGCGGGTAGCGCGACGCGCCAAGTCGTTCGTCTTGCTGGGCGATGAGAAGGAACTCTACCACCACAGTCCCTCGGGCATCCTCCAGCGATGCATCTCCATCGCCGAAGGTCAGGAACTCCTGCAAGAGATAGACTCGGGGGCTTGCGGCCATCACGCAGCGCCCCGAGCCCTCGTCGGGAATGCTTTCCGGCAAGGCTTCTACTGGCCAACGGCGGTGGCCGACGCCACTAGAATTGTCCGCACCTGCGAAGGGTGTCAATTCTATGCGAAGCAGACCCACCTGCCCGCTCAGGCTCTGCAGACGATACCCATCACCTGGCCCTTTGCTGTGTGGGGTCTGGACCTCGTCGGTCCCTTGCAGAAGGCGCCCGGGGGCTACACGCACCTGCTGGTCGCCATCGACAAATTCTCCAAGTGGATCGAAGTCCGACCCCTGAACAGCATCAGGTCCGAGCAGGCGGTGGCGTTCTTCACCAACATCATCCATCGCTTCGGGGTCCCAAACTCCATCATCACCGACAACGGCACCCAGTTCACCGGCAAAAAATTCTTGGATTTTTGCAAGGATCACCACGTCCGGGTGGACTGGGCCGCCGTGGCTCATCCCATGTCGAATGGGCAAGTAGAGCGTGCCAACGGCATGATTCTACAAGGGCTCAAGCCTCGGATTTACAACGACCTCAACAAGTTTGGCAAGCGATGGATGAAGGAACTCCCCTCGGTGGTCTGGAGCCTGAGGACAACGCCGAGCCGAGCCACGGGTTTCACGCCGTTCTTCCTGATCTACGGGGTCGAGGCCGTCTTGCCCACTGACCTGGAATACGGCTCCCCGAGGACGAGGACCTACGACGATCAAAGCAACCAAGCTAGCCGAGAAGACTCGCTGGACCAGCTGGAAGAGGCTCGGGACAGGGCCTTACTACACTCGGCGCGGTATCAGCAATCCCTGCGACGCTACCACGCCCGAGGGGTCCGACCCCGGGACCTCCAGGTGGGTGACCTGGTACTTCGGCTGCGGCAAGACGCCCGAGGGAGGCACAAGCTCACGCCCCCTGGGAGGGGCCATTCATCATCGCCAAAGTTCTAAAGCCCGGAACGTACAAGCTGGCCAACAGCCAAGGCGAGGTCTACGGCAACGCTTGGAACATCCAACAGCTACGTCGCTTTTACCCTTAAGATGTTTTCAAGTCGTTCATATACCTCGCACCCACGCAAAGTTTAGTCATCAAGGAAGGGTCGGCCTCGCCTCGGCAAAGCCCGACCCTCCCTCGGGGGCTAAAAGGGGGGAAACCCCCTCTGCGTCAAAATTTTCCTCGAAAAAAGATCTCTTTCACCAGAATATCTTTCGTGCTTTTTGACTACTTCGAAAAGTGGGTCCTGGAAACGACGGAGTACACGTAAGCAGTCAAGGCTGACCGAGCCGAGGGACTCCTACGCCTCCGGGATACGGATACCTCACTCATCACCTTCTGAGATAAGTAACTCGCGTTCGGATAAAGTGGCTCTGCGGGTCGAACAAGTCTTTACGTTCGGAAGCCCTTCTGCCGAAGCGATCCTTCGAGCCTTCTCGACCGAGTCGGTGACAGGGCCTCACGGACGGGTGAAAGTACGCGTAAGAGGCAAGGCCGACCGAGCCGAGGGACTCCCACGCCTCCGGGATACGGATACCTCACTCATCACCTTCCGCGAGAAGCAACTCTCGCTCGCACAAACATCCCTGTTACCGACAAAAAGTCCAGATACTCGAAACAAAAGGAAAAGAGACGCAGCTTTACAACACAGCGAGGGTGTGTGTTCTGGCCTCGGCGGCCGCACAAGGCACATGCTACAAGACACTTTGACCCTGCAGGCTCGGGTCTTGACGCTGGAAGGGGGCAGCAACACCCTCGGCACCGACGACACCTTCGGCGAGGCCCGACCTAGCCTCGGACGGCGACGCGGTCCGAGGATCTCCGCTCTGAAGGACGACGTCATCACCACGCCCGGGCAATCGCTGCCAGGGACTTCTCCGGGAATCTGGCCCGAGCAGGCGGCTCGGCCGGTTACCCCTGGGGCCTCGGCCAATCATCTTCCAAGGGCACCAGCCCGGTCCGAGGCCTCGGCTGATCAACTCCGACGTCGGTCCCGCCAACGGACAACCCGGCTAGGCTCCGGCCAACCAGGTTTCATTCTCGAGCCGACTCCGCCTCTGTTCATACTGATATCGCTACCCCTGGCCTCGGCTCGTCGAAGAGCGGCCGAGGGGTCTCTTTAACTAAGCTAGAGGAGCCTCGGACAGCAAGGCCAACCGAGCCGAGGGACTCCTACGCCTCCGGGATACGGATACCTCACTCGTCACCTTGACACGGGGCGACTCATGCTTGGTGAAGCGGTTCAGATAATTAACAGACGAGTCTTAGTGCTCGAAAATGAGGAAAAAACACGGCTCCGTGCCGAAACTACATACATGTTCAGGCCCCGAAAGCCGAAATGAACAAAAAACACCGGCATTCGAAGTGCCATTACAAACGGAACTCCGGTTCCGTCTCCGCGGGCATCAGATCCTCGCTGCCGTCCTCGCCGCGAATGCGAGGAAGAGGGCGGAATGTTGCATCCTAGCTGGGCGGCAACAGTTCGCCTTCCCCGGCATGGCTGGAGGACGTCTCCGCCGTAGGGCTAAAGGGCGATTGCCACCACCAGAAGCTGGAAGAAGAGGTGGTCCGCCGACCCGCGCAGGAGGTGGAGCCCCGGCTCGCCTCGCTCCCTGCCCCAGCGAGGATGACGAACACCCTCAACACTGAGGGCGGGACCTGGATCACAGCCCGGTTTGCCTCTCCCCATCCAGGAGCTGGAGGTCACCGTCTTGGGTGACCACCAGCGGAGGGAAGCAACCGGGCTGTGTGATGAAAATCCTTGAAGCCGAACGATGGCTGAAAGGTACAAACTCCCACGGAGTTGCGCCCCACCAACGACGAGGCAAACAGACGGCGGGTTCCCCCCATCCGGGAGCTTGGAAGGCGGAAAGATGCGGCGCATAAGGGGGCGAGAAGACATGGTCGCCTTACGAAAGGGGTCGCCCTCCTTTTAAAGGCAACTCTCCCTACTTGCACCCCCAACCGTCACGGGCTGAGTCTTCTCCAACACGCTCCAAAGCCCTCCCCTGCGGCGCAGGGGCTGGGTCCCGCATGTCATGCAGACCGGCTCCGAGCAGAAGAAGCCAAACCGCCGCGCGTGGTGCACGCAACCGCCCAGCAGTTACAAGTGACCCTCCACTTTTGCCCAGACCAACGGGCGAAAGGGGCGAGCAGCCATGCAGGCGGCATGCAACCGCGCCAAGTGGACGCGCTTCTCCGACTCCCGACACGCCAGCATGGAGGCCCAGGCCCACACGTCGCGCAACCGGCGTGCCGGATGCTGCATGCAAGCAACTGCACCGCCACTTGCGCCACCACCGCGCCTCCTCGATTGCGGAACCAATACCGCGACTCGAGGCGACCCAGCGCGCGACCCAGCAGCGCCAGCCTGACGCGGCGGTCAACGCGGCCAAAAGTGGGTCGGCAGTAACGACGGTGGCAGGCGCGCGGGAGCAGCGGTCACGTCGTCAGCCAAGCACACGTCCCATCCAGGAGCAGCGAGAGAACCCCCTCTCACGGCGTGAAGAAAACGCGCCCGTGATCCGTTCCTCGAACGGCTCGCGCACGCGCAACGGCTGCCCCGCCAACTACTCGCCCCGTCGCATTAACTCCGCGGCTGGACAGGCGGCGCTTCTGGCAGGAGCAGCGGGCGACGCTTCGCCTTCGCCGAAACAACCGCGCCAAAAAAGGTACGCCGCGTCGTTCGGTTTCGTATCCTTTTCCTTTTTTCCTCTTTCTCTATCTCTTGCAACAGGGACCGGGAAAGGGGGATACCCCGAAAAGGATCCTTCCCTGTGAAGGAACCGGGCTCCGAGCCCCCCCTACTGATCAGAGGTTCGAAGGCTGGCCCTCCGAGGGGTTCAACAGTCGCCTCAGATCGCGTGGGCCCTACACCCACTACTGGTCAGAGGTTCGAAGGCCGGCCCCCCGAAGGGTTCCACGGCCGCCTCAGGCTACTCGGGCTCCGTGCCCATTACTGATCAGGGGTTCGAAGGCTGGCCCCCGAAGGGTTCACAGCCGCCTCAGACGCCGAGCGAGGGATGACTAGGGGTACGTTCGATACATAACCAAGGCTCGGGCTGCGCTCCCGAGGTACCCTAGGACATTTCCGAGACCAGCGGGAGCGATCTTGTAACGGAATCCCATCGGAGGGAGGCATTGAGCCCTCGGACCCCGTCGCAAGGGGACCGGGTCCGGCAGATCACCCGCAGGTACTTTTGGGCGTGCCTCTGGGCCCCTAGCCGACCCCCAACGAACGGGGCACGGACGTCCACTCGGATTACCCGCTTGCAGCTCACCGGAGACACCATGTTCGGTGCCCATCGAGGCTAACATGGCGCTCTCCCCCCCTCCTCCTTGCGGAAAGGCAACGTAGGGGCGTATGTAAAAAAGCCGAGTCTGTCCCTGATCGCCCTCTCGCCCTGTGCGGAGGCTCGGGGGCTGCTCTCGCAAACCCGGCTCCAGTCGATCCGTTGACAGCGTCAACATACCAGCCCGAGAACTTGGGCCCCGACCGTGCACCCGGGCTACGGCCTGCTCGCATAAGGGAACAACCAGACCAGCCGAAGCATTACGCAAGGCATTAAGACCTCGAAGGAGTGAAACCACTCCTCCGAGGCCTCGGGGGCTACACCCGGCGGGTGCGCTCACGCGCACCCACCGGAACAAAATGCAACCGAGAAAGGCTGGTCCCCTTACAAAAAAGTGTGACGAAAGCCTCCAAGCGAGTGCTAACACTCCCTTCGAGGCTCGGGGGCTACTGTCGGGGACCATAATTAGGGGTACCCTCAAGACGCCTAATTCTCAGCTGGTAACCCCCATCAGCATAAAGCTGCTGAGGCCTGATGGGTACGATTAAGTCAGGGATCAGTCCATACGAGCGACTCGATCACGCCTCGCCCGAGCCTAGCCTCGGGCAAGGGCAGCCGACCTCGAGGGGTTTCCGTCTCGCCCAAGGCCCCCCTTTTTTAACGGCGGGCACATCTCCGGCTCGCCCGAGGCTTTGCCTTCGCTAAGAAGCAACCCTGACTAAGTCACCGCGCCGACCGACCAAGTCGCAGGAGCATTTAACGCAAAGGTGGCCTAACACCTTTATCCTGACGCGCGCTCCCCGGTAGAGCTGAAGTGACCGCCGTCACTTCGCCGCTCCACTGACCGGTCTGACAGAAGGACAGCACTGCCTGCGCCACTCCAACTGCAGTGCCACTTGACAGAGTGAGACTGACAGGCAGTCAGGCCCTGCCAAAGGCGCCATAGGAAGCTCCGCCCGACCCAGGGCTCGGACTCGGGCTCAGCCCCGGAAGACGGCGAACTCCGCTCCGCCCGACCCAGGGCTCGGACTCGGGCTAGGCCCCGGAAGACGGCGAACTCCGCTCCGCCCGACCCAGGGCTCGGACTCGGGCTAAGCCCCGGAAGACGGCGAACTCCGCTCCGCCCGACCCAGGGCTCGGACTCGGGCTCAGCCCCGGAAGACGGCGAACTCCGCTCCGCCCGACCCAGGGCTCGGACTCGGGCTAGGCCCCGAAAGATGGCGAACTCCGCTCCGCCCGACCCAGGGCTCGGACTCGGGCTAGGCCCCGGAAGACGACGAACTCCGCTTCGCCCGACCCAGGGCTCGGACTCGGGCTCAGCCCCAGAAGACGACGAACTCCGCTTCGCCCGACCCCAGGGCTCGGACTCCGCCCTGGCCTCTGCCGAACAACCTCCGCCTCGCCCGACCCAGGGGCTCGGACTCGGCCTCGGCCATGGAAGACAGACTCGACCTCGGCTTCGGAGGAGCCTCCACGTCGCCCGACCTAGGGCACAGACCCGCCACGTCAACAAGGAGCACCATCATCACCCTACCCCGAGCCGACTCGGGCCGCAGAGAACAAGACCGGTGTCCCATCTGGCTAGCTCCACCATATAGGCAATGATGGCGCCCCGCTAGCCCTTTGACGACGGCGGCTCTCAGCTCCCTTACGGAAGCAGGAGGACGTCAGCAAGGACTCAACCGCTCCTACAGCTGTCCCTCCGCCAGGCTCCGTTGCTCCTCCGACAGCCACGACATCACACCAGCAGGGTGCCAAGATCTCTCCGGCTGCCACATTGGCATGTACTTAGGGCGCTAGCTCTTCCCCCGCTAGACACGTAGCACTCTGCTACACCCCCAAAATACACCTGGATCCTCTCCTTACGCCTATAAAAGGAAGGACCAGGGCCTTCTTAGAGAAGGTTGGCCGCGCGGGACGAGGACGGGACAGGCGCTCTCTTGGGGCCGCTCGCTTCCCTCACCCACGTGGACGCTTGTAACCCCCTACTGCAAGCGCACCCGACCTGGGCGCGGGACGAACACGAAGGCCGCGGGATTTCCACCTCTCTCACGCCCGTCTCCGGCCACCTCGCTTCCCCCCTTCGCGCTCGCCCACGCGCTCGACCCATCTGGGCTGGGGCACGCGGCACACTCACTCGTCGGCTTAGGGACCCCCCGGTTTCGAGACGCCGACACTAACCTAGTGTTATTCAGGCAAGCCCCAGTGCATTTGCCACCTCCTTGTTGTTTTAAAATCTTTATCACCTTGTTTGATGCATTAGGTGATAGGAGTTGTGTGCTAAACCGTTGATGCATTTCCTTCCATGAAAAATTGATTATTCATCCTTGATAACCTTTTTGAAAAGAATTTTATGATGCTTAGCCTTGCTTTAGCAAATAAAATGTTTTGTTTTAAAATAAAAGTGATGCTTCAGTGGGTGGGAATGTTTTTAAAAAGAAAATATTTATGATGGTGAATCCGTCAAAGGCCTTGATGGGTTCAACATCGGAAAAGATGTACCTCTGCCAGGTACCAAATTTTGGGTGAAAATAATAAAGCTGAGACCGAGCGGTTGACTTGGCACGAGAAGGGAGTCTCGGTGTAGTGTCTCTGTCTAAGTCGATTAAGGGCCGTCTGGATGTAGGCTTGATGATCGAGGACCTTTTAACTGGTCACATGCCTCATCATGGGTAAGCTTTGCCTCGGGCAGACTAATACCAGAATAAGACAACACACAATGGGAGTGGAGAGATGGCGAGAGTAGTGTGTACCCTCCGTGGTAAGAGGCTGGACGATGGTGTATCTGTGCTCTCGGTTGGCGTGAACCAGATCTGGTCTTAAGAACCCCGGTGGCGAGTTGACATATGCAAGGGTTAAGTGCTACATATGTCGTGTGATTGGAGCTCCCCAGTTGGGTATTAATCAATTCGGATCACTGTTACTTCTCGGACATGAAGACTTGGTCACTGACCTACACGTAGCATTCCAGTGAACTTAAAGGGATGATAAAAAACGGCTAGTCTAGGCCAAGTGCTTGAACTAGGGTAGAAAGAACTCCAGATGCAGGTGTCGGCGTTTCGACCCTGGGGGGTCCCTGGACCGATGAGTAAATTGTCGCCGCGTGTCCCAGCCCAGATGGGTCGGCGCGAGACGGAGCACGAAGGGGGGAAGGAGACAGGCAAAAGGGGAAACCCGCGGCCTCCGTGTTGTCCTGCGCCCAGGTCGGGTGCGCTTGCAGTAGGGGGTTACAAGCGTCCGCGTGGGAGAGAGCGAGAGACTTACGTGTCGGCCCGTCCTCCCGCGCGACCAACCTCCTCATACGAGAGCCCTGGACCTTCCTTTTATAGGCGTAAGGAGAGGGCCCAGGTGTACAATGGGGGATGTAGCAGTGTGCTAACGTGTCTAGCAGAGAGGAGCTAGAGCCCTAAGTACATGTCGTCGTGGCAGCCGGAGAGGTTTTGGCACCCTGTTCATGTGATGTCGTGGCCGTCGGAGGAGCGCTGGAGCCTTGCAGAAGGACAGCTGTCGGGGCTATCGAGTCCTTGCTGACGTCTCCTTGCTTCCGTAAGGGGCTGAGAGCCGCCGTCGTCATGGAGCACGTGGGGCGCCATCATTATTTGTTTACCGGGGCGAGCCAGATGGGACGCCGGTCTTGTTCCCCGTAGCCTGAGCTAGCTAGGGGTAGGGTAATGATGGCCCCCCCTGTGACGTGGTCGGTCCGAGCCCTGGGTCGGGCGAGGCGGAGGCTCCTCCGAGGTCAAGGTCGAGTCTGTCTTCCGAGGTCGAGGTCGAGTCCGAGCCCCGGGTTAGGCGAGGCGGAGACCGTCGTCCGAGGCCAAGGCTGAGTCCGAGCCCTAGGCTCGGGCGAGGCGGAGTTCGTCGTCTTCCGGAGCCGAGGCTGAGTCCGAGCCCTGGGGTCAGGCGAGGCGGAGTTCGTCGTCTTCTGGGGCCGAGGCTGAGTCCGAGCCCTGGGGTCGGGCGAGGCGGAGTTCGTCGTCTTCCGGGGCCGAGGCTGAGTCCGAGCCCTGGGGTCGGGTGAGGCGGAGTTCGTCGTCTTCCGGGGCCGAGGCTGAGTCCGAGCCCTGGGGTCGGGCAAGGCGGAGTCCATCGTCCGAGGCCAAGACGGGGGCCGAGCCCTGGTGTCGGGCGAGGCGGAGCTTCCTACGGCGCCCGAGGCCGGACTTGGCTGTTGTCAGCCTCACTCTGTCGAGTGGCACAGCAGTCGGAGCGACGCAGGCGGCGCTGTCTTCTTGTCAGGTCGGTCAGTGGAGCGGCGAAGTGACTGCGATCACTTCGGCTCTGTCAACTGAAGAGCGCTCGTCAGGATAAGGTGTCAGGCGATCCTTGCATTAAATGCTCCTGCGATACGATCGGTCGGCGTGGCGATCTGGCCAAGGTTGCTTCTCGGCGAAGACTGGGCCTCGGGCGAGCCGAAGGTGTGTTCGTTGCTTGAGGGGGCCCTCGGGCGAGACGTGAATCCTCCGGGGTCGGCTGCCCTTGCCCGAGGCTGGGCTCGGGCGAGGCGAGATCGTGTCCCTTGAGTGGACTGAGCCTTGACTTAATCGCACCCATCAGGCCTTTGCAGCTTTGTGCTGATGGGGGTTACCAGCTGAGATTAGGAGTCTTGGGGGTACCCCTAATTATGGTCCCCGACAGTAGCCCCTGAGCCTCGAAGGGATTGTTGATACTCGCTTGGAGGCTTTTGTCGCACTTTTTTGCAAGGGGACCGGCCTTTCTCGGTTGCGTTTCGTTCCGGTGGGTGCGCGCGAGCGCACCCGCCGGGTGTAGCCCCCGAGGCCTCGGAGGAGTGATTTGACTCCTTCGAGGTCTTAGCGCGTTTCGTGATGCTTCGGCCGGTCTGGTTGTTCCCTCATGCGAACTGGCCGTAGCCCGGGTGCATAGTCGAGTCCCAAGTTCTCGGGTTGGTATGTTGACGCTGTCAACGGTTTGGCCGGAGCCGGGTTTGCGAGAGAAGCCCCCGAGCCTCCGCACAGAGCGAGAGGACGGTCAAGGACAGACTCGGCTTTTATCATACGCCCCTTCGTCGCCTTTCCGCAAGGAGGAGGGGGGAAAGCGCCATGTTGCCCTCGGAGGGCGCCGAACATGGTGTCTCCAGTGAGTTGCTAACCGGTAATCCGAGTGGATGCCCGTGCCCCATTCGTTAGGGGTCGGCTAGTGGCCCGGAGGCGCGCTCCAAAAGTACCTGCGGGTGATTTGCCAGACCCGGTCCCCTTTTGACGGGGTCCGAGGGCTCGATGCCTACCTCTGGTGGGATTCCATTACAAAATTGTTCCCGTCGGTCTCGGAAATGTCCTACCGTACCTCAGGAGCGTAGCCTGAGCCTTGGTTATGTATCGAACGTACCCAGGGTCATCCCTCGCTCTGCGTGCTCTGAGGCGGCTGTCAGAACCCTTCGGGGGCCAGCCTACGAACCCCTGATCAGTAGTGGGCGCGGAGCCCGGGTGGCCTGAGGCGGCCGTTGAACCCTTCCGAGGGGCCGGCCTTCGAACCTCTGACCAGTAGTGGGCGCGGAGCCCGAGTGCTCTGAGGCGGCTGTTGAACCCTTCAGAGGGGCCAGCCTTCGAACCTCTGATCAGTAGGGGGGCTCGGGGCCCGCTTCCTTCGCGGAGAAGGATCCCTTTCGGAGTATCCCCTTTCCCGGTCCCTATGGCAAGAGAGAGAAAGAGGAAGTGGAAAAGGATACGAAATCGAATGACGTGACACACCTTTTTTGACGCGGTCATCATGGCGGAGGTGAAGCGTCGCCTGCTTCGCCAGCCAAAGGTGCCGCCTGTCCTGCCACAGAGTTAATGCGACAGGACGAGTGGTTCGCGGGGCAGCCGTTGTGCGTGCGCGAGCCATTCGGGGAACGGAACACGGGCGCGTCGTCTTCACGCCGTGGGAGAGGGTTCTCTCGCTGTCCCAGGAGGGGACGTGAGCTTGCTGACGACTTGACTGCTGCTTCCGCCCGCCTGCCACCGCCATTACTGCCGGCCCATTTCTGGTCGTATCGACCGTCGCGTCTTCTCCCGCGGCTGACTGACCCATGACCGATGTGCTCGGTTGGCACCGTCGGGTCATGCGCAGGGTCGCCTCGAGTCGCGGCACCGGTTCCGCAGTCGAGAAGGCGCGGTACTGGCACGAGTGGTGGTGCAGTTTCTCGCACGTAGTAACCGGCGCGCCGGTTACATGACGTGTGGGCCTGGGCCTCCATGCTAGACGCGTCGAAGTCGAAAGGGTGCGCCCCCTTGGTGCAGTTGCATGCCGCCTGCATGGCGGTCCGCTCTTTCACCCGCTGGTCTGGGCGAAAGTGGAGAAGCGCTTGTAACTGCTGGGCAGTTACGCGCACCGCGCGCGGCAGTTTGGCTTCTTCCGCCTTGGGCCAGCTTGTATGACGCGTGGGGCCCAGCCCCCGTGTCATAGGGGGAGGACCTTGGAGCGTGTTGGAGAAGACTCAGTCCGCGATGGCTGAGGACGCAAGTGGGGAGAGTTGCCTTTAAAAGGAGGGTGACCCCCTTGGAAGGCAACCATGTCTTCGCACTCCCTTCATGCCTCACGTCCTTCCACCTTCCGAGCGCCCGCGGTTCTTCCGCCTTGTCGTCGTTGGAGGAATGCAACTTCGCGGAAGTTGGTACCTTTCAGCCATCGTTCGGCTTCAAGGATTTTCATCAGGCAGCCCGGCTGCATCCCCTCGCCGGTGGTCACCCAAGACGGTGACCACTAGTTCGATGGTAGAGCTCCTTCCTGTCCCCCAGCAAGACGAACGATTAGGCGCGCCGCGCCAGTCGCCGAGCTTCGGCTTGGTCGAGGGGCAGCTCTCCTCGGTGGAGATGTTGCAGGTACGGGGTCTGCCAGTCTTGATTAGGCGGGACCCCATTCCGCTCTTCCTCGACGCGCAGTGCCTCACCCTCGGGGGCTGAGGGTGCCTCGGGCTGAGCCGAGGGCACCCCGGGCTGAGCCGAGGGTGCCTCGGGCAGGGCCGAGGCCTTCTCGGGCTCGGGCGTGTCGTCGATCTTGACTGAGGGTTGATGTAGGTCTCGGGAGAAGACATCGGGAGGGATGGTTGTCCGCCCCGAGGCTATCTTAGCTAGCTCGTCCGCAGTCTCGTTGTATCGTCAGACGATGTGGTTGAGCTCGAGCCCATAGAACTTGTCCTCCAGGCGCCGAACCTCATCGCAGTAGGCTTCCATCTTCGGGTCGCGGCAGTGGGAGTTCTTCATGACTTGGTCGATGACAAGCTGCGAGTCACCGCGAGCGTCGAGGCATCGGACCCCTAGCTCGATGGCAATGCGCAACCCGTTGACCAGAGCCTCGTACTCAGCCACGTTGTTGGACGCCGGGAAATGGAGGCGCAGCACGTAGCGGAGGTGCTTCCCGAGGGGCGAGATGAAGAGCAGGCCCGCGCCTGCCCCTGTTTTCATCAGCGACCCGTCGAAAAACATGGTCCAGAGTTCCGGTTGGATCGGAGCTGCTGGAAGCTGGGTGTCGACCCATTCAGCCACAAAGTCCACCAAGACTTGGGACTTGATGGCCTTCCGAGGGGCGAACGAGATTGTCTCGCCCATGATTTCCACCACCCACTTTGCAATCCTACCCGAGGACTCTCGGCACTGGATGATCTCCCCCAGGGGGAAGGATGACACCACAGTCACCGGATGAGACTCGAAGTAGTGTCGCAACTTCCGCCGCGTCAGAATCACTGCGTACAGCAGCTTCTGAATTTGGGGGTAGCGGATCTTGGTCTTGGACAGTACCTTACTGATGAAGTAGACCGGCCTCTGGACGGGCAATGCATGCCCCTCTTCTCGTCTCTCAACCACGATCGCGGCGCTGACCACCTGAGTGGTAGCGGCGACGTGGATCAAGAGGGCTTCTCCGGCAGCGGGGGGCACCAAGATGGGCGCATTTGTGAGGAGCGCCTTCAGGTTCCCGAGGGCTTCCTCGGCCTCAGGGGTCCAAGTGAAGCAGTCGGCCTTTCTTAAGAGGCGGTATAGAGGTAGGCCTCTTTCGTCGAGGCGCGAGATGAAACGGCTCAGAGCCGCAAGGCATCCCATGACCCTCTGTACGCCTTTCAAGTCTTTGATGGGTCCCATGTTGGTGATGGCCGCAATTTTCTCTAGGTTGGCCTCGATGCCCCGCTCGGAGACGATGAACCCCAAGAGCATGCCTCGGGGGACTCCGAAGACACACTTCTCGGGATTGAGTTTCACGCCCTTCGCCTTGAGACACCGGAATGTCGTTCCAAGGTCGGAGAGGAGGTCGGAGGCTTTCCTCGTCTTGACTACGATGTCATCGACATAAGCCTCGACCGTTCGACCAATGTGCTCGCCAAACACGTGATTCATGCACCTTTGGTATGTTGCACCCGCATTCCTCAAACCAAATGGCATAGTAACGTAGCAGTACATGCCAAAAGGTGTGATGAAAGAGGTCGCGAGCTGCTCGGACTCTTTCATCCTGATTTGGTGATACCCTGAGTAGGCATCGAGGAAAGACAGGGTTTCGCACCCAGCAGTGGAATCCACGATTTGATCGATGCGAGGCAGAGGGTAGGGAACCTTCGGACATGCTTTGTTTAGACCAGTGTAGTCTACACACATCCGCCATTTCCCTCCTTTCTTTCTCACAAGCACAGGGTTGGCAAGCCATTCGGGATGGAATACCTCTTTGATGAACCCTGCAGCCATCAGCTTGTGGATCTCCTCGCCTATGGCTCTGCGCTTTTCTTCGTCGAATCGGCGCAGAGGCTGCTTCACGGGTCGGGCTCCAGCTCGGATATCCAGCGAGTGCTCGGCGATATCCCTCGGTATGCCAGGCATGTCCGAGGGACTCCACGCGAAAACTTCGGTGTTCGCGTGGAGAAAGTCGATGAGCACAACTTCCTATTTGGGGTCGAGCTCGGAGCCGATCCGTATCCGCTTGGAGGTGTCGTTGCTGGGGTCGAGAGGGACAGACTTAACTGTCTCTGCTGGCTCGAAGTTGCCGGCATGGCGCTTCACGTCTGGCGCCTCCTTGGAGAGGCTCTCCAGGTCGGCGATGAGGGCCTCGGATTCGGCGAGGGCCTCAGCGTACTCCACGCACTCCACGTCGCATTCGTACACGTGTCGGTACGTGGGGCCAACGGTGATGACCCCGTTGGGGCCCGACATCTTGAGCTTGAGGTAGGTGTAGTTGGGGACGGCCATGAACTTGGCGTAGCATGGCCTCCCCAGCACTGCGTGGTAGGTTCCTCGGAACCCGACCACCTCGAACATGAGGGTTTCTGATAGTCGCCTAGAGGGGGTGAATAGGGCAAAACTGAAATTTACAAATATAAACACAACTACAAGCCGGGTTAGCGTTAGAAATAAGAATCGAGTCCGCGAGAGAGGGTGAAAAACAAATCGCAAGCAAATGAAGAGTGTGACACGCGGATTTGTTTTACCGAGGTTCGGTTCTTGCAAACCTACTCCCCGTTGAGGAGGCCACAAAGGTCGGGTCTCTTTCAACCCTTCCCTCTCTCAAACGGTCCCTCGGACCGAGTGAGCTTCTCTTCTCAAATCACTTGGGAATCAAACTTCCCGCAAGGGCCACCACACAATTGGTGCCTCTTGCCTCAATTACAAGTGAGTGTTTGATCACAAGAAAGAATGCGAAAGAAAAGAAGCGATCCAAGCGCAAGAGCTCAAATGAACACTACAAATCACTCTCTCTAGTCACTAAGGCTTTGTGTGGAGTTTGGAGAGGATTTGATCTCTTTTGGTGTGCTTTTGCAATGAATGCTAGCTCTTGTATAGTGGTTGGAAGCTGGAAAACTTGGATGCTTTGAATGTGGAGGTGGTTGGGGTATTTATAGCCCCAACCACCAAACTAGCCATTTGGTGAGGTTGTCTGTTCGATGGCGCACCGGACAGTCCGGTGCACACCGGACATGTCCGGTGCGATAGCCACGTCACCAAAACCGTTGGATTCCGACCGTTGGAGCTTCTGTCTTCTGAGCCCACCTGGATGTCCGGTGCACACCGGACATGTGCTGTTCACTGTCCGGTGCGCCAGTATGGGCGTGCCTGACCTCTGCGCGCGCAGCGCACGCATTAAATGCTCTGCAGGTAGCCGTTGGCGCGAAGTAGCCGTTGCTCCGGAGTTGCACCGGACAGTCCGGTGTACACCGGACATGTCCGGTGAATTATAGCGGAGCAGCCGCGACGTTTTCCCGAGGCTGGCGAGTTCCGGAGGCCGCTCTTCCTTGGAGCACCGGACACTGTCCGGTGTACACCGGACAGTCCGGTGAATTATAGCGCGAGTGCCTCTGGAAATTCCCGAAGGCGGCAAGTTTGAGTTGGAGTCCTCTGGTGCACCGGACATTGTCCGGTGGTGCACCGGACACTGTCCGGTGTACACCGGACAGTCCGGTGCCCCAGACCAGAGGTGCCTTCGGTTGTCCCTTTTTCTCCTTTGTTGAATCCAACACATGATCTTTTTATTGGCTAAGTGTGAACCTTTTACACCTGTATAACTTATACACTTAGAGCAAACTAGTTAGTCCAATTATTTGTGTTGGGCAATTCAACCACCAAAATTATTTAGGAACTAGGTGTAAGCCTAATTCCCTTTCAATCTCCCCCTTTTTGGTGATTGATGCCAACACAAACCAAAGCAAATATGGAAGAGCATAATTGTACTAGTTTGCATAATGTAAGTGTAAAGGTTGCTTGGAATTGAGCCAATACTTACAAGATATGCATGGATCGTTCCTTTGTTTTTAACATTTTGGACCAGGCTTGCACCACATGTTTTGTTTTTGCAAACTCTTTTGTAAATCCTTTTCAAAGTTTTTTTGCAAATAGTCAAAGGTAAATGAATAGAATTTTGCAAAGCATTTTTAAGATTTGATATATCATTTTGAAATACTACTTTCTCCCCCTGTTTGAAATGCTTTTCCTTTGACTAAACAAAACTCCCCCTAAATGAGATCCTCCTCTTAGTGTTCAAGAGGGTTTTGATATATCATTTTGAAATAATGCTTTCTCCCCCTTTTGAACACAATAGGATACTAATTTGAAAAATACTCTCAAAAAGTTTTTGAAATCGGTGGTGGTGCGGTCCTTTTGCTTTGGGCTCATACTCTCTCCCCCTTTGGCATGAATCGCCAAAAACGGAATCATTAGAGCCTCGAAGAACTTTCTTCCCCTTTGGTCATAAATAAATGAGTTAAGATTAAACCAAAGACGAAATCCTTTTGCTCTCTCCCCCAAAGATGGAGAGTGGCTCGGAGCGATGGCGAAGGATGAGTTACGGAGTGGAAGCCTTTGTCTTTGCCGAAGACTCCAATTCCCTTTCAATATTCCTATGACTTGGTTTGAAATTCACTTGAAAACACATTAGTCATAGCACATGAAAGAGACATGATCAAAGGTATATAAAAGAGCTATGTGTGCAATTTAGCAAAAGAAATTGCGCGAATCAAGAATATTGAGCTCATGCCTAAGTTTGTTAAAAGTTTGTTCATCAAGAGGCTTGGTAAAGATATCGACTAATTGATCTTTAGTATTAATGTAAGAAATCTCGATATCTCCCTTTTGTTGGTGATCCCTTAAAAAGTGATACCGAATGGCTATGTGTTTAGTGCGGCTATGCTCGACGGGATTATCCGCCATCTTGATTGCACTCTCATTATCACATAGCAAAGGGACTTTGGTTAATTTGTAACCGTAGTCCCGCAGGGTTTGCCTCATCCAAAGCAATTGCGCGCAACAATGGCCTGCGGCAATGTACTCGGCTTCGGCGGTGGAAAGAGCGACCGAATTTTGCTTCTTTGAAGCCCAAGACACCAAGGATCTTCCCAAGAACTGACAAGTCCCCGATGTGCTCTTCCTATTGATTTTACACCCCGCCCAATCGGCATCCGAATAACCAATCAAATCAAATGTGGATCCCCTAGGATACCAAAGCCCAAACTTAGGAGTGAAAGCCAAATATCTCAAGATTCATTTTACGGCCGTAAGGTGAGCTTCCTTAGGGTCGGCTTGGAATCTTGCACACATGCATACGGAAAGCATAATATCCGGTCGAGATGCACATAAATAGAGTAAAGAACCTATCATCGACCGGTATACCTTTTGATCCACGGACTTACCTCCCGTGTCGAGGTCGAGATGCCCATTAGTTCCCATGGGTGTCTTGATGGGCTTGGCATCCTTCATCCCAAACTTGTTTAGAATGTCTTGAGTGTACTTCGTTTGGCTAATGAAGGTGCCCTCTTGGAGTTGCTTTACTTGAAATCCTAAGAAATACTTCAACTCCCCCATCATAGACATCTCGAACTTTTGTGTCATGATCCTACTAAATTCTTCACATGTAGACTCGTTAGTAGACCCAAATATAATATCGTCAACATAAATTTGGCATACAAACAAGTCATTTTCAAGAGTTTTAGTGAATAAAGTAGGATCGGCCTTTCCGACTTTGAAGCCATTTGCAATAAGGAAATCTCTAAGGCATTCATACCATGCTCTTGGGGCTTGCTTGAGCCCATAAAGCGCCTTAGAGAGTTTATAAACATGGTTAGGGTGCTCACTATCTTCAAAGCCGGGAGGTTGCTCAACATAGACCTCTTCCTTGATTGGTCCATTGAGGAAGGCACTTTTCACGTCCATTTGATAAAGCTTAAAGCCATGGTAAGTAGCATAGGCTAATAATATTCGAATTGACTCAAGCCTAGCTACGGGTGCATAGGTTTCACCAAAATCCAAACCTTCGACTTGAGAGTATCCCTTGGCCACAAGTCGAGCTTTGTTCCTTGTCACCACACCATGCTCATCTTGCTTGTTGCGGAAGACCCATTTGGTTCCTACAACATTTTGATTAGGATGTGGAACTAAATGCCATACCTCATTCCTAGTGAAGTTGTTGAGCTCCTCTTGCATTGCCACCACCCAATCCGAACCTTGGAGTGCTTCCTCTACCTTGTGTGGCTCAATAGAGGAAACAAAAGAGTAATGCTCACAAAAATGTGCAACACGAGATCTAGTAGTTACCCCCTTATGAATGTCGCCGAGGATGGGGTCGACGGGGTGATCTCGTTGGATTGCTTGATGGACTCTTGGGTGTGGCGGCCTTTGTTCTTCATCCTCCTTGTCTTGATCATTTGCATCTCTCCCTTGATCTATGCCGTTACCTTGAGGTGGCTCATTTGATTGATCTTCTTCTTCATCAACTTGAGCCTCATCCTCATTTTGAGTTGGTGGAGATGCTTGCGTGGAGGAGGACGGTTGATCTTGTGTATTTGGGGGCTCTTCGGATTCCTTAGGACACACATCCCCAATGGACATGTTCCTTAGCGCAATGCATGGAGCCTCTTCATCACCTATCTCATCAAGATCAACTTGCTCTACTTGAGAGCCGTTAGTCTCATCAAACACAACGTCACAAGAAACTTCAACTTGTCCAGAGGACTTGTTAAAGACTCTATATGCCCTTGTGTTTGAATCATATCCTAGTAAAAAGCCTTCTACAGTCTTAGGAGCAAATTTAGATTTTCTACCTCTTTTAACAAGAATAAAGCATTTGCTACCAAAGACTCTAAAATATGAAATGTTGGGCTTTTTACCGGTTAGGAGTTCATAAGATGTCTTCTTGAGGATTCGGTGTAGATATAACCGGTTGATGGCGTAGCAGGCGGTGTTGACCGCCTCGGCCCAAAACCGATCTGAAGTCTTGTACTCATCAAGCATGGTCCTTGCCATATCCAATAGAGTTCGATTCTTCCTCTCCACTACACCATTTTGTTGTGGCGTGTAGGGAGAAGAGAACTCATGCTTGATGCCCTCCTCCTCAAGGAACCCTTCAATTTGAGAGTTCTTGAACTCCGTCCCATTGTCGCTTCTAATTTTCTTGATCCTTAAGCCGAACTCGTTTTGAGCTCGTCTCAAGAATCCCTTTAAGGTTTCTTGGGTTTGAGATTTTTCCTGCAAAAAGAACACCCAAGTGAAGCGAGAATAATCATCCACTATTACAAGACAATATTTACTCCCGCCGATGCTTATGTAAGCGATCGGGCCGAATAGATCCATGTGGAGTAGCTCAAGCGGCCTGTCGGTCGTCATGATGTTCTTGTGTGGATGATGGACACCAACTTGCTTTCCTGCTTGGCATGCGCTACAAACCCTGTCTTTCTCAAAATGAACATTTGTTAGTCCTAAAATGTGTTCTCCCTTTAGAAGCTTATGAAGATTCTTCATCCCAACATGTGCTAGTCGGCGATGCCAGAGCCAGCCCATGTTAGTCTTAGCAATTAAGCAAGTGTCGAGTTCAGCTCTATCAAAATCTACCAAGTATAGTTGACCCTCTAACACTCCCTTAAATGCTATTGAATCATCACTTCTTCTAAAGACAGTGACACCTACATCAGTGAAAAGACAGTTGTAGCCCATTTTGCATAATTGAGATACAGAAAGCAAATTGTAATCTAGAGAATCTACAAGAAAAACATTGGAAATGGAATGGTCAGGGGATATAGCTATTTTACCAAGACCTTTGACCAAACCTTGATTTCCATCCCCGAATGTGATAGCTCGTTGGGGATCTTGGTTTTTCTCGTAGGAGGAGAACATTCTCTTCTCCCCTGTCATGTGGTTTGTGCACCCGCTGTCGATGATCCAACTTGAGCCCCCGGATGCATAAACCTACAAAACAAGTTTAGTTCTTGACTTTAGGTACCCAAATGGTTTTGGGTCCTTTTGCATTAGACACAAGAACTTTGGGTACCCAAACACAAGTCTTTGACCCCTTGTGCTTGCCCCAACATATTTGGCAACTACCTTGCCGGATTTGTTAGTCAACACATAAGATGCATCAAAAGTTTTAAATGAAAGGTTATGTTCATTTGATGCACTAGGAGTTTTCTTCTTAGGCAACTTAGCACGGGTTGGTTGCCTAGAGCTAGATGTCTTACCCTTATACATAAAAGCATGGTTAGGGCCAGAGTGAGACTTCCTAGAATGAATTCTCCTAATTTTGCTCTCGGGATAACCGGCAGGGTACAAAATGTAACCCTCGTTATTCTGAGGCATGGGAGCCTTGCCCTTTACAAAATTAGACAATCTTTTAGGAGGGGCATTAAGTTTGACATTGTCTCCCCTTTGGAAGCCAATGCCATCCTTGATGCCAGGGCGTCTCCCACTATAGAGCATACTTCTAGCAAATTTGAATTTTTCATTTTCTAAGTTATGCTCGGCAATTTTAGCATCTAGTTTTGCTATATGATCATTTTGTTGTTTAATTAAAGTCATGTGATCATGTATAGCATCAATGTTAACGTCTCTACATCTAGTACAAATAGAAGTGTGCTCAACGGTAGATGTAGAGGGTTTGCAAGATTTTAGTTCTACAACCTTAGCATGCAATATTTCATTTTTACTTCTAAGGTCAGAAATAGTAGCATTGCAAACATCAAAATCTTTAGCCTTATCAAGCAATTTTTCATTTTCATTTCTAAGGCTAGCAAGAGAAATGTTCAATTCTTCAATCCTAGCAAGCAAATCATCATTAACATCTCTAGGATTGGAAGTTGAAACATTACAAACATGAGAATCAACCTTAGCTATCAAATTAGCGTTTTCATTTCTAAGGTTGTCTATTGTCTCATGGCAAGTGCTTAGCTCACTAGATAATTTTTCACATTTCTCAATTTCTAGATCATAAGCATTTTTAACCTTAACATGCTTCTTATTTTCTTTAATAAGGAAGTCCTCTTGGGTGTCCAAGAGATCATCCTTTTCATGAATGGCACTAATCAATTCGTTAAGTTTCTCCTTTTGTTGCATGTTGAGGTTGGCAAAAAGGGTACGCAAATTATCTTCCTCATCACTAGCATTATCATCACTAGAGGATTCATATCTAGTGGAGGATTTAGATTTAACCTTCTTTTTGCCGTCCTTTGCCATGAGGCACTTGTGGCCGACGTTGGGGAAGAGAAGCCCTTTGGTGACGGCGATGTTAGCGGCGTCCTCGTCGTCGGAGGAGTCGCTTGAGCTTTCGTCGGAGTCCCACTCCCGACAAACATGGGCATCGCCCCCCTTCTTCTTCTAGTACCTCTTCTTCTCCTTTCTTCTCCCCTTCTTGTCGTCGCCCCTGTCACTATCACTTGATAATGGACATTTAGCTATAAAGTGACCGGGCTTACCACACTTGTAGCAAACCTTCTTGGAGCGGGACTTGTAGTCTTTCCCCCTCCTTTGTTTGAGGATTTGGCGAAAGCTCTTGATGACGAGCGCCATTTCCTCATTGTCGAGCTTGGAGGCATCGATTGGTTGTCGACTTGGTGTAGACTCCTCCTTCTTTTCCTCCGTTGCCTTGAATGCGACGGGTTGAGCTTCGGATGTGGAGGGATCATCAAGCTCGTTGATCTTCCTTGAGCCTTCGATCATGCACTCAAAACTTACAAAATTCCCAATTACTTCCTCGGGGGTCATTAGTGTATATCTTGGGTTGCCACGGATTAATTGAACTTGAGTAGGGTTAAGGAAAATAAGAGATCTTAGAATAACCTTAACCACCTCGTGGTCATCCCACTTTTTGCTCCCGAGGTTGTGCACTTGATTCACCAATGTCTTGAGCCGGTTGTACATGTTTTGTGGCTCCTCCTCTTTGCGAAGCCGGAACCGACCGAGCTCCCCCTCGATCGTTTCCCGCTTGGTGATCTTTGTGAGCTCATCTCCCTCGTGCGCGGTTTTGAGCACATCCCAAACCTCCTTGGCGCTCTTCAACCCTTGAACTTTGTTATACTCCTCTCTACTTAAAGAGGCGAGGAGTATTGTTGTTGCTTGAGAGTTGAAGTGCTCGATTTGGGCCACCTCATCCTCATCATAGTCTTTATCCCCTACGGATGGTACCTGTGCACCAAACTCAACAACATCCCATATACTTTTGTGGAGTGAGGTTAGATGAAATCGCATTAAATCACTCCACCTAGCATAATCTTCACCATCAAAAGTTGGTGGTTTGCCTAATGGGACGGAAAGTAAAGGTGCATGTTTAGAAATGCGAGGGTAGTGTAGGGGGATCTTACTATACTTCTTGCGCTCTTGGCGCTTAGAAGTGATGGATGCCGCGTCGGAGCCGGAGGTGGGTGGTGATGAAGAATCGGTCTCGTAGTAGACCACTTTCCTCATCCTCTTTTTCTTGTCCCCACTTCGACGCGTCTTGTGAGAAGAGGATTTCTCCTTCTTCTCCTTTTGGTGTGAAGAAGATTTCTTCTCCTTCCCTTTGGAGGAGTTCTTCTTCTCCTTTCTCTTGGTGCGGGACTCCTCTGATGAGGTGCTCCCATGGCTTGTAGTGGGCTTTTCGCCGGTCTCCATCTCCTTCTTGGCGTGATCTCCCGACATCACTTCGAGCGGTTAGGCTCTAATGAAGCACCGTGCTCCGATACCAATTGATAGTCGCCTAGAGGGGGGGTGAATAGGGAGAAACTGAAATTTACAAATATAAACACAACTACAAGCTGGGTTAGCGTTAGAAATAAGAATCGAGTCCGCGAGAGAGGGTGAAAAACAAATCGCAAGCAAATGAAGAGTGTGACACGCGGATTTGTTTTACCGAGGTTCGGTTCTTGCAAACCTACTCCCCGTTGAGGAGGCCACAAAGGCCGGGTCTCTTTCAACCCTTCCCTCTCTCAAACGGTCCCTCGGACCGAGTGAGCTTCTCTTCTCAAATCACTTGGGAATCAAACTTCCCGCAAGGGCCACCACACAATTGGTGCCTCTTGCCTCAATTACAAGTGAGTGTTTGATCACAAGAAAGAATGCGAAAGAAAAGAAGCGATCCAAGCGCAAGAGCTCAAATGAACACTACAAATCACTCTCTCTAGTCACTAAGGCTTTGTGTGGAGTTTGGAGAGGACTTGATCTATTTTGGTGTGCTTTTGCAATGAATGCTAGCTCTTGTATAGTGGTTGGAAGCTGGAAAACTTGGATGCTTTGAATGTGGAGGTGGTTGGGGTATTTATAGCCCCAACCACCAAACTAGTCGTTTGGTGAGGCTGTCTGTTCGATGGCGCACCGGACAGTCCGGTGCACACCGGACATGTCCGGTGCGACAACCACGTCACCAAAAACCGTTGGATTCCGACCGTTGGAGCTTCTGTCTTCTGGGCCCGCCTGGATATCCGGTGCACACCGGACATGTGCTGTTCACTGTTCGGTGCACCAGTATGGGCGTGCCTGACCTCTGCGCGTGCAGCGCACGCATTAAATGCTCTGCAGGTAGCCGTTGGCGCGAAGTAGCCGTTGCTCCGGAGTTGCACCGGACAGTCCGGTGTACACCGGACATGTCCGGTGAATTATAGCGGAGCAGCCGCGACGTTTTCCCGAGGCTGGCGAGTTCCGGAGGCCGCTCTTCCTTGGAGCACCGGACACTGTCCGGTGTACACCGGACTGTCCGATGAATTATAGCGCGAGTGCCTCTGGAAATTCCCGAAGGCGGCAAGTTTGAGTTGGAGTCCTCTGGTGCACCGGACATTGTCCGGTGCCCCAGACCAGAGGTGCCTTCGGTTGTCCCTTTTTCTCCTTTGTTGAATCCAACACATGATCTTTTTATTGGCTAAGTGTGAACCTTTTACACCTGTATAACTTATACACTTAGAGCAAACTAGTTAGTCCAATTATTTGTGTTGGGCAATTCAACCACCAAAATTATTTAGGAACTAGGTGTAAGCCTAATTCCCTTTCAGTTTCCCTTCGAAAGTTGGAGGGAGTCCCGAAGCAGACGGACAGATCGAGTTGTCCGAGGGGTTGGACGCGTTTTTCGGGGATGATCCCGTGAAAAGGCGTCGCGCCTGCCCGGATCGAGGACAGATCGATCTACAGGAGCCCGAGGGTCTCGACGCAGATGATGTTGAGGCTGCTGCCCCCGTCCATGAGGACCTTGGTGAGCCTGACGTTGCCGATGACGGGGTCGACAACGAGCGGATATTTCCCCAGGCTCGGCACGCGGTCGGGGTGGTCGCCCTGGTCGAAGGTGATGGGCTTGTCGGACCAGTCTAGGTAGACTGGCACCGCCACCTTTACCGAGCAGACCTCCCGACGCTCTTGCTTGCGGTGCCGAGCCGAGGCGTTCGCCACTGGCCCACCGTAGATCATGAAGCGGTCGTGGACCTCGGGGAACTCCTCTACCTTATGATCCTCCTTCTTGTCGTTGTTGTGGGCCCTGCCACCTTCCGCAGGTGGCCCGGCCTTATGAAAGTGGCGCCGAAGCATGACGCACTCCTCAAGGGTGTGCTTCACGGGCCCCTGATGACAGGGGCACGACTCCTTGAGCATCTTGTCGAAGAGATTGGCACCTCCGGGAGGTTTCCGAGGGTTCTTGTACTCAGCGGCGGCGACAAGGTCCGCGTCGGCGGCGTCGTGTTTCGCTTGCGACTTCTTCTTGCCTTTCTTCTTGGTGTCGCGCTGAGTGGACGCCTCGGGGACATCTTCCGGCTGGCGGCCCTGGGGCTGCTTGTCCTTCCGGGAGATGGCCTCAACCGCCTCTTGGCCAGAGGCGAACTTGGTGGCGATGTCCATCAGCTCGCTCGCCCTGGTGGGAGTCTTGCACCCCAGCTTGCTCACCAGGTCGCGGCAGGTGGTGCCGGCGAGGAACGCGCCGATGACATCCGAATTGGTGACGTTGGGCAGCTCGGTGCGCTGCTTCGAGAATCGCCGGATGTAGTCCCGGAGAGACTCTCCCGGCTGTTGGTGGCAGCTTCGGAGATCCCAGGAGTTCCCAGGGTGCACGTACGTGCCCTGGAAGTTGCCGGCGAAGGCTTGGACCAGGTCGTCCCAGTTGGAGATCTGCCCCGGAGGCAGATGCTCCAGCCAGGCTCGAGCGGTGTCGGAGAGGAACAGGGGGAGGTTGCGGATGATGAGGTTGTCATCGTCCGTTCCACCCAGCTGGCAGGCCAGCCGGTAGTTCGCGAGCCACAGTTCTGGCCTCGTCTCCCCCGAGTACTTTGTGATGGTAGTCAGGGTTCAGAATCGGGTCGGGAACGACGCCCGTCGTATGGCCCGGCTGAAAGCCCGCGGACCGGGTGGTTCGGGCGAGGGACTTCGATCCTCCCCTCTATCGTAGCGTCCCCCACGCCTGGGTTGGTAGCCTCGGCGCACCCTCTCGTCGAGGTGGGCTCGACGGTTGCGGTGGTGGTGCTCGTTGCCGAGGCGACCCGGGGCCGCAGGCGCTGTGTTGCGCGTGCGCCTGGTGTGGACCGAGGCTTCCCGCATGAATCGGGAAGTCGCGGCGCGATGCTCCGAGGGGTACCCCTGCCTTCGGGAGGCAGAGCTTTCGGCCCGTCGGACCGCGGCATCTTCTAGGAGATTCTTGAGATCTCCCTGGATACGCCGCCCTTCGGTGATCGATGGTTCCGGCATCGCGCGGAGTAGTATTGCTGCCGCAGCTAGGTTCTGGCCGACCCCACTGGAAACCGGTGGTGGCCTTGCCCTGACGTCATCGGTAATGCGGAGTTGGATGCCCTGGGGCAGATGACGCGCTTCTCCGGCCGGAGCTCGGTCTACCCATTCCTGCCCGATGTTCCGCCGGAACTGCTCAAGTGTTCCTGCTCCTTCGTCGAGCCTGGCCTGCACCTCGCGGATTTGCTCGAGCTGTGTGTCCTGACCCCCCACAGGGACTGGGACCACAGCTAGCTCCCGAAGGATGTCAACGCGAGGCGCAGGCCTAGGGGGATCGCCGTTTTCCGGCATACCAAGATGGTCGCCTTCGCCGGGACCCCCTAGATCGACGTGGAAACATTCACGACTTGGGCCGCAGTCCTCGTCGCCGAAGCTGCGGCTACCATCGGAACAATCGGAGAGGCAGTAGTCGCATGCGGTCATGAAGTCCCGCATGGCACTAGGGTTACCGAGCCCAGAGAAATCTCAACAAAAGTCGGGCTCGTCATCTTCCTCGGAACCCGAGGGTCCGTAGGTCGAGACGGCCGTCAGCCGGTCCCAGGGTGACCGCATATGATACCCCGGAGGGTTTGAACATGCCTTTATAAAAGCGTCCACCAAAGCGGGGTCGCTCGGTGGGTCGCAGCTGGATCTAAAAGGCACGAGATGGGAACCAGTCGGTACCTCTTGGTCGACAGGCGGTGACGAAGTCGCGTCAGGGGCGGACTGCACCGTCGTCTCAGGTACGAGGGTGACGCCCAGCAAGTCCCTCGCGAGCGTGCTGGCGTCGTTCGTTCGCTTGGAGTTGGCGTGTTGCGGGGAAACGACGCTCGTCTTCGTCTCAGACGCGAGGTCGTCGCCCGACGTGTCCCCCGTTGGGGCGCCGACGCCGTCGACTCGCTCGACAGCCGACGAGGTGCCGCCTCCTACTTGGCCATGGTTGACCCGCCTCCTCCTCCGTCGGCGGGGGAGGCGACGGGACAAACCCGAATGTTGTTCTTCCGCCACGTGGGGAAGACGTCGTTGATTCCGCCGCCGACGGGCGGGCTGTCGGCCGCCATTGTCGCTGTCGCGCGGCGGAGGAAGGAGTATCATGTCATAGCCGCCATCGAGGGACATGAACTCAAGACTCCCGAAACGGAGAATCGTCCCGGGTTGGAAAGGTTGCTGGAGACTACCCATCTGGAGCTTGACGGGAAGCTGTTCGTCAACACGCAGCAGGCCCCTACCTGGCGTGCCAACTGTCCGTGTTTCGACCCCGGGGGGTCCCTGGACCGACGAGTAAATTGTCGCCACGTGTCCCAGCCCAGATGGGTCGGCGCGAGACGGAGCACGAAGGGGGGAAGGAGACAGGCAAAAGGGGAAACCTGCGGCCACCATGTTGTCCTGCGCCCAGGTCGGGTGCGCTTGCAGTAGGGGTTACAAGCGTCCGTGTGGGAGAGAGCGAGAGACTTACGCGTCGGCCCATCCTCCCGCGCGGCCAACCTCCTCGTACGAGAGCCCTGGACCTTCCTTTTATAGGCGTAAGGAGAGGGCCCAGGTGTACAATGGGGGATGTATCAGTGTGCTAACGTGTCTAGCAGAGAGGAGCTAGAGCCCTAAGTACATGCCGTCGTGGTAGCCAGAGAGGTTTTGGCACCCTGTTCATGTGATGTCGTGGTCGTCGGAGGAGCGCTGGAGCCTTGCGGAAGGACAGCTGTCGGGGCTGTCGAGTCCTTGCTGACGTCTCCTTGCTTCCGTAAGGGGCTGAGAGCCGCCGTCGTCATGGAGCACGCGGGGCGCCATCATTATTTGTTTACCGGGGCGAGCCAGATGGGACGCCGGTCTTGTTCCCCGTAGCCTGAGCTAGCTAGGGGTAGGGTAATGATGGCCCCCCTGTGACGTGGTCGGTCCGAGCCCTGGGTCAGGCGAGGCGGAGGCTCCTCCGAGGTCGAGGTCGAGTCTGTCTTCCGAGGTCGACGTCGAGTCCGAGCCCCGGGTCGGGCGAGGCGGAGACCGTCGTCCGAGGCCAAGGCTGAGTCCGAGCCCTGGGCTCGGGCGAGGCGGAGTTCGTCGTCTTCCGGAGCCGAGGCTGAGTCCGAGCCCTGGGGTCGGGCGAGGCGGAGTTTGTCGTCTTCCGGGGCCGAGGCTGAGTCCGAGCCCTGGGGTCGGGCGAGGCGGAGTTCGCCGTCTTCCGGGGCCGAGGCTGAGTCCGAGCCCTGGGGTCGGGCGAGGCGGAGTTCGTCGTCTTCCGGGGCCGAGGCTGAGTCCGAGCCCTGGGGTCGGGCGAGGCGGAGTCCATCGTCCGAGGCCGAGACGGGGGCCAAGCCCTGGGGTCGGGCGAGGCGGAGCTTCCTACGGTGCCCGAGGCTGGACTTGGCTGCTGTCAGCCTCACTCTGTCGAGTGGCACAGCAGTCGGAGCGACGCAGGCGGCGCTGTCTTCTTGTCAGGTCGGTCAGTGGAGCGACGAAGTGACTGCGGTCACTTCGGCTCTGTCGACTGAAGAGCGCTCGTCAGGATAAGGTGTCAAGCGATCCTTGCATTAAATGCTCCTGCGATACGGTCGATCGGCGTGGCGATCTGGCCAAGGTTGCTTCTCGGTGAAGACTGGGCCTCGGGTGAGCCGAAGGTGTGTTCGTTGCTTGAGGGGGCCCTCTAGCGAGACGTGAATCCTCTGGGGTCGGTTGCCCTTGCCCGAGGCTGGGCTCGGGCGAGGCGAGATTGTGTCCCTTGAGTGGACTGAGCCTTGACTTAATCGCACCCATCAGGCCTTTGCAGCTTTGTGCTGATGGGGGTTACCAGCTGAGATTAGGAGTCTTGGGGGTACCCCTAATTATGGTCCCCGACAGCAGGTAACTTTACTTAACCTGACAATAAAACTAGATTTTTAAGGATCCATTATTAGTAAGCATTTCTGCAAAATGAGTCTTTGATTCTTGTTGAACCATACCTTGAATCCTTTTGAAACCAGCATACCCTTGAGAGTCTTTTCTTTAGTCGGGTAAGTCTTGCTGAGTACTTGCGTACTTAGGGTTTTACCCATTGTTGCTGCAGGTTACATGTCATTTTGATTGTTGGTGTTAAGCGCCGGTGGGCACGGCCTTATTATAAGTCTAAGTAACTCTTCTATACTTCTTATTGAGGATGGTCACTTGAGCTAGCATATATTTCAAAACTATAAATAATTTATAACAGTTCAAAGTTATTTCTTTGACCCACTTTTGTAACCACTCCGATCATGTACAATGTAAACTTGATGTAACTTGTAAAATTTGGTAATCAGATTTCCGCTGCAAATTGTTGGTGTGTGATTTGTGTTTACTTAATCCTACGGTCCTAGTTGTAAGTGGTTTATCCGAGGTCCTTGAGGCACTCGGACATATCCTGTTAAGTTATCTGGTGCACATGCATAGCCATCTGAGGTCTGTGAGACAAGGGCAGGTGCATGTGGGCCCAATAACTTGGGAGGTTCTGCCACACTCAGCGCCCTGGTATTGATTTTTCAGAAACTTTCAGTCTGGTGGTCAAGCTAGCTACAGTTCGAACCGTTCTTTCCCTGGCTCTCTCGCACAACTAGCTGATTCACCAACTTGATGTCAACAATGCTTTCCTTCAGGGGACCTTGTTAGAGACTGTTTATTGTGTTCAGTCCACTGGTTTTGAAGATTCCACTCATCCTGATTATGTGTGCCGTCTCAATCGGTCACTTTATGGGCTCAAATAGGCCCCTTGTGCCTGGTACAGTAGATTCTCTTCCCACCTGATTCAAATAGGATTTGTTGAGGCCAAGTCTGACACTTCATTGTTTGTCTATCACAAGGGTGCAGATATGATTTACCTTCTTCTTTACGTGGATGACATTGTGTTAACTGCCTCGTCCATGCCCCTTCTGCGGCGCACTATTACTGCTCTCCAACAGGAGTTTTCACTGAAAGATCTTGGTCCTCTTCATCATTTCCTGGGCATGCATGTTCAACAGTCTGCTTCTGGCATCACTCTCTCTCAGCGCCAGTATATGATTGAGATACTTGAGCAAGCTGGTATGAGTGACTGCAAACCCTGTACAACCCCTTTTGATATCAACCCCAAACTTTCAGCTGATGGTGACCCTCTCTCAGATCCCACGGAATTCTGTAGTCTTGTAGGCGCATTATAGTACCTCACTTTCACCCGTCCGGATATTACGTATGCTGTTCAACAAGTCTGTCTCCACATGCACGATCCTCGGGAACCCCATTTGGCAGCCCTCAAGCGTATCATGCGCTATGTCCGAGGCACTCTTCAGTTGGGCCTTCACCTCAGCCCCTCTTCGCAAATGGAACTTGTGGTTTACTCTGATGCTGATTGGGCTGGCTATCCAAACACTAGGAGGTCTACTTCTGGTTATGCTGTCTTCCTCGGTGCTAACCTCGTCTCTTGGTCCTCCAAGCGCCAAAACACGGTCTCACGCTCCAGTGACGAAGCTGAGTACCACGCTGTTGCCAATGCAGTTGCTAAAGTATCCTGGTTACGTCAGTTGTTGATAGAACTTCATGTTCCTCTCCCCAAGACCTCATTGGTATATTGTGACAACATCAGTGCTGTTTATATGTCCTCCAATCATGTTCAGCATTAGTGTACTAAGCATGTGGAAATTGATCTTCACTTCGTCCGAGAAAAGGTTGCACTTGGTGTTGTTCGCGTGCTACATGTCCCAACGACTTCCCAGTTTGCCGACATCTTCACCAAAGGCTTACCGTCAGCAGTTTTCACTGAATTTTGGACCAGTCTTAACGTTCGCTCCACGGACGCTAACACTGCGGGGGGGGTGTTAGAAAGTGTATCACGGCTGTCGCCTGACAGATATGTCGGTCGCCCTGTATGGAAGTGCTGTCTCTGATATAGATAGAGAGGATTAGGGGAGGATCTCAATCCCTCTAATTGAGGATCTGATTCTAGTCTCAATCCCTCTGATTGAGGATCTGATTATAGTCTAGATCTTTCCTTAGGTGTAGAAGGATTCCTTTTACCTCTCACCTTCCTCCCCTATATATACTTGTACATGTACTGTCTATCATCATCAATACAAACACATGCTTCCATCTCACTCACACGCTCCAAACCCCAATGGGCAGCTGATGTGGCACGCACCGGACAATGAACAATGCCATGTCCGGTGCACCACCGGACTGTCTAGTGTGCCATCGACAACAACAGCTAGAATAGTGGTTGAGGCTATAAATACCCCCAACCATAGTCATCCAAGTTTTCTGAACTCAACATTCAATACAAGAGCAAAAAGGCTACACTCCAAGACACAATCAATAGATCAAAACCTCTCCAAGCCTCCAAATCAACTCAATTGCTTAGTGACTTGAGAGAGGGTGTTTTGTGTTTTTTGTTGCTCTTGTTGATTGGATTGCTTTCTCCTTCTCATTCTTATTCTTCTAAATGTATTGTAAAGCTAGCAAGAGACACCTAAGTGTGTGGTGATCCTTGAGGGGTCTTAGTGACCCAAGTGATTAAGGAGAAGCCTCGACCGTTCTATGTGACCGATTGAGAGAGGGAAAGGGTTGGAATAGACCCGACCTTTGTGGCCTCCTCAATGGGGACTAGGTTCTTTGGAATCGAACCTCGGTAAACAAATCATTGTGTTCATTTTTGTTGATCTCCATTCGATTTGTTTATCCCCTCTCCTCTCTCTAAAAGTTTCCTTGCTCATATTGATTTGAGTTGGCTCCCAAAGTTATCCGCATTGATTGAGCAACTCATAGCAAGGAGAACTATCTTCCGCACTTCGAATTAAATCTAACGCTAACCCCGAGCATAGTATGTGTTCAAAGTTTATAATTTTTCAGGTTTCACCTATTCACCCCCCCCCCCCCCTCTAGGCGACTTTCAATATCAAAACTAGTGAGCAAAGAGTTGTTAAATTGGGTGCGAAAGGAGAAAAGAAGAAGAATCGAAAGTGCCAAAAGTGTGGTATTGCTGAAGGACACAATAGTCGCACATGTCTATCTGTGGAGGAGAATAGGGTTAAATTGGCTAGCCTTACTGATAGAAAAAGAGGACGTCCGCCTGGGTCTAGAAACAAGAATTCAATGATGGCCCCTCAGTGGAATGAGACATCGACTTCAAAGAAGCATAAACCGGTTGATTCTGGAGACCATGGATCCAATGACAATTATGTGACTGGATTGTGAAACATACATGCAAAATTTTATATCTGATTATATGAATATGTTATGATCATGGTACTATATAATGATTATTTGTGTTAAAAGCTCATTGTATGGACTATACCTAGTAATACAAAGTAATTAAGGTGAACATAAAAAGTTTAATATGAATAAATGACAATACTAGTATATTTAGAGTATATTTTTCTGTGATTAACTAAGAAGGAGTGATTGTTTGGATAATAGATTCATGGGTTTCCTCTTTGTAAAGAAAATGGACTCCGGGTCATTTGGCTCAATAGGTTTTGGTGTTTGATGATCAATGCAACCTATGGACTAATGTGTTTGCTAGTGTTTATATTTGTAGTTCACAGGATGCGAAGAGGATTGGACTAAGGCAATAAGGATACAACACCTCAAAAGATGACATAAATAGAAGCATAGAAGTCCAAGACTCAAGAACAAAAGAAGCCTAAAAGAATCAGCAAAGAAATCCAAGAGAAGACAGTCAGCCAACGCCTAGTGGCGCACCGGACAGTGAACAGTAACTGTCTGTTGTGCACCGGACTATCCGGTGGGACAATCAGACAGTTTGCGCAGAGGGGCCCGCAGACACTCACCCTCGGGCTGTAGCACCGGACTGTCCGGTGTGTACTGAACAGTCTGGGTAACGGTTGGATACAACGTTCGACTGCTACAGACCACAACAGTCGGCTGACGTGGCATGCACCGGACAGTAAAAGTGCCCTGTCCGGTGTGCACTGGACTGTCCAGTGCACCCGTCGACAGAAAGCTGTTGCTTTCTGTCCAACGGCTAGAAATGGGGTTGGGGCCTATAAATACCACCCAACCGTCCATTTCATAGTGTGGGAGCCCAAGCAACATTCTAAGTCATAGCATAAACAATTTCAAGTGCTCATACACCCAAGTGCTTAATAGAATCACTCGGTGATTAGCGTAGGTGCTTTGCGAAGTGCTTAGGTTAGTTAGACCGCTTTAGCACTTGCTCTAGGTGAATCCTAGTTAGTTGAGTGAGTTTAGATAAACCACCAACCCCTTGGCTCTTATGTGAGCCAGTGTAATTGTACCGAGTGGGGCAAGAATCTTGCGAGACCGTGACAACCGCGTTTGTGTCACGACCGCCACCGTGTACTGGAGGGAACGAGGCCCGCAACGTTTTTAGCCAGAAGTTCGATAGTGGAGACGGCAGGGAGCGTCCGAGAGGAGCCGGAATCAGAGCACCACTTGCGCGTGGAGAAGGCCCACGGCCGAGGTGCTTGGCCCTCGCATAGGCTTCCCTTTGTGTAGGGCACCAACGAGGATTAATCGGATCTTGCGTGGTTCCGGATACCTCGGTAAAAATACCGGCGTCATCCACGAGAGTTTGCATCTCTACCTTGCTCTTTAATTTCCGCATTTATATTAAGTATTTAAGTTTCAATCTTGTCTTTATTCTTATATAGTGTAGATTGAAACTTAGCCATTGCGATAGAGATAGAAACACTTAGACAAAACCTAGTTTGCACATTCTAGTTTGATTATTTGCATAGGTTTTGCTCTAGGGATTTATTTGTGGCCTAGTTTAGTGAAAGTTTTAGAAGTCCTAATTCACCCCCCCTCTTAGGCATCACATGTTTCCTTCAATATTATCAGAGCCTGGTTTGGCTCATTTGAAACACTTTAGCTTCACCGCTAAAAGAGCCGACGCTCTTCAGAGAAAGGGTGGATACTCATAGGCCACCACACTTCGACGGCCCTAACTTCCCATATTATAGTGCTAGAATGGCTTGTTACCCAGAGGCCGTTGATTTAGGTGTTTGGAGAGTCACTCGTGACGGGATGAAACTCCCTAAGAATCACGAGAAACCCACCACGAGTGAGGAAAAAGAAATTCATTTAAATGCTAGAGCCAAAAATTGCTTGTATGAATCTCTTAGCATGGATATTTTTAATCAAGTGTTTACATTGAAAACTGCTAATGAGATTTGGCTAAAATTGCATGAGCTCCATGACGGCACATCCAATATCCGTGAGCAAAAACATTGCCTAGTCTTAAATGAGTATAATTCTTTTGCTATGAAGGATAATGAGCTTGTTAGAGATATGTATTCTAGTTTGAATCCAATCATTAATGAGCTCAATTCTATTGGCATAAATAAGCTAGGTGATGCAGACATTGTGAGGAAAATTATCTCCCTGCTACCACAACAAAGATATGGGAGCATCATCACTATTCTTCACAACATGGAGGGCTTGAGTACAATGACCCCGACAATTGTGATTGGGAAAATTGCGTCTTTTGAAATGTCACGAAAAATGTGTCAAGGAGAGGAGCCAACTTCCTCAAGGCCATATGCTTTTGCATGTGATGAAAGGAAGGGTAAAAAGAAGGCTCCCACTCTAAGTTCCTCAAGTGAAGAAGAGGAAGAAGAAGAAAGTGATGATGGTGAAGATGATCAACCATCAACATCATCCTCCGAGGACGAAGAAACAATCCAACGCGTCGGAGAGGTAATGGGGATGGTCCGCAAGATTAATCTAATGGGTGTGCCCCTGCAGGTAGAGGATCTTCTCTTTAATATTGATAGGAAAAAGCAAAGAAAGATAGGATGCTTCGCATGTGGGGAGAAGGGCCACTTCAGGGACAACTATCCAACTATGGTCGAACCCAAAAAGGAGAGGAACAAAGGCAAGGCGCTAACAAGTGTCAAAACTTGGGATGATTCTTCAAGCGAAGATGAACCTCCAAGGACGTGCAGCCACCGGTCCTCATCACGCTCATCACGCAAATGCCTTATGGCAAGAGGTAAAATGAGCATTCCATCCTCTAGTGATGAAAGTAGTAGTGATGATGAAGGTGAGGGAAAGCCCTCCGTAGATAAGCTTGCGGAAGTCGTTAAATTTTTCTAGGATGTTTGTACTAAGCAAAAAGCTCAACTTAAAACCTTGAAAAGTAAGTTGACTAGCTCCCAAAATGATTATAAATGTTTGCTAGAAAAATTTGAAACATTTGCAAATTTGAATTGTGAGCTATCAACTAAAATTGAGCAATAAGAAACTAGTGCTCCATCCACTGCTACCGATGATGGCCTTGTTAAAAGAAATGAAAAACTTAAGGCTAAGTTAGCTAGCTCCCAAAAAGCTATTGAAAATTTGCTAGGGAAAATGGAAATTCTTAGCATACACAATAATGAGCTAACTACTAAGCTAGAGAACATTGGTAGCACCCTAGGGGCATCTTTAGTTGAAATTCCTGAAATTATTAAGAAAGATGCCTCTACTTCTTGCTTTAATTTAATTGATGATTCTAACCCTTGCAACCAAGTTCTTGTTAAGAATATTATTGTAGAAACATGTTTGAATGAGGTTGCAAAGGAAAATGAGCAATTAAGGCAAGAAGTGGCTCGCCTTGGCAAGGCTTTGTATGGCAAGAAAGGCAAAGCCAAACAAATCCAACCTCCACAAGATAACACCACTATGGGAGTGAACATGCATGTGGAGGGTGAAACCGTGATTTGTAGGTTATGTCACAAGGAAGACCATAAGTCTTTCCAATGCAAGGCGATGACTGAGAATAAGCAAAGGCAAAAGCTCGAGCAAAAGCCAACAAGCAAAATCTCCAACACCTACATCAACAAGGTGGACAAAAAGGCTGCTACACCATATTTGATCGAGAAGAAAAGGAATGGAAAGGTGATAGCATTCAAGGCCAACAAGCTTGCCAACAAAGGAAAGGGGGCCAAAACATCTGGATGCCAAAGGAAATAATTTCAACCATAAAAAGCACGAAGAAGGTTTGGATTCCAAAAGGGAAGTGAGTAGTCCGAAGGACAACGGGGAATTTGGAGACTTGGAAAAATTGGGATGTATATCATGGGATACATCATAGTGTATCAAGTTTATTGCCAAGTGGGTTAGTGAATATTTTGGACCCAAATTTCCCCACCCATGACTAAGGTAACTAGATTTATTGTATTTCTCATTTTCAGATATGCGTATCTATTTTCTTGTATCTAGTTTTACCTTTCATGCCTAGTATTTCATTTGGTACTTATTTTAGATTAACAATGCATACATACTAGGTAAATCACATGGTAGGATTGCTTGTTTTCAATTCATAATCTTGAGCAAACCTACATGGTTTAAAATGTTTGATTAAGCACAGCGCATAGCTTATTTAACATCCCTAAGTAAATGACATCAATGATTCAGAAACTTATATCCTACAAATGGTATCATTTAACTTATATGTGTCAAAGCTCAGATTATAGATAATTTGCCCCTTTTGATATCAAATCAAAGTGCATGTCTCCTACAAGTATTCAAAACTTGTATGCACACTTTCAGGGGGAGGTTACTCTATAATCTAAGACTTTGAGACTAATACCTTTTTCAAGTCTATTTCATGTAGTAGTCTCATTGTAAGGAAAATGAAGTCCCCGGAGAAAGACAACAAACTTCCACTGCAAATCTACAAGAATTCTTAGGTCTCACAAGCCTGCCATTGACCTTCAATTGGTCCGAAATTGACTTCCAATTGGTATCTTTGAGACTACATTTACTATCATTTACATGTCTTCTCCAATATTTGATTAGACTATATTTAATATAATATACTTCCCATGTTGTTATACATGCATAAGTTGTTAAATCAGATTCTGTTATCTATGCATAGGGGGAGTTAGTCTAATCAAATCATGCCTTGCACCTCTATTTCTCACATGCTTTTTCCTAAGTAGAAGATCTCTATCAGAGGGAGTTTTTCTTCGTCTCTAAAGGGGGAGAAAATTCTTTCTAAAAGAGAACACTCATTTAGGGGAGTAACAATTTAGTGCTTCAACTGGTATTAATTGATAAATCCTTTATGAGGGCAAGTCCTTTTTGCTTCCTACATGCTTTTAATGTCTTCCTTTTCGGTGGTTGATGCCAAAGAGGGAGAAGTTGTAGGGACCAAAGCAATAAAATGTTATCAAACACCACAAATTAAAAAAATTATTCTTCAAGTGGTTTTGGTTCTTTGGTCTAAAATAGGAAGTAAGTGAATTATGGAGTTAGGGGGAGGCTTAAGTCCATAATCTCACTCTATGGGAACAATCATGCATCCTAGCAAGTAGATTGAATATTTTTCATTCAAATGTTTGTTATATTTGCTTACTTTGGTTGTGTTGTCATCAATCACCAAAACGGGGGACATTGTAAGGAAAATGGACCCCGGGTCATTTGGCTCAATAGGTTTTGGTGTTTGATGATCAACGCAACCTATGGACTAATGTGTTTGCTAGTATTTATATTTGTAGTTCACAGGATGCGAAGAGTATTGGACTAAGGCAATGAGGATACAACACCTCAAAAGAAGACATAAATATAAGCATAGAAGTCCAAGGCTCAAGAACAAAAGAAGCCCAAAAGAATCAGCAAAAATATCAAAGAGAAGGAAAGTCAGCCAGCGCCTGGTGGCGCACCGGACATTGAACAGTAACTGTCCGGTGGGACAACCGGATAGTCTGAGCAGAGGGGCCCGCAGACAGGCACCCTAAGGCTGTAGCACCGAACAGTCTAGGTAACAGTCGGATCCAATGGTCGACTGCTGTTGGAGTTTCGACCCCGGGGGGGTCCCTGGATCGACGAGTAAATTGTCGCTACGTGTCCCAGCCCAGATGGGTCGGCGCGAGATGGAACACAAGGGGGAAAAAGGGGAACCGCGGCTCGTGTTATCCTGCGCCCAGGGCGGATGCGCTTACAGTAGGGGGTTACAAGCGTTCGCGAGAGAGGGAGAGAGCCTGTTCGTCAGCCCGTCCTCCCGCGCGGCCACCTTTTCGTACGAGGGCCCTAGACCTTCCTTTTATAGATGTAAGGAGAGGGCCTAGGTGTACAATGGGGGGTGTAGCAACGTGCTAACATGTCCGGCAGAGGGGAGCCAGAGCCCTATGTACATGCCGACGTGGCTGTCGGAGAGGTGTTAGTGCCCTGTTCATATGATGTCGTGGCCGTCGGAGGAGCGCTTGAGCCCTGTAGAAGCACAGCTGTCGGGGCTATCGGGACCTTGCTAACATCTCCTTGCTTCCGTAAGGGGCTGAGAACCGCTGTCGCCATGGGAGCACGCGGGGTGCCATCATTACTCCTTTACCGGGGCGAGCCAGATGGGACGCCGGTCTTGTTCCCCGTAGCCTGAGCTAGCTAGGGGTAGGGTAATGATGTGCCCCCTGTAACGTGGTCGGTCCGAGCCCAAGGTCGGGCGAGGCGGTGACTCCTCCGAGGTCGAGGCTGAGTCCGGGCCCCTGGGGTCGGGCAAGGCGGAGACCGTCTTCCGGGGTCGAGGTTGAGTCCGAGCCCTGGGGTCGGGCGAGACAGAGACCGTCTTCCGAGGTCGAGGTTGAGTCCGAGCCCTGGGGTCGGGCGAGGCGGAGACCGTCTTCCGGGGTCGAGGTTGAGTCCGAGCCCTAGGGTCGGGCGAGGCGGAGCTTCCTATGGCGCCTGAGGCTGGACTCGGCTGCTGTCAGCCTCACCCTGGCGGGTGGCACAGCAGTCGGAGCAGGGCAGTCGGCGTTGTTTTCCTGTCAGGTCAGTCAGTGGAGGGGCGAAATGACTGTGGTCACTTCGGCCCTATTGACTAAGGAACTCACGTCAGGATAAGGTGTCAGGTGATCCTTGCAATGAATGCTCCTGCGATATGGTCGGTTGGCGTGGCGATCTGGCCAAGGTTGCTTCACTGCGAAGCTTGCCCGAGCTGGGCCTCGGACGAGCCGAAGGTGCGCCCGTTGCTTGATGAGGCCCTCTGGCGAGGCGTGAATCCACCTGGGTCTACTGTTCCTGCCCGAGGATGGGCTCGGGCGAGGCTAGACCGTGTCCCTTGAGTGGACGGAGCTTTGACCTGTATTGCGCCCTTCAGGCCTTTGCAACTTGTGCTGATGGTGGTTACTAGCCGAGTTTAGGAGTCTTGGGGGTACCCCTAATTATGGTCCCCGACAGTAGCCCCTGAGCCTCAAAGGGAGTGTTGGTACTCGCTTGGAGGCTTTATCGCACTTTTTTGCAAGGGGACCGGCCTTTCTCGGTTACATTCTGTTCCGGTGGGTGCACGCGAGCGCACTCGCCGGGTGTAGCCCCTGAGGCCTCGGAGGAGTGGTTTGACTCCTCCGAGGTCTTAGTGCCTTGCGTGACGCCTCGGGTGGTCTGGTTGTTCCCTCATGCGATCGGATCGTAGCCCGGGTGCATGGTCAGGTTCCGAGTTCTCGGGCTGGTATGTTGACACTGTCAACGGTTTGGCCGGCGCCGGGTTTTGCGAGAGCAGCCCTCGAGCCTCTACACAGAGCGAGAGGACGGTCAAGGGCTGACTCGGCTTTTATCATACGCCCATTCGTCGCCTTTCCGCAAGGAGGAGAGGGGGGAGCTATGGCGGAACTGCCCGAATTATTCCAAGTTAAGTGCCTGAGCCCTGCCTTAGAGGCTAGACCACACTTAAATGGGAATAATCCGTCAATCCCTCGGATCTAGTCCGACACGGCCACTGACAGGATCAAGTACCACAATCTCACTCGAAGGTGAGTCACAGAGCAAATACAATAAAGCATAAAACCATACATGAAGGAGTATTAAATTATTACATCACCATCGGAGTTTTGCAAAAATAGTCATCATTGTTCGAAGTGCAGCTGAATAAAACTAACGGTAAATAAACAGAGAGATGGGGAAGCCTGTCCCATCACTCCTCATGCTCCTCCTCGGCCGAGGTAGGGTCCCACTCGACAGTCCAGCCCGGTGGCAAGATGGACGGCCAAGTCACTCCGGCAACCATGTCCTCCAAGGAACCTGTAAAATTATGCCACAAGCAAGGCTGAGTATACTAATACTCAGCTAGACTTACCCGGTGTGAGGAGTCTACTCCTCTACCTCTAGACATGCAGTTGTTTGGCTGTGGGGTTTGGTTGCCAAAAGCACTAGCTGAGTTTCTAAGTCATGTTTTAACTTTGTCAATTTAAGTGTGACTCTCTTAAGGCTAAAAGTGTACTATCTACTCATACATAGTAGCAAGCATTATTAGCAATCAACATCTTATATCAACTCATCATATTTCCACTTGTTACTCAATGCAGTACAATGGATCAAGCAGTCTCATTAGCTGCGAGAAGCAGATGATTCGAATCGAGTTTTTATCCTTGCAAGGTAAACCTAAACACACGACATGTAGGGGCACTCCGTCCCCACACACATCAACCGTCCCCATCGATTCCCTGACAACAGATCAGGGCTCACCGCCTTGGCGTACAATGCCTCACTGACCCCGACTGCCGTCGTGCAGTGACCGCACTTGTACCCTCCATAACCGGAATGGGAGACCACGTCTCAGGTCGCGTGAGGGGTAAAGTCTGCGGGCAGGTTCACTCAGGTACTAGGCTTACCGATTTACCATATTTCTTGGTATGTGTTTAGTACGTTCAAACGCTTGACACAGGTATCCGCACGTTAATCCTTATTCCATTTTCCCATCTCGTAGACAACCAATCCCCATGGATTGTTGTCTACCACTAGTATCATAATAGTAAGAAGGTGGGTACAACCAAATCCTGATCTCGCGCGAGTGCTAGAAAAATCACTTGTCTTCTACCGAGATCCTAATTAAATAAAGCAACTGCTCGACCTATCATACTAGTGTTCATCTCAAAAGGATTCCTGAAATCATGAAACTAGGGTTTCAAACAATTCCTACACCTAAGTGCACAATCAATCCTACAATCATTAAGTGAAGTAAAATAGCATAAATAACAGGTTATGCATAAACCGGGGCTTGCCTTCCAAAGCAGTGGTAGGCAGGTCCTCTGGTGCAGTCTCTGGTGCTGGATCTGGGACTACCTCCTGAGCAGCTCCTTGCTCCGGCACGAGGACGTACTCTCCATCAGCGAGGTTACAGTCTATCGAAATGTAATGAACATGTATGTCATGATTATGCAGGATTTAATAACATTATGCTAAAGAAGAAAACTAAGTTAAGGAATAACTTAGGGTTTCTTGGTCATGCGGGGCTTCCAGTGGGTTATGCTTATTACTTTTTAGGCTTAGGTTTTTATTGAGGATAAACATAGTGGATTTGTATTGTCTTTATACATTTCAGTGGACAATTTACCAGGGTTTTAGGATGACACTAATTACCATTATTCATTTTCCTTTCTTTAATTTTCATTTATGAATTCTAGTGGGGTTTTGAACTACAACAGTAGGTTAACCTTCTCCAAAAATTCTGTAAAAATTACAGTGGGTTGCCATTGGTTACTATAGTACCTTCTAGGAAGTTGAGGTTCAAAATAAAAAGGCTATGCTTAAGACAAAATAATAAAAGTTGGGTAAATGGGCCACTTTGTACTACAACTCTTAATTAGAGGTTGGGTCTGTCTTAAAGGTTATTTTTGTTGGCATCTAACAGTAATATTAGGCTTCTGTGCCAAAAACCACAGAAGGCTAAGGGGTGGTTATTTAGTTATGATTTTCTAAAGGTTAATGTCAAAAAGGCACTTTCTACTACATTGTTATTTGAAAAATGTCAAACAGCAGATTTCATATTTTTCCTAGGTTCTTAATAACAAAACATTAACTATCCCAAGGGTGGGGGTGTTTTCACCTTGGGGTTATTTTTGTAGGGGTTTTCTAAGTTATTCTTGTTTTATTCAATTAAAAGGTATCCTACTTATTTTATACTAAACCAGGGTATGATAGATTTTTCCAGTGAACTATATTGAATAAGTATCCTAACAAAAATAGGGGTGCCCTCTGGTTCATTATTTAAATCACATTTTCTATTTTTCTTAACCTTAAGCATTTTGCAAAATAAGGGGCAAAAACTAACTTAATGGGGTGGACAGAGAGGTTTAACATTTTTAAACAGGTCAGTAGGTAGATATAAACTTCTCCAAATTTTTCTAACCCTAGTCAAATAGTACAACTATTCTTCTTTCTATTATTGAGCTTTTGGCTAAAACTATAATTAAATCAGAACCTTAAGGTTTTCTATAGTACCTAGGGGTTTTATATTTTTCTTAAGTAGGTCACATTAATTAGAGTCAGGCAAAATTGGTTTGACCAAATTTGGATGAACTAAACAGAAGTTATGAGTTTTTAAAGTTTCTGTTCAAATTAAAACAGATTTAATAAGAGTTTCCTGGAAAAACAGTTTACACCGAGGTCCCTGGGTTTAAACTAAATCAATCCACACAAATCTACCCCTGCGCCACTATTCCCCTGGGTCGCTGACAGTTCAAAAAGCCCCCTGACCTTCTCTTCCTCTCACCCGCAGTCCTTCCCCCAATGTAAACAGTACCCGCGGGAAAGAAAAGGGTGGTGCGGCTTACCGGCGGCGAGATAGGTCCGGCGAAGGGCAGGGTCGGCTCGGGGAGGCTCTGGCGGTCACAGCGAGGTGCGGCTCGGCGGCGGGGATGGCCGGAATCGCTCGGTCCACGCGTGCAGGCGGGTGTTCTCGTCGGCGGCGAGTGTACCGGCCAAACCACGGCGATCTGGTTCAATCCAAGGGCACGGTGAGCTTCACGGGGTAACGTAGTGACCGTGTGCACAAGGAATCGGAAAATGGTTGAGTGGATTACCCGGTCCACGTACTCCGGCGGGGTTGAGAACTCCGGCGACCGTGGACTGGCCTCTCCGGCGAAGCAGGCTTCGATTCCTCGCTCGGGTGTGCTTACTCGTCTCAGAGGGTTGGATGGGGCTGAGGAAAGCTGGACTGGCCGGTCTACAGCGGCAGTGGCTCGGGTGGCCGCGGACACGCCGCGCACGGGCAAACGGCGGTGAACTGAGCTCCGGTGAGGTTTGAGCGTGCGCGGAAGAGTTTAGCCAACGCCTGGGTAGGCTTTATAGGCGCGGGCGCGGGACAGGGCGTCGGCTGGCCGTTGGCGCGACGCGGGGCGCGCGCGGGCGTGCTCTGGCGCACACAGAGCGCGTCGAACATGTGGAGCTTTCATTCTGCCCGTGTTCCATAGCTCACCCAAGTCGCAAACGTGCGAATCTTGGCAAAAATCCGGCGTGAGTCTTTTCCTGGCACCTAGGGCTGTCTCTCATCCGTGAGTTGCCATGGCAGATACGGCCTAGGTAGGGAGATCTCTGGTCGCCAATTCGGGTGTGTCACACTGCCCACTTCGCGACAAAAACTATGTCAAGGCATGTTAAACGTCCAAGTCTCTGGCTCAGCTTTTTCCAGTGGGTGCCTTGGGTGGTATGCCACATTTTTGGTATAGAACATAGGTGGGTTTGATGCCAGCTTCGAGGTGAACACGACTGATCTTTAGTGTAGGTGTAGTTTTTAACTTAGAGAGAAATAGAGAGCTCTAGCTCTCTCTCCACTTGGAGATTTGAATTGGGGTTTCTCCAGGGGTCTTTTTGCAATATTTCCTTCCCCTAATTGCTGATTATAAGGTTACTTAAGGTTTGGTTAAAGATTACTCATGTTTTGCACATTTGCTCACTCTCTTTCCCCTCTTATCCATGGTTTTGGGAGATAGGGTTTAAGAGAGGTCTAGGGTTCTTTCCCCCCTCTTATCCAAGGTAGTAAGTGTACAAAGATTTGAGTAATACTTCTTAAGAAGTTAACAAACCTTGATTAACACATGATCTCCAAAGTTCTTATGTGCTTCCTTAAGTCTCTACCACATGTGATCACAGTCCTTAGTACAAAGGTGTCCTAGCCATGGTAACACTTGAGGTGTTACAGCCCTCCCCCCTTAAAAGAATCTCGCCCCGAGATTTTAGGTAGAGTCCCTTGAAGGGGTGCTTGAAGGTGTGTTGGTGCTATTCTTTCTTTATACTCAAGTTTCTCTTGTTAACTGCTCTTCGAATGTCATTCTCTTTGCAACTTCAAAAGGAAGCCCTTTTTAAGTTAAATCCATAACTTAGACTATCCTTGTTATCTAAGTTTTCCTTATAATTGAATTCAAAGGGCAGGTGGGGGTGGGGTTCTGGGGTTACGTACCGACTTCTTTGGGCAGAAAGTCGGGGAAGCGAGAGCGTAGAAAATCCTCAGTCTCCCATGTAGCTTCTTCTGCTGAATGGTGACTCCATTGAACCTTATACATTCTAACCGACCTTGCCCGAGTTGATCTCTCCTTTTGGTCCAATACCTTGACGGGGTACTCTTGGTAGGACAAGTCTGGTTCTATCTCAATATCTGGTTCTGGTAGCACTTCAGTGGGTAGACGAACACATCTCCGAAGCTGAGATACATGGAACACGTTGTGAACTGCTGACATGTGAGGTGGTAATTCCAATTGGTAGGCCACGGGTCCACAACTTGCTTTGATCTCATAGGGTCCAATGTAGCGAGGAGCTAACTTGCCCTTGATCCCGAATCTCTGGACACCCTTGGTGGGTGACACCTTAAGATACACATGATCTCCCACCTCAAACTGTAGAGGCTTCCGCCTCTTGTCATGATAGTTCTTTTGCCTGGCCTGAGCAGCTTCTAAGTTCTTGGTAATAACCCTGACCTTTGCCTCTGCCTCAAGTACCAAGTCTAGCCCAAAAATTCCCCTCTCTCCTGCTTGAGACCAATTCAGCGGGGTCCTACACCTTCTCCCATATAAGGCTTCAAAAGGTGCCATCTTCAGACTGGACTGATAACTGTTATTGTAAGAAAACTCTGCCAAGGAAAGACACTTGTCCCAATCCTTTCCGTAGTGTAGTGCACATGCCCGCAACATGTCTTCCAGAATCTGATTCACCCTTTTCGGTCTGACCATCTGTTTGGGGGTGGTATGCTGAGCTTCGGATGACATGGGTCCCAAGTGATTCTTGCAATTGTTCCCAAAATCGTGCCACAAACAGTGCTCCTCTGTCAGATATGATGGTCTTTGGAATACCATGCAATCGCACTATTTGATCAACATAAGTTTCTGCATACTTCTCTGCCTTGTGGGTGGTGTGCACTGGCAAGAAATGAGCGGTCTTGGTCAACCTGTCCACGATAACCCAAATAGAATCATGGTGCCTGGAGGTATTGGGCAATCCCACTATAAAGTCCATGCAAATGTCCTCCCATTTCCAAGATGGTATGGAGAGGGGTTGCAAAGGACCTGCTGTCTTCAAGTGACTGGCCTTGATTCTCTGGCAGGTGTCACACTCGGATATGTACTTGGCAATTTCCCTCTTCATTCTGGTCCACCAATATAAAGATCTGAGATCATGGTACATCTTGTTGCTACCAGGGTGCATGGAGAATTTGGAAAGGTGAGCTTCATCTAGTATCTTCTTTCTGAGCTCAGGGTCCTTGGGAACAACCAATCGGTCTCCAAACCATAAAATTCCCTTGTTGTCCTGACGGAAGCACTTGTATTTCTCTGCCTTTTGCTTGACCATTTCCTTAATCATTTGAACACCCTTATCCTCAATCTGTGCCCTCACTATTTGCTCTTGCAATGTGGGTTCCACCGAGATATAACTTAAGTCACCTGGAGAAACAACTTCCAGGTTCAGCTTGCACAGCTCATCGCACAGGGTGGTAACTCTTGCATCCATGCTCATACAATTGCACTGGGCCTTTCTGCTCAAGGCATCTGCCACAACATTGGCTTTGCCAGGATGGTAATGCACTTCCAAATCATAGTCCTTGATTAACTCCAACCATCTCCTTTGCCTCATGTTCAGATCTGCCTGAGTGAAGATGTATTTGAGACTCTTGTGATCAGTGTAGATGTTACAGTGAGCTCCCATCAAGTAGTGTCTCCATATCTTAAGAGCATGAACCACAGCTGCCAATTCCAGATCATGTGTAGGGTAGTTCTGCTCATGGGGTCTGAGTGCTCGGGAAGCATAAGCAATGACTTTGTTCTCTTGCATCAAGACACACCCCAATCCTGTACCAGAAGCATCACAATAAACTTCAAATGGCTTGGTGTTGTCAGGTTGAGCCAGCACTGGGGCTGTTGTCAAATGCTGCCTCAAAGTATGAAAGGCATCTTCACACTTTTGGCTCCAATCATACTTGACTCCTTTTTTCAACAGTTTCGTCATTGGTTTGGCAATCCTGGAGAAATCCAGAATAAATCGTCGATAATACCCTGCCAATCCCAGAAAACTCCGAATTTGCTTCACTGTAGTCGGAGGTTTCCAATCCATCACCTCCTGCACCTTCTCAGGATCAACTGATATGCCATCCTGAGAAATTGTGTGACCCAAGAATTTAATCTCCTTCAGCCAGAATTCGCATTTAGATAACTTAGCATATAACTGATGGTCACGCAGTCTCTGAAGTACAGTATGCAAATGTTTGGTGTGCTCGGCTTCATTCTTGGAATAGACCAGAATATCATCAATGAAGACGACCACGAACTTGTCTAACTCTGGCATAAATACTGAGTTCATCAGGTACATGAAATAAGCCGGGGCATTGGTCAGCCCAAAAGACATCACCAAGAACTCATACAGTCCATATCTGGTAGAGAAAGCCGTCTTAGGAATATCGCTGGCACGGATCTTGATCTGATGGTAACCTGAGCGAAGATCTATCTTGGAGAATACCTTGGCTCCCACCAACTGATCGAACAGAACATCAATGCGGGGTAGCGGGTATTTGTTCTTGATAGTCACCGCATTGAGAGGGCGGTAGTCAACACACATCCTCAAACTCTCATCCTTTTTCTTCACAAACAAAGCTGGACATCCCCATGGTGAAGTACTTGGGCGAATGAACCCCTTATCTAACAACTCTTGCAATTGCTTTTTCAGTTCTGCCAATTCTGCGGGAGGCATCCTATAGGGTCTCTTGGAGATAGGAGCAGTCCCGGGTTGCAATTCGATTGCGAACTCAATGTCTCGGTCAGGTGGCATCCCTAGCAATTCGTCCGGAAACACATCCGGGTAGTCACGGACCACCGGAATCTTTTCTACTGGGGATTCTATCATAACAAAGGCACAAGAACAGGTGCATCCCTGGTCAGGCAGATATAGTGTGGTTTCCCCACAAGTTGGTGAGTGCACCTCAATGGCCATGGCTGCAATATCAATAACTGCTTGGTGCCTGGTTAACCAGTCAGTTCCCAATATAATATCCACGCTATCCAACCCTAAAATGAGGAGGGTGGTTTTAATTACAAGGCTACCAAACTTTATGGGCACATGCCTGTTGACTTGATAGGTGGCAACCCTGCCTCCTGGTGTTGAAATTGTGATACCCCCATTGGTGTGGTGAAAAGGCAACTGGCACTTCGCACTAAATTTGGCACTGATAAAGCTATGCGACGCACCAGAATCAAAAAGAATAATAGCAGGATAATTTAAAACTGTAAAGATACCAGTCATGACGGGTGCTCCCTCGGGAATATCAGCCACGGTGGTGAAGTTTAGCCTGCCCTGCCTCACTTGCACCTTCTGTCTCTTGCCTTGGTTCTGATTGACATTCTGCCCCTGCCTCTGCTGGTTCCTGGGGCAATTCTTGGCATAATGCCCGGTGTTGCCACACGTGAAACACCTGTTGTCATTTGTCTGGCGGTACTGTTGCTGCTGCTGATTGGCCCTCTGAGCTGGAAACTGGGTGCGGTTGGGTGCCTGCTGCTGCTGCTGCTGTGGTCGGATCACCCATCTTCCTTGCTGCTACTGGGGTCCCCTGTTCTGTGTGTCGGACACAATCCTGAAGCGCTGTGGCTGAGCTGAGGGTCCTGCCACAGGGGTCTTCCTCTTCTTTTCTGCTTGTCGAGCGGTAATGCAGTCCTCCTGGGAGATAGCCATGTTGACCAACTCATTGTAGCTGTTGGCCCTGACGATGTTGAGACGATCACGGAGCTTAGTGCTGAGCCCCCTTCTGAACCTGTCTCTCTTCTTCTCATCTGTATCTGCATGATATCCAGCATACTGGCACAAGTCATTAAAAGCCTGGGCATACTGCAACACTGTCCTGTTGCCCTGAGTGAGTGCCAAAAACTCGTTGAGCTTCCGGTCCATAATCCCGGCTGGTATGTGGTGTCCCCTGAAAGCTGCCTTGAACTCCCTCCATTCCACCTCTCGATCCTCTGGCTACATGGCAAGAAAATGGTCCCACCAAGTCCTTGCGGGTCCACGAAGCTGCTGGGTGGCGAACCTGACTTTAGTGTCTTCTGAGCAAGCTCCATGGAGCAGCGGAAATTTGGATTCCACCACTCGCAACCACACATCTGCATCCAGTGGGTCTTCTGCCCTTGTGAATCAATGGAGGCTGGGTGCTAAGGAAATCCTGGTAGGTAGCTGCCGCGGGGTGACGCTGATGGTCTCCACCACCATAGTGCTGAGGTGGTGGCTAACGCTGAGCTAGTTGCCTCAAGATCTCATTCTGTTGAGCCATTAGCTCCTGCAGAGTGGGAGGCGGTGGCGGCGGTGGAGGAACGCGCTCATTCTGGCCACGACGCTGCCTCCCGGCCATCTAAAAACCAACATACATACTTAACACCATATCTCCAAGTTCAGGATTTTAATCGTGGCAAAAAGAGTCGAAAGCAAAAGGATAGACTCCAACTTCAACAAAAGGATTTAAAAAGGCATAAATTTTTCCTTCCAAATCTAAAACTGATAATAGCATCCATCAAACATGCTTCCAAGAGAGTTTATCATGATTACATCATTTGTCCCAAAAAAGACTCAACTCTATCTAGCCTAGTACCCCAAGGGTGCAAAAGCTAAGCTAGCTGCGAGGAGTTGTACCATCCGACTTCTAACTCTGTCCCGAACACCTAGTGAGCGAACGAGGCAACACTCGACTCGGGGGAAGGTGGTCTCCCTGAGCCAGCAGTGTCCACACTAGAGGCAGGCTCCTCTCCTCCCTCGATGTCGACGTCCTCATTGGCCTCCATGTCCTGGATCTCCTGATGATGCATATCCAGGTGCTCATTAGCCTCGGTAAGCTGCTGCTGGGTGTTAATGAGCTGATCCTCGAGAACCTCAATGGTGTTCTCCCTGGTGCCCACTAGTTCCTCCAACTCTTGGATATCAGTGGATAGCTGCTCCACCTGCAAGTCCTTCTCCACCATTTCAGTGGACAAATCCACCACGAGCTCCTCTCTATTGTCCAAAGCAATCTTTGTTGCTTCCAGTAGTGCCATCAGATGGGACATCGCCTCACCGCGCATCACTTGCAGACGGTACAGAGCATTCATGCACCGTACGGTCAAGTGCGCAGTCTGTCCTGGGTAGATGGCCTAGATATCCTTGGCATGCTCCACCCTATCCTTCCACATTGGGTCGTCCTCCCTTTCGGCGGGGAACAAGCCAATGGGGTGGGTAGCCAGCTCCAAAGGATGGAATCTGCAAAAAGTGGTCAACCCATGCAGAGCGATCGCCTCGATCGTGTCCTCAGCTCGGTATCCAAAAGACTCGGAGTCTAATGAGCGCCAGCCTGGCTACAGGGGATGAGGCTCCAAGGTCATCCTCACCCTACAACGGGGCACTCGGTGCTTCTCGAACTGCTGTACCGCGTACTGAGGGGGTGTCGTGTATCCGGCCCCCTGAAGTACCTCCCACAAAATGCGGGGAAAGCCCTCTCGTGCAAGCCCGTCAGTGTGGGACAGTGCATTTCCGTCCTCTGAGGATCCGTGGGAAGTCATCTGTGTACGGTTAAGCGTAAGTAAAAGAAAAAGAATTACAAAAAGAACAAGGAAAACAAAACTCGGCCTTTCTCTAGTTAAATAAAAAGGTACTGGGGTACTTAGTTGGTCATCATTTTGTAATTAGGTCCTTTCTTAACTTTTCATTTGTTTAATTTTAAGAATGCATGCATGCTCGTCCTGAACGACCTCACAACAAGATGAAAGGAATAGGGAAGAACTCCCATCTTGTAAATGTGGCCTGTAGGGCCTAATCACTTAGCAACCTAGCTACCCTTCTATCATCCTAAGGCTTCACGTCCTAGGTCTATCCTGCTTGTCCTATTATCTATCCAACATTGTTTCTATCAAGTTTTATTTTGGAAAAAGATGGTATTTATATTTTATTGATTCCTCTGTGGTGGTACAAGCTCTGATACCAGCTGTGGCGGAACTGCCCGAATTATTCCAAGTTAAGTGCCTGAGCCCTGCCTTAGAGGCTAGACCACACTTAAATGGGAATAATCCGTCAATCCCTCGGATCTAGTCCGACACGGCCACTGACAGGATCAAGTACCACAATCTCACTCGAAGGTGAGTCACAGAGCAAATACAATAAAGCATAAAACCATACATGAAGGAGTATTAAATTATTACATCACCATCGGAGTTTTGCAAAAATAGTCATCATTGTTCGAAGTGCAGTGGAATAAAACTAACGGTAAATAAACAGAGAGATGGGGAAGCCTGTCCCATCACTCCTCATGCTCCTCCTCGGCTGAGGTAGGGTCCCACTCGACAGTCCAGCCCGGTGGCAAGATGGACGGCCAAGTCACTCCGACAACCATGTCCTCCAAGGAACCTGTAAAATTATGCCACAAGCAAGGCTGAGTATACTAATACTCAGCTAGACTTACCCGGTGTGAGGAGTCTACTCCTCTACCTCTAGACATGCAGTTGTTTGGCTGTGGGGTTTGGTTGCCAAAAGCACTAGCTGAGTTTCTAAGTCATGTTTTAACTTTGTCAATTTAAGTGTGACTCTCTTAAGGCTAAAAGTGTACTATCTACTCATACATAGTAGCAAGCATTATTAGCAATCAACATCTTATATCAACTCATCATATTTCCACTTGTTACTCAATGCAGTACAATGGATCAAGCAGTCTCATTAGCTGCGAGAAGCAGATGATTCGAATCGAGTTTTTATCCTTGCAAGGTAAACCTAAACACACGACATGTAGGGGCACTCCGTCCCCACACACATCAACCGTCCCCATCGATTCCCTGACAACAGATCAGGGCTCACCGCCTTGGCGTACAATGCCTCACTGACCCCGACTGCCGTCGTGCAGTGACCGCACTTGTACCCACCATAACCGGAATGGGAGACCAGGTCTCAGGTCGCGTGAGGGGTAAAGTCTGCGGGCAGGTTCACTCAGGTACTAGGCTTACCGATTTACCATATTTCTTGGTATGTGTTTAGTACGTTCAAACGCTTGACACAGGTATCCACACGTTAATCCTTATTCCATTTTCCCATCTCGTAGACAACCAATCCCCATGGATTGTTGTCTACCACTAGTATCATAATAGTATGAAGGTGGGTACAACCAAATCCTGATCTCGCGCGAGTGCTAGAAAAATCACTCATCTTCTACCGAGATCCTAATTAAATAAAGCAACTGCTCGACCTATCATACTAGTGTTCATCTCAAAAGGATTCCTAAGATCATGAAACTAGGGTTTCAAACAATTCCTACACCTAAGTGCACAATCAATCCTACAATCATTAAGTGAAGTAAAATAGCATAAATAACAGGTTATGCATAAACCGGGGCTTGCCTTCCAAAGCAGTGCCAGGCAGGTCCTCTGGTGCAGGCTCTGGTGCTGGATCTGGGACTACCTCCTGAGCAGCTCCTTGCTCCGGCACGAGGACGTACTCTCCGTCAGCGAGGTTACAGTCTATCGAAATGTAATGAACATGTATGTCATGATTATGCAGGATTTAATAACATTATGCTAAAGAAGAAAACTAAGTTAAGGAATAACTTAGGGTTTCTTGGTCATGCGGGGCTTCCAGTGGGTTATGCTTATTACTTTTTAGGCTTAGGTTTTTATTGAGGATAAACATAGTGGATTTGTATTGTCTTTATACATTTCAGTGGACAATTTACCAGGGTTTTAGGATGACACTAATTACCATTATTCATTTTCCTTTCTTTAATTTCCATTTATGAATTCTAGTGGGGGTTTGAACTACAACAGTAGGTTAACCTTCTCCAAAAATTCTGTAAAAATTACAGTGGGTTGCCATTGGTTACTATAGTGCCTTCTAGGAAGTTGAGGTTCAAAATAAAAAGGCTATGCTTAAGACAAAATAATAAAAGTTGGGTAAATGGGCCACTTTGTACTACAACTCTTAATTAGAGGTGGGGTCTGTCTTAAAGGTTATTTTTGTTGGCATCTAACAGTTGTTGGGGACCTTCGGCGTCCGAAGGTCCTCAAAAACAGGATTTAACAGTATTTCTGTAGTACAATGTGTGAACAGGTACCCTCGGACTAAAGTCGGCATTGCAGTAGACCGAAATAATACGAAGGTTGATACAGAGCCGAAGGTGTTGAGCAGGAAAGCTTCGGCGTAACAGCAAAGAGTGCAACCGACTTAAAGATGAAAAGGCTATTCAGACCTCGATAGACTACTATAGAGTTATTATCAAATGTAAAGGGCATGAATGTAATTTTGTAAGGGCTGTGTCCCGTGTCTATAAATAGGTGAACAGTATCCCCATACTGTTCACGCTGACTTGGCATTCGTTTTCTGCGTCACGCTTGTACTGTCATTTCCTTCCGATTGAAGGTACACTTGTAGTTCAATAATATTTTTGTTTATGCTCAATAATAATAAATGATTGTTCATGTTTCTTTTACATTCTTCATATTTCATCCTTCGTCATTGTTTGATGAATTTATGAAGGTATGTCCTTCATAACCTTCGTCCGCAAGTCATTATATTCTAAGGGAAATAATGCTTCGGAGGACGAAGGATATTAACGATTAACATTTTCTATGTTGCCTTGTTCTTAACTCTTAGCACTTAAGAACAAGTCCCCAACAACAGTAATATTAGGCTTCTGTGCCAAAAACCACAGAAGGCTAAGGGGTGGTTATTTAGTTATGATTTTCTAAAGTTTAATGTCAAAAAGGCACTTTCTACTACATTGTTATTTGAAAAATGTCAAACAACAGATTTCATATTTTTCCTAGGTTCTTAATAACAAAGCATTAACTATCCCAAGGGTGGGGGTGTTTTCACCTTGGGGTTATTTTTGTAGGGGTTTTCTAAGTTATTCTTGTTTTATTCAATTAAAAGGTATCCTACTTATTTTATACTAAACCAGGGTATGATAGATTTTTCCAGTGAACTATATTGAATAAGTATCCTAACAAAAATAGGGGTGCCCTCTGGTTCATTATTTAAATCACATTTTCTATTTTTCTTAACCTTAAGCATTTTGCAAAATAAGGGGCAAAAACTAACTTAATGGGGTGGACAGAGAGGTTTAACATTTTTAAACAGGTCAGTAGGTAGATATAAACTTCTCCAAATTTTTCTAACCCTAGTCAAATAGTACAACTATTTTTCTTTCTATTATTGAGCTTTTGGCTAAAACTATAATTAAATCAGAACCTTAAGGTTTTCTATAGTACCTAGGGGTTATATATTTTTCTTAAGTAGGTCACATTAATTAGAGTCAGGCAAAATTGGTTTGACCAAATTTGGATGAACTAAACAGAAGTTATGAGTTTTTAAAGTTTTTGTTTAAATTAAAACAGATTTAATAAGAGTTTCCTGGAAAAACAGTTTACACCGAGGTCCCTGGGTTTAAACTAAATCAACCCGCACAAATCTACCCCTGCGCCACTATTCCCCTGGGTCGCTGACAGTTCAAAACGCCCCCTGACCTTCTCTTCCTCTCACCCGCAGTCCTTCCCCCAATGTAAACAGTACCCGCGGGAAAGAAAAGGGTGGCGCGGCTTACCGGCGGCGAGATAGGTCCGGCGAAGGGCAGGGTCGGCTCAGGGAGGCTCTGGCGGTCACAGCGAGGTGCGGCTCGGCGGCGGGGATGGCCAGAATCGCTCGGTCCACGCGTGCAGGCGGGTGTTCTCGTCGGCGGCGAGTGTACCGGCCAAACCACGGCGATCTGGTTCAATCCAAGGGCACGGTGAGCTTCACGGGGTAACATAGTGACCGTGTGCACAAGGAAACGGAAAATGGTTGAGTGGATTACCCGGTCCACGTACTCCGGCGGGGTTGAGAACTCCGGCGACCGTGGACTGGCCTCTCCGGCGAAGCAGGCTTCGATTCCTCGCTCGGGGAGCTTCACCGGGGTGTGCTTACTCGTCTCAGAGGGTTGGATGGGGCTGGGGAAAGCTGGACTGGCCGGTCTACAGCGGCAGTGGCTCGGGTGGCCGTAGACACGCCGCGCACGGGCAAACGGCGATGAACTGAGCTCCGGTGAGGTTTGAGCATGCACGGAAGAGTGTAGCCGACGCCTGGGTAGGCTTTATAGGCGCGGGCGCAGGGCAGGGCGCCGGCTGGCCGTTGGCGCGACCCGGGGCGCGCGGGCGTGCTCTAGCGCACACAGAGCGCGTCGAACACGTGGAGCTTTCATTCTGCCCGTGTTCCACAGCTCACCCAAGTCGCAAACGTGTGAATCTTGGCAAAAATCCGGCGCGAGTCTTTTCCTGGCACCTAGGGCTGTCTCTCATCCGTGAGCTGCCATGGCAGATACGGCCTAGGTAGGGAGATCTCTGGTCGCCAATTCGGGTGTGTCACACTGCCCACTTCGCGACAAAAACTATGCCAAGGCATGTCAAACGTCCAAGTCTCTGGCTCAGATTTTTCCAGTGGGTGCCTTGGGTAGTATGCCACATTTTTGGTATAGAACATAGGTGGGTTTGATGCCAGCTTCGAGGTGAACACGACTAATCTTTAGTGTAGGTGTAGTTTTTAACTTAGAGAGAAATAGAGAGCTCTAGCTCTCTCTCCACTTGGAGATTTGAATTGGGGTTTCTCCAGGGGTCTTTTTGCAATATTTCCTTCCCCTAATTGCTGATTATAAGGTTACTTAAGGTTTGGTTAAAGATTACTCATGTTTTGCACATTTGCTCACTCTCTTTCCCCTCTTATCCATGGTTTTGGGAGATAGGGTTTAAGAGAGGTCTAGGGTTCTTTCCCCCCTCTTATCCAAGGTAGTAAGTGTACAAAGATTTGAGTAATACTTCTTAGGTCATTAACAAACCTTGATTAACACATGATCTCCAAAGTTCTTATGTGCTTCCTTAAGTCTCTACCACATGTGATCACAGTCCTTAGTACCAAGGTGTCCTAGCCATGGTAACACTTGAGGTGTTACAGCAAAGTACCATGTTGCCCTCGGAGGGCGCCGAACATGGTGTCTCCAGTGAGTTGCTAACGGGTGATCCGAGTGGACGCTCGTGCCCCGTTCGATAAGGGTCGGCTAGTGGCCTAGAGGCGCACTCCAAAAGTACATGCAGGTGATTTGCCAGACCCGGTCCCGTTTGATAGGGTCCGAGGGCTCGATGCCTCCCTCTGATGGGATTCTATTACAGAATCGCTCCTGCTGGTCTCGGAAATTTCCTAGGGTACCTCGGGAGCGTAGCCCAAGCCTCGGCCATGTATCGGACGTACCCAGAGTCATCCCTCGCTCTGCGTGTTCTGAGGCGGCTGTCGAACCCTTCGGGGGCCAGCCTTCGAACCCCTGATCAGTAGTGGGCGCGGAGCCCGAGTGGCCTGAGGCGGCTGTCGAACCCTTCCGAGGGGCCAGCCTTCGAACCTCTGATCAGTAATGAGCCTTAAGCCCGAGTGCTCTGGGGCGGCTGTCGAACCCTTCCGAGGGGCCAGCCTTCGAACCCCTGATCAGTAGGAGGGCTCGGGGCCCGCTTCCTTCACGGAGAAGGATCCCTTTCGGAGTATCCCCTTTCCCGGTCCCTGTAGTAAGAGAGAGAAAGGGGAAGAGGAAAAGGATACGAATTTAAACGATGTGGCGCGCCTTTTTTGACGCGGTTATTATGGCGGAGGTGAAGTGTCGCCCGCTTCGCCTGCCAAAGGTGTCGCCTGCCCTGCCACGGAGTTAATGCGACGGGACGAGTGGTTCGCGGGGCAGCCGTTGTGCGAGCCGTTCGAGAGACGGAACACGGGCGCGTCGTCTTCACGCCGTGAGAGAGGGCTCCCCTGCTGCCCCAGGAGGGGACGTGAGCCTGCAGACGATTTGACTGCTGCCTCCGCCTGCCTGCTGCCGCCATTACTGCCGGCCCACTTTTGGCCATATCGATCGTTGCGCCTCCTCCCGCGGCTGACTGATCCGTGACCGATGCGCTTGGTTGGCACTGTTGGGCTATGCGCAGGGTTGCCTCGAGTCGCGGCACTGGTTCCGCGGTCGAGAAGGCGCGGGCGTAATTGGTGGTGCGGCTTTTCACACGTAGCAACCGGCACGCCAGTTACATGACGTGTGGGCCTGGGCCTCCACGCTGGATGCGTCGAAGTCGAAAGGGTGCATCTCTGTGGTGCAGTTGCATGCCGCCTGCATGGCGGTCCGCCCTTTCACCCGCTGGTTTAGGCGAAGGTGGAGGAGTGCTTGTAACCGCTGGGCGGTTACACGCTCTGCGCGCGGCGGTTTGACTTCTTCTGTCCTGGGCCAGCTTGCATGTCGTGTGGGACCCAGCCCCCGTGTCGTAGGGGGAGGACCCTGGAGCGCGTTGGTGAAGACTTAGTCCGCGACGCCTGAGGACGTGAGCGGGGAGAGTCACCTTTAAAAAGGGATCGACCCCCCGAGTGATAGCCATGCCTTCGCACTCCCCTCATGCATTGCGCCCTTCCACCTTCCGAGCCCCCGGATGGGGAGCGCCAGCGTTGCTTTCGTCTTGCTGCTGTTGGAGGAGCGCAACTTCGTGGAGGTTGGCACCTTTCAGCCATTGCTCGGCTTCAAGGATTTTCATCAGGCAGCCCGGCTGCATCCCCTCACCAATGGTCACGCAGGAGGGTGACCACCGGTTCGATGGTGGGGAGAAGCAAGCCGGGCTGCGGCCTCTGCCTTGCCCTCAGCTTCAAGGATCTTCATCATCCTTGCTGGGGCGGGGGGCGAGCCGGGGCCCGCCTTCGCGTGGGCTGGCGTCCCGCCTCTTCCTCCGGCATCTGGGGGTGGAAACCATCCTCTAGCTCTGCGGAGGAGGTGTCCTCCAGCCATGCGGGGGGAAGGCGAACTGCTCTTGCCCGGCCAGGGTGCAACATTCCGTCCTCTGTCCGGGCGACTGTGGTCGGCCGTACCGGAGGGTCTCACAACACGTCGTACGCCGTGAGGGCGGTACTCGTGTTCTGGGACGGTCCCGTTCTCGTTTTCGTGGCGAGAATGGGGGTGAGGACCTGCCGGTGCGCTTTGGGGTGGCCGGCGCTCGCTGGTGTGGTGTTGGTGGGCAGGTGGACACCGTCGTCGGTGCTGAGGTGGTGGCAGCTGGAGAAAGCTTCTCCGTCGATGAGACCGTCAGCGCCACCCGCGGACCGACCTCCGGCTCTTTGGCTTTAATATCTGGTTCTCGTCCTCTGTGAGGGGACACGAACGAGAGCTTTCCAGCGGTAGCGTCCGCCCTGGGACTATTGCTGCTGCTGCAGAGGTCGCCGGTGAGTCACCCGGAGTTCGTCGTCCCGCAGGCCCTTCGATGTGGGGGTTGTTCGTACCCGCGGGAGTGGAACCGGAGTTCCGTTTGTAATGGCATTTTGAGTGCCGGTGTCTGTTCATTATGGCTGTCGGGGCCTGAACATCTAGGTATTTGAGTGCAATACTGTGTTTCTTCCTCATTTTGAGCACCTGGACTCGCCTGTCGGCTAGCTGGACCGCTTAACTAGGTGTGAGTTGCCCTGTGCGGAAGGTGACGAGTGAGGTATCCGTATCCCGGAGGCGTAGGAGTCCCTCGGCTCGATCGGCCTTACCACCCAAGGTGTCTCTTGTTTAGTTAAAGAACCCCTCGGCCGCTCTGCGATGAGCCGGAGCCGGAGGCAGCGGTGTTAGCGCGGACAGAGGCAGAGTCGGCTCGAAAAGGGGCTTCGTCGGCCCAGGAGCAGGGGACTTCCCAGGCCGAGGAAGCGTAACAGCGGCGGCTGGAACCTGGCCAGGTCGTCCACTGGTGGGACCAACCCCGGAGTCGGGCTGCCGAGGCCATGAGCCGGGCTGATGTCCTCGGGGGGACAGCTGGCTGAGGCTACGGAGCGGCCGGTCAAGTCGTCTGCTTGGGCCGGGTTCCTGGAGGAGACCCTGGCGGCGATGGCCCAGGAGCGGTGCTGACATCTTCCTTTGAGGTGGAGATCCTTCGCCCGTGTCGCCGTCCGAGGCCGGGTCGGATTCCGCCGAAGGTGGAGTCGATGCCGAGGGTGCTGCTGCTCCCCCTACTGATGTCTGAACCTGCGGGAACAGCTTGTCTGTAGTGTGTGTATGTTTTTTGTGGCCGCCAAGGCCCAAACATATCATTGTCGTGTTATAAAGTTGTGTTTCTTTTCCTCTTGTTTCGAGTATCAGGACTTGTTTGTCGGTAGCAGAATCGCTCATCCGAGCGGGAGTTACTTATCGCGGAAGGTGATGAGTGAGGTATCCGTATCCCGGAGGAGTAGGAGTCCCTCGGCTCGGTCGTCCTTGCCGCTTACGTGTACTCTTGCTCATCCGCAGGATTTTGTTATCGATATAGTCGAGAAGGCACGAAAAATCGTTTTGGCAGAAAAGTTTTCGAACGTTAAGACTTGTTCGGTCAGCAGAATCGTTTATCCAAGCGTGAGTTACTTATCGCAGAAGGTGATGAGTGAGGTATCCGTATCCCGGAGGCGTAGGAGTCCCTCGGCTCGGTCGGCCTTGCCGCTTACGTGTACTCCGTCGTTTTCAGGATCCCGCTATCGAAGTAGTCGAAAAGCGCAAAAGATGTTCTGGCAAAACGATTTTTCCGAGGAAAATTTTGATGCAGAGGGGGTTCCCCCTTCTAGCCCCCGAGGGAGGGTCGGGCTTTGCCGAGGCAAGGCTGACCCTTCCTTGATGGTTAGACTCTATTTGTGTATGTAAAGAGAACGAGGTATATGAACGACTTGAAAACATCTTAAGGGTAGAAGCGACGTAGTTGTCGTATGTTCCAAGCGTTGCTGTAGACCTCGCCTTGACTGTTGGCCAACTTGTATGTTCCGGGCTTCAAAATCTTGGCGATGATGAAGGGCCCTTCCCAGGGAGGTGTGATCTTGTGGCGCCCTCGGGCGTCTTGTCGTAGCCGAAGCACCAAGTCCCCCACCTGAAGGTCTCGGGACCGAACCCCTCGGGCGTGGTAGCGTCGTAGAGACTGCTGATACCGTGCCGAGTGTAGTAAGGCCATGTCCCGAGCCTCTTCCAGTTGGTCCAGTGAGTCTTCTCGGCTGGTCTGGTTGCTTCGATCGTCGTACGCCCTTGTCCTCGGGGAACCGTAATCTAAGTCTGTGGGCAAGATAGCCTCGGCCCCATAGACTAGAAAGAACGACGTGAAGCCCATGGTTCGGCTTGGCGTCGTCCTCAGACTCCAGACCACCGAGGGGAGTTCCTTCATCCATCGCCTGCCGAACTTGTTGAGGTCGTTGTAGATTCTCGGCTTGAGTCCCTGCAGAATCATGTCGTTGGCATGCTCTACCTGCCCATTCGTCATGGGGTGAGCTACGGTGGCCCAGTCCACCCGAATGTGGTGGTCCTCGCAGAAGTCCAGGAACTTCCTGCTAGTGAACTGGGTGCCGTTGTCGGTGATGATGGAGTTCGGGACCCCAAAGCGATGGATGATGTTGGTGAAGAACGCCACCGCCTGTTCGGACCTGATGCTGTTTAGGGGTCGGACCTCAATCCACTTGGAGAATTTGTCGATAGCGACCAGCAGGTGCGTGAAGCCCCCGGGTGCCTTCTGCAAGGGACCGACGAGGTCCAGACCCCACACAGCAAACGGCCAGGTGATGGGTATCGTTTGCAGGGCCTAAGCGGGCAGGTGTGTCTGCCTTGCGTAGAATTGACACCCTTGGCAGGTGCGTACAATCCTAGTGGCGTCGGCCACCGCGGTTGGCTAGTAGAAACCTTGTCAGAAGGTGTTTCCAACGAGGGCTCGAGGCGCTGCGTGGTGACCGCAAGCCCCCGAGTGTATTTCTTGCAATAGCTCCTGACCTTCGGTGATGGATATGCATCGCTGGAGGATGCCTGAGGGGTTGCGGTGGTAGAGCTCCTTCTCGTCACCCAGTAAGATGAACGACTTGGCGCGCCGCACCAGTCGCCGAGCTTCAGCTCTGTCAAGGGGTAGCTCTCCTCGGTGGAGATATTGCAGGTACGGGGTCTGCCAGTTTCGATTAGGCGTGACTCCATTCCGCTCTTCCTCGATGCGCAGTGCCTCACCCTCGGCGGCCGAGGGTGCCTCGGGCAGGGCGAGGCCTCCTCGGGCTCAGGCGTGTCGTCGGTCTTGACAGAGGGTTGATGTAGGTCTCAGCAGAAGACGTCCGGGGGAACCGTTGTCCGCCCCGAGGCTATTTTAGCCAGCTCGTCCGCAGTCTCGTTGTATCGTTGAGCGACGTGGTTGAGCTCGAGCCCGTAGAACTTGTCTTCCAGGCGCCGAACCTCATCGCAGTAGGCTTCCATCTTTGGGTCGCGGCAATGGGAGTTCTTCATGACTTGGTCGATGACAAGCTACGAGTCGCCACGAGCGTCGAGGCGCCGAACCCCTAGCTCGATGGCGATGCGCAACCCGTTAACCAGGGCCTCGTACTCGGCCACGTTGTTTGACGCCGGGAAATGGAGGCGCATCATGTAGCGGAGGTGCTTCCCGAGGGGTGAGATGAATAGCAGGCCCGCGCCCGCTCCTGTTTTCATCAGCGACCCGTCGAAATACATGGTCCAGAGGTCCGGTTGGATCTGAGCTGCTGGAAGCTGGGTGTCGACCCATTTAGCCACAAAGTCCGCCAAGACTTGGGACTTGATGGCCTTCCGAGGAGCGAACGAGATTGTCTCGCCCATGATCTCCACCGCCCACTTTGCAGTCCTACCCAAGGCCTCTCTGCACTGGATGATCTCCCCCAGGGGGAAGGATGACACCACAGTCACCGGATGAGACTCGAAGTAGTGTCGCAACTTTCGCCGCGTCAAAATTACCGCGTACAGTAGCTTCTGAATTTGCGGGTAGCGGATTTTGGTCTCGGACAGTACTTCACTGATGAAGTAGACCGGCCTCTGGACGAGCAATGCATGCCCTTCTTCTCGTCTCTCGACCACGATCGCGGCGCTGACCACCTGAGTGGTTGCGGCTACGTAGATCAAGAGGGCTTCTCCGGCAGCGGGGGGCACCAGGATGGGCGCGCTTGTAAGGAGCGCCTTTAAGTTCCCGAGGGCTTCCTCGGCCTCGGGGGTCCAAGTGAAGCGTTCGGTCTTCCTTAAGAGGCGGTACAGGGGTAGGCCTCTTTCACCGAGGCGCGAGATGAAGCGGCTCAGAGCCGCAAGGCATCCCATGACCCTCTGTACTCCTTTCAAGTCCTTGATAGGCCCCATGTTGGTGATGGCCGTGATTTTCTCCGGGTTGGCCTCGATGCCCCGCTCGGAGACGATGAACCCCAGGAGCATGCCTCGGGGGACTCCGAAGACACACTTCTCGGGATTGAGTTTTACGCCTTTCGCCTTGAGACACTTAAATGTCGTTTCAAGGTCAGTGAGGAGGTCGGAGGCTTTCCTCGTCTTGACTACGATGTCATCGACGTAAGCCTCGACCGTTCGGCCAATGTGCTCTCCGAACACATGGTTCATGCACCTTTGGTATGTCGCGCCTGCATTCCTTAAACCGAATGGCATAGTAATGTAGCACTACATGCCAAAAGGTGTGATGAAAGAAGTCGCGAGTTGGTCGGACTCTTTCATCCTGATTTGGTGATACCCTGGGTAGGCATCGAGGAATGACAAGGTTTCGCACCCAGCAGTCGAATCCACGATTTGATCGATGCGAGGCAGAGGGTAGGGAACCTTCGGACATGCTTTGTTTAGACCAGTGTAGTCTACACACATCCTCCATTTCCCACCTTTCTTTTTCACAAGCACAGGGTTGGCTAGCCATTCGGGATGGAATACCTCTTTGATGAACCCTGCAGTCATCAACTTGTGGATCTCCTCACCTATGGCTCTGCGCTTTTCTTCGTCGAATCGGCGCAGAGGCTGTTTCACGGGTTGGGCTCCAGCTCGGATATCCAGCGAGTGCTCGGCGACATCCCTCGGTATGCCAGGCATGTCCGAGGGACTCCACGCAAAAACCTCAGCGTTCGCGCGGAGAAAGTCGACGAGCACTGCTTCCTATTTGGGGTCGAGCTCGGAGCCGATCTGGACTTGCTTGGAGGCGTCGTTGCTGGGGTTGAGAGGGACGGACTTAACCGCCTCTGCGGGCTCGAAGTTGCCGGCGTGGCGCTTCGCATCTGGCACCTCCTTGGAGAGGCTCTCCAGGTCGGCGATGAGGGCCTCGGATTCGGCGAGGGCCTCAGCGTACTCCACGCACTCCACGTCGCATTCGTACGAGTGTCGGTACGTGGATCTGACGGTGATGACCCCGTTGGGGCCCGACATCTTGAGCTTGAGGTAGGTGTAGTTAGGGACGGCCATGAACTTGGCATAGCATGGTCTCCCCAGCACTGCGTGGTAGGTTCCTCGGAACCTGACCACCTTGAACGTGAGGGTTTCCTTTCGGAAGTTGGAGGGAGTCCCGAAGCAGACGGGCAGATCGAGTCGCCCAAGGGGTTGGACACGCTTCCCAGGGATGATCCCGTGAAAGGGTGCCGCACCGGCCCGGATCGTGGACAGATCGATCTGCAAGAGCCCGAGGGTCTCGACGTAGATGATGTTGAGGCTGCTGCCTCCGTCCATGAGGACCTTGGTAAGCCTGACGTTGCCGATGATAGGATTGACAACGAGCGGGTACTTCCCTGGGCTCGGCACGCGGTCGGGCTGGTCGCCTTGGTTGAAGGTGATGGGCTTGTCGGACCAGTCTAGGTAGACTAGCGCTGCCACCTTCACCGAGCAGACCTCCCGGCGCTCCTGCTTGCAGTGCCGAGCCGAGGCATTCGCCACTTGCCCACCGTAGATCATGAAGCAGTCGTGGACCTCGGGGAACTCCTCTGCTTTGTGGCCCTCCTTCTTGTCGTTGTCATGGCATTTGCCACCTTTCGCCGGGGGCCCGGCCTTATGGAAGTAGCGCCAAAGCATGACGCACTCCTCAAGGGTGTGCTTGACGGGACCCTGATGATAGGGGCACAACTCCTTGAGCATCTTGTCGAACAAGATCTGCGTCGGCGGCATGACGCACTCCTTGAGCATCTTGCCAAAGCACACCCTGATGATAGGGGCATGACGCACTCCTTGAGCATCTTGCCAAAGCATGACGCACTCCTCAAGGGTGCGGCGGCGACAAGATCTGCGTCGGCGGCGTCGCGTTTCGCTTGCGACTTCTTCTTGCCCTTCTTCTTCGTGTCGCGCTGAGCAGACGCCTCGGGGACGTCTTCCTGCTGGCGTCCCTATGGCTGCTTGTCCTTCTGGAAGATGGCCTCGACCGCCTCCTGACCAGAGGCGAACTTGGTGGCGATGTCCATCAGCTCGCTCGCCCTGGTGGGAGTCTTGTGACCCAGCTTGCTCACCAGGTCGCGGCAAGTGGTGCCGGCGAGGAACGCGCCGATGACATCTGAGTCGGTGATGTTGGGCAGCTCGGTGCGCTGCTTCGAAAATCGTCGGATATAGTCCTGCAGGGATTCTCCTGGCTGCTGGTGGCAGCTTCGGAGATCCCAGGAGTCTTTGACCAGGTCGTCCCAGTTGGAGATCTGCGCAGGAGGCAGATGCTCCAGCTAGGCTCGGGCGGCGTCGGAGAGGAACAGGGGGAGGTTGCGGATGATGAGGTTGTCATCGTCCGTTCCACCCAGCTGGCAGGCCAGCCGGTAGTCCGTGAGCCACAGTTCTGGCCTTATTTCCCCCGAGTACTTGGTGATGGTAGTCGGGGCTCGGAACCGGGGCGGGAACGGCGCCCGTCGTATGGCCCGCTGAAAGCTTGCGGACCGGGTGGTTCGGGCAAGGGACTCTGATCCTCCCCGTTGTCGTAGCGTCCCCCACGCCTGGGGTGGTAGCCTCAGCGCACCTTCTCGTCGAGGTGGGCTCGACGGTCGAGGTGGTGGTGCTCGTTGCCGAGGCGACCTGGGGCTGCAGGCGTTGCGTCCCGCGTGCGCCCGGTGTGGACCAAGGCTTCCCGCATGAATCGGGAAGTCGCGGCACGATGCTCCGGGGGGTACCCCTGCCTTCGGGAGGCAGAGCTTTCGGCCTGTCGGACCGCGGCATCCTCCAGGAGATTCTTGAGCTCTCCCTGGATACGCCGCCCCTCGATGGTGGATGGCTTCGACATTGCTCGAAGTAGTATTACTGCTGCAGCCAGGTTCTGGCCGACCCCACTGGAAGTCGGGGTAGCCTTGCCCTGGCATCGTCAGCGATGCGGTGCTGGACGTCCTGGGCCAGATGACGTGCTTCTCCGGCTGGTGCTCGGCCTGCCCACTCCTGCCCGATGTTCTGCCGGAGCTGCACAAGTTGCCCTTCTTCCTCGTCGAGCCTGGCCTGCATCTCGCGGATTTGCTCGAGCTGTGTGTCCTGACCCCCCGCAGGGACTGAGACCACAGCTAGCTCCCGAAGGATGTCAACGCGAGGCGCAGGCCTAGGGGGATCGTCATCCTCCGGCATACCAAGGTGGTTGCCTTCGTCGAGACCCCCTAGATCGACGTGGAAACATTCGCGACTTGGGCCACAGTCCTCGTCGTCGAGGCTGTGGCCACCATCGGAGCAATCGGAGAGGTAGTAGTCACATGCGGCCATGAAGTCTCGCATGGCACTGGGGTTACTGAGCCCGGAGAAATCCCAACCAGAATCGGGCTCGTCATCTTCCTCGGAACCCGGGGGGCCGTAGGTCGAGACGGACGTTAGTCATTCCCAGGTTGACCACATATGGTACCCCGGAAGGTTAGGATTTGCCTTTATGAAAGCGTCCACCGAAGCGGGGTCACTTGGTGGGTCGAAGCTGAATCTAAAAGGCACAGGGTGGAAAATGGTCGGTACCTCTTGATCGATGGGTGGTGACGAAGTCACGTCAGGGACGGACTGCACCGTTATATCAGGTACGAGGCTAACGCCCAGCAAGTCCTTCGTGAGCGTGCTAGCGTCATCCGTCTGCTTGGGGTTGGCGTGTCGCGGGGAAACGACGCTCGTCTTCGTCTCAGACGCGAGGTCAACGCCCGACGTGTCCCCCGCTGGGGCGCTGGCATCGTCGACTCGCTCGACAACCAACGAGGTGTCGCCTCCTGCTTTGCCATGGTTGCCCCGCCTCCTCCTCCAGCAGCGGGGAAGGTGACGGGACTGACCCAGATGCCGTTCTTCCGCCACGCAGGGAAGACGTCGTCGATTCCGCCGCCGTCGGGCGGGCTGGCAGCCGTCGTTGTCGCGCGGCGGAGGAAGGAGTACCATGTCGTAGCTGCCGTCGAGGGACATGAACTCGAGACTCCCGAAACGGAGCAGCGTCCCGGGCTGGAGAGGTTGATGGAGACTACCTATCTGGAGCTTGACGGGAAGCTGTTCGTCAACACGCAGCAGGCCCCTACCTGGCGCGCCAACTGTCGGTGTTTCGACCCCGGGGGGTCCCTAGACCGACGAGTAAATTGTCGCTGCGTGTCCCAGCCCAGATGGGTCGGCGCGAGATGGAACACAAGGGGGGGAGGGGGAACCGTGGCTCGTGTTATCCTACGCCCAGGGCGGATGCGCTTGCAGTAGGGGGTTACAAGCGTTCGCGAGAGAGGGAGAGAGCCTGTTCGTCAACCCGTCCTCCCGCACGGCCACCTTTTCGTACGAGGGCCCTGGACCTTCCTTTTATAGATGTAAGGAGAAGGCCCAGGTGTACAATGGGGGGTGTAGCAACGTGCTAACGTGTCTGGCAGAGGGGAGCCAGAGCCCTATGTACATGCCGATGTGGCTATCGGAGAGGTGTTAGTGCCCTGTTCATATGATGTCGTGGTCGTCGGAGGAGCGCTTGAGCCCTTTAGAAGCACAGCTGTCGGGGCTGTCGGGACCTTGCTAACGTCTCCTTGCTTCCGTAAGGGGCTGAGAACCGCCATCGTCATGGGATCACGCGGGGTGCCATCATTACTCGTTTACCGGGGCAAGCCAGATGGGATGCCGGTCTTGTTCCCCGTAGCCTGAGCTAGCTAGGGGTAGGGTAATTATGTGCCCCTCTGTAACGTGGTCGGTCCGAGCCCAAGGTCGGGCGAGGCGGTGACTCCTCCGAGGTCGAGGCTGAGTCCGGGCTCTGGGGTCGGGTGAGGCGGAGACCGTCTTCCGGGGTCGAGGTTGAGTCCGAGCCTTAGGGTCGGGCGAGGCGGAGACCGTCTTCCGATTTCGAGGTTGAGTCCGAGCCCTGGGGTCGGGCGAGGCGGAGACCGTCTTCCGGGGTCGAGGTTGAGTTCGAGCCCTGGGGTCGAGCGAGGCGGAGCTTCCTATGGCGCCTGAGGCTGGACTCGGCTGCTGTCAGCCTCACCCTGGCGAGTGGCACAGCAGTCGGAGCAGGGCAGGCGGCGCTGTTTTCCTGTCAGGTCAGTCAGTGGAGGGACGAAATGACTGCGGTCACTTCGGCCCTATCGACTGAGGAACGCGCGTTAGGATAAGGTGTCAGGTGATCCTTGCATTGAATGCTCCTGCGATATGGTCGGTTGGCGTGGCGATCTGGCCAAGGTTGCTTCACTGCGAAGCCTGCCCGAGCTGGGCCTCGAACGAGCCGAAGGTGCGCCCGTTGCTTGATGAGGCCCTCGGGCGAGGCATGAATCCACCTGGGTCTACTGTTCCTGCTCGAGGCTGGGCTCGGGCGAGGCGAGACCGTGTCCCTTGAGTGGACGGAGCTTTGACCTGTATTGCGCCCATCAGGCCTTTGCAGCTTGTGCTGATGGTGGTTACCAGCCGAGTTTAGGGGTCTTGGGGGTACCCCTAATTATGGTCCCTGACAACTGCTATAGACCACAACGGTCGGCTGATGTGGCATGCACCGGACAGTAAATAGTGCCCTGTCTGGTGTGCACCGGACTGTCCGGTGCACCCATCGATAGAAAGCTGCTGCTTTCTGTCCAACGGCTAGAAATGGGGTTGGGGCCTATAAATACCACCCCAACCATCCATTTCATAGTGTGGGAGCCCAAGCAACATTCTAAGTCATATCATCTACATTTTCATGTGCTCATACACCAAGTGCTTAATAGAATCACTCAGTGATTAGCGTAGGTGCTTTAAGTGCTTAGGTTAGTTAGACCGCTTTAGCGCTTGCTCTAGGTGAATCCTAGCTAGTTGAGTGAGTTTAGATAAACCACCAACCCCTTGGCTCTTGCGTGAGCCATTGTAATTGTACCGAGTGGGGCAAGAATCTTGCGAGACCGTGACAACCGCATTTGTGTCGCTTCCGCCACCGTGTACCGGAGGGGACGAGGCCCGCGGCGTTCTTAGCTGGAAGCTCAATAGTGGAGACGGCGGGGAGCGTCCGAGAGGAGCCAGAAGCGGAGCACCACTTGCGCGTGGAGAAGGCTCGTGGCTCTCTATGGAGTTACTCGACCGAGGTTCTTGGCCCTTGCATAGGCTTCCCTTTGCGTAGGGGCACCAACGAGGATTAGTTGGGACCTTGCATGGTTCCGGATACCTCGGTAAAAATGCCGGCGTCAGCCACGAGAGTTTGCATCTCTACATTGCTCTTTAAGTTTCTGCATTTAAGTTTCAATCTTGTTTTTATTCTTATACTAGGTGAATGCCCGTGCGTTGCAACGAAAACACATAATACCACAGTACTGTTATGAGAAAAGGTTTCTTAATATATTTGTGATCATATCCATACATAAATTTTGTTATTTTAATCTAGTTGTTTCACCACTACATTGCAACCATCAATGTGTTACTACGATTTTTAAATGAATTACCTTGTAATTGATTCAAAATATCCATAGCAAAAGTACGTAAGCTTACCAAAGTTTAAGAGAATTTACCTGACAACCAGCCTTCATCATGTGCTTTAAAAGTTAAGAAATTAATACATAAGGAAAACATCATGTGCATTACAAGTTAAGGAATTAATACATAAGGAAAACATCATGTGCATTACAAGTTAAGGAATTAATACATAAGGAAAACAAAACAGGAACAAGAATAAAGCATGTCTGGTTGCATATCTAGATTTGTCAGGCGCATAAGAAAAAACATAATCAACCAAAAGTGAAATACTAACATCCAACATCTTCACCATCCTCATCCTACCATTTGTCCAGTCAACCTTCAAGAACACAGGTCCTTTTTCAAGAGCCTTGGCCACCAACCGCTCTCATCTTTCTTGTTCTGGTAGCATATGGTTCTTGGGACAACAACTGATTTGCTCTCCTGCAAATAGGAAGGCCAATACAATCAAAATCTAAAACGCTACATTCAACATGTATTAAATAGACAACATCAAACAACTCAAGATCAAACTCGCAGGGCGAGTCATCTGAGCCCTTAGCTGACAAGTTGAAATGGTTTTTAGGCTTTAAGTTCTGCTTCACACCCTTGGCATTAGGCAGCTCTATCGTCAAAAACACCCTGCCAGATCAAAACTGTACAGACAAACCAAGTCGCATCAACCCAAATCTAGAAGTACCCAGGAAATCCGATGCCATTTTCTGTAGTCATTAGAGTAACACCAATATCATTAAGCATGCAAAAATCAGAATACAGAAAGTCATCAGCACAAGGAGTAACTTGATAATGTTACAGGTGTCCCAGATTAATGATTCTAAATAGAAATTATTAACAATGGGGAAAAGATGGGCACGGACAGGGGAGAAACCGCGCAACCTTCAGTGTACTCTGCAGTATAGTGATTTTTGTGTATGATCTGCAAATTGAGCAGGGCACCAAGTTTGGGCAGATGTAAGTGATTTTTCTTCTCCCTGTGTTGTGAATTCTACAACTTTTTATAGAAACAAATGGTAGGCATTCTCATCTGGTTTGTGCGTATTTGTGGTTTGTGCCCTACCATAAGCAACATCATCACAACAATCAATCTCAGCTAAACGAGCAGCACTACTCGAACTGCCATTTGTCCTCCTACTTTTCCATGGCACGGATGCACTCAACGCCTCACGTTTTGCATTCATACTCCGGCCACTCTTCATATGAGAACTGGCAGGTGAAGAGACCTGTTGGCTCTGATCTCCATGCCCCACCCAGACTTCCAAATCTTATGTAGTTGACATAACTTTCGGTGGTTAGTTTGCCATCTTTCCAATGTCCCATTGATACTCTCCATCTTCACCAGCTTCTTGGACTTAAATGAAACTGGGCAACACCATAGCATTCTCACGATGTCTCCAATGAATTGACTCATCCCTGACCATGATCACCCCTAAAAACAAATAGGTTATATGTTTTTCATAAGCACCATAAAGTAGCAGCACAAGCACAGTTCAAAATCGCCAATCTTGGCGCTCATGTCATCTGCAAGAAGAATGTTGCTTGGTTTCAGGTCACTGTGGACGATCGATGGATGGTTGTAGTTGTGAAGATAGTCGAGCGCATCGACCTGTTGTTCTTCTTGTCATACAACAAGCAGTCGCGTGTGGAAGTGGGAGAAGTGCAAATTACATTGACATGTAATGGCAAGTGGGAGAAGATAAATTACCTAAGTACACAGTCACTGCAGGCCCGGAAAGCAAGGCCCCAACCATTCATTGACACAGACCGTTCAGGCAGTTTTCCAAGGGTGATCCACCTGTTGTTCTTCTTGTCATACTTCTTGAGGTCATTCTCGCTATAATCAGCGGCGTACAGCTTGTTGCTGACAACTGCAATAAGGGGAGGAGCACCAGTCACTCCATTGAGGCCTTCAGGCATGTTCTCGATTATCCTCCAGGAATGCCTCTTCAAGTCATACTCCTCCCCACAAGTCAGCAATTTGTTGTTGAGATTGATCCAGAAAAAATGAAATCTTAGCTTGCTTAGCAGTCCCGTTCTTGCAATCTGCAGGGGCCAAAATCGAACAGAAAGAAAGTGAGCGGAGATGAAATCAACGGGAACAAAGGGATCTAGAACACAGGAAAACTTGAGATCTGAGGATGAAGTAGTGGCTGGTACATCACATTTACATTTACCTCATTGCACGATATAGTGGCTGGTACCAATGGTAGTAGGCACTAGGGCATCCGAGAATCCAAGAAAGTCCATCATCACAGATGTCTTGCACTATTGAATGGAAAATTTGCTCCCAAGCATAGCACCTAAAATGAAGTTTATGGAAATTGGAACAGTGATAACAAAAAATGAATATAACTCATGGTCAAAAAGTGAAAATAACACACTTGAATGTATCCGTAGCATTCTAATACTTAATGATTGAGAAATGAAAAAAACAACAAGACTTCGGTAAATTATGCACGCAAAGGTAGAAGAGAAATTACCTTTACAGTAGATCCTTTCCTAATAAAGATGTTCTAAGGTTTCATATCTCGGTGAATAATTCAGATTCGAATGAAAGTAATGCACTGCTTTCACCTGAAATGAAACATGCTAAAATCATGAAGGGAAAACGGCCAAAACAACTGGACTGCTACTGTGCAGGGTGAATACAGAACCAGAGTGAAGTGCATACCAACGGCTTAGCAATTGCCTGAACTTGTTCCTCTAGAATGTATTTATCATCCTTGAGCACCTCAAACAGTTCTCTGTGAGACAAGCATTTTCACTGAAGTTAGCCAACTGCAGGCAATTGAAACCAGTCAAGATGATAAAGGACAAGGTAATTGAACAGAGTTCTTGTGTATCTGAGCAAACTCTGTGACAATGCAAAACTCATGTCTATCTAGATTATATGCTTAGCTGAAACATTTTTTACACAAGGGGATCCAAACTCGCATAATCATAATTCAATTAGAAGCAAATGCAACCAACATGCTTCTTAAAATAATACGGACAACATTCTGCAAACAAAAGAACATGGGTAATGCATTGGGGGAAGCAGTACCACACTCTCACCCTTGGACAACCAAGAAGTATGCTGCATTAAAGTTTTTGGTATATCATACGCCTCAATCCTAGGAACCTCATCATTGTCAGACCAGTACCTCAAATTGGGTCTCCTGCAAAAATGGATCCAGCGATTTCAGAACACGACCCATCGCTTGATTGCAGAAAAGACGCAGAGAAAGAAGTTACGCATTCCCAGTTAGGGAGTGAGATGTAGGTGTTGACCTGACTTTGATGTCGACGTTGTTCATCCACCAGATGTAGGTGTTGAAGATGAGGTAGTCAACATCCTTCTAGTGTTTGGCGTGCGCCTTGATCCGCTCGGGACTGATGATCCATTCCTTGATACTGTGGAAGTTGGGATTGTCAGAGTTGGACTCGACGAGGAAGGGCACCAAGTAGAACTCGAGCGTGGCGCGGTACTCCTTGGCGTAGAAGGTGTTGAAGGAACCCCATTTGACGATCTTCTTCCTGCCCTTGGGCACGAAGGAACGCAGCGAAGCACTCGGATCTAGCAAGTTATGACCGACTTCTTGCCATTTAATGTCCAACAAGATAAACTAAACAACAGCACTAATGAAAATCAACCTATGCATGTACAAAATTACATATGCATCGACAACAACAGATTTTCAGATGAATGATCTTAAGGAAATCATCAGTCTTAGATATTAGAAAAAAGTCTATTTAACCCCTTCATACAGATGAAAAATAAATTTAGTACATGATAAAAAGCTAACCTGCCAATTCCCCTCTCCTTATATTTGGTATTCAGCTAAGCCACCAAAAAAGTTCTGAGGTTAATAAACCTAATGGGAAAATAGATGATAAAAGCAAGAGCACCATAAAAACCTTACCTTTCTAATGATTCGTGATCAATTGTCGCATTATTAAAATCTAGAATTGTCCCATTATCACGTCGAGTGTGCTGCCAAAAAGAACATCAACAACTTATTTATTGTCCCATTTTTATGTCCATAATTGTTTGTGTAATTCTTCATGAAGGAATGAATATTGTGAATCATAATAGAGAATATAACTTCGAGTGGAGCATAATATTTTCTTTGCACAGGCTAATGTTGCTTCCCTCTCTTAGTTGCTAGATTCAACTTCACATCAGATGAAGATTAGAAGGAAGTTGCATCTGATGAAAATAATAAAACAAACAATGTTGAGCTAATAATAAAAAAAGCTTACCAATTGAGTTCCCTGATCAGGGAAAAACAAATATGATATGGTGATACATAGAAACTCCAAAGAATTATGGCATTTCCCAACAAATGCACAACCTAACTAATACACACAAAAGACGAATGTTGGTACAACTAATTCAATACTCCTAGAAATACACAATTCATGTGTGCCTCAGAACAAAAGGAATAAAATGTGAAGGAGATAGGAGCATGCATGAAAGCTTAGATAAAGAGCAGTATCAGTGCCTAACCATATCTTGACAGTATTGCATATAACAAAATTCTCAGAGTTATATCTGGTCGGTAACAAGATCAGTGAGGTAGATGGTCTTCACCGGCTTCTGAAGCTGCATTGGATGAAAAGGCGAAGTCAGAGCTTGGTACCAAGATTAGTAGAGAACATATCGGTCACGACGTTCCCCCACAACAACATCATGCAGCCTATGGCATATCTGATTCCTCTGCAGAAACAGATGCAGAGATGATGAAAATATTAAGGAATGAAGTAATCCCTAATATTGTAGCAGTACCTCATAGCAATGTCCCAAATGCGAACATCTGCCAAGAAAACACTACTTCAACTTGATTCCCATGCGTTGTAAAGAGGATCTGAACACACCTGACGCAAATATTACTTGTAAATTGGGGGAACCGGAACATGTTTCTGTTGACCCTTAAATTGCATTGTTCATCTCTCGAACTACAAAATCCCAATAGACAAGAGCGCAACTACAAAATTGCTAATATGGCAAGCTACACAAGAAAAAAAAAACTCTGAGGATCAGATCCGTTCGATTTCCCTGTTCAATGTGGTCGTTGGGCCAAGGTGACGAACAGCTACCCGATGAAGGCCACGACGAGTCGATGAAGTCGGTGAACTTGGGGAGCTTGGCCCCAACCACGTTCTCCTGGCAGGAGCAAATGTGGATGGATGTGGTGTGGACGGACTGAAGGACGACATGGCAGGCAACGTGCAGCCGCGCGCCAGAGGTGTACGCGTGAGGGGGAATCATGGTGGGGACATCGTGAGCGTGGACAAGGGGGCGTCGGGCAGACGTCACGGCGATGTCAGGCCTTGTAGGCGGCCTCGGCGCCGAAGCACGGCACGACGAGGGAGGCGAAGCGACGGAAGAAGAAGGCAAGATGCGCCTGTAGTTGGCCCAGAAGCAGTGACCCTTATTGTGGAGCTTGTAGAGGTGGAGCAGCCGAGGCAGAGGAACATCGTAGCGGAGGCGGCCGAAAGCTAGAGGTGCACGACGGCCGAGAAGGGACAAGACGAGGCGTGGAAGGCGAGGAGGAAGTGATGGGCGGGCGAGGAGGAGTTGATGGGTGGGCATCGAGCGAGCACAGCTCCATCTCTGGGCACGCAGGGTGGCGGCGCGTCGCGTCGCATACCTGGAGTTGGATCTGGAGATGTTACGAACACCTGAAGAAGCAGGTAAGGAGAAGAATCAATCAGATTTACCTGGCCGGCGACGACGCGCGATGATCGACCAGCTCCAGATCCGCGACGCGCCGCCACCCTGCGTGCCCAGAGATGGAGATGTGCCCGCGCGATGCACACCCATTTCGTGTTGGAAGGAGGCGGCGCTAGAGGTGGGCAGCGGTTGTAGGATGCGGATGCGAGATTTGGGGGCGCAGGGGCACGGACGCGCGGAGGCACCAGGGCGGGGGCACGGTTGGGCGCGGGCATCGCGGCGCGGCAGAGGCACCAGGATGGGAGCACGGTGGGGCGCACGCATCGCGGCGCGGCGGCTGGGGGTGCCCGGAGGCAGAACCGTGCACCGCGTTGGTGTGGACGCCTACGCTCCGCTCTTAAGAAGTAGTAGAGATAGTGTAGATTGAAACTTAGCCATTGCGGTAGAGATAGCAACACTTAGACAAAACCTAGTTTGCACATTCTAGTTTGGTTATTTGCATAGGTTTTGCTCTAGGGATTTATTTGTGGCCTTGTTTAGTGAAAGTTTTAGAAGTCCTAATTCACCCCCTCTTAGGCGTCACCTGTTTCCTTCACTCTTATTAAATAATATATTGCATACATTGAAACCATGACAAATGTTAATATATGGAGTGGTTCTCGTGGGAGTCCTATAGCCTTGATAAACCACAGGGAGTGGGATCGAATCCTCAGGGTCACAATTTTTTGGGGATTATTTCCTATGCAATATGCTAACGGTGGATTTGTTTAGCCATATAAACTGATTTTCATTCCATGGCATAAAGTCTTTTTATTCCAATAAATAAACAGTTGGTGCATTGTGATCACTCGGTATATGCTATAGTCTATCGTAAAGAACTGAATAAAAAAGCATAAACCATTCCAGATAAATGCATAATCATGACAGAACAGAACTACAGGAGTACATAACATATATAAATAAAAAGCGGCATATAAATAAAGTGACAAATAACATATTACCATATAAAACATATCTGGTACAACATAGCTATGAGATTGTTAAGAGCGCATATGGACAAAAGTATGATCTGTATACTAATAGAAGCCAACAGACCATGATAGACATAAACTTTGTTCAGTGACAGTGATCTAGACTAGGCTACTACTGAGAGAACTTGAATCTTTCTAAATTTGAAAGCATGGAGCTGTTTTTGTTGAGGCGATGGAATATCATGTAATACAGTACAAGAGAGCAAAGGTCCTCTAAATTATCTTGCAAACCATTATAAGGAAAGTGTTAGTTAGACATAACTATGCATACATTGTGTCATAGCACAAAAATAGCTAGCTGGCAATTATGTATCGGATCAATAACTATGTTGATAGTTCCATCCATGTAGTCGTAATAACAAGGAAGTATCAAGGAAGTATGAAAATATAAGTTTACTACATATGAATTAGACAGTATGCGAGGTCTTTAAATTTATGAGCTTGTACATGTCCATGTCCATGTCCATGACCTTAGAACATAAGTAGTTTCGGAGAGTGTGAATACATTCCATTTTGATAGGAAGAGGCCTCAGGCGCTAATATTTTCACTAGGAGTTTTGTCAAAGACTGGGCCAGAGTCTAGTTGAACTATGCACTACACCAAAATAGTAAACTTCCTAGAGCCTAGACCCTAGGAAGTTAGCCCTAAACTCTAGGAAGTTAGCTAAACTCTCAGAAGTTAAGCCATCCCGTCGGAAGTTTGGCTCTCGAAAATTTTTTGTCGGAAGTTAGCTTAACTTCCTAGAGCCCTCTAGGAAGTTAGCTAACTTACTACAGCCAAAGAAGCCTCTCGAAAGTTAGTAGGTTCTCGGAAGTTAGTAGCTTCACGCCGACAGCGCCGTCAGCTGACTAACTTCCTACGACTAACTTCCTACGGCTGACTGTGGCCCCCTAGGAAGTTAGTTGGCTAACTTCCTACGGCTGACTGTAGCCCCTAGGAAGTTAGCTGGCTAACTTCCTACGGTCCAATAAGCCTCTAGGAAGTTAATTTGACCAGCATTACAAATTTCTGTTTATTTTTATTTTACACCACATTCCGCAACATAACAAATATATCAACAGCTATATAGCACAACATATTTTTCACATAAAACATCTCACACACAGTCACATAACAATATTTAAATCCATATTCTCATCAATTACATCACAAAAGCTCATCCATAGTCATAATAAGACACATATCATCCAGTCATAATAAGAGACAATATCTCATACATAGTCATAATAAAAGTTTCAAATATCACAACACATAACATGGAAGCTCACGATCGCCGATCACCATCGAGGTACAGTGACGAGTGATGGTCGATACCTCCACTAGCGAAGAGGGTTTCGACAAAGTCTAACCCGTCTTCTCGTTGATGCGTCGGCAAGGTAGCTGAAGGGTCTAATATACATGTACAAATGATATTTGCTGAGTTACATCATAATATAACTAACGGCAAGTAAATGATGATGAATTTGCATACTTGATGTTCGGTAGGTGGAGATGTAGGTGTAGGTGGAGGTGAAGACCAAGGATAATGTATGGGAGGTATAAACAATAAAAAATCCATGCTGACACACTAAAAGAAGTATATAATGTCGTAGGTCAAGTCTGCAAGCAAAAGAATAAATATCCAGCATTTAGATCTAAAAGCTCCAGATGATTTTCAAGATACTACACACAGCAATAAGTTTCATCGACCTTCTGCCTAAGCAAGATGCACCAGTAGATAACCAGATCTTTTCTTACCTATAACCACAGAGATAATGATCAGTCAAACACGTCGTTATTTTAGTTTAAAAAATCATGAAAAAGGTTAGAGAAGAGCTAACGTACTCCCCAGCCCAAGGAAGGCAGATCCTAGATGATCAGGGAAATGACGTCCTCCTTGCAAATCTCAAGGGTTATTTGCAGAACATGCTCTTCATTTGGTTTGACTTCTCCATCACCAAAGATCAACAATCTCAAGGATGACATATTTTTCTCGACCTCTCCAGAGCCTAACAAGAAGGTCAATACCAATCAGTTTACATGTAGTATTCTTATAATCTGAAAACTAACATCACGGTAGAGATAAACAAAGCACTACAATAACATTTCACCCTTTGCTATACCAATTTAATTTAGCAAATCAGTAGCTCTTTGTTCATTCAAGCATCCCGACGAATGGTTGAGCCATTCTGCATTATCCCATTTCGACCCACCAAAATATGCATGACTCATCGTAAACCCCCAATTATATACATATATAAACAAAAGGAAGGAAAATGATCACCAGGCACATGGGGAGAACCCAATGACGATGATCGTACCGAAATGAAACTGGCACATCCGATTCTGTCACCAGAGGCTATCAGAGATCGGGTTCGCATGGATCGACTGGCCTCTAAATCTCCAAGGAAAAAAGACGTGAGAACTACTAGAGACTGGAGAGGATGCACGGCTAAAAGGGGACAGGAGACGGAGAGAGCAGATCACCTTGGCGTGGGTGCGCGTGTGGAGCGCGAGGGAGGAGTCCTTGATGGAGCGCACCACCTCCTCCGGCGTCGACGGCCACAGTCGCGATGCCATGCGGAAGAAGGACGTCTCAGCTCTAGCGGTGTGGGGTCGGGGCGGGGGCGGCGGGCGGGGCTGGGGTGGTTGCGCAGACGACCGTGGTTTGCGCAGGTGGGAGCAGGCGTGCGGCGGCGGCTTCAATTTGGTGGAAGAGACACGGGAGTGAGAAATGGGAGAGAAGAGGATAAGATTGAGTAGAGGTTTAAGATAAAAAATATAACTTCCTAGAGTAAAGCCGTAGGAAGTTACATAACTCCCTAGAGTTTGTACATGTACTCTAGGAAGTTAAGTAACTTCCTAGAGCCGGTCGTAGGAAGTTAGCTTTTCGTTTGACTAGTCAAAAGCTGAAATCTAACTTCCTAGAGGAGGCAGTAGGAAGTTAGTTGCCCATGCTAACTTCCTAGAGCCGGCCGTAGGAAGTTAGCTTTTCGTTTGACCGGTCAAAAGCTGAAATCTAACTTCCTAGAGGCAGCCGTAGGAAGTTAGTTGCCCATGCTAACTTCCTAGAGCCGGTCGTAGGAAGTTATCTTTTTGTTTGACTGGTCAAAAGCTAAAATCTAACTTCCTAGAGGAGGCTGTAGGAAGTTAGTTGCCCATGCTAACTTCCTAGAGCCGGTCGTAGGAAGTTAGCTTTTCGTTTGACTGGTCAAAAGCTAAAATCTAACTTCCTAGAGGCAGCCGTAGGAAGTTAGCTTTTCGTTTGACCACACCCGCGGATCAACAGCTAAAAGCTAACTTCCTAGAGGGGGGCGTAGGAAGTTAGCTGCCCATGCTAACTTCCTAAAGAGGCAGCCGTAGGAAGTTAGCTGTCCATGCTAACTTCCTACGGCCCCCTCTAGGAAGTTAGCGGCTCGCTTGACCGAACACACGGGTCAACATGTGAAAGCTAACTTCCTACATCTTTTATAAAATACCGTTGGAAGTTATGTTTATTTTCTAGAGCTACCAATTGCCTCTCGAAAGTTATTTATTTCCTACGGTTTGTTATAAAAGCTGTAGGAAGTTAAAAAACCGTAGGAAGTGTATGATTTTGGTGTGGTGATGCCACCTAGTATGGTGTGACCTAGCTGCAAAAAAAGTGAAGTATCCGTTCATCGTAATATGTAAATGTCAAATGCACAATATCAAGTCACAAATGATATAGAAGTCAAACTTAGATACTGACAATATTACGTGTAACCGATTCATCAGGGCAACTATCGAAGGCTCGTCGCACTTCCGGTTGTCTGTGAACTAATTTTTCCACATAACTATAAGTCATCTACGACTCCATCTGGGTGGGTGTCATCAGTGGTTCAGATACAAATTGATCATCAGATTGTGTGGCTGGTTCTACACATTGAAAACTATGAATTAGTGCATCATATGTTTGCATGAAGTATACATATGTGATGAAAATGACAATTGACCTAGTACAGATGCATTGCAAGGTTGTGTCATGTAATCTTCAATGTCTGAACTATATATCTCAGCCTGGAGAACCTCGTCAATCAACTCTCCAAATGTATCAGCTAGCTGGTATTGCTTCCTACCAATCTTATTCATACAATGCTTCATAGTGGCAACTATCTTGCCAACCTCTGAGTCATAAGCAAGCAACTTTGCTTGGAACTTGGAGCGTTGATGTACATGGAGCTGCTGGATCTTAGTTGACATCAGGTCTTGGATAAGTGGCAGTTGGATGTATATGTTGGGAAGTCCACCATGTTCATTTGGGTCTGCCTCACTTGATTCTGGCCTTAGTGTGGACTGAAGTAAAAATATATATAATAAGATAATAAATATGTTAAGAAGCATACACACGAATAACAATGTGGAGATGTAATCTAACCTCAAACTAACCAATAAATGCAGATTTTGTGACATAACAAGTCTCACTGCTGCTCCGAAACTAATGAAACTGAATGTAAATTAATAATTATGTAAATAGAGTGACTCGTAGCATTGAAGGAAAACATGAGATAACTACTAGAATCAATTGGATTTAAACATAATCATAGATAAGATTGTTGTAAACAACAAAAAGTTTTTGATGTGATACACCTAACATAGATGACACCTAATATTGCGCAACATGGAAACCCTACAAAACAAATATAAGAGCAAACAAATGTGCAGTTTGGAGTAGACCTGAGCAACCTGAATGAGTTGGACATAAAACTAAAATTATGATTGTTTGATGTGAATACTCACAGGGCAGTAACCAAATGGTTCGCCAACCTATCGTGGCTTACGCTTATCAGCCATTGACAATGCCCTTATGATATTCTTGTTAAAATATTTGATGTGTGGAGTGCCACTTTTGTTGTTGGGTGCTGCGGCGTGGTGCACGTGGTCCAAATAATACAACTACATAACATAGTGACATTATATGAGTCATATGCACATGGTGACAAGTGAACGTAAACAAAAAGATATGAATGTATTTTCGGGTTGCAATGGGTTAAACTAAGAAAAGGTTTACCATAGTAAGTATGGAACTTACAAGAACAACGATGGAACACCCGTATATCATCGCCGAGACGTTATTAGTGCTTTTATTGTGCCATTTTTTGGGCAGCTTCACATAGGTCGCTGAATATGAGATGGCACTAGTCAATGTGAGGGAATCGATCCAATTGTTTCGTCAGTAGAACCTCGTTGTAAGATATCGACCAACTAGCAGTTGGGAAAAGCTGTCGGTTGAAGAGGATAAAAAAACATCGAATTGACAGCTCATCATCGTTGCCTAGCCTTAATTTGTCCTATAACTTTGAAATCACAAACTCATCCTTGCCAATGCCCAGGGAGGACCGAAGGTTTGCCGCGACATTCCCTTCATCAATATTTAGTGGCTTCCCACCACCCGAATTTGGAAGACCCAATATTAGATGGACAATCTCCTTGATGATTTTCAGTTCTTTATCTGGACCAATACGGAGAGTCATGTCTTTGGGGTCTAGCTTCTGCATGAGCCAACAAAGATGTGTCTGGCATCCAATTGCATCAATCATCATGTCAAGAATGCTAGAGAAACCTTTTCTGACTATAGCTTGACGTTGCCTTTTATTCATTATCTGAATGGACGTAAGAACATCTTGTGGGTTGCATCTGATGTTGAGTCTCTGCAAAAAAGGGTGGAAACAGGGATAAATATGTTATAATTAAATATCATAATATCTGCATTCTGATTTTCTATGGTCAATTACTGTTTTGTATTGATATAATAAGTTAATATATAGGAATAATCCTATAAGCTAATAATGCTTTTGTTTAATATAATAAGTTGTATGTTGCAGCCTAGAAAGTATGCATTATGATTATATGCACAGTTAAAATATTTTGATTGATATAGAAAACATAATCTATATATATCAACCATATTGATATTGTTTGTTGCATATTTCAAAGATTTATTTTGGAATAGATAAGTGGACGTAATGTTATAAACTCATATGTGTATTGTTTGCAGTATCCATTTTGATATTGCACTTCTTTTTTGGGGGCTCAAAGTCATCATCATCGTCCACACTAGGCATGTGGACCTTTTTTGGCTCGGCAGCAACACCTCTCTTTCTATATTGCGGAGGATCACCATCGCAGCGAGGATTTGGAGGGTCTCCGGTGGCTGTCAAGCGCGGGATGTCAACACTGAAGCATTCTTGGCTAGACTCAATGATTAAGCGCTTCAGATTGGTTGGGAGTCAATCAACCTTCTGCATGATTAAAGTAGCAGCCTGTGGGGCAACAAATGTGAAAAAATATACATGTTGATTTTACATATACTTTACTGACTTACATACATCGTCAACATATAAATAAATGACTATATGAAATAATTATACACTCTAGACACTCGTCCACATTAGAATACCTCAATTATGTTATATGGCTCTAGAAATTAAAATGAATAATCGATGAGTGAAGAAAAACAACATAAACAAAGAACTTTTATGGCATCTGTCATAAAAAAGAAAAACAAAGCATAGTGAAAAGAGATATATCATAATACTATTTGCATAACCAAACTAAAATGACAGATTTGTTCTATAGCATAGACGTCCCTTCAAGAATCGTTGCAGCGTAGGAAAACTTAGTTTTTATCGATTCAAATATATGCTAAATGGTGAGATGGATAATATAAGATAATGAAACCAGACTTATATAAATTGCAATCAACAATATATGTAAACAATAATTGTAAAGACAACAATAAAACAATTATATTTGAGGATGCTTATGGTAGTATGGTGTAAGCTACAAAGACAGTAACAAATACAACTTAGTAAAAACAAAAACATTCATATTTAGGGATACTTATGGAAATGTCATAATAGGTGGGCCAATGATAACTAAAAACATAAGTTCCATGTTAATTTGGGAAAAACAGGGATATGAGCAACTTGAGACAATATCATTATTTCAATCTCACATGCGACAAATTGGACATGTATGTTGTATCTACTTCCATAAATCTCATGCACACTATGTTGTATTCCCTCTACTTTCCTATGTACCTAAAACACGTCACAGTATGCCAAACAATATCGTAATAGCATTCATCGAACAATGAAAACATATCCACTATGACAAATGAAACCTGAATTTTTCACACGTGTAAAATCTTCATAAACAAGAACATATCAAATTAGTGCATTGGACATCAGAAGGTCCATCTAGTTATCAACTGTAAATAACATATAAACTTTTTCTTGAGTCATGGCTCTAGAAATTAAAATGATTAATTTATGATACTTGACCTGAATTGATATCATTAGAATACCTCAATTCTATTATATGATTTGTCGAAACTACCAATACTATAAATATTATGATTTGCTTCAGCAAATTGCTGCTCAATGCAGTTTCTTGACTGCTCATTTTTACATTTTAAACAAATAAGTTTCATGGTTTAAACACAACAGGGCTATAATGTAAACCTATTTAATGGAGCTAGCCTTAAATCTCATGGAAAGTTTTTATAGACTAACACTGTGCATTCAACAAGTAATGTTTAAATCTAAACGAAATAATGGGCTAGTCTATACCATATATTACAGAAAAATATGGATTCATCAAAAAATCATAACATTGCAGTGTACAATTGCCATATACATGTATGCATACCAACAAAATGTTCATAAAACATGATTTATGCAATGACAAACCAGCAAAATATACATTTATGCATGCCACGCTGACCTGACTTTTCCTTGTCATCGACGACCACAAATCTGTCAGTGCTTGAAGCCGAATGATGAACCAGGGAGCAGCCTAGACACCGGTGATGAAATGGGGCAGATGGGGCGACACGATGAGGGACACCTCACATATACGGCGGCGGAGCGGCGGAGAAGAAATGGAACAGAAGAATGAGGCGGTGAGATTGGGAAAGAGTAATGCAGCAACGGTGGTGGGAGAGGGATGCGGGCACCTGGTGTTATGGAGTCGCGCGGTGGTGGCTCAACGACGAATGGCGGCGGCAGCACAGGGGCATATACTCCGGTTGACCGCGAGGAGAGTGAGAACGACACCGGTTAGGGTTGAGAAGCGTGCAGGGGCGGAGGAACGAGGAGTCACCGCTGCGCTGCACGATGAATTATGGTGGGTTGACAACGAGTCGGCGAGGGAAGAGGACAGCGACTGGGGTTAGGGTAGAGAAATAGGTGATGTGGACGATGAGGACATATGCTCGGTTGACCGCGTGGAAAGTGGGCCTGACCCGGTATTCCTGGAACGTGGGTTCGGATGTGGGGCTCGGTTTACGTTATATGGTTCAGTGTTGGTGGTCGGGGCTCTCTACAGTTATTGAGAGCACAAGGCTCTCAATATATAAACTATATATATATATAATGATGAGCACATGACCTAAAGGATGCTATTAGAGTAAGATGAACACAAGTAACCCAACCATAAGCAGAGAAGGGAAAAATGTAGTATGCAGATTTTGCAATGTCAATGTATAATAGGCTGGTGTTTTTCATAATCGCTAGTGCTACGGGCTAGTAGAAATTATTATTTGTATAGACAGGTAACTGAGAACCGCTTGTGAGGTAATTAAACCGCCAGTGGAAATCTTTTTCAGAGACATAAAATGGGGTTTTTAAATAGCAAAAAATATTTTAATTAGGACGTCATCGTCCGCCGTCGTGCTACGTTATAGTAGAAATTATTATTTTTATAGACAGGTAACTGAGAACCGCCAATGAGGTAATAAAACCGCTAGTGGAAATCTTTTTTAAGACATAAAATGGGTTTTTAAAATAGCAAAAAATATTTTAATTAGGGCGTCGTTGTCCGCCTGTCTTCGTCGTAACTCGTGACACTTTTTTGCACTATGTAGCTGGTGGGAATCAAATTCGTGACCTCACCCCGCGTGAGACCTCCTCTACCACTTCACATATGACATACCTTATTTCTAGAGTATAGTTGTGTTGTCTACATATTAGTGTTGCCTACATATTATAACCAACTGAGTGTAAATTGATTGTTTGAGGCCATAAAAGAATTCAAACAAAAAATTGTTAGCTACAAAGTTGAATAACTTTTGAAGTTCTACTACTTTTATTTTGATACTTTTTCATTCGATGTTGTTTGCAAAATTTGCATTTTGAATTTGATAAATTTGGATGCAATTTTTGAGAGACGAGATGATTTCAAATAAAAAGTTGTCAACTACAAAATTTCATAACTTTTTGAGATTTACAACTTTTATTTTGGTAGTTTTATCATCTAAGGTCGTTTGATAAACTCAAAAAATTAAGGATAAAAATGATTTTTACTTCTAGTGGTGGTTTCTTACGAAAACCGCATGTAGATCCTTAAGAAACTGCTCCACTAACGGTGATAACCGAATCCGCCTCTAAAAATTAGACCTCACCGTAGGTCTAATACCCAACTTTGGAAATATAAAAGAAAGGGGATAAATCTTTATGTGTATTTCCTTCTATTTCATGAGAATCATTAAGGAGTATATTTAAAGTGAATAATTCTCTAATAAAACATAAGTAAACCATGCATCATGTTGGGGTTTGGTTTGTTTGTGCATTTAATAAAATAATAAGATGGATAAAAATATAATAATAAGTTGAGAATTTGGATTTAACCCAAAAGTACAAATTAGGAAAATTGGAAATGATATAGAAAAAGAGAAATACTATACAAAACAAAATAAATTTATAAATAAATACATTATTCTCATACTATGTTCAAACTAAACATTTAATGTGAAGACGAAATTGCCACAAACTCTGAATTTAAAGTGGAATTGAAGTTTGTAATTGGAAGGGAAGAAAAGAAAATAGAAGATAAAAAGAAAAGAAGTAGGAAAAAAGGGAAAAACACAGTTTGGGCCCAATTCCGCAATTCGGCACACTTCATCTCCCCAGCCCCGTAGCGTTTCATCCGGCGCCGCGGGTGGACCCCGTGGGTCAGCCCCTGCACGCACGCGTCGTTTGGCCCTCTAGTGAGTGGACCAGGGCCGTCAGTCGCATATGCCGCGTGAAGTGCTGCTGCGGGTGGGCCCAGGGATCTGTAGATCTTCCCCATTGGGCTGTTGCGGGCGCGCGGAAGCTGGGGTTGTTACAACCACGACCCCGATTTTCTCTGCGCCTAGTTCGGTAGCCTCGGCTTCGTGGTTAAAAGCCGGGTGTGTCGTGCTCTTCCCTCCGTTTGTGCCCACCTATTCCTCCCCTCGCTCCCTCGAACACAGCGTGAATATCGTCCTCATCACCATAGACCGCGAGTTGAGAGGAGAATTCGCCGGCGTAATACCTCTGGTGCCGGGTCTGGGTCTTGGCCGATCGTGTGCCTGGAGCTTGGTGCTTTGCGGGGTCGTCGTCGGCGGGACACTGGTCATCGGGGGAAGGCAGACCCTACCGGCGCGCTCATCTACGGTGAGTCGGTTTCCTCCTATGCAATACCTTTGGGATTCGTTAGGATGTCACGTGAATGTGGGGTTGGAGCGCACCCGGGGTCGGTGCGCCGCTGGAGGACGGTGGTGGCGACCACTGGATGGTCTTGGCTGAGCAGAACGCCGGTTGACCGGCAGGAGAGAGAGAGTACTGGGGAGCGCGCGGCGTCTATGCCTGGGCGGCGTGAGGTTGAAGACGCCAGGGCATCCGTGGATTAAGAAATAGACGTCCCAGATCCGTGCGTAGGCACACATTCCCGTGGTATTGATCTGGGTCGTAGATTTGGGTTTCGACGGCTTAGATTGGACCAGAGGATACCCCTTCATCGTTTTAATCCTGATCGTCGATCTTTGATCTGACCGATGGGGCTTCGTACCGATTCAGCATGAAATCCTAGCCGTAGGATCTAATCTGGGGGGCTAATAGCTTCGGATACTCCTTCGGCCGACACCATTTGCAAAAGAGACCCTTTAGTTTTTATAAATCAACCCGTCGTTCCCTGCGGGATACTTCTGAGTCTAAGGAAATTTTATGGGATAGCCCGAATCTTTCTGGTATTTGGCGCGCGGTCCAGAGAGTAATAAAAATAGAGAAATAGTTGAGGAAATTGATTTTTAATACAAAAATAATTCTATAAACTTGTATAATTCATATTAAATTCATTTTAACTCCAAATTATTCATTCCAATGGCATTAATTTTGTCTTAATATTCTTTATCACTTAGTAAATTTGTTTAGCCATGAAACTTGAACTAAAATTATTCACATGAGTTATGTTATTCCAAGTACTTAATAACTTCAAAAATTCATAACTAAATAAATATAACTCCAACTTTAGTGGTTCTTGTTCCTATGATCTTGTTACACAGCGTAGAATATTATCACGTATTCTGCTCTATGGTTTGGTGTGATGTTAATTTCTGCTATATTGTGTATGTTTGTATTGATGCGAGTAGACGAGCAAGCCACAGAGGATCCGGGGGTTCAGCAGGTGGAGACTGTCGAGCAGGAGCTCGTTGAAGGCAAGTTGTGCCCTTGATCACTTCTTTTGACCCAGTCATATTCTTATTAATCATAATGATCTGCATAGGTTAATTTTGATGGGACCCAATAGGTTACCCTAGTTTGGCTATCTTTATACCTTGTTTTACCAATGAATTTTTGGGTAGTACATGCTATTGCTTTATGTGGTTTTGGGTATGGAGATATACATTACTCATGGTCACACTTTTATTATCAGTTTATTATTTATTGTTCATGATAAGATCATTATGTTAATGGGAACATGGAGAACCACCCGGGAAAACAGTGCTACCACAAGGGTGGTATGGGACGCCCTTGACTGATTAACTAGGAAAACTAGTGGATGACTACCTTATCCGATAGGGGCATGGGCAGTAGGGGAGTGGTTAGTGTAGGGAGGTCCTTGGGTTGATTTTGCTGCGATGGCGGTCAGGCGAGGGATCCCTGCACTGGAGCTTCCTATAAATTGTAGCAGGTTTTCTGAAGCTAGTGGAACTTTGTAAAGGCCTCGTAGTGGTACCCTGCCTCGCTTCCTTGGTAGAGGTGTATGGGGTCCGATCAACCCCGTGGCAAATGGGTAACACAACTTGTGGGTAAAGATGTGTAACCTCTGCAGAGTGTAAAACTGGTATACTAGACGTGCTCACGGTCATGAGCAGCTCGGACACTCACATGATTAATTTATGGAATTAAATTCATTTTGTCATTTGCATCGCATTGGGATTATTTTATTACTACTTTTATTATTACTATGGTTTGGTATTTACTTACACTTAGTAACTGCTAATAAAATTTTGGCCAACATATAAAAGCAATGCTCAGCTTCAGCCTTTATTTTATTTCCTCAGCCTTACATTTCACATGAACTCCCACCTTTGGTGAGTTCATGCACATTATTCCCCATAACTTGTTGAGCAATGAACATATGTGAGCTCACCCTTGCTGTCTCACACCCCCCCATAGGAGAAGAACAAGTGGTTCAAGAGGAGCCGCCTAACGAGGAGTTTGACTTGATCTAGGTGGCGTCTCCTAGTCAGCTTTGTGGCACCGGGGAATAATATTTAGTTCGCTTTATTTTATCATTTATTTTGTAAGAATTCCGCTATGTAATAAGTACATTTATGATATTTATGACATTTATCCCTATGCACTATGTTATTATATGTGTTGTTCTTATTTGGCGCACATATGAGACGCACCTGGCTTTATCCCTTAAACCCGGGTGTGATAGTAGGCTTAGAGCTTTTTTCTACTAGTGAGACGCCAACACATTTGTCCATAAAGATGCGTATCCTAATCGAGCAAAGACAAATTCGTGTGCATATGACATGATGACATAGTGTAAAGCTAACATGCACCCACAAAGACCTTGATGAGGCCTAGGGCATAGACGCCATCGATAGCACATCAGGCACCCCAAGGTGACAGTGGCTGGTGGTAGCAGAAAGCAAAGAAGTTAGCTATGGAGTTGGGGATATTGCAGATCTCGAGCTCCATAATGCGAATAAGGGATGGAGAGGATGGGGAAGTAGGTATTAGGGCACAATAGGTCGTGCAAACGACCGTGCAAAGTACTCTTTTGTATAGTAGATTACATTATTTGTAGAGTGTAGTTTAAGATAGAGAGTGAGATATGGAATATGTTGGAGATAGTTTTAAAGGGGAGGAAAGTACTAACCTTAGGGTCGTAGAGAGGAGCACCATTTTTTCGCTAGGCCTCAACGGTGCTGAGGTCTATGCAGGCGCTATGGAGAGGTGCAATGACAGGGTCAACGAGGACAAGCATCTCGTCGGTAGAGTAGTCGTGTACGCACCGACCCACCCCTCTTCTCGTAGCGCACCAGAGTAGTGGCAGCTCAAGCTCCACGTAGAGATGAGTCATGCGGGATGAGGGTGGTGAAAGGGAAATGGGTTTAAAACATTTCCTATAATCGATTTTGGCGTTTGACGTCCATCACAAATCACATAGACTAACTAGTTTGCCTAGTTATCATTTATCTCAGGTGCATAAAGTTCAACATAAACCAACAAAGATTGGAGCAAAGACTAGCAATGGTGTTGTCAGTGACGCACCGGACACTGTCCTATGCCCAGGGCAAGCACTCCACGAACTGGCCACTCTTGGGATTTTCTGGAGACGCTCTGTTATAATTCATCGAACTGTCCGGTGAGCCAACGGAGCAACGGTCAGCTGCGCCAACGGTCGACTGCGATGAACAGTAAAAAAGTGCACAATGCAGAAGTCAGAGCTGCGAAGTCAGAACACACTGGACTGTCTGGTGCCGCAAGAGGACAAAGGACTTCAACGGTCAATCGCTCCAAACCCCAACGAGCTGCTGACATGGCACGCACCAGACAATGAACATTGACATGTCTGGTGCACCACTGGACTGTCCGATGTGCCATCGACAGCAACGACTAGAATAGTGGTTGGGGCTATAAATACCTCCAACCACCACCATTCAAGATATCCAAGTTTTCTGAACTCCACATTCAATACAAGAGCAAAAGCATTCACTCCAAGACACATCCAAAAGATCAAATCCTCTCCAAGCCTCAAAATCAACTCAATTGCTTAGTGACTTGAGAGAGAGTGTTTTGTGTTCCTTTTGTTGCTCTTGTTGCTTGGGTTGCTTTCTCCTTCTCATTCTATTTCTTCTAAGTGCTTTGTATAGCTAACAAGAGACACCTAAGTGTGTGGTGATCCTTGCGGGGTCTTAGTGACCTAAGTGATTAAGGAGAAGCACTCGACCGATCTGTTTGACTGAGTGAGAGAGGGAAAGGGTTGGAATAGACCCGGCCTTTGTGGCCTCCTCAAAGGGGACTAGGTTCTTTGGAACCGAACCTCGGTAAACAAAACACCATGTTCATTTGTGTTGATCTTCATTTGATTAGTTTTCCCCCTCTCTCCTCTCTCTAAAAATTCCCTTGCTCATATTGATTTGAGTTTGCTCCCAAAGTTATCCGCATTGATTGAGCAACTCTTGGCAAGAAAAACTATCTTTCGCACTCTGAATTATTTCTAACACTAACCCCGGGCATAGTGCCTGTTCAAAGTTTAAAATTTTCAGGTTTTGCCTATTCACCCCCTCTAGGCGACTTTCAATTGGTATCGGAGCATGTGCTTCATTAGAGTCTAACAACTCGAAGTGATGTCGGGGGAACACGCCAAGAGGGAGATGGTCATCGGCGAAAAGCCCGAAGGCTGGGGAAGGAAGAACAATGAACGGACTCCGTCAAAGGAGGTCGGCGACAAACACAAGGAGGAATCTGCTTCCTCCATCAAGTCACATAGGAAGGGTGACAAGAAGAAAAAAAATGAAGAAAGTGGTCTACTACGAGACCGACTCTTCATCACCTTCCACATCCAGCGCCGAGTCTACTACTTCGAAATGCCAAGAGCGTAAGAGGTATAGTAAGATGCCTCTATGCTATCCTCATATTCCAAAATGTGCTCCTTTATTTTCGGTATCCCTAGGCAAACCACCATATTTTGATGGTGAAGATTATTGTATGTGGAATGATAAAATGAGGCACCATCTAACCTCACTCTGCGAAGTATATGTGATATTGTTGAGTTTGGAGCGTAGACACCAAAGGTGGGCGACGAGGATTATGACTCCGATGAGGGTGCCTAAATAAGGCATTTTAATTCCCAAGCAACTTCTATAATCATCGCCTCATTGTGTCGAGAGGAGTATAATAAGGTACAAGGGTTGAAAAATGCCAAATAAATTTGGGATGTCCTCAAGACGGCACATGAAGGGGACGAGGTGACCAAAATCACCAAGCGCGAGACGATCGAGGGAGAGCTCGGTCGATTCGTCCTCAACAAAGGAGAGGAGCCACAAGCAATGTATAACCGGCTCAAGAAGATGGTCAACCAAGTGCGCAACCTCGGGAGCACCAAGTGGGATGACCATGAAATGGTCAAGGTTATCCTACTCAAGTTCAATTAATTCGTGGAGATCCTAGATACAAATAGATGTCCCCCGAGGAAGTCATTGGCAAGTTTGTGAGCTTTGAACTTATGATCAAAGACTCCAAACACATTGTCAACTTGGAGCACCGTGCCACCTCCACGCCTGAGGTGCAACCCGATGCATTCAAAGCAACGGAAGAGAAGAAGGAAGAGTCTACACCAAGTAGACTCCCAATTGATGCCTCCAAGCTCGATAATGAGGAGATGGCTCTTACAATCAAGAGCTTTCGGCAAATCCTCAAGCAAAAAAAGGGGAAGGACTACAAACTCCATTCCAAGAAGGTATGCTATAGGTGTGGTAAGTCCGGTCACTTTATTGCAAAATGTCCATATACAAGTGACAAGGACAGGGATGACGACAAGAAAGGGAAGAAGAAGATGGAGAAGAAAAGATACTACAAGAAGAAGGGTGGCGAGGCGCACATGGGGCGGGAATGGGACTCTGACGAGAGTTCCACCGACTCTTCCTCCAATGAGGATGCCGCCAACATCACCGTCAACAAGTGCCTTCTCTTCCCCAATGTCGGCCAGAAATGCCTCATGGCTGAGGACAGCAAGAAGAAGAAGGTACATTCTAGTGATACCACCAAATATACTACATCCGACGATGAGGGTAGTTGTAGAGATGATAATGATGATTTAACTTATCTTTTTGCCAACCTCACCAAGGATCAAAAGAAGAAAATAAATGAATTGATAGAAACCATTAACGAGAAGGATGATCTCTTGGAATGCCAAGAGGACTAGCTCGTTAAGGAAAATAAAAAAATTGTTAAGTTGAAAAATGCTTATGCTCTTGAAATAGAAAAATGTGAGAATTTGACTAAATAGATTAACATGTGCAATGATTCAATTTCCTGTCTTAGAGATAAAAATTCTAGTTTAAATGCTAAGATAGAAGAATTGAATGCTTGCAATATTTCTCCATCTATTGTTGAGCATGTCACCATTTGCACTAGATGTAGAGATGTTAATATTGATGCTATGAATGATTACCTTGCCGTAATTAAAGAACAAAATGATCACATAGCTAAGTTAAATGATAAAATTGTTGAACATGAGTTAGAAAATGAAAATTTTAAATTTGCTTGAAGCATGCTTTATAATTAGAGACGCCCTGGCATTAAGGATGACATTGGCTTCCAATAAGGGAGCCAAAACAACATCAAGATTAATGCCCCAAAGAACAGACTATCTAATTTTGTTAAGGGTAAGGCTCACATGGTTCAGGATAGAGAGGGTTACATTTAATATCATGAGAACTATCGTGAGCAAAAGATTAGGAAAATTCATGCTAGAAAACCTCATACTGTTTTTCATCATGCTTATTGTCACACCCGGTTCTGGGGGCAAAACCGAATGCATAGCATATGTGGGCCAGGATCCATTTTCCACACATATGTTGACGTCACAAGTGTAATATATCAAAATACAATGCAATAAAGGCATAAAGAGAGTATGGTAACTTTATTACATCATATGGGTCATTGTATCTTAACAAGTATCATAATCAAAGTACGACGTAATTAAACATGGTCACTCTTCCACAGGAAGGTGACTGGCGCATCGTTAGACTCAAAACTCATCAATGTCATTTGCGAAGTCTTTGTCATCACCCTCTTATCAAAATATTAGCAAGGGTGAGCTCACTTATGGTCGGGGCTCAGCAAGTGGGGAAAAATTAATGCAAGTTAACAAGATAGGCTATGGATAAGCGATAAGCATTTTAGTTGGTCAATATTTTATTAGCAACACATGTCTTACTAATAAGTGTGTATCCCAAGTATCCTAATTAATCAAAGGTATAAGATTATATAAAACACTTAAGTGAAATCACTTAAGCAAACCACTGGTAGATCATCAAATAACGATTTATTTTCCATCTTTAAGTTTAATTATCATGTGAGGGTCCAGGTTGCTTTTTACCGTGAGCATGGCTGACATATCAATTTTACACTCTGCAGAGGTGGTACAACTTTACCCACAAGCCATGTATCCCATCTAGCCTGGGTTGATCGGACCCATAAACACTGCCGAGGTAAATGGCTAGGGATCCATTATGAGGCTTTCACAAAATATCCTTAGTACAAAGCCACCCACTAAGGTTTCCACATCAGTATTGATGGCCCTCTGGGTGAGGTAACTTAGCCAAGACTACCACCCCATGTTAACATGAGCTGCCACCAAACCACTGCCGCCCCTCTTGCCCATCTTTCAAGTAGGGTTGCTAAGCACTAAGTCTATAGAGCTAATTACCAAAGCCAGAGCCATTATAGCACTCGTGGTTGCACTATTATCCTGGGTGGTCACTCCATATTCCATTTAACACATAATGTTTTTGTTTAACCATCGGGTTAACAACATAATAAAACTTAATTTCTGGAACATAGTATCATTAAAAGAGTGACATCATATTCATCAAGTTGAGCAATAGCAAAAATTGCTAAGCAAAGCATTTATCCCAGGGTAATTCAAGGAATAGGGTTGGTAATTCTAGTAAATCCTTATTTAGGCAAATCCCATCAAATTATGCAATATATCCAAAAAGTAAATATTATTATATGCATTTTTGGGTACAAATAGAAATGCAAAGGGAGAATCCACTTGCCTTGCACGAAAGTGTCCTGTGGATCGTCCTCGGACGTGTTTGGTTCATCTACCTCACAGTCAACTTCTAGCATCGATTTGTGTATCGTACATACAAAAGAATATGTACGCCAAATGAATAAACATACACCATTACATGGGTAATCATTCACCATTACATACACATTCATACATCACACAATTATACTCATAAATACGTCTTAAAGCGTAAATACTTATTAATCCACTATGACTACTACTTTGAGTTATTATTGGTGAAAATATGAGTAGGTGACTATGACACTAGTTTTATCTAGTATAATATAGATAAAAATGTCTTAACAAACTTTACGGAAAGTAATTGTTAATTATTTTCACCAAATTGTTAATTATTTTCTTTATTACTAATAATAGACTTTTGGGTTTTATCATTTTCTTTCTAAATAGAAACCTTACGTATAGCTAAAAATGTTCATTTCTAAAATCACCTAACATTAATATTCTAAAAATTAATGTAAATTACTAATTGGACTTCAATAACATAATCATGGTTATTATGACATAAATAAATATTTTACTAATTCTAAATAATTAAGTGCTATACTTATGAATGCATTTATCATAACTAGTAAAATCTATATTTTCATCTGACCGAAAATATGTGGCCTAGTATTTCTTCTACTTTCTTATATCAATAAAATTATACTTAAACCACTACTAACAAATATTGTTCCATGTGCTAAAGCGAAATTAATCGTAAACGTTTCTAGTATGAAAATCACCAAGTTAGTGAATAGTGACATTATTTATTTTTGAAATATAAAATAATACACATGTCCAAAATATTGTTCTGGGGCTTGTCTACGATTACACGTATACATCGGAGTCTCTTTTCGATAATTTCTAAACTGAAAATCTTGGAATTAATTTTATTTACACACAGGGACTAAAATGCAAAATGTGCTTCTTCTACCTTGAGCTAGAGCTCACGCGCGGGAATGGAGATCGACGGGGGAGGGGCTCGGCCGGGCAGGGGCGCGCCTTGGGGGTTTAGTCGAGTGGCCGGGGACGGGCGCGCACGGCGAGCTCGAACGACGGGGCGTAGGCGGAGCTCCTGTGACGACGAACGGCGGTGCGGACACAGTCGATGGCGAGCTCGGAAGTGAGGAGAGCATGAGAGAGAGAGCTCGGGGAGGGAGATAGGGAAGGGGATCAGCCTTTTATATGGAGAGGGGAGGAGAGGAAGAGTCGCCGGGGGAGAACGGCCGACCATCAATGGCGGCCATCAATGGCGGCCATTAATGGAGCTATTAGGGAGAGAGAACGTGGGGGAGGGAGAGAGAGAGTCATGGTGGTTTCCGGTGCGGGATCCGAACGGGCGCGGCGCGAACGAGGTCGGGCGCGGGCGCGCGGGCGCCTGGCGGCGGCGGCTGGGAGAAGGAGGGAGGGAGAGTGATAGGAACGGGGGTGCCCGATCTTCCGTCAGGTGAAGGTAACTATCGATTTGGTGGAGATGTCGCACAGACGATCCGGCTTCCAATCAACACGACTAGAACCCCGCAATTGCAACACCACTTCTCCTCTGGTTATCAACCGTGCACTGTGCGATTGACCTCACCACGAGGGCTAATTCCTGCCTGAGAATCGAAGACACAAGCAAGAACAAGAAAGAACACAATCTAGAATATTGTGGATGAATGATTAAGCTCACAAGTTGGGGTCTCACAAACCGATCTATGGTGATTGTTCTTGACAGATCTAACTTAAGCAAAACCCGAGCCCTAATGTGGTGGCGGCTATTGATTATATATGGGTTAGGAGCGTGACTCCCTCCCTGGACGTGCCCTAATGGGCTCAACAAAGATACACGGCCCATAGGCCAAGTTACAGTGTCGCAGCACCGAGACAGATTATGGGCCTCCACCTTGATCCGAACGTCCTTGCTGGTCTTCCACACCTCCAAGTCCTTCACCATGTCCTTGTTGGTCCTTTCCTTCATTCCTAAGTACAATTAATTCATTAGGTAGCACACTATTCTCAAATGCACAAGAATAAGTACATAGGAACGAGCTCACCCGAGAATTCAATTGTCTTGCGCGTGAGCGAGTAATCGGACCTTGAACATCAACTAGGGGAGTGTTGTTTGAATCCATGGGAGTGATGTCATCATCATCCTCCCCCTCTTGAAGTGGAGTCGTCCTTGACTCAAGCTCATCCTCTTCCCCCAAATACGGTTTCAAATCTGCAATGTTAAATGTAGGACTAACTCGGAACTCGAGAGGCAACTCAAGTTTATATGCATTATCATTTATTTTCTTCAAAATCTTATATGGACTAGCAGCACGTGGCATCAATTTAGACTTTCTTAACTCTGGAAATCTATCTTTTCTCAAGTGCAACCACACTAAATCACCCACTTCAAGCTTAACTGGTTTTCTACGTTGACTACTAGCAATTCTATATTTTTTAGTCATCTTTTCAATGTTGGCTTTAGTTGAAGCATGAAGTTTCAAAATAAAGTCAGCACGCTCCTTAGCATCACTATGTACTTGCTCGGTAGTAGGTAGAGGCAAAAGATCAATAGGAGCACGAGGGTTAAAGCCATACACTACGTGAAAATGACTTACCTTGGTGGTGGAGTGTTCCGCCCAATTATATGCAAACTCCACATGCGGCAAACACTCTTCCCACATTTTCAAGTTTTTCTTCAATATTGCTCGCAGCATTGCAGACAATGTTCTATTCACAACTTCCGTTTGTCCATCAGTTTGGGGATGACAAGTAGTAGAAAATAGCAATTTTGTCCCCAATTTGTTCCATAGAGTACGCCAAAAATGACTCAAGAATTTTACATCATGATCTGAAACAATAGTAGAAGGCATACCATGCAAACGAACAATCTCTTTGAAAAAGAGGTTAGCAATATGAATGGCATCATCCGTTTTGTGACAAGGTATAAAATGTGCCATCTTAGAAAAACGATCAACCACAACAAAAATACTATCGCTCCCCCTCTTCGTCCTAGGCAATCCCAAAACAAAATCCATAGAAATATCCGCCCACGGAACTGAAGGAATAGGAAGAGGCATATACAAACCATGTGGGTTCAATCATGACTTAGCTTTTTGACACGTCGTGCATCTTGCTACAAAGCGATCAACATCACGCCGCATTCGAGGCCAAAAGAAGTGTGTAGACAGCACATCCTCTGTCTTCTTGGCACCAAAGTGACCCATCAAACCACCACCATGCGCATCCTGCAACAACAAAAGATGAACCGAACCAACTGGAATGCATAGGCGGTTAGCTCTAAACAAGTATCCATCATTTAGCACAAATTTATTCCATGTATGGCCCTCTTTACAATTTAATGCAACCTCTTTAAAATCATCATCAAAAGCATATTGTCCCTTAACTGTTTCAAGTCCAAAAATACGACAATCAAGTTGAGACAACATAGCATAGCGTCTAGACAAAGCATCGGCAATCACATTATCATTCCCCTTTTTATGTTTAATGATGTAAGGAAAATTTTCAAGAAATTCTACCCACTTAGCATGTCTACGGTTCAGATTTGTTTAACTACGAAGATGCTTAAGTGACTCATGATCAGAATGAATAACAAATTCTTTAGACCACAAATAATGTTTCCATGTTTGCAAAGATCGTATGAGAGCATATAATTCTTTATCATAAGTGGAATAATTAAGAACATGGCCATTCAATTTCTCACTAAAATATGCAACGGCTTTACCTCCTTGCATCAAAACAGCACCAATGCCAACTCCACTTGCATCACATTCGAGTTCAAAAGTCTTACCAAAGTCAGGAAGTTGGAGTAGTGGCGCGTGAGTAAGCTTTTCTTTTAAAAGAGCAAAAGAATCCTCTTGTGACTGCCCCCAAATAAATGAAATACCCTTCTTGGTCAACTCATGTAATGGGGCAGCAATGGTGCTGAAATCCTTCACGAAACGACGATAAAATCCTGCAAGTCCAAGAAAACTCCACACTTGTGTCACCGTCGATGGCGTTGGCCAACTCTGAATAGCATGCATCTTGGCCTCATCAACCTCAATACCATGTGGAGTGACAACATAGCCAAGAAACGATACTCGTTCGGTGCAAAAGGTGCATTTCTCAAGGTTAGCAAATAAGTGTGCGGCGCGTAGAGCATAAAAAACAGCACGTAGATGGTCAAGATGTTCAGATAAACAAGTGTTGTAGATAAAGATATCATCAAAATAAACCACCACAAATTTTCCAATAAATGGGCGCAAAACCTCGTTCATCAAACGCATAAAAGTACTAGGGGCATTAGTTAATCCAAAAGGCATCACTAACCACTCATACAAGCCGAACTTGGTTTTAAAAGCAGTTTTCCATTCATCGCCTAATTTCATTCTAATTTGGTGGTACCCACTGCGCAAATCAATCTTAGAAAATATTTTAGAACCACTTAACTCATCAAGCATATCATCTAATCGAGGAATAGGATGACGGTACCGGATAGTGATGTTTTTAATGGCTCTACAATCTACACACATGCACCAACTGTCATCTTTCTTTGGAACCGAAATGACAGGAAAAGAACAAGGACTAAGGCTCTCACGTACATACCCGCGGTCCAAAAGGTCTTGGACTTGGCGCTGAATCTCCTTAGTCTCCTCAGGATTTGCTCGATATGCAGCACGGTTGGGCAAGCTCGCTCCAGGAATCAAATCAATCTGGTGCTCAATCCCACGAATGGGAGGAAGTCCTGGAGGTAACTCAGAGGGAAAACATCTCGGAACTGCTGCAAAAGGTTAGTCACAGATGCAGGCAAAGTGCTAGCAATATCATCAATAGAAAAGAAAGCATCTTTGCAAACCAAGGCATAGCAACAAGCATCAGTAGCATGAGTTTCAAGAAGATCAGATTTAGTAGCAAGCATGACAGGAGCTTTCAATTTAATTTGTTGCTGAATTTCTGTCTCATTAGTTGGTTCCTTATGGGTACTTGCAGCTCTATCTTTATCAGCTTGTACAATTTCAGCAAGAGTCAAAGGTAGCAAGTAATGTTTTTATCTTTATGCCTAAAAGTGTATGTATTACTCCTACCATGGTGACGTGCATCGGTATCATATTCCCAAGGTCTACCCAACAAAAGAGAACAAGCGTCCATAGTACTACATCGCAATCCGCATAATCAGAATACATACCAATAGAGAAATGCACTCGTACCATGTGTGTTACCTTAACCTTGCCTGAATCATTGATCCACTGAATGTGGTATGGATGTGGCCATGGACGTGTGGTCAGGCCAAGCTTCTTGACCAAATCTGAACTCACCAAATTATTGCAGCTTCCACCATCAATAATAACACGTGCACGCCGATTCTCGATGGCGAAGAAAGTCTGGAACAAATTATGGCGTTGCTGCTTCTCTGATGATTCAGGCTGAGAACTAAGAACACGTTGCACCATGATGCTTCAAAGGTTCACCGTACCATCAGCACCAAGCATGGCATCATCATTAGCAGCAACATCACTGGAGTCATCATCGTCACCCTCACCGTCGGAAGCACTAATGTAGCCATCATCCGTAGCAATGTATGTTCGCTGACTCGGGCAATCCTTCTTCACGTGACCAATCCCATGACAGCGGTGGCAAACAATACCCGAAGAACGACCACTGGAAGGTGTTGTAGGTGCTGGTGAATTCTGTTTCTTGGCGGGTACCTGCAAAGGAAGGTTACCAACATGTGCAGCAGGTGTCGAGGGAGGTCGCGTGGACGCTGGAGTGGTCGAAGGTGTATGACTCGAGGCAGGTGTGTGTGCGTCCATGATATAGAGGAGGTGCCAAAAGTAGCCCTAGGTCGATGTTAGTGTCCCTGCAATTCCTTCTCTGTAAGCATAGCAAACTGGAACAACTTGTTGACAGTGTTAAATTCTTTGTAATCCACAATGTCCTGAATGTCACGCCGCAAACCTGAATAAAAATGGCAAAGAGTGTCCTCATGTCCCTCTACTACCCCACAACGCTGCAATCCCTTTTGACGCTCAGCATAATAATCTTGAACAGATTTATCCCCTTGCTCTAAACGCATCAATTTCTTACGCAATTCTCTATGATAAGATGGGGGAACAAATCTATCGCGCATAGCTACCTTAAGATCTTCCCAAGTCGTAGGTGCTCTACCATCTCCAACTAGACCAGTCCACCAGACAATAGCAAAATCTTTAAATCACTAGTGGCTTGTCTAACTTGATGTCGTTCAGGTACAAGGTGGGCAGTAAATTTCTGTTCTATCATCATCTCCCAATCAAGATATCCCTCAACATCATAATGACCCGAAAAAGATGGTATAGAAAATTTAATCTTAGCATAAGGGTCGTCAGGAGCACGATTGTTATTACCTTGCTGGCGGTGTGGCATACCTTCTGTGTTTTGATGAAGACAGCGACGTAGGCGCAAATCTCTAGTGGCCGCTTCATCATAATTACCTTCTTCATCAAACACCGCATCATCGGGAAGTCGTGGACGAGGAAGTGGTGGTGGCGGTGCTTGTTGTTGCGTCTCCAACACAGCAAGTCTGTCAACGATCTGGGACAATCGTCGATCTAGCCTCTCGTAAGTCTTGCCAAGGTTCATGCCAATGAAGGCATCATGCACTGACTTGTGGACCGTCTCCTCCATTTGCTCCTTCAGGAGCTTGTTGTTTGCCTCAAGATCTTGGTGGCTAAAACATTCATCGAAGTCTGTAGGGATCCTTGCTTCTTCTTCGCCGCCTGCCATCGAAACACAAAAACAGGAAACAAACAGTGACGGTTATCCCTAATAATTTCACTACATGCTCCTCTTAGGTGGAACACAGGAACACGCTCTAATGTATCTTACCAAGCTCTTACAAGTGTCTGACGAAATACAAGCAAAGGATGGTACAATCGGAGGCTGGTTCGTGATACTTACTAAGAGGGAGTGAAACCGCGATTGCAAGGTCAAATCTGTATTGATCAGAAGATATAGTATGTGGAGATGTAGGACAGGCACAATATGTATGTGAATGTGGAACAAAATCGAGTGCAGATGAGCGAAGTTCAATAAATATCCAAAGCACAAGTCACAATTGCTGGCTAAGAGATGTATCTGAGGCGTAGCACAACAAGTTGGAACAAATAACAATAGAACTAGCAGAATGGAAGTACCATAAATATTGTACTAGCGAGGCCAAAAAGGCACTAGTAGGATTCACTGGTGATTTTGTTTTTTTTGTATGATTTTTTTGATATTTTTCTCAGCACAAGAAACAACAAAATAGGAGCTACACCAAGTTTCACCTAAAACAGAGATCAGATGTGGTCTACAGAAAATGTGCAAGTTCTCTAAAAAGCGTGCAAGAACTTTGACCAATTTTTTCTTTATTTTCCTGAATTTTTTTGACAATTTTATCGAAACCTCATAATGGCGTCACCAAGCTCCTGTAAAAATTTCAGATTTTTTGAACAACCAAGCGAAAAGTTATGCCCGGTTTAAGGAAGGTACCTCAAGTTATGTTTTTGGGAGGCACGACTAGAAGGCGGCGCAGTTAGGGCAGAACTTCCCTATCTACGCGGTAATGGTGGATGGGATAGCGGCGAAGGTTGATCTACGATGAAGATACACCCTAAACCAGCAACACAACTCGACCACGGACACGAACTGAACAAAGCCAAACTGAAAACGAAATTGCAAAGGCTAAACAAGGGTTCTAGAACAGCGGATTTTTTTGTATGGCAACGAAATTGCAAAAGGTGCCCGATCTTCTGTCAGGTGAAGATAACTATCGATTTGGTGGAGATGTCACACAGACGATTCGACTTCGAATCAACACGACTACAACCCCGCAATCGCAGCACCACTTCTCCTCTGGTTATCAACCATGCACTGCGCGATTGACCTCGCCACGAGGGCTAATTCCTAACTGAGAATCGAAGACACAAGCAAGAACAAGAAAGAACACAATCTAGAATATTGCGGATGAATGATTAAGCTCACAAGTTGGGGTCTCACAAACCGATCTACGGCGACTGTTCTTGACAGATCTAACTTAAGCAAAACCCGAGCCCTAATGTGGTGGCGGCTATTGATTATATAAGGGTTAGGAGCGTGACTCCCTCCCTGGACGCGCCCTAATGGGCTCAACAAAGATACATGGCCTATAGGCCAAGTTACGGTGTCGCAGCACCGAGACAGATTATGGGCCTCCACCTTGATCCGAACGTCCTTGCTGGCCTTCCACGCCTCCAAGTCCTTCACCATGTCCTTGTTGGTCCTTTCCTTCATTCCTAAGTACAATTAATTCATTAGGTAGCACACTATTCTCAAATGCACAAGAATAAGTACATAGGAACGAGCTCACCTGCGAATTCAATTGTCTTGCGCGTGAGCGAGTAACCAGACCTTGAACATCAACAAGGGGAGTGTTGTTTGAATCCATGGGAGTGATGTCCTCATCATAGAGGAGAGGAGGGAGGCCTGGGTGGGCCCCACCTGGTGGTGAGAGGGAGGAAGGGGTTGGGAGCGCGGCTTGGGCCAGTTTCGGTTAGGGTTTCCGGTTTTTCTTTTTCTTTGCTTTTCTTTTCTATTTTAAAATATAAATAAATATAATTTTAAATAATTCTAAAAATCACAATAATTATCCCAAAAATATTTATAACTAAAATATTTATTTTTGGACCAATATTCCTATATTAATTAATTGGATTTTCAATGTGAAAGAAATTCTACTAAACATCCAAAAATCAAATATGAGCAAACAAAATTACTCTAAATGCAAATAAAAATCAAACACTTGAAAGAAAAATTCATTACCATTTTTACCATTAGTAAACTAAATGCATTATTTTTAGTTGATGGTTTTGGTAGTGTTACAAACCTACCCCTTAAAAGAATCTTGTCCTCAAGATTAAGGAACTTCTGAGAATAACTAGGGGAATTTTGCTCTGAGTTCATCTTCTCTTTCCCAATTGGCCTCATCTTCCAAATGATGATTCCACTGAACTTTACACATGTTGATAACTTTACTCCGTGTAATTGTACGAGATGTTTCCAAAATTCTGATGGGGTACTCCGAATAAGTCAAATCCTCCTTAACATTGAGTTCTTCCATAGGTAATTGTTCTTCAGGTACTCTTAAGCATTTCTTAAGTTGTGACACATGAAATATGTCACGCACATCCGACAAACTATCGAGTAGCTCTAACTGGTACACTACTTCACCTTGAGAGCGTGAGAGAGAGAGAGCTCGGGGAGGGAGAGAGGGAAGGGGCTCGGCCTTTTATAGAGAGGGGAGGAGAGGGAGAGTCGTCAGGGGGGAGAACGACCGGCCATCAATGGCGCCATTAGGGAGAGAGAACGTGGGGGAGGGAGAGAGAGAGAGTCGCGGTGGTTTCCGGTGCGGGATCCGAACGGGCGCAGGCACGCGGACGCCTGGCGGCGGCGGCTGGGAGGAGGGAGGCCTAGGTGGGCCCCACCTAGCGGAGAGAGGGAGGAGGGGGATGGGGGCGCGGCTTGGGCTAGTTTCGGTTAGGGTTAGGGTTTTCGGTTTTTCTTTCTTTTTTTCTTCTCTTTTCTATTTAAAAATATAAATAAATATAATTTTAAATAATTCTAAAAATCATAATAATTATTCCAAAATTATTTACAACTAAAATATTTATTTTTGGACCAATATTCCTATATTAATTAATTGGATTTTCAATGTGAAAGAAATTCTACTAAACATCCAAAAAAACAAATATGAGCAAACAAAATAGCTCTAAATGCAAATAAAAATCAAACACTTGAAAGAAAAATTCATTACCATTTTTACCATTAATAAACGAAATGCATTATTTTTAGTTGATGGTTTTGGTAGTGTTACACTTATATATATAGTAATGAGGCATCTAGCTCTAGGCATCCCACTCATATCAAAATGCCTAAAAAGAAAATTGTTAATGCATCAAATGAACATAACATTTCATTTAATACTTTTGATGCATATTTTGTGCTAACTAACAAATCAGGCAAAATATTTGCCAAATATGTTGGGGGCAAAATTTTGTAGATTCTTTAGATTACAACTTGCTTTCAGTTTCTCAATTATGCAAAATTGGTTACAACTGTCTTTTTATTGATGTTGGTGTTACTGTCTTTAGAAGAAGTGATGATTCAATAGCTTTTAAGGGTGTGTTAAATGGCCAACTATACTTAGTTAATTTTAATGATAACAATGTTGAACTAGACACTTGCTTAATTGCTAAGACTAATATGGGTTGGCTCTGACATCGCTGATTTGCCCAAGTTGGGATGAAGAATCTTCACAAGCTTCTAAAGGGAGAACACATTTTAGGACTAACAAATGTTCATTTTGAGAAAGACAGGATTTGTAGCGCATGTCAAGCAGGGAAGCAAGTTGGAGCTTATCATCCACACAAGAACATCATGATAACCGACAGGCCGCTTGAGCTACTACACATGGATCTATTCGACCTGATCGCTTACATAAGCATCAGCGGGAGTAAGTGTTGTCTTGTTATTATGGATGATTATTCTCACTTCACTTGGGTATTCTTTTTGCAGGAAAAATCTCAAACCCAAGAGACTATAAGAGATTCCTGAAATGGGCTCAAAATGAGTTCGGATTAAGAATAAAAAAGATTAGAAGCGATAATGGAACAGAGTTCAAGAACTCTCAAATTGAAGGATTTCTTGAGGAGGAGGGCATTAAGCATGAGTTCTCCTCTCCATACACACCTCAACAAAACGGTGTTGTGGAGAGGATGAATATAACTCTATTGGACATGGAAAGAACCATGCTTGATCAGTATAAGACACCAGATCGGTTTTGGGTGAAGGCGATTAACACCGCTTGCTACTCCATCAACCGACTATACCTACACCGAGTCCTCAAGAAAACATCATATGAACTCATCACCGATAAAAAGCCCAATGTTTCTTATTTTAGAGTTTTTGGGAGCAAATGCTTTATTCTTATTAAGAGAGGTAGAAATTCTAAATTTGCTCCTAAAGCAGTAGAAGGCTTTTTACTTGGTTATGACTCAAACACAAGGACATATAGAGTCTTCAACAAGTCCATTGGATTAGTTGAAGTTTCTTGTGACATTGTGTTTGATGAGACTAATGGCTCCCAAGTGGAGAAAGTTGATCTTGATGAACTAGATGATGAAGAGGCTTTGTGCGTCGCACTAAGGAACATGTCCATTAGGAATGTGTGTCCAAGAGAATCCGAAGAGCCTCCATAAGCACAAGATCAACCATCATCTTCCATTCAAGCATCTCTACCAACTCAAAATGAGGAAATGACTCAAGAAGAAGAGGATGAAGATCAAGACGATGAGACACCTCAAGAGGAGGACATTGATCAAAGGAGAGATGAAGATGATCAAGATAAGGAAGATGATCAAGAAATTCAAGACAAAAGACCACCGCACCCAAGAGTCCACCAAGCAATTCAAAGAGATCACCCCGTTAACTCCATTCTTGGTGACATCCACAAGGGGGTAACCACTAGATCTCGAGTTGTTCACTTCTGTGAACATTACTCTTTTGTGTCTTCTATTGAGCCATACAGGATAGAGGATGCACTAAGAGATCCAGATTGGGTAGTGGCAATGCAAGAGGAGCTCATCAACTTCACGAGAAATGAGGTATGTCATTTAGTTCCACGTCCTAACCAAAATGTTGTAGGTACCAAGTGGGTTTTCCACAACAAACAAGATGAGCATGGTGTGGTGACTAGGAACAAAGCTCAACTTGTTGCCAAAGGGTATTCACAAGTCGAAGGGTTGGATTTTGATGAAACCTATGCACCCATAGCTAGGCTTGAGTCAATTCATATATTACTTGCCTATGCTACTTACCATGGCTTTAAGTTATATCAAATGGACGTGAAGAGTGCTTTCCTCAATGGCCCTATCAAGGAAGAGGTGTATGTTGAGCAACCTCTCGGCTTTGAAGATAGTGAGTATCCTAACCATGTTTATAAGCTCTCAAAGGCGCTTTATGGGCTCAAGCAAGCCCCAAGAGCATGGTATGAATGCCTAAGAGACTTTCTTATCACTAATGGCTTCAAAGTTTGTAAAGCTGACCCTACTCTCTTCACTAAAACTATTGCTAAAGACTTGTTTATTTGCAAAATTTATGTTGATGATATTATATTTGGGTCTACCAACAAGTCATCTTGTGAATAGTTTAGTAGGATTATGATACATAAATTCAAGATGTCTATCATGGGGGAGTTAAAGTATTTCCTTGGATTACAAATCAAGAAACTCCAAGAGGGTACCTTCATCTGCCAAACTAAGTACATTCAAGACATCCTCAAAAAGTTTAGAATGAAGAATGCCAAACCCATCAAGACACCCATGGGTACAAATGTCATCTCGACCTCGACACGGGAGGTAAATCCGTAGATCAAAATGTATACCGGTCGATGATAGGTTCTTTACTCTACTTATGTGCTTCACGACCGGATATTATGCTCTCTATATGCATGTGTGCATGGTTCCAGGCAAATCCTAAGGAAGTTCACCTTAGGGCCGTGAAAAGAATCATGAGATATTTAGTTTACACTCCTAAGTTTGGGCTTTGGTACCCCAAGGAATCTACCTTTGATTTAATTGGGTATTCTGATACCGATTGTGCTGGATGTAAAATTGATAGGAAGAGCACATGAGGGACTTGTCGGTTTCTGGGAAGATCCTTGGTGTCTTGGGCTTCAAAGAAACAAAACTCAGTACTCTATCCACCGCCGAAGCCGAGTATATTGTTGCAGGTCATTGTTGTTCACAATTACTCTGGATGAGGCAAACCCTCAGGGACTATGGCTACAAATTGAGCAAAGTCCCTCTCCTGTGATAATGAGAGTGCAATCCGCATGGCGGATACTCCCATTGAACACAGCCGCACTAAGCACATAGACATCCGGTATCACTTTTTAAGAGATCACCAACAAAAGGGGGATATCGAAATTGCTTATGTTAGCACCCACAACCAATTAGGCGATATGTTTACTAAGCCCCTAGATGAAAAGACTTTTAGCAAACTTAGGAATGAGCTCAACATTCTTGATTCTCGGAACTTTGATTGAAACATTGCACACATAGCTTAGTTATATACCTTTGATCATGTCTCTTTCATTTGGTCCAAATACATATTTCTTATTCTTCTTGTGCCAAAGCTAAGACTAATGTGCTTGCATGAGTATCTCTATGATTAGTCTTAGATTAAAAGGGAAATGGAGTATTCGGAAAAGGCAAGGCTCCCTCTCCAACTTTGTCGATATCATTTATCCTTTGCCTTACTCATAAACTTCCAATTGGTATGAACTTTCACTCACATCCTTTTACCAAAGGAGGAGAATTAATAGGCCTCTCAAGTTTCTTCATTTTTGGCGCTTAATGCCAAAGGGGGAGAAATTATTAGGCCCAAAGCAAAAGGACCGCACCCCCACACATTTTAAAATTTTCAAAAAACTATTTCACAAAGGGGAAGAAATTATTTCAATTGCAAAAACCCTCTTGATAGCTAAGGGGAGAAATTCTTCAGGGGGAGCTTTTAGTTAGCCAAAGGAATAGCATTTGAAACAGGAGGAGAATTTTCAAAATCTTGAGAAAGTGTTTTTTGAAATCATATTCTAATACCATTGGCTATTTGCAAAAGGATTTGAAAAGACTTCTCCAAAAGATTTGCAAAAACAACCTAAGTGGTGCAAATGTGGTCCAAAATGTTATAATAGAAGAAAGCAATCACATTTACTTAGACATATGTAGGAATCCTTTCAATTGGTTTAAATCTAAGTAACCTATGCACATCTATCATAATTGCAAACTAGTTACATTTCTACGCTTTATATTTGCTTTGGTTTGTGTTGGCATTAATCACCAAAAAGGGGAAGATTGAAAGGGAAATGGGTTTAAAACATTTCTTATAATCGATTTTGGTGTTTGACGTCCATCACAAATCACATAGACTAACTAGTTTGCCTAGTTATCATTTATCTCAGCTGCATAAAGTTCAACACAAACCAACAAAGATTGGAGCAAAGACTAGCAATGGTGTTGCCAGTGGCACACCGGACACTATCCGGTGCCCAGGGCGAGCACTCCACGAACTGGCCACTCTCGGGATTTTCTGGAGACGCTCTGTTATAATTCACCAGACTGTCCGGTGTGCATCGGACATGTCTGGTGAGCCAACTGAGCAACGGTTAGTTGAGCCAACGGTCGACTGCGGTGAACTGTAAAAAGGTGCACATTGCAGAAGTCAGAAGTCAGAGCTACGAATTTAGAACACACCGGACTGTCCGGTGTGCCACCGAATTGTCCGGTGCCGCAAGAGGACAAAGGACTTTAACGGTCAACCGCTCCAAACCCCAACGGGCTGCTGACGTGGCACACACCGGACAATAAACAGTGACATGTCCGGTGTGCCATAGGCAACAACGGCTAGAATAGTGGTTGGGGCTATAAATACCCCCAACCACCACCATTCAATATATCCAAGTTTTCTGAACTCCACATTCAATACGAGAGCAAAAGCATTCACTCTAAGACACATCCAAAAGATCAAATCCTCTCCAAGCCTCAAAATCAACTCAATTGCTTAGTGACTTGAGAGAGGGTGTTTTGTGTTCCTTTTGTTGCTTAGATTGCTTTCTCCTTCTCATTCTATTTCTTCTAAGTGCTTTGTAAAGCTAGCAAGAGACGCCTAAGTGTCTGGTGATCCTTGCGGGGTCTTAGTGACCCAAGTGATTAAGGAGAAGCACTCGACCGGTCTATGTGACCGATTGAGAGAGGGAAAGGGTTGGAATAGACCCAACCTTTGTGGCCTCCTCAATGGGGACTAGGTTCTTTGGAACCGAACCTCGGTAAATAAATCACCATGTTCATTTGTGTTGATCTTCATTTGATTTGTTTCCCCCTCTCTCCTCTCTCTAAAAATTCCCTTGCTCATATTGATTTGAGTTTGCTCCCAAAGTTACCCGCATTGATTGAGCAACTCTTGGCAAGGAGAACTATCTTCCGCACTCTGAATTATTTCTAACACTAACTCCTGTCATAGTGCATGTTCAAAGTTTATAATTTTCAGGTTTCACCTATTCACCCCCCTCTAGGCGACTTTCAGGTGGCCCGAGGTGAGCTGAGGCAGACTAATCGGTGAAAGGGTTGTGCGCCCATACCCCCGAGCGGAATCGTGGCACGAATGTGGGGATCTTCCTGATCCCATCCTATGGCCACGCCACTGAGCATAATCACGAGCTACTATCGCCACAAGCAGACATGTGAGGACTCATTGCATGTTGGCGTGAGATGGACATCATTGGTGTTTCGCAAATGGGATATCTAAGCATTGCGGAGGGCTCCGTGCCACCACGCGTCACGTGTCAGGAGAGGCTAGAGCCCGCGGAGCATCAACATATGCTAAGAAGAGCTGTGATTTTAATAGAAAAGATGGCATTTATATGTTTTGATTATCTTTTTATCTTTCCTCTTTCTTTTATTCATATGTATGTGTGCCAACTTATAATAATATATCTAAGGGCATATACAACCCCATTTAATACCTAAATACCTGATTTCTTGGGTTGACTCTAGGCGTAAGTGAAAAAAATAGGAGACACGTGACTTTTCAAACATAAAAGACTCTACTATGTATACAACCCAGTTAGCACCTATTTCTTCAGTTGTCTTCAAAGATCATATACTCCCTCTGTATAGGATTTAGAAGTCGTTTAGGACATGATTGTAAGTACGAATGAGTGATTAATTAGGGTGTAGTTTGCCATGTTTATCCTTATTCAATAAGGCCATGAGTGCATTGTGGACAGTAAAACAATGTGACTCCATTGGGTATTGTAGCATCTTTGAGGCGGGGAAGCTTTAGGCCCTAGGGTGCCGTTTGGTTCACGAAATGTAACGTAAATGGTAATGGTAATGATTTACACTTGAATATCGGCGGTAACAAGTTTGAATAAGCCGATATCCATTTCTAGTGTGGTATCGATTACGGTTGAACTTAAACAAACATAACATAACATTATCAGTTACCCACTACGTTACCAATATGTGAACCAAACGACACCCAAGATCGAGTCCGTTGAGGGCAACAAATTTTTTCCGTGTCGAGGACGTTTTGGCTGTTTTGCTCACGCACCTGTTTCCCCTGTTTTGCATGGCACACTTTCTTCCCTGTTTTTGTGCTCGTGCGCATTGGGCGAGGCGAGAATTTATGAGCGGCACGCGTACCGCAGTATGCGTCGGCGTTTCGACCCCGGGGGGGTCCCTGGACCGACGAGTAAATTGTCGCTACGTGCCCCAGCCCAGATGGGTCGGCGCGAGACGGAACACAAAGAGGGGAAAACCGCGGCTTCGTGTTGTCCTGTGCCCAGGGTGGATGCGCTTGTAGTAGGGGGTTACAAGTGTCCGCGAGGGAGAGAGAGAGAGAGCCTGTCTGTCAGCCCGTCCTCCCGCGCGGCCACCTCCTCGTACGAGGGCCCTGGACCTTCCTTTTATAGATGTAAGGAGAGGGTCCAGGTGTACAATGGGGGGTGTAGCAATATGCTAACGTGTCCGACAGAGAGGAGCCAGAGCCCTATGTACATGCCGACGTGGCTGTCGGAGAGGTGTTAGTTCCCTGTGCATGTGATGTCGTGGCCGTCGGAGGAGCGCTTGAGCCCTGTAGAAGCACAGCTGTCGGGGCTGTCGGGACCTTACTGACGTCTCCTTGCTTCCGTAGGGGGCTGAGAACCACCGTCGTCATGGGAGCATGCGGGGTGCCATCATTACTTGTTTATCGGGGCGAGCCAGATGAGACGCCGGTCTTGTTCCCCGTAGCATGAGCTAGCTAGGGGTAGGGTAATGATGTACCCCCTGCAACGTGGTCGGTCCGAGCCCAAGGTCGGGCCAGGCGGTGACTCCTCCGAGGTTGAGGCGGAGGGCGAGCCCTAGGGTCGGGCGAGGCGGAGACCGTCTTCTGAGGTCGAGGCGGAGGCCGAGCCCTGGGTTCGGGCGAGGCGGAGACCGTCTTCCGAGGTCGAGGCGGAGGCCGAGCCCTAGGGTCGGGCGAGGCGGAGACCGTCTGCCGAGGTCGAGGTTGAGGCCGAGCCCTGGGGTCGGGCGAGGTGGAGACCATCTTCCGAGGTCGAGGCGGGGGCCGAGCCCTGTGGTCGGGCGAGGCGGAGGCCGTCTTCCGAGGTCGAGGCGGGGGCCGAGCCCTGGGGTCAGGCAAGGCGGAGCTTCCTATGGCACCTGAGGCTGGACTCGGCTGCTGTCAGCCTCACCCTGGCGGGTGGCACAGCAGTCGGAGCAGGGCAGGCGACACTGTTTTCCTGTCAGGTCAGTCAGTGGAGGGGCGAAGTGACTGCGGTCACTTCGGCCCTGCCGACTGAGGAGCGCGCATCAGGATAAGGTGTCAGGCGATCCTTGCATTGAATGCTCCTGTGATACGGTCGGTTGGCGAGGCGATCTGGCCAAGGTTGCTTCACTGCGAAGCCTGCCCGAGCTGGGCCTCGGGCGAGTCGAAGGTGCACCCGTTGCTTGAGGAGGCCCCGGGTGAGGCGTGAATCCGCCTGGGTCTACTGTTCCTGCCCGAGGCTGGGCTCGAGCGAGGCGAGATCGTGTCCCTTGAGTGGACGGAGCCTTGACCTGAATCGCGCCCATCAGGCTTTTGCAGCTTGTGCTGATGGTGATTACCAGCCGAATTTAGGAGTCTTGGGGTACCCCTAATTATGGTCCCCGACAGTAGCCCCCGAGCCTCAAAGGGAGTGTTGGTACTCGCTTGGAGGCTTTGTCGCACTTTTTTTGCAAGGGGACCGACCTTTCTCGGTTACATTTTGTTCCGGTGGGTGCGCGCGAGCGCACCCACCGGGTGTAGCCCCCGAGGCCTCAGAGGAGTGGTTTGACTCCTCCGAGGTCTTAGTGCCTTTCGTGACGCCTCGGCCGGTCTGGTTGTTTCCTCATGCGATCTGATCGTAGCCTGGGTGCATGGTCAGGTTCCGAGTTCTCGGGCTGGTATGTTGACGCTGTCAACGGTTTGGTCGGAGCCGGGTTTGCGAGAGCAGCCCTTGAGCCTCTGCACAGAGCAAGAGGACGGTCAAGGACTGACTCGGCTTTTATCATACGCCCCTTCGTCGCCTTTCCGCAAGGAGGAGGGGGAAAGCGCCATGTTGCCCTCGGAGGGCGCCGAACATGGTGTCTCCAGTGAGTTGCTAACGGGTGATCCGAGTGGACGCCCGTGCCCCGTTCTATAAGGGTCGGCTAGTGGCCCAGAGGCGCGCTCCAAAAGTACCTGCAGGTGATTTGCCGGACCCGGTCCCGTTTGATAGGGTCCGAGGGCTCGATGCCTCCCTCTGATGGGATTCCGTTACAGAATCGCTCCTGCTGGTCTCGGAAATGTCCTAGGGTACCTCGGGAGTGTAGCCCGAGCCTCGGCCATGTATCGGACGTACCTAGAGTCATCCCTCGCTCTGCATGTTCTGGGGCGGCTGTCGAACCCTTCGGGGGGCCAGCCTTCGAACCCCTAATCAGTAGTGGGCGCGGAGCCCGAGTGCTCTGAGGCGGCTGTCGAACCCTTCCGAGGGGCCAGCCTTCGAACCTCTGATCAGTAGTGGGCGCGGAGCCCGAGTGCTCTGAGGCGGCTGTCGAACCCTTCCGAGGGGCCAGCCTTCGAACCTCTGATCAGTAGGAGGGCTCGGGGCCCGCTTCCTTTGCGGAGAAGGATCCCTTTCGGAGTATCCCCTTTCCCGGTCCCTGTAGCAAGAGAGAGAAAGGGGAAGAGGAAAAGTATACGAAATTAAACGATGTGGCGCACCTTTTTTGACGCGGTCATCATGGCGGAGGTGAAGCGTCGCTTGCTTTGCCTGCCAAAGGTGTCGCCTGCCCTGCCGCGAAGTTAATGCGACGGGACGGGTGGTTCGCGGGGCAGCCGTTGCGCGAGCCGTTCGAGGGACGGAACACGGGCGCGTCGTCTTCACGCCGTGGGAGAGGGCTCCCCTGCTGCTCCAGGAGGGGACGTGAGCCTGCAGACGATTTGACTGCTGCTTCCGCGCCGCCTGCTGCCGCCATTACTGCCGGCCCACTTTTGGCCATATCGACCGTCGCGCCTTCTCCCACGGCTGACTGACCTGTGACCGATGTGCTTGATTGGCACTGTTGGGCCATGCACAGGGTTGCCTCGAGTCGCGGCACCGGTTCCGCAGTCGAGAAGGCGCGGTACTGGCGCAAGTGGCGGTGCAGTTTTTCGCACGTAGCCGGTTACATGACGTGTGGGCCTGGGCCTCCGTGCTGGATGCATCGAAGTCGAAAGGGTGCATCCCCGTGGTGTAGTTGCATGCCGCCTTCATGGCGATCCACCCTTTCACCCGCTGGTTAAGGCGAAGGTGGAGGAGTGCTTGTAACCGCGGGGCGGTTACACGCTCCGCGCGCGGCGGTTTGGCTTCTTCTGTCCTAGGCCAGCTCGCATGACGCGTGGGACCCAGCCCCCGTGTCGTAGGGGAGGATCCTGGAGTACGTTGGTGAAGACTTAGTCCGTGACGCCTAAGGACGCGAGTGGGGAGAGTCGCCTTTAAAAAGGGATCGACCCCCTGGGTGGCAGCCACGCCTTCGCACTCCCCTCATGCATTGCGCCCTTCCACCTTCCGAGCCGCGGGATGGGGAGCGCCCGCGTTGCTTTCGTCTTGCTGCTGTTGGAGGAGCGCAACTTCGCGGAGGTTAGCACCTTTCAGCCATTGCTCGGCTTCAAGGATTTTCATCAGGCAGCCCGGATGCATCCCCTCACCAATGGTCACGCAGGAGGGTGATCACCGGTTCGATGGTGGGGAGAAGCAAGCCGGGTTGCGGCCTCTGCCCCGCCCTTAGCTTCAAGGATCTTCATCATCCTTGCTGGGGCGGGGGGTGAGCCGAGGGCCTGCCTTCGCGTGGGCTGGCGTCCCGCTTCTTCCTCCGGCATCTGGGGGTGGAAACCATCCTCCAGCTCTGCGGAGGAGGCGTCCTTCAGCCATGCGGGGGGATGGCGAACTGCTGCTGCCCGGCCAGGGTGCAACATTTCGTCCTCTGTCCGGGCGACTGTGGTCGGCCGCACCGGAGGGTCTCACAACACGTCGTACGCCGCGAGGGCGGTACTCGTGTTCTGGGACGGTCCTGTTCTCGTTTTTGTGGCGAGGACGGGGTTGAGGACCTGACGGTGCGCTTTGGGGCGGTCGGCGCTCGCTGGTGCGGTGTTGGTGGGCAGGTGGACGCCGCCATCGGTGCTGAGGTGGTGGCAGCCGGAGAAGGTTTCTCCGCCGACGAGATCGTGGGCGCCATCTGCACTCCGAGCCTCTGGCTCTTTGGCTTTAATATCTGATTCTCGCCGTCTGCGAGGGGACGTGAACGAGAGCCTTCCAGTGGTAGCGTTCGCCCTGGGACCATCGCTGCTGCTGCAGAGGTCGCCGCCGAGTCACCCGGAGTTTGTCGTCCCGCAGGCCCCCCGATGTGGAGGTTGTTCATACCCGCGAGAGTGGAACCGGAGTTCCGTTTGTAATGGCACCTTGAGTGTCGGTGTCTGTTCATTGTGGCTGTCGGGGCCTGAACATCCAGGTATTTGAGTGCAATACCGTGTTTCTTCCTCATTTCGAGCACCAGGACTCGCCTGTCGGCTAGCTGGACCGCTTAACCAAGTGTGAGTTGCCCTGTGCGGAAGGTGACGAGTGAGGTATCCGTATCCCGGAGGCGTAGGAGTCCCTCGGCTCGGTCGGCCTTGCCACCCAAGGCTTCTCTTGCTTAGTTAAAGAAACCCTCAGCCGCTCTGCAATGAGCCAGAGCCGGAGGCAGCGGTGTCAGCATGGACAGAGGCAGAGTCGGCTCGAGAAGAAGCTTCGTCGGCCCAGGAGCAGGGGACTTCCCAAGCCGAGGAGGCGTAGCAGCGGCGGCTGGAACCTGGCCAGGTCGTCCACTGGCGGGACCAACCCCGGAGTCAGGCTGCCGAGGCCATGAGCCGGGCTGATGTCCTCGGGGGACAGCTGGCTGAGGCTATGGAGCGGCCGGTCAAGCCGTCTGCTCGGGCCAGGTTCCTGGAGGAGACCCTGGCGGCGATGGCCCAGGCGCGGTGCTGACATCTTCCTTCGAGGTGGAGATCCTCCGACCGTGTCGCCGTCCGAGGTCGGGTCAGATTCCGCCGAAGGTGGAGTCGTCGCCGAGGGTGCTGCTGCTTCCCCTGTTGATGTCTGAACCTGCAGGAACAGTTTGTCTGTAGTGTGCATATGTTTTTTTTGCGGCCGCCAAGACCCATTCATATCATTGTCGTGTTATAAAGCTGTGTTTCTTTTCCTCTTGTTTCGAGTATCAGGACTTGTTCGTCGGTAGCAGAATCGCTTATCCGAGTGAGAGTTACTTATCGCGGAAGGTGATGAGTGAGGTATCCGTATCCCGGAGGCGTAGGAGTCCCTCGGCTCGGTCGGCCTCGCCGCTTACGTGTACTCTTACTTGTCCGCAGGATTCTGTTATCGATATAGTCGAGAAGGCACGAAAAATCGTTTTGGCAGAAAAGTTTTCGAGTGTTAGGACTTGTTCGGTCAGCAGAATCGCTTATCCGAGCGTGAGTTACTTATCGCAGAAGGTGATGAGTGAGGTATCCGTATCCCGGAGGCGTAGGAGTCCCTCGGCTCGGTCGGCCTTGCCACTTACGTGTACTCTGTCGTTTTCAGGATCCCGCTATCGAAGTAGTTGAAAAGCGCGAAAGATGTTCTGGCAGAAAGACCTTTTCCGAGGAAAATTTTGACGCAGAGGGGGTTCCCCCTTCTAGCCCCCGAGGGAGGGTCGGGCTTTGCCGAGGCAAGGCTGACCCTTCCTTGACGGTTAGACTCTATTTGTGTATGTAAAGAGAACGAGGTATATGAACGACTTGAAAACATCTTAAGGGTAAAAGCGACGTAGCTGTCGGATGTTCCAAGCGTTGCTGTAGACCTCGCCTTGACTGTTGGCCAGCTTGTATGTTCTGGGCTTCAAAATCTTGGCGATGATGAACGACCCTTACCAGGGAGGTGTGAGCTTGTGGCGCCCTCGGGCATCTTGTCGTAGCCGAAGCACCAAGTCCCCCACCTAGAGGTCTCGGAACCGAACCCCTCGGGCGTGGTAGCGTCGCAGAGACTGCTGATACCGTGTCGAGTGTAGTAAGGCCATGTCCCGAGCCTCTTCCAGTTGGTCCAGTGAGTCTTCTCGGCTGGTCTGGTTGCTTCGGTCGTCGTACGCCCTTGTCCTCGGGGAGCCGTATTCTAAATCTGTGGGCAAGATAGCCTCGGCCCATAGACTAGAAAGAACGGCGTGAAGCCCGTGGCTCGGCTTGGCGTCGTCCTCAGACTGCAGACCACCGAGGGGAGTTCCTTCATCCATCGCTTGCCAAACTTGTTGAGGTTGTTGTAGATCCTCGGCTTAAGTCCCAGCAGAATCATGCTATTGGCACGCTCTACCTGCCCATTCGTCATGGGGTGAGCTACGGCGGCCCAGTCCACCCGGATGTGGTGGTCCTCGCAGAAGTCCAGGAACTTCCTGCCAGTGAACTGGGTGCCGTTGTCGGTGATGATGGAGTTCGGGACCCCAAAGCGATGGATGATGTTGGTGAAGAACGCCACCGCCTGTTCGGACCTGATGCTGTTTAGGGGTCGGACCTCAATCCACTTGGAGAATTTGTCGATAGCGACCAGCAGGTGCGTGAAGCCCCCGGGTGCCTTCTGCAAGGGACCAACAAGGTCCAGACCCCACACAGCAAACGACCAGGTGATGGGTATTGTTTGCAGGGCCTGAGCGGGCAGGTGTGTCTGCCTTGCGTAGAATTGACACCCTTGGCAGGTGCGTACAATCCTAGTGGCGTCGGCCACCGCGGTTGGCTAGTAGAAACCTTGTCAGAAGGCGTTTCCAATGAGGGCTCGAGGTGCTGTGTGATGACCGCAAGCCCCCGAGTGTATTTCTTGCAATAGCTTCTGACCTTCGGCGATGGATATGCATCGTTGGAGGATGCCTGAGGGGCTGCGGTGGTAGAGCTCCTTTTCGTCACCCAGCAAGACGAACGACTTGGCGCGCTGCGCCAGTCGCCGAGCTTCGGCTCTGTCGAGGGGTAGCTCTCCTCGGTGGAGATATTGCAGGTACGGGGTTTGCCAGTTTTGATTAGGCGTGACCCCATTCCGCTCTTCCTCGACGCGCAACGCCTCACCCTCGGCGGCCGAGGGTGCCTCGGGCTGGGCCGAGGCCTCCCCGGGCTCGGGCGTGTCGTCGGTCTTGACGGAGGGTTGATGTAGGTCTCGGGAGAAGACGTCCGGGGGAACCGTTGTCCGTCCCGAGGCTATCTTAGCCAGCTCGTCCGCAGTCTTATTGTACCATCGAGCGATGTGGTTGAGCTTGAGCCCGTAGAACTTGTCTTCCAGGCGCCGAACCTCGTCGCAGTAGGCCTCCATCTTCGGGTCGCGGCAGTGGGATTTCTTCATGACTTGGTCGATGACAAGCTGCAAGTTGCCACGAGCGTCGAGGCGCCGAACCCCTAGCTCGATGGCGATGCGCAACCCGTTAACCAGAGCCTCGTACTCGGCCACGTTGTTTGACGCCGGGAAATGGAGGCGCATCACGTAGCGGAGGTGCTTCCCGAGTGGTGAGATGAAGAGCAAGCCCGCACCCGCTCCTGTTTTCATCAGCGACCCATCGAAATACATGGTCCAGAGTTTCGGTTGGATCGGAGCTGCTGGAAGCTGGGTGTCGACCCATTCAGCCACAAAGTCCGCCAAGACTTGGGACTTGATGGCCTTCTGAGGAGCGAACGAGATTATCTCGCCCATGATCTCCACCGCCCATTTTGCAATCCTACCCAAGGCCTCTCGGCACTGGATGATCTCCCCCAGGGGGAAGGATGACACCACAGTCGCCGGATGAGACTCGAAGTAGTGTCGCAACTTTCGTCGCGTCAGAATTACCGCGTACAGTAGCTCCTGAATTTGCGGGTAGCGGATTTTGTTCTCGGACAGTACTTCACTGATGAAGTAGACCAGCCTCTGGACGAGCAATGCATGCCCTTCTTCTCGTCTGTCGACCACGATTGTGGCGCTGACCACCTGAGGGGTTGCGGCTACGTAGATCAAGAGGGCTTCTCCCGCAGCAGGGGGCACCAGGATGGGCGCGCTTGTCAGGAGCGCCTTTAAGTTCCCGAGGGCTTCCTCGGCCTCGGGGGTCCAAGTGAAGCGCTCGGTCTTCCTTAAGAGGCGGTACAGGGGTAGGCCTCTTTCGCCGAGGCGCGAGATGAAGCGGCTCAGAGCCGCAAGGCATCCCATGACCCTCTATACTCCTTTCAAGTCCTTGATAGGCCCCATGTTGGTGATGGCCGTGATTTTCTCCGGGTTGGCCTCGATGCCCCGCTCGGAGACGTTGAACCCTAGGAGCATGCATCGGGGGACTCCGAAGACACACTTCTCGGGGTTGAGTTTCATGCCCTTCGCTCTCAGACACTTGAATGTCGTTTCAAGGTCAGAGAGGAGGTCGGAGGCTTTCCTCGTCTTAACTACGATGTCATCGACGTAAGCCTCGACCGTTTGGCCGATGTGCTCTCCAAACACGTGGTTCGTGCACCTTTGGTATGTCGCGCCTGCATTCCTCAAACCAAATGGCATAGTAATATAGTAGTACATGCCAAAGGGTGTGATGAAAGAGGTCGCGAGCTGGTCGGACTCTTTCATCCTGATTTGGTGATACCCTGAGTAGGCATCGAGGAATGACAGGGTTTCGCACCCAACAGTGGAATCCACGATTTGATCGATGCGAGGCAGAGGGTAGGGAACCTTCGGACATGCTTTGTTTAGACCAGTGTAGTCTACACACATCCTCCATTTCCCACCTTTCTTTTTCACAAGCACAGGGTTGGCTAGCCATTCAGGATGGAATACCTCTTTGATGAACCCTGCAGCCATCAGCTTGTGGATCTCCTCGCCTATGGCTCTGCGCTTTTCTTCGTCGAATCGGCGAAGAGGCTGCTTCACGGGTCGGGCTCCAGCTCGGATATCCAGCGAGTGCTCGGCGACATCCCTCGGTATGCCAGGCATGTCCAAGGGACTCCACGCAAAAACCTCGACGTTCACACGGAGAAAGTTGACGAGCACTGCTTCCTATTTGGGGTCGAGCTCGGAGCCGATCCGGACTTGCTTGGAGGCGTCGTTGCTGGGGTCGAGAGGGACTGAGGGACAGACTTAACCGCCTCTGCTGGTTCGAAGTTGCCGGCGTGGCGCTTCACATCTGACACCTCCTTGGAGAGGCACTCCAGGTCGGCGATGAGGGCCTCGGACTCGGCGAGGGCCTCAGCGTACTCCACGCACTCCATGTCGCATTCGTACGCGTGTCGGTACGTGGATCCGACGGTGATGACCTCGTTGGGGCCCGACATCTTGAGCTTGAGGTAGGTGTAGTTGGGGACGACCATGAACTTGGCGTATCATGGTCTCCCCAACACTGCGTGGTAGGTTCCTCGGAACCCAACCACCTCGAACGTAAGGGTTTCCTTTCGGAAGTTGGAGGGAGTCCCGAAGCAGACGGGCAGATCGAGTTGCCCAAGGGGTTGGACGCGCTTCCCGGGGATGATCCCGTGAAAGGGCGCCGCACCGGCCCGGATTGTGGACAGATCGATCCGCAAGAGCCCGAGGGTCTCGGCGTAGATGATGTTGAGGCTGCTGCCTCCGTCCATGAGGACCTTGGTAAGCCTGACGTTGCCGATGACGGGATCGACAATGAGCGGGTACTTCCCTGGGCTCGGCACGCGGTCAGGGTGGTCGCCTTGGTCGAAGGTGATGGGCTTGTCGAACCAGTCTAGGTAGACTGGCGCCGCCACCTTCACCGAGCAGACCTCCCGACGCTCCTGCTTACGGTGCCGAGCCAAGGCGTTCGCCACCTGCCCTCCGTAGATCATGAAACAGTCGTGGACCTTGGGGAACTCCTCTGCTTTGTTGCCCTCCTTCTTGTCGTTGTTATGGCCTTTGCCACCTTCCGCCGGGGGGCCGGCCCTATGGAAGTAGCACCGAAGCATGACACATTCCTCAAGGGTGTGTTTGACGGGACCCTGATGATAGGGGCATGACTCCTTGAGCATCTTGTCGAACAGGTTGGCCCCTCCGGGAGGCTTCCGAGGGTTCCTGTGCTCGGCGGCGGCGACAAGATCTACGTTGGCGGCGTTGCGTTTCGCTTGCGACTTCTTCTTGCCCTTCTTCTTCGTGCCGCGCTGAGCGGACGCCTCGGGGACGTCTTCCTACTGGCGTCCCTGAGGCTGCTTGTCCTTCCGGAAGATGGCCTCGACCGCCTCCTGACCAGAGGCGAACTTGGTGGCGATGTCCATCAACTCGCTTGCCCTGGTGGGAGTCTTGCGACCCAGCTTGCTCACCAGGTCGCGGCAAGTGGTGCCAGTGAGGAACGCGCCGATGACATCTGAGTCGGTGATGTTGGGCAGCTCGGTGCGCTGCTTCGAAAATCGCCGGATGTAGTCCCGCAGGGATTCTCCTGGCTGCTGGCGGCAACTTCGGAGATCCCAGGAGTTCCCGGGGCGCACGTATGTGCCCTGGAAGTTTCCGGCGAAGGCTTTGACCAGGTCGTCCCAGTTGGAGATCTGCGCAGGAGGCAAATGCTCCAGCCAGGCTCGGGCGGCGTCGGAAAGGAACAGGGGGAGGTTGCGGATGATGAGGTTGTCATCGTCCGTTCCACCCAGCTGGCAGGCCAGCCGGTAGTCCGCGAGCCACAGTTCCGGCCTTGTTTCCCCCGAGTACTTGGTGATGGTAGTCGGGGCTCAAAACCGGGTCGGGAACGACGCCCGTCGTATGGCCCGGCTGAAAGCTTGCGGACCGGGTGGTTCGAGCGAGGGGCTCCGATCCTCCCCGCTGTCTTAGCGTCCCCCACGCCTGGGGTGGTAACCTCGGCGCACCTTCTCGTCGAGGTGGGCTCGACGATCGCGACGGTGGTGCTCGTTGCCGAGGCGACCCGGGGCTGCAGGCGTTGCGTCCCGCATGCGCCCGGTGTGGACCGAGGCTTCCCGCATGAATCGGGAAGTCGCGGCGCGATGCTCCAGGGGGTACCCTTGCCTTCGGGAGGCAGAGCTTTCGGCCCGTCGGACCGCGGCATCCTCCAGGAGATTCTTGAGTTCTCCCTGGATACGCTGCCCCTCGGTGGTGGATGGCTCTGGCATCGCTCGGAGTAGTATTGCTGCTGCAGCCAGGTTCTGGCCGACCCCACTGGAAGCCGGGGGCAGCCTTGCCCTGGCATCGTCAGCGACGCGGTGCTGGACGTCCTGGGCCAAATGACGCGCTTCTCCGGCTAGTGCTCGGTCTGCCCACTCCTGCCCGATGTTCTGCCGGAGCTGCACAAGTTGTCCTGCTTCCTCGTCGAGCTTGGCCTGCATCTCGCGGATTTGCTCGAGCTGTGTGTCCTGACCCCCCGCAGGGACTGGGACCACAGCTAGCTCCCCGAAGGATGTCAACGCGAGGCGCAGGCCTAGGGGGATCGTCGTCCTCCGGCATACCAAGGTGGTTGACTTCGTCGAGACCCCCTAGATCGACGTGGAAACATTCGCGACTTGGGCCACAGTCCTCGTCATCAAGGCTGTGGCCACCATCGGAGTAATCGGAGAGGCAGTAGTCACATGCGACCACGAAGTCTCGCATGGCACTAGGGTTACCGAGTCCGGAGAAATCCCAACCAGAGTCGGGCTCGTCATCTTCCTCGGAACCCGAGGGCCCGTAGGTCGAGACGACCGTCAATCGGTCCCAGGTTGACCACATATGGTACCCCGGAAGGTTAGGATATGCCTTTATGAAAGCGTCCACCGAAGCGGGGTCGCTTTGTGGGTCGAAGCTCAATCTAAAAGGCACAGGGTGGAAAACAGACGGTACCTCTTGATCGACGGATGGTGACGAAGTCGCGTCGGGGACGGACTACACCGTTATCTCAGGTACGAGGCTAACGCCCAGCAAGTCTTTCGCGAGCGTGCTGGCGTCATCCGTCCGCTTGGGGTTGGCGTGTTGCGGGGAAACGACGCTCGTCTTCGTCTCAGACGTGAGGTCAACGCTCGACATGTCCCCCACTGGGGCGCCGGCGTCATCGACTCGCTCGACAGCCAACGAGGTGCCGCCTCCTGCTTGGCCATGGTTGCCCCGCCTCCTCCTCCTGCGGCGGGAAAGGTGACGGGACAGGCCCGAATGCTGCTCTTCCGTCATGGGGAGAAGACATCGTCGATTCTGCCGCCGTTGGGCGGGCTGACGGCCGTCGTTGTCGTTGTCGCGCGGTGGAGGAAGGAGTACCATGTCGTAGCTGTCGTCGAGGGACATGAACTCGAGACTCCCGAAACGGAGCAACGTCCCGGGCTGGAGAGGTTGCTGAAGACTACCCATCTGGATCTTGACGGGAAGCTGTTCGTCAACACGCAGCAGGCCCCTACCTGGCGCGCCAACTGTCGGCATTTCGACCTCGGGGGGTCCCTGGACCGACGAGTAAATTGTCGCTGCGTGCCCCAGCCCAGATGGGTCGGCGCGAGACGGAACACAAAGAGGGGAAAACCGCGGCTTCGTGTTGTCCTACGCCCAGGGTGGATGCACTTGCAGTAGGGGGTTACAAGCGTCCGCGAGGGAGAGAGAGAGAGAGCCTGTCCGTCAGCCCGTCCTCCCGCGCGGCCACCTCCTCGTATGAGGGCCATGGACCTTCCTTTTATAGATGTAAGGAGAGGGTCCAGGTGTACAATGGGGGGTGTAGCAATATGCTAACGTGTCCGGCAGAGAGGAGCCAGAGCCCTATGTACATGCCGACGTGGCTGTCGGAGAGGTGTTAGTGCCCTGTGCATGTGATGTCGTGGCCGTCAGAGGAGCGCTTGAGCCCTGTAGAAGCACAGCTGTCGGGGCTGTCGAGAACTTGCTGACGTCTCCTTGCTTTCGTAGGGGGCTGAGAACCGCCATCGTCATGGGAGCATGCGGGGTGCCATCATTACTTGTTTACCGGGGCGAGCCAGATGGGACGCCGGTCTTGTTCCCCGTAGCCTGAGCTAGCTAGGGGTAGGGTAATGATGTACACCCCTGCAACGTGGTCTGTCCGAGCCCAAGGTCGGGCGAGGCGGTGACTCCTCCGAGGTCGAGGCTGAGGCCGAGCCCTGGGGTCGGGCGAGGCGGAGACCGTATGTCGAGGTCGAGGGCGAGCCCTGGGGTCGGGCGAGGCGGAGACCGTCTTCCGAGGTCGAGGCGGGGGCCGAGCCCCGGGGTCGGGCGAGGCGGAGCTTCCTATGGCGCCTGAGGCTGGACTCGGCTGCTGTCAGCCTCACCCTGGCGGGTGGCACAACAGTCGGAGCAGGGCATGCAACGCTGTTTTCCTGTCAGGTCAGTCACTGGAGGGGCGAAGTGACTGCGGTCACTTCGGCCCTGCCGACTGAGGAGCGCGCGTCAGGATAAGGTGTCAGGCGATCCTTGCATTGAATGCTCCTGTGATACGGTCGGTTGGCGAGGCGATCTGGCCAAGGTTGCTTCACTGCGAAGCCTGCCCGAGCTGGGCCTCGGGCGAGTCGAAGGTGCGCCCGTTGCTTGAGGAGGCCCTCGGGCGAGGCGTGAATCCGCCTGGGTCTACTGTTCCTGCCCGAGGCTGGGCTCGGGCGAGGCGAGATCGTGTCCCTTGAGTGGACAGAGCCTTGACCTGAATCGTGCCCATCAGGCTTTTTGCAGCTTGTGCTGATGGTGATTACCAACCGAGTTTAGGAGTCTTGGGGGTACCCCTAATTATGGTCTCCAACAGTATGCGAGTGGAATAGATGCGTCAAAGACGACATCACTTGCGAAGGAGCGGGTGTAAATCAGTCCCAAACTATATATGCAACTCGCTGCGACTTCTATTCTACAAACTTGTACATGTCCCTAAGGGCTAGTTTGGTGTACATGGAAATGAAAGGTATCCATGGGGGACATGTCCACCAAATTAGCCCTAAAACGACTTCTAAATCCTATATGGAGGGAGTATTTGTGATTTAGAGACACTCTCTTACATTATGTAGTCTCTTAACTATCTTTTATACTAGAAAAACCGATCAAAAGGTTTTGAGGTGTACATGCCCTAATTCTCCTTTCTACACTTTATTTCTCTGTCCCTGTTCTTTTAGATTCTTAATTAAGCCATTTTAATTATACTAACTGTTGATTTGGAGTTATGGATATTCCTAAAACATCCGACTTATACCACAAATCTAATATTTTAACATAGATATACATAGAATTTAAAGCTATTTTTTTGGCAATGTTATTAAGAATATTATGAAGTATTTAAATATTTTTTGTATAATTTTCTATGTACATTATTTTTTCCTAAAAAAAAAGTTGAAAAACACTCGAATCCGTATTCAGATAGACATCCAAATTTTATATCAATTATTTAAAAAGATATAAAACGAATTTAATGCTTATTTTTTTAAGATTAATAGCCTCAATGCTAAAAGCAAGAATATAAATTTACATAACAAATTCTATATATTATTTTTTCACAATCCAAAAAAGACCAAAATTTGATATCGAAATAAGTATCCGGATCCATGGTTATGAGTGCCTATTTCTGGCGGCATTGAAGAGTCGCATGTTTCTCCATAACAATGTCCTTCAGCCGTCCGCCCGTCCACATACAATCTCTGGCTGAGTTTATGGGTCCTGGGCCTCCATTCGGTAGTCAATTTTATTGGGCTGGTCCGGCCTACACCGACGCCCTTATATAAATCCCGAACCCTAGAAGGCAGCACCTTCCTCCCCAACACGCCGCCGTCTTCTGCGGTTCTGCCGTTTACTCTTCCACTTTGGCCTCCTCTCTTGCAAGGTATCACCTCGTTCACTGTCGCTCGACCTCTGTTCTTGAGCTGCTTCATGCGATAGCGACTGGACCAAAGTTGTACTCTGCTGCCTCCCCGTGCCTTTAGTGATTCGGTCCTCGGTTTTGCGTGCAATTGTAGCTATTGCACCTCCATTCCCTTAGTTGTTTTTGGGTTTTGTTTGCTTCTTTGTTCCAATAACCTGTTTCTTATGGATTGTTTCATCTGGATCAGATGAATTACTTACGCATCGTCGTTGGAATTGGATGACTTAGTGATTGTGCTTGTGGTCCTGTTACGTGGTCTTAGTAAGTGTCAGATCGAATTTTTAAGGTGTAGAGCTACTGTAGTTTCTGTTTTGCAGATACTTTGCTCTGTATGTGTCTTCGCAGTTCATGTGCAGTAAGAGTTGCAACCACAAAATATGACCAGATTTCTGATCTGGTTTATGTAGTTGTGTCCAATTTTTACTGGCTCAAAATTCTGTGCGCACACTTGCTAGTTTGATATTTTTTCTAGGCCTGCTTTGTGTTTATATTATGTCGTTTGCTTTGTTTTTTGTTTGCTGCTTTACATTTTCCACTGCTGATATGTATGATGCTTTTCTTAAAGCTGATGACTGCGGTTTCAACGTTAGATTCAGTTTTGACCCCGTCTAATAAATTTTGTTAGTGGGAGTTGTTTACTAGTGTTTCTAATTATTGATTCGTATGGCTTAACAGTTTAAGCTTCGCCTCCAGCCATGGGTAAGGAGAAGTCTCACATCAACATTGTGGTTATTGGCCACGTCGACTCTGGCAAGTCGACAACCACCGGCCACCTGATCTACAAGCTTGGAGGCATTGACAAGCGTGTGATCGAGAGGTTTGAGAAGGAGGCCGCTGAAATGAACAAGCGATCCTTCAAGTATGCTTGGGTGCTTGACAAGCTCAAGGCTGAGCGTGAGAGGGGTATCACCATTGATATTGCTCTGTGGAAGTTTGAGACCACCAAGTACTATTGCACCGTTATTGATGCCCCTGGACACCGTGACTTTATCAAGAACATGATCACTGGTACCTCCCAGGCTGACTGTGCTGTCCTTATCATTGACTCCACCACTGGTGGTTTTGAGGCTGGTATCTCCAAGGATGGCCAGACACGTGAGCATGCTCTCCTTGCGTTCACACTTGGAGTGAAGCAGATGATTTGCTGCTGCAACAAGGTATGCTCTAAGGACTTTCTATTTCACTTTTCACTAGTTGAGACTAGTATAATGGCATGTGAGATGTATATATTTGTTTGGAATTGAATGCAGAATTTGTGAAGCACAATTGGTTGCTGGATCTTCCATTAACCTTCTGTTTCTTTTGATGTTTAGTAGTTAATTAACTTAATAGCCTTCATTAGTTTACTAATCAGATCTGTTGCAAAAAAGATGTTATCAATAATTTTGATACATGTTTCTCACTCAATTGTTCTGAGTAATATTTTTAAGTTATTGGAACACTTAGTGCATAAGTAATGCATGTACAAGTGTAGCGACATTTATTTGTATTCATTTTATTGGTATGGATGTATAATGTGCTACTGGTACAGTTTAGTAGTAGGATGATGCATTGACATATACCTTGTGAACTCTGTATTTTATTATCAGCATTGTATTTGTTACATCCAGGACTTGCTATGTTGGTTACATACATATGAATTAGGATATGTGGTTACATCACATATCTACAGTTCGTCTGCTGTTCATGTGATCTATTTCATTAAGCTAATAGCACTGTTCTGTTCCAAGCATATACTGTCAATGTGCCATGGATAATCAAACTAATGATAATGGTATTCTGTTTTTAGATGGATGCAACCACTCCCAAATACTCCAAGGCACGTTATGATGAGATTGTGAAGGAAGTCTCATCTTACCTCAAGAAAGTTGGGTACAACCCTGATAAGATTGCATTTGTTCCCATCTCTGGTTTTGAGGGTGACAACATGATTGAGAGGTCCACCAACCTTGACTGGTACAAAGGCCCAACCCTGCTTGAGGCTCTTGATCAGATCACCGAGCCCAAGAGACCCTCAGACAAGCCCCTGCGTCTCCCCCTCCAGGATGTGTACAAGATTGGTGGTATTGGAACTGTGCCAGTTGGTCGTGTGGAGACTGGTGTCATCAAGCCTGGTATGGTTGTCACCTTTGGTCCAACTGGCCTGACTACTGAGGTGAAGTCTGTTGAGATGCACCATGAGGCTCTTCAGGAGGCCCTTCCTGGTGACAACGTTGGCTTCAACGTGAAGAATGTCGCGGTGAAGGATATCAAGCGTGGTTATGTGGCCTCCAACTCCAAGGATGACCCTGCCAAGGAGGCTGCCAGCTTCACCTCCCAGGTCATCATCATGAACCACCCTGGCCAGATCGGTAACGGCTATGCCCCAGTGCTGGACTGCCATACCTCCCATATTGCTGTCAAGTTTGCTGAGCTGATTACCAAGATCGACAGGCGTTCTGGCAAGGAGCTTGAGAAAGAGCCCAAGTTCTTGAAGAACGGTGATGCTGGTATGGTGAAGATGATTCCCACCAAGCCCATGGTGGTGGAGACATTCTCGCAGTATCCTCCCCTGGGTAGGTTTGCTGTCCGTGACATGAGACAGACGGTTGCTGTTGGAGTCATCAAGAGTGTGGAGAAGAAGGACCCGACCGGTGCCAAGGTGACCAAGGCTGCTGCCAAGAAGAAATGATGCGACCTGTCGTTGATGCAGCGTCTGCTTTTCCAATACGTAGCTGAGATGTTCCATTTTGGCATAAGTTTTGTATGCTGTGGTTGCTGACTTGCTGTTACCTTGTGAACTGTTGAGCTCTACTATTGGGTGCCCGTTTATCTGTTTATGTAGCATCTTGTTATTTCACCTATTGCAATACAAGAATGCTATATATGACATATGTTAGACATTTGGGCAATGTTAAATGGATTTTTACCAAGTCGTCTAGTTAGATTTATGCACTTGTTCCATTTTCAATAGTTTTATTTTTTTCTGGAAAATTTGCACGTTCATTTGAGTTTTGACATGAATCCTTTATCTGCTTCAAATGGAAATTTTAGTAGAGCTCCCATATCTCCGACGGTAAAGTCTAAACTGCTGTATGGTGAGCGAGTAGAGCGAATCTAGTATCAATTTTATACTATAAAGTGAGAAAAAACATGCTCTGCTGTATGGTGACTTGGTGGGTGAGTAGAGCGAATCTAGTATCAATTTTATACTATAAAGTGAGAAAAAACATGCTCTCCACCGCTTTTATGCATGGTGAGATATGCATGGTGAGGGAGTTTTGCTAATCTAGTCTATTTCATACTATAGAGTGAGAAAAAAAACATGCTCTCCACCGCTTCCAACCTTCTCTCCACTCTCTAAAGTCTAACCTTTCATAAATCATTTCATTGCCTATTTGCTAAACAATTTTCGTTTAATATATTCACTTCTGCTAAAGAATCACTCGAAATCACTCTATTAGAGAATCGGCTTTCAGAGATAGAGAATCATGGAATGGTCAAACGAGCCCTTAGTTTCTCCCGTTACAATTGTTTTTGTGTTGTTCTAAGAGTATCTGAACAGCGTGACCTATAAAAATGCTCTATAATTTAAAAATGAGTAAATTTTATTGGATTTAGGGCACTAACAAATATCCTGTTCCAACAGTAAAGCCCAATATATAGATTATAGTGCATCCCACTACGATGTAGTATATTTGAGACACTTGAGAGTGTACTATAATTTTTTGACGAATTTTTATAAAATTAGACACTGTTGAAATAGTTTTAATTTGAGACACCAAATTGAGGCATTGTTGGAGTTGCTCTAAGCAGGGATGTAATGGGATACAGACGATTATTACTTGTTTTTTATTTGTTTTTATATTTTCGCATCGAAATCATATCAAATATATATATTATCGAGTTATGTTGGATAATGCTTAAATGAATATCAACAACTTAAATATCTAACTTTAAGTATATAGATAAAGATTAGATACTGATAGGATACTGAATACCTGAATTCAAATATGTTTAGAATCTTAGCCCTTTTAGACGGATCGAATTCAAACATAGACAGATAATATATGTACCATTTATACCCCTAGTTTAATTCAATGTGCTCGCTAGATAGTTAGAACTAAGTGTCTGTTTGGTTGGGCTGTGGTGTGAAAAAAATGTTGTGAACTGTGAGTTGTGAAAAAAACTATTGCGGCCAGTGAGCTGTTAAAAGGCTAAAATCCGTTTAGTGGAAGCCACTAAAAGCTGCCAAAAATTCTTTCATATATATATTTTCACAGTTCCATCCAAAAGCTGCAAAAAATAGGTCTAGATGTGCTTTCAATTTTGCACTGCGACAAAGTCAGCTTTTGGAAAAAGTTGTTTTCTAGATCGAGCCCTTTGGTTTGGCTTTTGACTTTTAGTGGCAAATGCCAAAGCCAAAAGCTAAACCAAACATACCCTAACTTTAGGGGTTTAGGGGTGTTTGGATCCAAAAAATAGTACCAGTCACATTGATGTTTGAATGTTAGTCAAAATTGTTGGTCACTCGTTTTTTATTCCTAGAGGTATTAAAAACAAGGCAACACAAGTTATTATATCAAAAGCTTCTCCCTTCAATTAACTCTTCTTCGAAGGTTAACTAAAGTGAGAAGGTAAAAGAATATACCAATAAGATAATGAAAACCATATGTAAATCAAGAAGAGCTAGGCATGCCACTCATCTGTATGTGCATACTCATATTCATTTCATTCCTTGCAATATATTAAGTAAATGCAAGTGTACCTTCGTCTTTACACAATTGTGAGCCCGGAGGTATCTTCGAAGGCTGAGCGATTCGATGCTAAGGACTCGAAAACGTAATTTATGCATGACATTGTTCCTCTATTTATGCGGGGTACAACTTCAGACGAAATTACAAATGTGTCCTGAGTCCTATACGTAGTTACTACAAACATTATGAGGGCAATGTTGTACTTATCTGTCTACATACCTTGCAGAACAAGTCTTCCACAACCTTCATCTTCGTCTCTTCTTCGTCGGCCACAACTTACCCGAAGCTGCCTCCTTCGGCATTGACTAGCTTAGCGCTGCAACACCATAAAATCTTGAATTTAAAGATTAGTTAGAATTCTTCCAATTTGTTGATAACCATGTTTTCTATTGATAGATTAGAAGGCAAATTCCCATATAAGAGCTATCCTTGCTTACTCTAAAATATTTAACTTAAAATAAAAAAAATTATATCAATGTGTCTTATAGGAATTGATAAGGCATTAGATTTGATTAAAATTTAGGAATGAGGACACTAATAATTTGACCAAACATCAGGTTTGAATTTTTATAATGAAGTATAAACTCTGGAAAAAGGGTTTTCAAATTTTGATTTAAAAATGTGATTTATTTTCTTTTGTGCGCAATGCATACTTAACATAATTGTCTAAATAAAGGAATAAAATAATACATACCTTGCATTCATGCTGAGTTTTTTTGGTTTGTATATTTAATTTAAGTTTGAAATTTTGAAAGTATATTTAAATTTCTAAATAGGAAGGAATCATGGAATAGAAAATAGAAAACATAAAAGAAAATGGGGGGAAACCTCACCGCCTTGGGCCACCACTGAGTCGGCCCACTTCCCCATCTCTACCGCATCGGCCCATCTTTCCCTTAAACGATACACAGGGCTAATTCGGGTCACCTATGTGCTGACCTGTGGGCCCCTTCGGCTAGCCCTTTCCTCCCCCACGTCCGCCGGTGCTGGCAACAAGTCACTTCCAGGTGGGTCCCATTGCCAGGGTCACACGCTACCTCGCGACGGATACTGGCATCGAAACAAAACCAGGGACCGAATCCACCGCCGAGATCGTGTCCTGGTAGTTGTAACATGTTTTGTTGGAGCTCTCAGCGTTGATAATATATATACGAGCCTCCTGCGCCTCCTTCTGTTAAAAAAAGCTAAAACGATGCGTCCCAACCTTGCGCCATTGCCGTCCGTGTAGGTAGGGTGAGAGAGAAATTCATCGCTGTGAACCGGCTGCGCCACAGAACCATGATTGGCGAGTCCTCTCCCCATAGTTCCTCCATACTCTCTGAAGCGCATTGCCACCAGTAGAACTTGGGTTCGGTCCCGGGGAATGGGGGACTTCCGCCGGTGTTGTGCCGCCGCGGACCCGCCATGCTACGTGGTCGGACTAGCCACTGCCTCGATTGCCAGTAAGAAACGTTCCCTGATATTCGCCTTCATGCTCGCTCTGTTTTCACCGAGTGGTTGGTGTTGACGCTTTTTTGGAGCGCCAAATACTCAAGAAGAACCGGCGGCGGTGCTCTCTGGTCAGGCGCGGACGGTCCGCGCCCTGGGGTCGGACGGTCCGCGACCTGACGCAGGGGCTAGGTTTTCCTGCCTGACGGCCGGACGGTCCGCGCCCTGGGGCCGGACGGTCCGCGCGTGTGCAGGGGCGGCGGAAGATCGCCGGCGGCGCCTGGATCTCGCTCCCGGGAGGGACCCCGTCGGGGAGGAGAGATCCTAGGGGTTGTCTAGGCTCGGGCCGGCTGGCCTAGACTCCTCTAATCGGCGTAGAGTCGAAGAGAGGCGAAGAATTTGGGGATCGAGAGACTAAACTAGAACTAGACTAGAACTACTCCTAATTGTACTGGAAATAAATGCGAATAGAAGTTGTATTGATTCGATTGTTGATTACAAATCGGCCGTAGGCCTCTCTTTTTATAGAGGAGGGGGGCTGGACCCTTTACACGACCGGATTCCGAGCTAATTCCGCGGATATAGCTAACAAACATAGCACAAAACTCGGAACCCTAATCTATTCTGCGCGTGCGCGGACCGTCCGGCCCACAGGCGCGGACCGTCCGCGCCTCATTTTGGTGCTCAACATATGCCCCCCTGCCTTTTGGTGGAGCTTAGCAAACCAAAAGCAAATAACTCGATGAGATTACATCGGTTCTCTTAGGCATCTTGCCACATACTAGGATGATACTGTTTGAGGAAACGCCCATTCAAAGCCTTAGGCAAATCCTTGCCTTGTAATGTTTGTAGCAAATAGGCGTTGCCAGACATTACTTGTTTTACTTTATAAGGACCCTCCCAGCTTGGTGACCATTTCCCGAACTTCCGGTCCTTATTCCTTAGAGGCAGAATAGTCTTCCACACCAGGTCCCCTACTTGAAATGATTTTGCTTTGACCTTCTTGTTGTAGGCCCTGGCTACCATGATCTTGTCCTTTTCTATTGCTCCCAAAGCTATCATCCTCTTGTCGGTCACCTCATCAATATTATCCATCATTGAATTATAATAATCAGTAGCATTTAAATCATTTTGTCTGGCGAACCTGACAGCATTCAAACTTATCTCCACAGGCAACACTGCTTCCTGACCATAGACAAGCTCAAAAGGAGACACTTGAGTAGCCCTATGTTTAGATATCCTATGAGCCCATAAAGCTTCAGACAAAATCTTATGCCAATGTTTAGGATTATCAGATATCTTCTTTTTTTATCAAATTAATCAATGTCCTATTACTAGACTCGGCCTGTCCATTGGCCTGAGCATAATATGGAGATGAATTAAGCAGCTTAATTCTGTATAATTCAGCAAATTCACGTACCTCCTTTGACATGAAAGAAGTACCTTGATCTGTAGTTAAGGTCTGGGGAATGCCGAATCTATGAATAATATGCTCAGTTATAAACTCAATTACCTCCTTGTGTGTCATGTTCTTTAGAGCAACGGCTTCAGTCCATTTGGTGAAGTAGTCAGTGGCAACTAACACAAACCGATGCCCCTTTGATGATGAAGGATGAATTTCTCCAATAAAGTCTAATCCCCATCCTCTGAACGGCCAAGGCTTGATGATAGGATGTAATTCGGCTGCAGGGACTAACTGTAGGTCGCCGAATTTTTGACACACTTGGCAACCCTTGTAGTACTTGAAACAATCAGCTATCATACTAGGCCAATAAAAACCAGACCTTCGCAACAACCACTTCATCTTTGGAGCTGATTGATGAGTACCACAAATTCCTTCATGTACTTCGGCCATGGCTAATATAGCATCATCTGGGCCCAAGCACTTAAGCAGGATATCATTGACTGTTCGGCGGTAAAGTTCATCACTCATCAAAACATACTTGAAAGCTGTTCGCCGAATGTTCTTATCTGTCCTTATATTGGGATTTCGTAGATAATTAAGTATAGGTGTCCTCCAATCACTTGCATCGGCCTCATTGTCGGCCGAATTGATCAAAAGAACATTTCTGGTAACCCCGGACGGTCCGGCGTCATCACGCGGACGGTCCGCGACCTGGGAATTTGGCTTTGCACCGGTTATCAGATTTTTAGTTTTGTGAAACTTTCCTCTCTTTATCGGATAACCTGATGCATCTTGTGCCAAATCGTTAGCTCTATGATTCTCAACTCTAGAGATATGCCGAATACTGAATTCGTCAAAAGAATGAATTATGCTCCAACATTTCTCAAGGTAACTATTTAGAGTACCATCAAAACATTGATATTCTTCTAACACTTGTTGGACAATCAGCTGAGAATCACCAAATACCTTCACATGTTTTACTCCCATACCATTTAAAAGTTCTAAGCCGAATAGGAGGGCCTCATATTCAGCTTGATTATTAGTGCAATAAGTTTTCAATCGGCTAGAGAAGTCAAAGGAGACATTACTTGGTGAAACAAGCACAATGCCAATTCCTTGCCCTTCATTGCAAACCGATCCATCAAAATATAAAGTCCAAGGAGTAATAGTGAGGTATGACATGTCTAGTTCATGAATATCATTAACCCGATGTTCTACAATGAAATCCGCTATGACTTGGCCCTTCATAGATTTCAATGGTTCATAGGCCAAGTCATATTCTACGAGTGCATAAGCCCACTTACCAATTCTACCACTCATAATTGGGTTATGCAACATGTATTTGATCACATCGGCTTGATCAGAAACAGTGCAATGACTAGACAATAAATAACATCTACATTTGGTGCATGCAAAAAACAAGCATAAGCATAACTTTTCAATAAAAGTGTACCTTGTTTCAGCATCCACCAACCTTCGGCTTAGATATGTCACCACATGCTCCTTCCCCTCGGTTTCTTGTGTCAGAACAGCCCCAATGACCTTATCCTCAGCTGCAATGTATAATCGGAATGGTACTCCTGCTCGTGGTGCTTTTAATACGGGAGCCGAAGATAAGTATTTTTTGATGAGATCAAATGCTTCTTGTTGTTCTGCCCCCAAGCGAATTCGGCATCATTCTTAAGCCGAAGAATAGGGGTGAACGCATCAATCTTCCCGGCTAGGTTAGAAATAAACCTTCGTAAATAATTTACCTTGCCGAGAAACCTCTGTACCTCGACCTTACAGGTCGGAGGTCCCACATTCTGAATAGACTTGATTCGGTCAGGATCTATTTCTATACCATGTTCATGTATGACAAATCCTAAAAACTTACCAGCCGACACTCCAAAAGCACATTTACGTGGGTTCATTTTCAAACCATACTGACGCATTTTATCAAAGGCTTTGCGCAAATCAGCTATATGAGAACTAAACTCAGCCGATTTGACTACAATATCATCAATGTAAACTTCCACAGTGTTTCCTAACAATTCATGGAAGATCAAATTCATAGCCCTCTGATAAGTAGCACCAGCATTTTTCAGACCAAATGTCATGACAACCCACTCAAATAAACCAATGAAGCCTGGACATATAAAGGCCATTTTTGACGCATCTTCTTCGGCCATGAAAATCTGATTATATCCGGCATTACCATCAAGGAAGCTAATAATTCTATTTCCTGATGCATTATTGATTAATGTGTCGGCTATGGGCATGGGATATTCGTCTTTAGGAGTTGCTCTATTTAAATTGCGAAAATCAATGCGTACTCTAAGTTTACCTGACTCCTTCTTCTCCACCGGCACAATATTGGAGACCCATTCTGCGTATCTGCAAGGTCTGATAAAATCAGCTTCTAGCAGCCGGTGGATTTCGTCCTTGATGCGTGGGAGAAGATCTGGACAAAATGTTCTAGTTCTTTGCTTGAAAGGTCTGAAACCAGATTTAATAGGCAGCCGATGCTCTACGATCTCTCGGCTTAATCCAGGCATTTCAGTATAATTCCAAGCAAAGCAATCTGAATATTCCTTCAATAGACCGATCATCTCATCTCTAGGATCGGTCTCCAGGGTCTTGTTTACAAAAGTCGGCCTTGGAGTTTTACCATCTCCTATGTCAATCTCCTCCAAAGGATCGGCCGATGTAAACCCCTGTCCTAGTTTATCAAGATCTCTGAATTCCTCTATTATGTTTCCCACAGAGGAATTAGAAGATCTTTGTGTGACGGCGGACTCTCCGGTCTCGGGGACCGGATCATCCGTAATACTGTCCTTTTGCTGTGATGTATGTTCGGTCTTAAAGTCCGAACCCTTTTGTGAAAGACCAGACCATCCGACCTTGGAAGCCGAACTGTCCGTGGCCAGAGACTCATGAGTTTTGTGTGTATTCATAATTTAAACTTTATTTAGGATTTAGCCGATTCTCCATCGGCTCTAGCATTACAGGAATGAAACCTTTCTTATCTATACTTATGAATTGGTAATCAGAAAAATCTACTCCTGTGAGACATGTAGCAGTCTCATAAGTCCAGAGTACAGGGGCATCGGCCACAGCGATGCAGGCCGATACATCAGCATGTACTTGTTCTATGTCATCGCCTACCCATTGTATTAGCATTTGATGTAATGTAGAGGGTATACATTGATTGGCGTGAATCCAATCTCTGCCTAGAATTAAACTGTAATTTCCTTCTACATCAGCGACGAAGAATGCAGCAGCAAGGGTCTTAGTCCCGATGGTTAATTCAACGGACGTGACTCCCCTGGCTTTGATCGAACTATCAGTTCCAACACCGCTGAGGGTCATGTTGGTCTTGACAAGTTCGTCATCTTGTTTTCCTAATTTTCTGTATAATGAATAAGGCATTAGATTTACAGCCGCCCCTCCGTCTACCAACATCTTAGCAATCGGTATCCCATCAATGTGACCGCGCACGAAGAGCGGCTTTAAATGATTTACCGATTCCTTTGGTTTAGTAAAGGCGGCTTCTTTAGGACCAAAATCAAACTGGGCAACAACAGGTTCATCGTCGCCGATGATAGTACAATCGGCAGAAAATGTAATAATATTTACATCCATACCTGGGCGTTCTGGAGAAGCCTCGTAGTCGACCAGGTCTTCTCCCAGCAGGTCGTCCTCTTCCATTGATGTTGTCGTGTCGTTGGAGGCTTCCTGGTGAACGGCGGACGGTCCGCGTGCGGTGGCCGGACGGTCCGCGCTTGATGCAGGTTGTCCAGAGACTTCCTGGTGAACGGCGGACGGTCCGCGCGCAGAGGCCGGACGGTCCGCGCCTGGTGCAGATTGACTTTCTATTTCTGTGGCCGTTTGTTTTTTCTCAACGGCCTTCGGTCTCCATTTCTTTTGCGGTGGCGGGTATAGTGGATGTGTGTCATTAAATGTCTTTTCCGCCTCCTTCTCCTGGCTCTCCTTTACTCTTAGGCGTTGTAATTTTCTCTTTTGGGATCGTGTCAATCCCGCTGGGCACCATCGAGGCATGGAGTATTTTGGATCGGCTGTTTTGATGGTAACTGTATCCTTTTCTGTTGTGTTGGCCGATTCGCTGAAAATCATCGGCCCTTTATTGTCTCCCTGTATGACAACATCTGCAGTACCTATTTTGATGATGTCCTTTTTTGTTGTTCTTTGAGTTGCTACAGGCATATGCCCCCCTGCCGGATTGGTCGGCCTGGAAGGCCGAGTAGTCCGGCAATCCTGTTGGGTTTGTGCCTGGTGACCGGATTGAGCAGTGCTCAATCGGTCTTGTACTGGTGGCGTCAACCTGTCAAAAACAGATGTTTGGGGTGCCCCCCAGGCGGGGTACTGTGGCATCCCAAATGGATATGGTGGCATGCCCCACATTTGATTTGGGACATATGGCGGAGGTAAATATGTGTATGGATATGGCATAGGTGGATATGGAGGTGGAGGTGTCCATGCAGGTACGTTAGGTCTCACTTGTACAATATGACCTTTCATTTCTTCCGATTGGTGGGGTGGTCCAATCGGCCTGACCTGACGCTGCTCATGAATGGGTGAGCGGGGTCGCTTTGCTGGCCGGTCACTGGGGCCGGCCTTCTTTTTTACGTATTTAGACAATAATTGATCAAAAGTTGGGCCGGCTTTAACCAACCGACCAGCTGCTTTGAATGTATTTGTTTTCCACGTACCTATCTCTGGTCGTCGTGGTTTGAAAGTACGTGGACGTTGTGAATCCTGAGTACGGCCGGACCGTCCGCTAGAGCTCTCCGGACCGTCTGGTGGGGTCCCGGACCGTCCGCGCCTACGTGCCGGACCGTCCGGGATACGCAGCACGGGCTCCTGCATCTGTCTCCCTGTCTGTGCTTGCCCCCCAGTACTGGAGGCTGTGATGGTCACCTTTAGGGTCTCCCCTCCATCGGGAGTCTTCTCGGCCACCACTTTCCTGCAAGAAACTTTACGATCCCCATCGGCCTCTTTAGCATTGCCGATGATTGTCTCTTTGCCTTTGTCTTTATCGGTTGTGTTTGGCCGAACTAGGACTTTCTTGCCCTCGAAGTCAATCATGTTCATCGGAAAGGGCTCTGTATCCACCTGCATTTCCTGAAATTTCAATCGTCCTTCGTTAATGGCCGATTGAATCTGTCGACGGAATACATTACAATCATTAGTGGCATGAGAAAATGAGTTATGCCACTTGCAATATGCACGACGTTTTAGCTCGTCGGCGGATGGAATAGTGTGATTTATTTTAATGTTGCCATTTTTAAGTAATTCATCAAATATTCTATCACACTTACCAACATTAAATGTAAACTTAACCTCCTCTTGCCGTTTCTTTTGAACCGGCTGTAAGGAGGCACAAGCCGAAGATTTGGCCTGCTTTGGCCAAACCATTTCAGCAGCATACACCTCTGCTGATTCGTCTTCTGAGCTACTTTGGTCGCATTCTACTACATGTACGTTGTGACGAATTGTTTTAGCAGTTTCTTTGCTTCGGCTTTCACAAGCCAAAGCTCTCTGGTGTAATTGTGCTAGTGTAAAGAATTGGATGCCTTCTAATCTTTCTTTTAAATAATATCGCAGACCATTAAAGGCTAATCCTACTAGTTGTTTCTCTGCTAAATGAATTTGAAAGCATCGGTTTCTTGTATCTCGGAATCTCCGGATGTAATCATTAACCGATTCATCTTTTGTCTGTCGCAACGACACTAAATCTACCAAATCCAACTCATAGTCACCGGAGAAAAAATGATCATGAAATTTTTGCTCTAGATCCCCCCATGATGAAATGGAATTAGGAGGTAAAGTGGCATACCATGCAAACGCGGTTCCTGTCAGCGATAATGAAAATAAACGTATGCGAAATGCCTCTATGTCGGCCAATTCTCCCAATTGTGCTAAGAACTGGCCTATATGTTCGCGTGTGTTTTTCCCTTGATCACCCGAAAACTTTGCGAATTCGGGTATTCTGGTTCCCTGTGGGTATGGGTGGTGATCAAATCGGCTGTCATAAGGTTTCCGATATGATTGCCCCCCAGGGACCATGCTTACTCCGAGCTTATCTCGGAACGCCCCGGCTATTTCTTCCCTTACTATGTCAATGGCAGCCGGTGCGAGACCACCGGCTCTCTGGTCAAACATAGGTGGGGTTGGCTGGATATTAGCATGCTGTCTTTCCCCCCATTGGTTTGAGTTACGTGGTGCATTTTCATTTGCCCTATATGGGTCATAGGTTTGATCGTTTCTTTCCGGCCTCCTGGGTGGGGTCGGAAAGCTTTCCTGGGCTCTGGATCTTGAATTAATGGGTTGATGCATTGTATAGTGCGATGGGAAGTGTTGCTGGGACGGGCGAGGATTCATGTAATAATCCTCCTCAAAAGACTCATGCGCGGACTGTCCGGATACGTACCCGGACCGTCCGTGGTTATATGCGGACCGTCCGTCGTTGTACGCGGACCGTCCGACTGGGTAGTTTGGGTTCTGTGTCGTGTGTGGTGGCTCGGGCGCATATCTAGGTAACTCATTAAAAATAGGCCCGACTGTTGCTGGCCCGGACGGTCCGCGCTCACGTGCGGACGGTCCGGGCATGTGCAGATCGGCTGGTTTGCTGCCGATTTGCGGTTGCTTAGGGTATGTGTCCATCGGCATCCCATAAAGGGGTTGTGACTGGTCGTGACAACCTGTAGCCGATGTGTTACACGCGTTATCTCCTAACTCAACCTCGTGCGAAGGAAAATTTGCGGTACTAGATTTATCAAATGCACGTACTAGTCTCTTAAGATCGCCTTGCATACCCCCTATGATGTTCTGCATTTGTTCACGCTGATCTTCTACATAATTTCTAAGAGATTGCAGATCGTTGGTATTACTTACATTGGGGATATCTGGCGTGGGTTGGAGCGAAGCCGGATCCGTCGCCCGATGTCGGACGACCTTGTTGTTCCTGTCCACTTTGAAGTTGGCCAAGAACTTTGCTTTCGCCTCCTGGATCATCCGCTCCTTGTGCTCCTCGAACTGGAGCTGCTCGTCAGCCGACAAGGTTTCCCAAGTCGGCTCTATGATGTTGCTTGGAGAAATATCAGAGCTATCCCTTGAACCGACCATTGAGGGCCGATTTGATGAGCTTAGATATGTCTTCCCCAGCGGAGTCGCCAAAAAGTATGTTGACGCTTTTTTGGAGCGCCAAATACTCAAGAAGAACCGGCGGCGGTGCTCTCTGGTCAGGCGCGGACGGTCCGCGGCCTGGGGTCGGACGGTCCGCGACCTGGCGCAGGGGCTAGGTTTTCCTGCCTGACGGCCGGACGGTCCGCGCCCTGGGGCCGGACGGTCCGCGCGTGTGCAGGGGCGGCGGAAGATCGCCGGCGGCGCCTGGATCTCACTCCCGGGAGGGACCCCGTCGGGGAGGAGAGATCCTAGGGGTTGTCTAGGCTCGGGCCGGCCGGCCTAGACTCCTCTAATCGGCATAGAGTCGAAGAGAGGCGAAGAATTTGGGGATCGAGAGGCTAAACTAGAACTAGACTAGAACTACTCCTAATTGTACTGGAAATAAATGCGAATAGAAGTTGTATTGATTCGATTGTTGATTACAAATCGGCCGTAGGCCTCTCTTTTTATAGAGGAGGGGGGCTGGACCCTTTACACGACCGGATTCCGAGCTAATTCCGCGGATATAGCTAACAAACATAGCACAAAACTCGGAACCCTAATCTATTCTGCGCGTGCGCGGACCGTCCGGCCCACAGGCGCGGACCGTCCGGACCGTGGACCGTCCGGCCTCAGGGCCGGACCGTCCGCGCCTCATTTTGGTGCTCAACAGTTGGGGAAGTGGTCAGGAGGGTAGCAAGATCGGCCTGCGCTGGCGTGATGCTCACCGCCGTGGGGATCGAGGGGCCACTGCCTGGGCGCTAGCTGGGGGGAGAAAGCACTCGGGACCCGTCGATCGTGGAAGGAACAAACGCGATTAGATCTGGTAGATACCGGTTGGCCCCTTTGATCCATGTCGTTGCTCCATGATCCTAGGGCTGGGGCCAACGCGTGTCATGGTTGAATTTCGGACCACTGATCCGCGATCCTACGATCACAATTGCTTGCCATTTCATTTTAAATAACGATCTAACGAGAGCCCTTGATTTTGAATCTAACAGTCGAAATCGTCAGATACCCCTTTGGCCGAGCGCAATTGCAAACGAGCCCCTCAGCTTATTCAAAACCAACCCGCCGTCCACTGCAATATAAAGAGCATTGCAGACCGGTCCTGTTTTTCACGATTTAGACTCTGGGCTTTGTTAAAATAGTGGCCGCAACCCATGTGTCCTTCATAAATTATAAAATAAATTCAGATTTCGATTTTTAGTTTAGAAATAATTCTAGAAACTTGTTTAATTCATATTTAATTCATTTTAACTCCAAATTAGTCCAGTCTAGTTGCATTAAATTCATAATAATATTGTTTATCATCTTGTAACCTTAGTTTGTTATGAAACATAGATTTAAATTATGCACTTAGTCTATTCTATATTAAACACGTAAATCTTCAGAAAATCATAACTTTATAACCATAGCTCCGAATTCAGTGGTTCTCGAACCCACGATCTCGTAGCGACACGTAGAATATTATTATACAGTTTGTGCTTATGTTTGGTGTGATGTTAATTTTGCCTATACCATGTTTGTTTGTATTGCTACGAATAGCAGTGAGGTCACGAGAATCTGAAGACCATCCTCGTGCTGGAATCTCGAGTCTCAGACAAGTTGTGCCCTTGGTCACTCCTTTTTACCTAATAATGTTCACGGTTAATCACTGTGACATGCTCAGGTTAATTTGATGGGATCTAATAGGTTTCCCTAGCATTGTTTTCCCCCACCTTGCAAACAGATGAATTATTGGGTAGATTTGCTATTGCTCTACCTAGTTTTGGGAAACTAATGTTTCATTATGATCATGTTCCAATTATGTTGTTATTTAATTATTGTTCATGATAGGATCATATTGTTAATTGGAACATGGAGCGACCACCCAAGAAAACAGTGCTACCACAAAAGGTGGTATGGGACGCCCTTGGCTGACTAATTAGGAAAGCTAGTGGAGGACTACCTTACCCGAAAGGGGCAAGGGCAGTAGAGGAATGGTCTGTATAGGGAGGTTCTAAGGCTGATTTTGCTGTGATGGCTATCCAGACGGGGGATTCCTATACTGCGCTTCCTAGAAACTGTAGCGGGTTTTCTGAAGCTAGTGGAACTTTGTAAAGGCCTCGTAGTGGTACCCTGCCTCGCTTCCTTAGTAGAGGTGTATGGGGTCTGATCAACCCCTTGGCAATTGGGTAGCACGACTTAAGGGTAAAGATGCACAACCTCTGCAGAGTGTAAAATTGGTATATCATCCGTGCTCACGGTCACGAGCGGCTCGGACCCTCACATGAGTAATTTATGGAACTAAACCTAATTTGTCATATGCATTGTATTGTGGGTGTTTTTATCAATTTTGATAACATATTTAATTGCGTCGGTATCTACTTACACTTAGTAACTGCTAGTAAAATTTTGACCAACTTTAAAAGCTATGCTCAGCTTTAAACATCTTCTTTGGTAAGCCTTACACTTCACATGAGATCCCACCTTTGGTGAGTTCATGCACAATATTCCCCACAACTTGTTGAGCGATGAACGTATGTGAGCTCACCCTTGCTGTACTCACATCCCCCAGGTCAAGAATATGTACCGCAGAATGAGGCGCATGAAGGATGGTGCGATGTATTCGTGAGAAGTCTAGGCCGTCGTCTCCCAGTCAACTTTGGGTTGCTGGATCATTGTCTTCATATGATGTAATTATTTTACTATTTTGTACAGAAATCCGTTATATATTAATGTTGTGATATTCGTTTCTGTACCATGAGTCATCATATGTGTAAGACTTGTTCCTAACACACATGGTGATTATTTTCGCGCCCGTGTCCCTAAAACCTGGGTGTGACTGAAGTGGTATCAGAGGAATGTTGACTGTAGGACATAATCTAGATAGAACTGGATAATCCTTACCTACTTACCTTTGCTACTCTGATTCTTTCTAAACTTTTCTTAAACTTTTCTCATCTACTGCTGCTTTACTCTGATTACTCTTACCTTTTCTCGTCTAAGGACAAAAGTGCATTTCACACTTTGAAATTCTGTACCTAAAGTGACCTTTAGGAATAGGAGACCTAATCTTAGGAACCAAATCAAAACTATTTTTGCAAATATTTATATGCTTGAGTGTTTGTTCTTATGACAACTCCTTGATTCGATTCTTTGATTGAGTGTGAGGTGTTGTGGAGTAATGACCACAATTGCATCTGCATATACATATAAGCACAAAAAGTGTTCATAAGATAATTAGACAACCTATATTATTACTCATTAAAATATATCTAGCTTCATAGATCCATTCTTATCTTGAAAGATTCTATCTTATCTTATCCTAACCACTTTGCTTATTCTCTCCTAGAGCAACAACCATGATCTAGTCCAAAATAAATTAATTATATCTTATCTTGTGAAATCTAGTCATGCCAAACTAATCTAGATCCCATCTAATCTAAATACGACCTAATCGAAGGTTAGTCACTTAACAAGTTAATAGTGGTGAAATAAATTAGATCCTACTCCTATAAACCCATTTTAAACTAAATTGGTGCCTTAGACAAACTTGGCCATGAACAAACAAACTAACCAACATGTTTATGATGACCATCCATTCCAACCTAACATCAAACGAGAGCTCGACCTACTTAATGTAGTATATCCTACTCACAACTATCCTAACCATATGTCCTTAGCTCAGATGGAGACACCAAGACCGGAGAAGATATAGTCGACCTCGTCAAGAGAGAATGAGCACCAACTCAAGTCTTCAAAAGCCAAGCTAGAACATCAGATGAGTCAAGATCCACCATCCGGGATAAAATTTTTTCTACCCTAAATCCTTCTTACCTCATTCTAGACTTGCTCTAACCATATCTTACCTAATAAGCAGCTAGGCATGGAAGATACCCATTGAAGAGCCTAAACAAAAAATGTACTGGAACAAAAAAACCAAACTAAATGTATCCCTTTTAGTAATCTCGAGGACGAGATTATTTTTAAGGGGATAGAATTTGTAACACGATAAAATCTTGATTTTAAAGATTAGTTAGAATTCTTCCAATTTGTTGATAACCATGTTTTCTAATGATAGATTAGAAGCCAAATTCCCATATAAGAGCTATCCTTGCTTCCTCTAAAATATTTAACTTCAAAAAAATTATATCAACATGACTAATGGGAATTTATAAGGCATTAGATTTGATTAAAATTTAGGAATGAGGGCACTAATAATTTGACCAAACATCAGGTTTTATTTTTTACAATGAAGTATAAACTCTAGAAAAAGGGTTTTCAAATTTTGATTTAAAAATGTGATTTATTTTCTTTTGTGCGCATTGCATACTTAACATAATTGTCTAAATAAAGGAATAAAATAATACATACCTTGCATTCATGCTGAGTTTTTTTGGTTTGTATATTTAATTTAAGTTTGAAATTTTGAAAGTATATTCAAATTTCTAAATAGGAAGGAATCATGGAATAGAAAATAGAAAACATAAAAGAAAATGGGGGAAACCTCACCGCCTTGGGCCACCACACAGTCGGCCCACTTCCCATCTCTTCCGCACCGGCCCATCTTTCCCTTTTATGATACGCCAGGCCAATTTGGGTCACCTGTGTGCTGACCTGCGGGCCCCTTTGGCCAACCCTTTCCTCCCCCACGTCCGCCGACGCTGGAAATAAGTCACTTCCAGGTGGGTCCCATTGCCAGGGTCACCCTCAACCTCACGATGGATACAAATGCTAGCACCGAAACAAAGCCAGGGACCAAATCCGCCGCCGAGATCGTCTCCTAGTAGTTGTAACGAATTTTGTTGGAGCTCTCAGTGTTGAGAATATATATACGAGCCTCCTATGCCTCCTTATGTTAAAAAGAGCTAAACGATGCGCCCCAACCTTGCACCATTGCCGTCCGTGTAGGTAGGGTGAGAGAGAAATTCATCGTTGTGAACCGGCTGCGCCACAGAACCATGATTGGTGAGTCCTCTCCCCATAGTTCCTCCATACTCTCTGAAGCGCATTGCCACCAGTAGAACTTGGGTTCGGTCCCAGGGAATGGGGGACTTCCATCGGTGTTGTGCCGCCGCGGACCCGCCATGTTGCGTGGTCGGACTAGACACTGCCTCGATTGCTAGTAAGAAACGTTCCCTGATGTTTGCCTTCATGCTCGCTCTGTTTTCACCGAGTGGTTGGGGGAGTGGTCAGGAGGGTAGCAAGATTGGCCTGCGCCGGTGTGATGCTCGGCGCCGTGGGGATCGGGGCGCCGCAACCTGGGCGCTAGCTGGGGGAAGAAAGCACTCGGGACCGTCGATCGTGGAAGGAACGAACGTGATTAGATCTGGTAGATATCGGCTGGCCCCTTTGATCCATGACGTTGCTCCATGATCCTAGGGTTGGGGCCAACACGTGTCGTGGGTGAATTTCGGACCACTGATCCACGATCCTACGATCACAATTGCTTGCCATTTCGTTTTAAATAACGATCTAACAAGAGCCCTTGATTTTGAATCTAACAGCCGAAATCGTCAGATACCCCTTCGACCCAGCGCAATTGCAAACGAGCCCCTCGGCTTATTCATAACCGTAGCTTCGAATTTAGTGGTTCTCGAACCCACGATCTCGTAGCGACACATAGAATATTATTATGTAGTTTGTGCTTATGTTTTGTGTGATGTTAATTTTGCCTATACCCTGTCTGTTTGTATTGCTACGAATAGCAGTGAGGTCATGAGAATCTGAAGACCATCCTTGTGCATGGAATCTCGAGTCTCAGGCAAGTTGTGCCCTTGATCACTCCTTTTTACCTAATAATGTTCGCTGTTAATCACTGTGATATGCTCATGTTAATTTGATGGGACTTAATAGGTTTCCCTAGCATTGTTTCCCCCACCTTGCAAACAGATGAATTATTGGGTAGATTTGCTATTGCTCTACCTGGTTTTGGGAAATTAATGTTTCATTATGATCATGTTCCAGTTATGTTGTAGTTTAATCATTGTTCATGATAAGATCATATTGTTAATTGGAACATGGAGCGACCACCTAGGAAAACAGTGCTACCACAGGGGTGGTATGGGACGCCCTTGCCTGACTAATTAGAAAAGCTAGTGGAGGACTACCTTACCTAAAAGGGGCAAGGAAAATAGGGGAGTGGTCGGTATAGGGAGGTTCTAAGGCTGATTTTGGTGCGATGGCTATCCAGACTGGGGATTCCTAAACTACGCTTCCTAGAAACTGTAGCGGGTTTTCTGAAGCCAGTGGAACTTTGTAAAGGCCTCGTAGTGGTACCCTGCTTCGCTTCCTTGGTAGAGGTGTATGGGGTCTACTCAAACCCTTGGCAATTGGGTAGCACGACTTGTGGGTAAAGATGCGCAACCTCTGCAGAGTGTAAAAATGGTATATCAGCCATGCTCACGGTCATGAGCGGCTTGGACCCTCACATGAGTAATTTATGGAACTAAACTTAACTTGTCATATGCATTGCATTGTGGGTGTTGTTATCAATTTTGATAACATATTTAATTGGGCTGATATCTACTTACAGTTAGTAACTGCTAATAAAATTTTAACCAACTTTAAAAGCTATGCTCAACTTTAACCATCTTCTTTGGTAAGCCTTACACTTCACATGAGCTCCCACCTTTGCTGAGTTCATGCACATTATTCCCCACAACTTGTTGAGCGATGAACATATGTGAGCTCACCCTTGCTCTACTCATATTCCCTTAGGTCAAGAACAGGTACCGCAGGATGAGGCGCATGAAGGATGGAGCGATGTGTTCGTGAGAAGTCTTGGACGTCGTCTCCTAGTCAACATTGGGTTGCTGGATCGTTGTCTTCATATGATGTAATTATTTAACTATTTTGTATAGAAATTCGTTATATATTAATGTTGTGACATTCGTTTCTGTACCATGAGTCATCATATGTGTAAGACTTGTTCCTCGCACACTTGGTGATTATTTTCGCGCCCGTGTCCCTAAAACCTTGGTGTGGCAAGCGGTTTGCGAACTTAAACTTCTTAGCTTCGTCCCAGGTGTTAGCTTTGATTTGGTGACGAAGGTGAAGACTATAAAACTTGCTTTTTATGATGAAGTCAATAACTTGTAGACCTTGAACGATGAAGGCTCTCCCCCAACTATATCCCCTCGCGAAATAACACTGTTTTCATAACGAGCTCAAATCGTGAAACATATCAGGGAGGCCTTGCGCCGAAGGTCCAAAAAACACCTTCTCGGGCTCGTTAATGAAAGTGACAAAAACAAGTAATTCAGCATAAATAGAAGTATGTCCACGTCCACTGGACAACGAGAAGGTGAAGACACAGCTTCTCACGCGCGCGCAATCTTTTTGCGCCTCGCGCTGGTTTCTTAGTATAAAAACGGGAGAGCGTGTTGAGGTAGGGCTACATTTACTGTGCTCCACCTACCTGCTACATATTTTTTCTTTGAGTCTAAATCTTTCCGCTGAATACCACTTTTAGAATGAGCTTCAGATAAAACTCTTCAGGTAGAACTTCGTGCTGAGATGGCCAGAATTTATACAACCACTAGGTTAGCCACCCCCACTTCGTCAGAGGCCTTCAGAGGGAGGAAAATGTGCCCTAGAAATTCCGCCAAAAAATCCTGACCATGTCTTCCTTGTCATGGATTTGGGTTGGTGGGAGGTGCTCAAGCCATGCTCGAGAAGAGTCGAACAGAAAGAGCAACATGTTGTGAATGATGAGGTTGTCATCACTCATCCCTCCGAGCCGACAGGCCAGACGGTAGTCAGCGAGCCATAGCTCTTGCTTGGTGTCCCCTGAGTACTTGGTGATAGTAGTCGAGGCTCAGAATCAGGCTGGGAATGGTGCCCTGCAGATGGCTCGGCTGAAGACCTATGGACCTGGTGGCTTGGGCGAGGGGCTTCAATCTTCCCCAGTGTCGTAGTGACCACCCCACCGAGGGTGGTAGCCATGTGTGGCATATCGTCGGTCATCATGGTGTAGCCATCCATCGAGGCGGTCGTGAACACCATGGTTCTGGCGATTGTCGAGGAGGCGGTCCCGGACCATGGGGGCTTTTTCCTTTGAGGGCTTGGGATGGACCGAGGCCTCTCTCTCTTGGTGAGAGGGCCCCGCTCGTTGTTCCGAGGCGGGCTCCCAAAGCCGAGAGGCGGAGCTCTCGACCTATTGGACTGCAGCGCACTCCAGAAGTCTCCTGATCTCACCGTGGATTCGACGATCCTCGGTGGTCGATGGTTCTTGAATGGTTCGGAGCAAGATTGCTGCTGCTGCAAGGTTCTTGCTTGTCACACCCGGTTTTAAGGGACAAAGCCGGGTGCATCTCATACATGCGCTAAAGAAGACAACATATATAATAACAAAGTGTATAGAGATAAATGTCACAATAATCAGTGTATTTTTTTACATAGCGGAAGTCTTACAAAATAAAAGATAAATATAGATCGAACTAAAGTCCATCCTTGGTGCCATAAAGTCAACTGGGAGACGCCACCTAGATCGAATCGAACTCCTCGTTGTGTGGCTCCTCTTGAACCACCTATTCTTCTCCTGTGGGGGGGTGTGAGACAGCAAGGGTGAGCTCACACATGTTCATCGCTCAACAAGTTCTGGGGAATAATGTGCATGAACTCACCAAAGGTGGGAGTTCATGTGATGTGTAAAGCTGATCAACAATAGGGGTTAAATCTAAGCATTGCTTTTAATAAGTTGGTTAAATTTTATTAGCAGTTACTAAGTGTAAGTAAATACCAAACCATAATAAATAATATAACAAAATTAATAAATAATCCCATGCAAATGCAACTGACAAATTGAATTTAAGTTACATAAATTAATCATGTGAGTGTCCGAGCCGCTCATGACCGTGAGCACGGCTAGTATACCAGTTTTACACTCTGCAGAGGTTGCACATCTTTACCCACAAGTCATGTTACCCATCTGCCAAGGGATCATGAATCCCATACACCTATACTAAGGAAGCGAGGCAGGGTAACACTATGAGGCCTTTACAAAGTTCCATTAGCTTCAGAAAACCCGCAACAGTTTCTAGGAAGCTCCAATGCAGGGATCCCTCGCCTGACCGCCATCACAGCAAAATCAACCCAAGGACCTCCCTACACTGACCACTCCCCTACTGCCATTGCCCCTTTCGGGTAAGGTAGTCATCCACTAGCTTTCCTAATTAGTCAGCCAAGGGCATCCCATACTACCCTTGTGGTAGCACTATTTTCCCGGGTGGTTCTCCATGTTCCCATTAACATAATGATCTTATCATGAACATAAATAACATAATAGAATAATAGGAACATGTATATAATGAAATATTAACCCAAAAAATGTGTAAAGCAATAGCATAACTACCCAATGATTCAGGGGTAAACAAGGTAAAAAGATAAACAGTCTAGGGTGACCTATTGGGTCCCATCAAAATTAAACCTAAGCATGAATAGTGATAATAAAAAATATTATTGGGTAACAAAAGTGGATCAAGGGCACAACCTGCCTGACACTTGAGATTCCAGTTACCAGGGTGATTCTTCGGATCCTCGTGACCGCACTGCTAGTCGTAGCAATACAAACAGACACGGTATAGACAAAATTAACATCACACCAAACATAAGAACATACTGCATAATAATGATCTACACGTTGCTACGAGATCGTGGGAACGAGAACCACTAAAATCGGAGTTATGGTTAAGGAGTTATGATTTTATAGAGGATTTATGTGATTAAAATATTAAACTATATTATAAATTGGTTAATATAAATCATATGAGAGGTTATTCTATAAATAATTATCTCAAATTTAATCTAAGTTATGAATTGACCATAGATCATCTTCTAGTAGATTATAATGATAAGTAGATTAACAAGACTAACCCCTGTTGGGGGCCTTCGGCTTCCGAAGGTCCTCAAAAACATGATTTAACAGTGTTTCTAGAGTATAATGTGTGAACAGGTATCTTCGGACTCGTATCAGAGAGGGAGAAGCTCAAAAGATACGAAGGTTGACACAGCGCCGAAGCTGTGAAGCAGGAAAGCTTCGGCATGTTCGCAGAAAAGGGAACCGACTTGAAGATGAAAAGGCCATTTAGACCTTTATAGATTACTATAGAATTACCACCAAATGTAAAGGGCATGTATGTAATTTTGTATGGGTTGTACCCTGTGCCTATAAATAGGTGAACAGAACCCCCGTACTGTTCACGCTGATTTGGTGTTCACTTTTGCGTCACGCTTGTACTTTCATTTCCTTCAAATTGGAGGTACATCTGTAATTCAATGTTATTTTTATTTATATATAATAATAATGATATATGATGATCTACGTAATTCTTTATGTTTCTTGTAATTCATTCTTCGTCAATATGTAATGCATTTCTAAAGGTTCGCCCTTTGTGACCGTCGTCCGAAAATCATTATATCCTAAGGGAAATAATGCTTCGTAGGACGAAGGACTTAACCGATTAACATTTTCTGTGTTGCCTTGTTCTTGAAGCATTTGAGAACAAGTCCCCAACATTGGCGCCCACCTCCGGTGAACTCACTTCTACTCTGAATTTTTTGAACACCTTCGGCGATCATAAACCTTCGTTATGGCGCCGAAGAAAGCTTCAGCGACTGGGGCTGCAGCTCTGCAACCACTGGACCACAATCAGGAGACAGTCTCCCTGCGGGAGGCCCGAAGCCAGAAAAGGAAGGCTGTCAGCCCAACACCACCAGAGGACGAGATAGATCAAGAAATCAGAAATATGGAGATGCTTCATCAAGAAGTACAGAGGAAGAAGGAAAAGATGGCCAGGCTGGCTGAACTGCAGAGGCAGATAGACGAAGCCTCTGAAGAAGTTCGTCATCTTGCTCAGGATGAGCAGCACCGAAGGCCTCAGCACCAAGATCTTCATCAGGAGGGTTTTCCCAACGAAGATGACTGGTATGACAATTTCCATCATGGAAATTTTGTTTTTGATGATGCTTCTCCTCTGTCCGCTGAGCTGCAGGCTACACCTTGGCCTCCGTGTTACAAGCCGCCTCAGCTTCCCGTATTCGATGGTCACTCGGACCCGAAGCAGTTTTTGATGAGCTACGAAGCAACAGTATCTTCATATGGTGGCAATGCTTCAGTCATGGCCAAATCTTTCGTCATGGCTGTCAGGAGTGTTGCTCAAACCTGGTACTCCTCCCTTCGACCAGGAACGATCACTTCATGGCAGAAGCTGAAGGACTTGTTGTTAACCAGCTTTCAAGGATTTCAGACGAAGCCAGTCACTGCTCAGGCTCTGTTCCAGTGCACCCAGGATCACGAAGAGTACCTTCAGGCGTATGTCCGAAGGTTCTTGCGTTTGAGGGCACAGGCACCAACGGTGCCCAATGAAATTGTCATTGAGGCCATGATCAAGGGGCTTCGGCTAGGTCCATCAGCTTAGTACTTTGCTAGGAAGCCCCCTCAAACTTTGGAGAAGCTGCTCCAGAAGATGGACGAGTACATTCGGGCCGATAATGATTTTCGCCAAAGAAGGGAGGAGGCTTTCAGGTTTTCTGAAATGACCAGGGGCTTCGGAGGGAAGTTTTACCCGAGGCACGTAAGATCAATTCATAACTCTACACAAAGTGATGATAAGGGGAGCCGACAGCAAAGGCCACAATATTCCTCACAGGCTTCGGGGCAACAACAATCTCCCTTCCGACCACCAGCTCCAAGAGGCAGAGGTGCCAGGGGCTTCGGAGGAAGATTTGGCGATCAACAGAGAAGAATCTTTTGCTTATTCTGTGGTGAGAACAAGGGCCATACTACCAGGATGTGTCATGTTACCATCCAGAAGCAAAAGGAAATAGCCGAAGCCGCAGCACAACAAGCTCAACCGAAGCAGGTCATGCATACAGCTTCGTATCACTCGCCCTACATCCCAGAGTATGTGGGCAACCACCCTGCAGTTTCTGTTGCTTCGGCGAGTCAATCTCAAGCTTCTTGGCAACAACCTCCGCCTCCACCTCCGTTACAGCAAGGACAGCAGCCAGAAGGGAGCCAGTATACTCCACACCAAAGGGACTTCCGAGAGCAGTCCGAAGCTCGTACAGTCAACAGCACCGTGCCAGAGTCAAAGCACATCTATTGACAAATATCCTACCCTAATAGCAATCTTTTCTATCCAGTTTTGTTTTCTGTAATAAAGGATATTGTTTAGATTTCATATAAATACTTTCGTTGATTCCCACAAGGAAAATATATTTTTCTCAGGCTTAAATTGTTAAAGTTTAAAGACTTGTGATAATCAAGAGGACCTTCGGACTACCGAAAATTATTCGAAACAGCAAAAAGTCGTTCTAAGGAACGCAGAGTAAGTTGCCGAAGTCACAAAAAAGTCGTTCCAAAGGGAACGCAGTGTAAGTTTTTTGCTCCAAAGACGTTCCTAAGGGAATGCAGAGCTTACAGCGAAAAGTCAACGCTGATTCCGCCAAAAGTAAAGGCGAAGAAGCTCCAAAGACGTTCCTAAGGGAATGCAGAGCTTACAGCGAAAAGTCAACGCTGATTCCGCCAAAAGTAAAGGCGAAGAAGCTCCAAAGACGTTCCTAAGGGAATGCAGAGCTTACAGCGAAAAGTCAACGCTGATTCCGCTGAAGTAAAAGGCGAAGAAGCTCCTAAGGGAGGCTTATAATGAAAAATTTTGTATGTTTTGACACAGGAACGCGTGTATCTTCGGAATAAACAACATCTTACTCAGCATAACATCATCGCATCATTTCGCATAACATAAGCATCATACATCATATTGCATAGAGCACAAGAAGGGGACGTGACATCGATCTTCGGAAGAATGTTTTGAAAAGGGCAAACCATGCTAAGTAGCTTCACATTGTCAAGAAGCCTGGATATTATCATCAGAACACTGGATATTGTTTGTGACAAACAAAAATCCTTCTTCACGAAGCATGAAAAGAAGGGAAGGTGTTTTTTCGTCAAAGACTCAAAAAGCGGTACGTGTAAAGTTTCATGCATCGTAAAGAATTAAGCAATAAAAAGGGTATATTACATTCAGGATTACAAAATGTTACAATTCAGAAGTTTAATTTACAATAGTGTTCAATTTTCTTTTAGAACAACTTCTGCAGCCTCATTCAGGAGTCGATTGACGACTTCGTCCATGATTGCTTCGGCCATCTTTTTAATTTCATCGTCTCCTTTCGGCTGAGGGCCTGGAGACGCTTCAGCAGGATCTGAAGGACAGGACACGGCTATGCTGCTATTACAAACGGAAAACGAGGCTTAAAACCAAAAATTACAACACAATACAAACTATTAGTTAATACCTAATTGACCTTCGGGCTCTGTGCTCTTTTCAGCAGCCTTAGCCACTTCTCTAGCATCGTGAATGCCCTTTTCACTTCTTTGAATAATTTCTCCTGCCATTTCTCGGCCACCATTATCCCAGATATCAGTAAAAAACTTTCCACCAATTATGCTTGCTTCGGCCGAAGGGTCTTTTGCGTCTTCAAAGGACAAAGCAGTTTCGGATTGTGCTAAGATTTTTACGTGTTCACAGCCCTTCTTCTCTAGAATGGTGGCAATTCCTCTGGCCCCAGAGAAAGCACATATATCCCCACGGCTATTTAAAATTTCTTCGAAGGCTTCAGCTTCGTGGTCGATCCATTCAATAGGACCTTCGGGATTGCCTCTTATAAAGTTTTCTTCACTAGAGAAGGCACCGACCCTGGCGAAGCTAGCCTTCAACTTCTTAACACATTCTATAGATTTGTTATAGCACCTCTTCTTGGATGAACGAAGCTCTTCAACAGTTGCTTCCAAGTGATCCGCCCATTGGTCGCTGAGCTCTCGCCTTGTTTCTTCAAGTATACGTTCTTCCCTGGCTCTGGCCAGTTGTTTCCGAAGATCTTCTATTTCGCGTTTCTGAGCTTCAGCCTGGCTCTTGAACGTAGCTTCGTCTTCCTTTATTTTATTTACCAATGAGTGTAATATTTTATCTTTTTCAAGGCCTTCGTTCCTCAGTTCAATTACTTCGGAACGAAGGTTGCTCAGGGCTATAGTACACCCTTCGTCTTCAGCATCTTTTTGTGCCCTGAGGGCATTACTAAGTATCAGGCCCTGCAAAGAAAAGTATGTGTGTTTCAATAAAACAAGCAAAAGATTTTTTGGTATCAACAAAGAATACAAGGATCCCATTTGTCGCACCTTTAAGCTATTGTAGGCCAGGCTGTCGGCCAAATCGTTCTTCGACAGCACCGAGAGCCCGTCTTCTAAGGTTGGGAATCCGAAGCTCTTGCTCATCTCCCGGCAAACAGAAATCTCCTTGTTGTCAGGGAGACAATACAAAAAGTCTTCTTCTCCACTACCATTGAATATTAATGCCCCCTTTGGATACTTCAGCTTTTGGGCGTAATGCTGGGCCTCTTGCTCCTCTTTTTCTGAAAGTTTCTTCCCCGAAGCATGACGAACAATATAATCACGAACTCTGATGGATGCTTCGGGGGCAATGACTCCGATCTCTTCAACAAAAGTTGGCTTTGTTATTTTTTCCTCAGTTTCCAAGGATTCTATCTTCGCGGGCTCTGAGGACCCAGCTTCGGCTTCAGTCCCTTGCACTGGAGTTTTGTTATAAGAAATTTCAGTTGTCGTTTCAGGAATGGCAGCAGCCTTCTTCGGAGGTGTGCTTGAAGTTTTAATTGTTTCTAGTACATCTAGCACATTGGCCATTCTTCTTCTTTTTGGAGTCACTGCTGGCACTTTTTGATTTTTTATTGTCTCAACATTTGCTGCAGGACTCACAATTTCTGGTACTTTTTCTTCAGTTGGTTTTTTCTCTTCTGCAATTTTTTCTGTGGATGGCGCTTCGGCCATTTCTTTGGTTTCTGGCAGCGAAACCTTCGGTTCTTCTAGTTCTATCTTTTTCGCCGTTTCGGTCATCCCTGCAGCTGCAGGCGGCGTGATTGGTCTGGTTGGCTTTTTAGCCTCGGTAGCCGAAGAAGATTTTTCGGTAAACTCCGGCACTGAAGCTGGTTCGATATAGCGCGGCCGGTGAGTGAGGACTTTTATTTTTTTTCTTTCAGGCTCTGGCTCGCTAGGAGTAGTTGCAGCTTCTTCTTTTGCAGAGGTTGTGTTCTTTCTTTTCTGCCTTCGGACGGGGTAGCAATAGTCAGGGTAAACAAACCCAATTGCATCAAATACCCGATTCAGCCTCTTCTTTTTTCGGCCTCCGAAGGCTGCTGACATCGCAGTATCTTCGGCCTTCGAATAAGCACCAAGCAATTCGTCACTTAAACTTTCAATACTCTTTAGCCAGTCATCATCTGGCTTAGTAAATTTATCTCCAAACTTGAAGGTGTACTTCAGTCTCACAAGCCCACCTTCGTCGGCCTCTTTTATGGTTTCTTGAGGCATTTCCCATTTCTCCGCAAGAGGCCACACCCGGAAGGCAATATGCTCTTGTACTAAATCTCTTGTTCCAATAAAAGAGCAGATGACGCCGAAGGCCCTCTGGCATTCTTCGGCAGCTTTATTCATTTCCACCTTCGGCCTCCGAAGGCCGAAGCTTTGCCAAATAGGACGCATAATTATACCTTTGATATCTTCTCGTGCTGATAGGTCATTCTTCACATAAAACCATTCTGTCATCCAATCCCCGGGCCATCTCTTCCGAAAGGTTGGTACGGGACAGCTTGCCCCGGACCGAGAGACGAAACTGTAGCAGCCAAAGTTATTATGGTACTGTTCTTTGCCCCAAGGCTTTGTTTCATATAATAATTCGTGTATATTACAGAAGCTTCTTGCATCAGGCTTCAGACCTTGGCTTCTTGCGGCCCACACGAAGATATTTAGCCTTATAATTGCCTCGGGAGTAAGTTGATGAAGATAGACTTCGAAGATTTTCAACACCTCCACGACGAAGCTGCTCAAGGGGAATCGCAATCCAGCTTTCAAAAAGCTTCGATACACCACAACTTCATTTTCTTCAGGGTGTGGACAAGTCTTTTCCCCTTCGTCCGCCCTCACAATGGACAGATCCCGGAAATACCTTCCCCTCATATTGGCAAGATGGTTTTCTTTGATAGCTGATTTGCCGAAAACCGCATGACTTGGTCGCCAGGGGCGATCTTCGGAGTCTTCACCGCCACTATCTACATCATAACTGTCACTGTCACCAGTATCCTCAGACAAGCCTTCCAGAATTTCCTTGGTAATTTTTTCCGTGTTTGTCTTCGACATCGCTATAAGAAACCCCAAGTTTTTCTCCTCATCAAGAGTCAGCTTCGTCTCACCAGCAGTTTTCTTTTTCTCTTCATCAAGAGATAGCTTCGTCTCAGCAACAGCTTCCTTGTCTCCAGACATCTTCGGAAATACTAAAAACTGTTTTCAAAGCCGAAGCTTTAAAACTAAAGACTCAGGGAATCTTAGCGCGCAAAAGCTAAAAATCGAGCGAGCGAGAGCAAGTGACAGGAGAGCGTACCAAATGAGCTCGCGGTATGCTCTTATTTATACGCTCGGTGCGGTAAAAATTGAAAGACCCCGCCTGTCAGTGAATGTTGCTATTCTAGCAAAGGGAAGGTGTTTTTTCGGACCTTCGGCTTAAAGCCTTCGTCCATGTCGCAATCTAAATTTATTGTTTTAACAAATTAATATTGCGAGGGGCTACTGTTGGGGGCCTTCGGCTTCCGAAGGTCCTCAAAAACATGATTTAACAGTGTTTCTAGAGTATAATGTGTGAACAGGTATCTTCGGACTCGTATCAGAGAGGGAGAAGCTCAAAAGATACGAAGGTTGACACAGCGCCGAAGCTGTGAAGCAGGAAAGCTTCGGCATGTTCGCAGAAAAGGGAACCGACTTGAAGATGAAAAGGCCATTTAGACCTTTATAGATTACTATAGAATTACCACCAAATGTAAAGGGCATGTATGTAATTTTGTATGGGTTGTACCCTGTGCCTATAAATAGGTGAACAGAACCCCCGTACTGTTCACGCTGATTTGGTGTTCACTTTTGCGTCACGCTTGTACTTTCATTTCCTTCAAATTGGAGGTACATCTGTAATTCAATGTTATTTTTATTTATATATAATAATAATGATATATGATGATCTACGTAATTCTTTATGTTTCTTGTAATTCATTCTTCGTCAATATGTAATGCATTTCTAAAGGTTCGCCCTTTGTGACCGTTGTCCGAAAATCATTATATCCTAAGGGAAATAATGCTTCGTAGGACGAAGGACTTAACCGATTAACATTTTCTGTGTTGCCTTGTTCTTGAAGCATTTGAGAACAAGTCCCCAACAACCCCCATAAATTAAATAAAGATCCAATTAGAAAAGAATGAGACATGGTATAATAAATGTTGTTACTGCGTAGTAAATACTTGTATGAGACTAACACATCTTGAATGGATCAAATCGGAGTTATTGATTTTAAGTTATGAATTTCTAAATATTCTATGTGTTTTGTACAAGATTAAATAGAATATAAATTTTAATGTGACTTTCATGTGATAAAATCGGAGGTAATATGTGATAAACAATAAAATCGTAGTAAATACTTGTATGAGACTATCACATCTTGAATGGATCAAATTGAAGGTACTATGTGATAAACAATAATATTATAGAATTATAGAAATTGGAATGAACTAATTTGGACATCATATGAATTTTCTATGAATTAAACACATTCTAGCATTTATTTTCACATTAAAAATCATTTTCTAATCACTTTTACTGAATTTTATAAATCTCTGGACTGGGCATCAAATTCTGTAAAAGACAGGTGAGAGCACCTAGAGGGGGGGGGGTGAATAGGTGATCCTGGGAAACTTAAAAACTTAAGCCACAAAACTTAGCGTTAGCACAGTTAATGCCAAGTGGCTAGAGAGAAGATCTTGCACAATACGATAACCACAAGGAGTTCAACACAGAGAAGACACAGTGATTTATCCCGTGGTTCGGCCAAGTACAAAACTTGCCTACTCCACGTTGTGGCGTCCCAACGGACGAGAGTTGCACTCAACTCCTCTCAAGTGATCCAATGATCAACTTGAATACCACAGTGTTATGCTTTTCCTTTCAATATCTCGTTTGCGAGGAATCTCCACAGCTTGGAGTCTCTCGCCCTTACACTTGAGATTCACAAAGAAATACGGAGTAAGGGAGAGAAGCAACACACACAAATCCACAGCAAAATGCGCACACACACGGCCAAGAATCGAGCTCAAAAGACTATCTCAAAGTTCTCACTAGAACGGAGCTCGAATCACTGAGAATGACAAACGAATGCGCAAAGACTGAGTGTGGATGATCAAGAATGCTCTAAGGTTGCTTGGTTTTCTCCTCCATGCGCCTAGGGGTCCCTTTTATATCCCCAAGGCAGCTAGGAGCCGTTGAGAGCAATCTGGGAAGGCAATTCTTGCCTTCTGTCGAGTGGCGCACCGGACAGTCCGGTGCACACCGGACACTGTCCGGTGCCCGATTTCTTTCCTTAAATAGCGAAGCCGACCGTTGGCGGACTTGGAGCCGTTGGCGCACCGGACATGTCCGGTGCACACCGGACAGTCCGGTGCCCCCTTCTAGCCGTTGGCTCGGCCACGTGTCCCGCGCAGATCGCGCGGTCGACCGTTGGCCCGGCCGACTGTTGGCTCACCGGACAGTCCGGTGAATTATAGTCGTACGCCGTCGGCGAATTCCCGAGAGCAGCCACTTCGCTCGAGGCAGCCTGGCGCACCGGACACTGTCCGGTGCACCACCGGACAGTCCGGTGCCCCAGACCGAAACAGCCTTGTGGCTGTACACAGCCAACTCTTCTCTTTTCTTCTCTTTTCTTCTTCTTTCTGTTTCTAATACTTAGACAAGTATATTAGTACACAAAACCAATGTACTAAGACTTAGAAACATACATTTGATCTTGTTTTGCACTTTGTCCATCCATAAGCATGAATTCACATTTAAGCACTTGTGTTGGTACTCAATCACCAAAATACTTAGAAATGGCCCAAGGGCACATTTCCCTTTCAATCTCCCCCTTTTTGGTGATTTATGCCAACACAACATAAAACAACTAGAACAAGTGCAATATCACTTCAAATAAAACTCAAATTTCTTTTGATTCAATTTTGGCATATATGGATCATCCTTTGCCACCACTTGGTTTGTTTTTGCAAATCAAACTCAAATCTCTATCTCTAAGTCAAACACACATGTTGAAGCATAAAGAGAGTCATTCCAAAAGAGATTGATCAAAGATTTCAAAAACTCCCCCTTTTTCCCATAATCAATACTTCTCCCCACAAGAAACCAACTTTTGACAAGAGAGAGAGACAACAAAAGAGTTTTGACAAACCAAAAGCTCTATTCTACTATAGCTCTATTCTACTATTTTCAAAATCTCACAAGTGGTAGCTGATCCATTTATCGCTTTGGCCTTAATTTTCTCCCCCTTTGGCATCAAGCACCAAAACGGGATCAATCTTGGCCCCAGAACCCCATTGCCTCACCAAAATCTTCAATAAGAATACAAAGGCAATAAGAGTACATGAGATGAACTTGGAATAAGTTACCCTCTCATCGGAGTGCAGTGGAAGTCTTTCATGGTCCAAGTCCACCTTTTCCCTTTTAATTCTCCTTTGAGACTAAAACAAGCAAACTCAAGCATACGGTTAGTCTCAAAGGGTCAAGTTGTAACACATCTCCCCCTAAAACTGTGCATCACTTTGCAACAGAGTTGTGAGGTCCAGGGAGTGTTTGTACAACTTGAGCACCACAATAAGCAACAAAATGCAGAGTGAACATGATCAAAGGCATAAACATATGTATGCTACAATTCAATCCAAGTTCCGCGAATCTAAGACATTAAGCTCACTACGCAGCCTGCAAAAGGTCTTCTCATCTAGAGGCTTGGTAAAGATATCGGCTAGCTGGTTCTCGGTGCTAACATGGAACACTTCGATATCTCCCTTTTGCTGGTGGTCTCTCAAAAAGTGATGCCGGATGTCTATGTGCTTTGTGCGGCTGTGTTCAACAGGATTTTCCGCCATGCGGATAGCACTCTCATTATCACATAGGAGTGGGACTTTGCTCAGATTGTAGCCAAAGTCCCGGAGGGTTTGCCTCATCCAAAGTAGTTGCGCGCAACACTGTCCTGCGGCAACATACTCGGCCTCAGCGGTGGATAGGGCAACAAAGGTTTGTTTCTTAGAGTTCCACGACACCAGGGACCTTCCTAAGAATTGGCACGTCCCTGATGTACTCTTCCTATCGACCTTACATCCAGCATAGTCAGAATCTGAGTATCCAACCAAGTCAAAGGTAGACCCTTTTGGATACCAGAGCCCGAAGCAAGGCGTAGCAACCAAGTATCTTAGAATTCGCTTCACCGCCACTAAGTGACACTCCTTAAGATCTGATTGAAATCTAGCACACATGCATACGCTAAGCATGATATCCGGTCTACTAGCACATAAATAAAGTAAAGACCCTATCATTGACCGGTATGCTTTTTGATCAACGGACTTACCTCCTTTGTTGAGGTCGGTGTGTCCGTCGGTTCCCATCGGCGTCTTTGCGGGCTTGGCTTCCTTCATCCCAAACCGCTTTAGCAGATCTTGCGTGTACTTCGTTTGGGAGATGAAGGTGCCGTCCTTGAGTTGCTTCACTTGGAACCCAAGGAAGTAGTTCAACTCACCCATCATCGACATCTCGAATTTCTGCGTCATTACCCTGCTAAACTCTTCACAAGACTTTTGGTTAGTAGAACCAAATATTATGTCATCGACATAAATTTGGCACACAAACAGATCACCATCACATGTCTTAGTAAAGAGTGTTGGATCGGCTTTCCCAACCTTGAAAGCATTAACAATTAGAAAGTCTCTAAGGCATTCATACCATGCTCTTGGGGCTTGCTTAAGTCCATAGAGCGCCTTAGAGAGCTTACACACGTGGTCGGGGTACCGTTCATCCTCGAAGCCAGGGGGTTGCTCCACATACACCTCCTCCTTGATCGGCCCGTTGAGGAAAGCGCTCTTCACATCCATTTGGTACAACCTGAAAGAATGGTGAGCGGCATATGCTAGCAAGATGCGAATTGACTCTAGCCTAGCCACACGAGCAAAAGTCTCCTCAAAGTCCAAACCTGCGACTTGGGCATAACCTTTTGCCACAAGTCTAGCCTTGTTCCTTGTCACCACCCCGTGCTCGTCTTGTTTGTTGCGGAACACCCACTTGGTTCCCACAACATTTTTCTTGGGACGAGGCACCAGTGTCCAAACTTCATTGCGCTTGAAATTGTTGAGCTCCTCCTGCATGGCCAATACCCAGTCCGGATCTAGCAAGGCCTCCTCTACCCTGAAAGGCTCAATAGAAGAGACAAAGGAGTAATGCTCACAAAAATTAACTAGTCGAGATCGAGTAGTTACTCCCTTGCTAATGTCACCCAGAATTTGGTCGACGGGATGATCCCTTTGAATCATCGCTCGAACTTGGGTTGGAGGTGCCGGTTGTGCTTCTTCCTCCATCACATGATCATCTTGTGCTCCCCCTTGATCACACTCCTCCTCTTGATGAACCTGTTCATCGTTTTGAGTTGGGGGATGCACCGTTGTTGAGGAAGAAGGTTGATCTTGTTCCTGTGGCCGCACTTCTCCAATTGCCATGGTTCGTATAGCGACCGTAGGAACATCTTCTTCATCTACATCATCACAATCAACAACTTGCTCTCTTGGAGAGCCATTAGTCTCATCAAATACAACGTCGCTAGAGACTTCAACCAAACCCGATGATTTGTTGAAGACTCTATACGCCTTTGTATTTGAGTCATAACCTAACAAAAACCCTTCTACAGCTTTGGGAGCAAACTTAGAATTTCTACCCTTCTTCACTAGAATGTAGCACTTGCTCCCAAATACACGAAAGTAAGATACATTGGGTTTGTTACCGGTTAGTAGCTCATACGAAGTCTTCTTGAGGAGGCGATGAAGGTAGACCCTGTTGATGGCGTGGCAAGCCGTGTTCACGGCTTCCGACCAAAAACGCTCGGGGGTCTTGAATTCTCCAAGCATTGTCCTCGCCATATCGATTAGCGTCCTGTTCTTCCTCTCTACCACACCATTTTGCTGTGGTGTGTAGGGAGCGGAGAACTCGTGCTTGATCCTTCCTCCTCAAGGAATTCTTCCACTTGAAGGTTTTTGAACTCGGACCCGTTGTCGCTCCTTATCTTCTTCACCTTAAGCTCAAACTCATTTTGAGCTCTCCTGAGGAAGCGCTTGAGGGTCCCTTGGGTTTCAGACTTATCCTGCAAAAAGAACACCCAAGTGAAACGGGAAAAGTCATCAACAATAACTAAACCATACTTACTTCCTCCTATGCTTAGATAGGCGACGGGTCCGAAGAGGTCCATATGTAGCAGCTCCAGGGGTCTTGATGTGGTCATCACATTCTTGCTGTGATGCGCTCCTCCCACCTGTTTACCTGCCTGACAAGCTGCACAAGGTCTATCTTTTTCGAATTGAACGTTAGTCAAACCTATCACGTGTTCTCCCTTTAGAAGCTTGTGAAGGTTCTTCATCCCTACATGTGCTAAGCGGCGATGCCACAGCCAGCCCATGCTAGTCTTAGCTATTAAGCATGCATCTAGACCGGCCTCTTCTTTTGCAAAATCAACTAAATACAGTTTGCCGTCTAATACACCCTTAAAAGCTAGTGAACCATCACTTCTTCTAAAGACAGACACATCTACATTTGTAAATAGACAGTTATATCCCATATTGCATAATTGACTAACCGATAGCAAATTATATCCAAGAGACTCTACTAAAAACACATTAGAGATAGAGTGCTCATTAGAAATTGCAATTTTACCTAACCCTTTTACCTTGCCTTGATTCCCATCACCGAATATAATTGAATCTTGGGAATCCTTATTCTTGACGTAGGAGGTGAACATCTTCTTCTCCCCCGTCATATGGTTTGTGCATCCGCTGTCGATAATCTAGCTTGAACCCCCGGATGCATAAACCTGCAAGGCAAATTTAGGCTTGGGTCTTAGGTACCCAACTCATGTTGGGTCCTACAAGGTTAGTGCAAATATCCTTAGGGACCCAAATGCAAGTTTTGTCTCCCTTGCATTTTGCCCCTAACTTCCTAGCAACTATTTTCCTATCCTTTCTACAAATAGCAAAGGAAGCATTTAAAGCACAATAAATTGTAGAAGGTTCATTCACTACTTTCCTAGTAGTATTGACAACATTTCTCCTAGGCATGTGATCAACAACATTTCTTCTAAACACATTTCTATCATGCATATAGGAAGAACTAGAAGCAAACATGGCATGAGAGTCAAAAGCATTATAAGCATTATAATTCCTATAAGCATTTCTCGTTTGTCTCCTATCATGATACATAAAAGCATGGTTCCTTTTAGTACTACTTGCCATAGGGGCCTTCCCTTTCTCCTTGGCGGAGATGGGAGCCTTATGGCTTGTTAAGTTCTTGGCTTCCCTCTTGAAGCCAAGTCCGTCCTTAATTGAGGGGTGTCTACCAATCGTGTAGGCATCCCTTGCAAATTTTAGCTTATCAAAATCATTCTTGCTAGTCTTAAGTTGAGCATTAAGACTAGCCATTTCATCATGAAGCTTGGAAATTGAAACTAGGTGTTCACTACAAGCATCAATGTCAAAATCTTTACACCTAGTACAAATTACAACATGTTCTACACAAGAATTAGATTCATTTGCTACTTCTAATTTAGCAGTTAAATCATTGTTGACACCTTCTAAAGTCAAAATGGTTTTATGACAAGTAGATAATTCACCAGAGAGCATTTCATTCCTTTTAATTTCTAGAGCAAGAGAATTTTGTGCACTAACAAATTTATCATGCTCCTCATATAAAAGATCTTCTTGTTTTTCTAGTAATATATTCTTGTCATTCAAAGCATCAATCAACTCATTAATCTTATCTATCTTAGATCTATCTAAGCCCTTGAATAAGCATGAATAGTCTATGTCATCATCATCACTAGACTCATTATCACTAGAAGAAGCATAAGTGGAGTCTCGAGTACTCACCTTCTTCTCCCTTGCCATAAGGCATGTGTGACGCTCGTTGGGGAAGAGGGATGACTTGTTGAAGGCGGTGGCGGCGAGTCCTTCATTGTCGGAGTCGGAAGAGGAGCAGTCCGAGTCCCACTCCTTGCCTAGATGTGCCTCGCCCTTTGCCTTCTTATAGTTCTTCTTCTTCTCCCTCTTGTTCCCTTGATCCTGATCACTATCATTGTCGGGACAGTTAGCAATAAAATGACCAAGCTTACCACATTTGAAGCATGAGCGCTTCCCCTTTGTCTTGGTCTTGCTTGGTTGCCCCTTGCGGCCTTTTAGTGCCGTCTTGAATCTCTTGATGATGAGAGCCATCTCTTCATCATTAAGTCCGGCCGCCTCAATTTGTGCCACCTTGCTAGGTAGCATTTCCTTGCTTCTTGTTGCCTTGAGAGCAAGAGGTTGAGGCTAATTGATTGGACCGTTTAGAGCGTCGTCGACGTATCTCGCCTCCTTGATCATCATCCGCCCGCTTACGAATTTTCCGAGTACCTCCTCGGGCGTCATCATCGTGTACCTGGGATTCTCACGAATATTGTTTACGAGATGAGGATCAAGAACGGTAAAGGACCTTAGCATTAGGCGGACGACGTCGTGGTCCGTCCATCGCGTGCTTCCGTAGCTCCTTATTTTGTTGATAAGGGTCTTGAGCCGGTTGTAAGTTTGGGTTGGCTCCTCTCCCCTTATCATTGCGAATCGTCCAAGCTCGCCCTCCACCAACTCCATTTTAGTGAGCATGGTGATGTCGTTCCCCTCGTGAGAGATCTTGAGGGTGTCCCATATTTGCTTGGCGTTGTCCAAGCCGCTCACCTTATTGTACTCTTCCCTGCACAAAGATGCTAATAGAACAGTAGTAGCTTGTGCATTTCTATGGATTTGTTCATTTATAAGCATAGGGCTATCCGAGCTATCAAATTTCATTCCATTCTCTACAATCTCCCATATGCTTGGATGGAGAGAGAATAAGTGACTACGCATTTTGTGACTCCAAAATCCGTAGTCTTCCCCATCGAAGTGTGGAGGTTTGCCAAGAGGAATGGAAAGCAAATGCGAATTCGAACTATGTGGAATACGAGAATAATCAAATGAAAAGTTCGAATTGACCGTCTTCCTGTAGTCGTTGTCGTCGTCCTTTTGGGAGGAAGTAGACTCATCGCTGTCGTAGTAGACGATCTCCTTGATGCGTCTTGTCTTCTTCTTCTTCCCATCTTTGCGTCTATGGCCCGAGCCCGAGTCGTTGGACTTATCATCCTTTGGCTCGTTGACGAAGGACTCCTTCTCCTTGTCGTTGATCACGATTCCCTTCCCCTTAAGATCCATCTCTTCGGGCGGTTAGTCCCTTTCTTGAAGAGAACGGCTCTGATACCAATTGAGAGCACCTAGAGGGGGGGTGAATAGGAGATCCTGGGAAACTTAAAAACTTAAGCCACAAAACTTAGATTAAGCGTTAGCACAGTTAATGCCAAGTGGCTAGAGAGAAGATCTTGCACAATACGATAACCACAAGGAGTTCAACACAGAGAAGACACAGTGATTTATCCTGTGGTTCGGCCAAGTACAAAACTTGCCTACTCCACGTTGTGGCGTCCCAACGGACGAGAGTTGCACTCAACTCCTCTCAAGTGATCCAATGATCAACTTGAATACCACAGTGTTATGCTTTTCCTTTCAATATCTCGTTTGCGAGGAATCTCCACAGCTTGGAGTCTCTCGCCCTTACACTTGAGATTCACAAAGAAATACGGAGTAAGGGAGAGAAGCAACACACACAAATCCACAGCAAAATGTGCACACACACGGCCAAGAATCGAGCTCAAAAGACTATCTCAAAGTTCTCACTAGAACGGAGCTCGAATCACTGAGAATGACAAACGAATGCGCAAAGACTGAGTGTGGATGATCAAGAATGCTCTAAGGTTGCTTGGTTTTCTCCTCCATGCGCCTAGGGGTCCCTTTTATAGCCCCAAGGCAGCTAGGAGCCGTTGAGAGCAATCTGGGAAGGCAATTCTTGCCTTCTGTCGAGTGGCGCACCGGACAGTCCGGTGCACACCGGACACTGTCCGGTGCCCGATTTCTTTCCTTAAATAGCGAAGCCGACCGTTGGCGGACTTGGAGCCGTTGGCGCACCGGACATGTCCGGTGCACACCGGACAGTCCGGTGCCCCCTTCTAGCCGTTTGCTCGGCCACGTGTCCCGCGCAGATCGCGCGGTCGACCGTTGGCCCGGCCGACTGTTGGCTCACCGGACAGTCCGGTGCACACCGGACAGTCCGGTGAATTATAGCCGTACGCCGTCGGCGAATTCCCGAGAGCAGCCACTTCGCTCGAGGCAGCCTGGCGCACCGGACACTGTCCGGTGCACCACCGGACAGTCCGGTGCCCCAGACCGAAACAGCCTTGTGGCTGTACACAGCCAACTCTTCTCTTTTCTTCTCTTTTCTTCTTCTTTCTGTTTCTAATACTTAGACAAGTATATTAGTACACAAAACCAATGTACTAAGACTTAGAAACATACCTTTGATCTTGTTTTGCACTTTGTCCATCCATAAGCATGAATTCACATTTAAGCACTTGTGTTGGTACTCAATCACCAAAATACTTAGAAATGGCCCAAGGGCACATTTCCCTTTCAACAGGGGCAACGACGCAAAAGTTTCTAAGACTCTGTGAACAGTCCTTGTGGACCACGGGTTCATTCTGAACTAACCGAGGGGCACTTATGCTGAACTGCCCTAGCAAAGAGGTATCGCCCAATCTGGGCCGTTAGATTCTAAATCAACAGATCAAAGTAGATCTGAATCCGCAAGCGCTCCTAGCCCATGGATCTAAGATCTACGCCCCAGGTTTTAAGTAGATGAAATCGATCCACATACACCGGATCAAGATCGCACGGACCAGATCCGATCCCCAATTCCCGCAAACCGGTACGTCACGAGATCTATTGGATTCAAATCTAACGGTGCTAACACATTACGCGGAGATCTAATCTTAGACGCCCATAGCTCATCCAACAGTTGGCGCCCCTTCTTCTTCCATCGCACATACCGACCGGCGGTAGGTCCTCATCGCGACGGCGCCCTCAACGGCGAGCCCCACCCCAGAGTTCGAGCAACCCTTTTCCCCTGCGAGCAACGCCTAAACATAGCTGATAGCAATGGGATTCCACAGTAGGGTAACTCACCGGTAATCGGCGCCCGGAGATGTTTGCCCGCAGCGCACAGCAGAATCGTGACACAGGGCTGTCGACAGCGAGAAATTAGACGTCGTCCCTCCATCGGTCTTGCCTATGAGTGCATCCACCGCAAGCGCGAGCTCAAGCAGAACACACGGCTCCCCACACAGACGGCGCGACGGCGCTGGCCGTGAGTATGGGTGGCGGCGCTCTCCCTTCCCTCGTCCGCCACGAGATTCGAGCCCTAATTCTCCCTCTCCTCGCTCCCCCTGGTGAACGTGAGTGCAGGCAGTCGACGAGGACGACGCAACTTTGCTTGTTTTATGCGGAGGCCGAGAGCTAGCAATGGATTCCCGGGTCTTACGGCGGCGCACGACCATTGCGGAGTTCGGGGCCACGAGGGCGAGATCCGCGAAAAGAAACGCCCTGTCACGCGGGCCCAACGCGTCAGCGACAGCAGCAAACGTGATGGGCGAGCGGCAATTGGCTGGCAGGTGGGGTCTAAGACGATGGCGCGCGCGATTTCTGTTGAGGGGGAGGCCCTGACAACCCGGGCCCGAGCGGCGGTGACACGAGATGAGAGAGAAATGCGCCCAGGAGCGGACCCGGGGGACCCACATGTTGGTTAGCGCGTGGGGTCATCGCAGGCTGGGCCGCGGACACGCGCGTGGAGTGGGGGGAAACGTGCCGAAAATGACGACTGAGGCCCAGGTAGTGTTGTATTGTTTTTTTCTTTTTCTTATTTCAATTTCCTTTTAAATTCCCATTTTGAGTTACAATGTCAAATTTAAATCCGAGTTATGTTTTCAAATTCTATTCTAATGCACAATGAAATCTCAATCATGCAAAATTTTAAGTTTATTCCTATTTAATTATTTTATCCCTTTAATTAAGTGCTTCCAAAACAAATAACAAAGAGTAGCTCCTATTTTAACTTCAGATTTGTTTCTAGTTCCAAGTTCAAATCCAAATTCAAATTCAACTCCTATTTTGAAGTTCAAATTCCCTAGTGAATATAACTCTACTGTTTACAACACTATTATTTATTATTTTTCCTTGCCATCTATTTATGGGAGGAATAAATGGTTTCATAAACATTCCCTTTCTCATTTACTATTTTATGTTTTTATTCAGAATTGGAGGCCAAGTTTATGTTCTCCATAAAATGCATTACCACAAATTCGTCATCCAGAGATCAACCTTTATCAATTTATGAGTTACTCAACTAATTTAATATTATTGTTTGAATATGAGGAGGAAGAATCCTAATAGATTAAAGGTCTTCAAAAATTCTCACCATACTATCCTATATATATATATTTATCTCTCTATTTTATTATTTCATGATATTTTTTCTTCTACCAAAATTTGGGCTTTACAAATCCTACCCCCCTTAACAGAAATCTCATCCTCGAGATTTGTAAGGAAAGGGTGTATACTCATATTGTCTCAACATATATGTACAAACAAAAATCTCAGCATGATGCATAATTTATTAGCAACACATGGGGTCATATAGACCTTGTTATTCCTCCTAAAATAGTATCATACCATTTACTAACTAAAGTAATATCTAGATCTTACAAATAGTAGTAACATATATATATGTTTATGTAGCTCAGTGGAGGTTGTTGTTGTCGTTGTCTTTCCAATTGTGCTTGCCTTATTTCTCGACATATCTCCAGCCGGTCCTGACGTATTTCCTCGCGTTCTTGTCTTATCTGATTTTGCAATTCGGTAACCATGTTTGTCATTTGTTGTATTATCATCATTTGGGTAGCAACCACTTGATCGATTCCAACCTGTGGGGGATTTGGAGGATTCATTTCTGTTTGCTGTTGCCTGATAATCTTCCCTTCCAGGTATTGACCATGAGAGTTAGAAGCATATGGTAGGATAGTTTTGCAATGAAAAGTATTTGGTAAGCAGAATGAATAGGCTAGTAGTTGGTTATGAACTGAAGATTCTGTGACAGGGCTTAATCTGTTGTTTTATATCAAGCTTGGGGTAAATAGTTGTATAAGGTGAATATCCGAAGTTAAAATAGAATTTGTCAAGATGAGATAAACTATATGGTGTAGGTCAAAAACTTGTTTGACATTTGGTGGGGACAAATAGATTATGCAATCCATCATGACTCTATGGGTTGGGTTAGCTCTTATGCTCATGGTTGAGTTGGTCTAATGTGTTAGATTAAGTTAACACCTAGCTAGTAGGGTCCAAGTACCACTATTTTTTTAAGTAGACCTCATTAGTTTAGATCACATTAGATTAGATCACATTAGATTCTATAATCCTATTCAAGAATATCTTTTAGTCAAACATATCAAACTGACTTTATCTTTATGAAATTCCAGTATATATATTTATTTTTATTTTTTTCTAAGTGGAACTTCCAATTAGTATATTTTTATACCTAAAACTTTGATGCCATAAACAGGTGTGGCATAGAAAACAAGGGTACACCAGGTTTTAGCTATTAGACGAGTGTAGGGAAGATTTGGGGGTAAAAGAAAGTTAGGTAAGGGAAACTTTTACTCCGAGTGGTGGATCTTGATTCATCTGAAGATCTGTTTCTACTCATATCGTTCATCATCGGGGTTAGCTTTCTTCTTGGGTCTAATTTATGGACCATCAGTCGTGGTGTTAGATGCCATTATCTGAGTTGGGATAACAATTGCGTGTATATGGGGTAGATAGATTAAATTGAGTTTTACTTTGCTTTTGGGATAAATGGATTGGGCAACCTATAACATAGGCTAGGTCGTGGTTTCACGGACGAGTTCGTCTACGACACCCGTTTAGGTTTAAACCCCATTTATAAGAATATGATCCAATCTATGTTACCAGTATTAAATACTTATTTAAGTAACTTTCTTTAGATTAGATCATATCGGATTAGACTAGTTTCAGTTAGATAGATCTACGAGGGTAAGATATATATTATTAGGATATGTTAGAATCTTTTGAGATAGGATAGATTACATGGGTAGGTAGATCAGAATCTCTGTTAGGTTAAAACAGAGGGGTTATGCATCTATCGGGTGGTTAAGGTAGTTGCATATGGCCAGGTTTGTCTAAGACTCCAATTTAGGTTAAAACATATTTATCAGAGTAGGATCCAATCTTATTTTACCAGTATTATCTAACATGTTTGTTACACCATTATGAGAAAAGCAAACTGGTGGGGATAAGTATGCTTATTAGGACAAGATGAGTCTCTAAGAATAAGATAGAATCTTTTGAGATTTAGTTAGATCTATTAGGATAGGTGTTGGGGACTTATTCTCAAATGCTATGAGTTAAGAACAAGGCAACACAAAATGTTAAAGGTTAATGCCCTTCGTCCTTCGAAGCATTATCTCCCTTAGGATATAATGATCTTCAGACAAAGGTCCTGAAGGACGAACCCTCATCATCGTAGTGAATGTTAATGAAAGAAGAAGCATATGAAATATAAGAGATAACATGAATAATCATATGACATCATTAATATATCTTTATTATATCATCATGGATGAACATGAACAATATTGAATTACATTTGTACCTTCGGCTTGGCAGAAGGCAAAAGTCCAAGCGTGATGCACGAGCATTCAAGTCAACATGAACAGTACGGGGCACTGTTCATCTATTTATAGGCATAGAGCACATCCTGTGTAAAATTACTTACATGCCCTTTATGTTTACTATTGACTTAAGGACAATCCAACGAGTACTAGATAGCCTTTTCCCCTTTAAGTCGGTTCCTTTTTCTGCCGCTGAGCCGAAGCTTCCTTGCACGTAGCTTCAGAGCTGTTTCAACCTTCGCCCCGACCATGCTTTTCACATTGTGTACAACTTTTATTCTGAGTCCGAAGGTTCCTGTACATATATTACACTTGGGAATCATTGTTAATCATGTTTTTGAGGACCTTCGGAAGACAAAGGCCCCCAACAGTAGCCCCTCACAGTATTAATTTGTTATAACAACAAATTCAGACTGCGACGTGAACGAAGGCCTTAAGCCGAAGGTCCGAAAAAACACCTTCCCTTTGCTAGAATAGCAACAATCAATGACAGACGGGGCCCTTCAAGTTGTAGCGTACTGGGCGTATAAATATGAACCCACACCGGCAACATTTGATACGCCGTTTCTGCCATTTGCATTATTTTCTCAAACTTTTAGTTCTTGCTCACTAGCTCTCGCCTGATTTTAAAGCTTTTTGAGCTTCGGTTTAAAGACGCGTTTGCACCATGTCTGGGGAAAAATGACTGAGGAGGTGAAGCTGACTGAGGAGACAAAGCTGACTAAGGAGACGAAGCTGTTTGAAGAAAAGAAAGTTGCAGATCCTTTTATCGCCAGATTTTTTGAGTCTATGTCAAAAACGAACACAGAGAAGATTACTAAAGAGATAGTGGAGGTTTTGTCTGAAGATACTGATGATAGTGATAGTTATGATGCGAAGAGTGGAGATGAAGATTCTGAAGATCGGCCCTAGCGATCGAGCCATGCCGTCTTCGGCAAATCAACTATTAAACATAGTCATATTGACAATATGAGAGGAAGGTACTTTCGTGACATGTCTATCGTGAGGGTTGGAGGAGACAACATCATCCCTGCTCCTGAAGAGAATAAAGTTGTAATCTACTGAAGCTTTTTGAAGGCTGGCCTTCGGTTCCCTTTAAGCAAGTTTGTGGTTGAAGTGCTGAAGATATACCTGATTTTCCTTCATCAAATCACCCCCGAAGCTAGAGCCAAGGGCTAGAGCCAAGCGCGAAGTGCTTCTGCAGCATGCACAAGCTTTTGTATGAGACGAAGGCTACTGGCAAAGAACAGTACCACAACAACTTCGGTTGTTATGGATTTATTGCTCGCCCCAATGCAAGCCACCCAGTGCCAACATTCCAGAAAAGATGGTCCGGAGCCTAGATGGAGGAGTGGTTTTACGTTAAAAATGATTTAAAGAAAAGAGAAGATATCAAGAAAGTTATCCAGCGCCCCATCTGGTCCCGCTTCGGCCTCTGAAAGCCAAAGGTGAATATTGATAGCAACGTTGAAGAGTGTCAGAAGGCCTTTAGTACTGTGTGCTCCTTTATTGGCACGAGGGATTCAATTCAAGAGCACATAGCCTTCAGGGTATGGCCACTTGTGGAGAGCTGGGATATGCCGAAGGAGACCACCGCCGATTCCAGTGAGGGAGGTCTGGTCCGATTGAAGTATACCTTCAGATTTAGGGAGAAGTTTGATGAGCCAGACGATGATTGGCTGAAGTGCATTGAAGCTACCAGTGATGAGCTACTTGGGGCATACTCCAAGGCCGAAGATAATGCTTTGTCGGCAGCTTCCGGGGGTCGGGGCAAGAAAAGATTGAATATGGTATTTGATGCTATTGGCTTCATATACCCTGATTACCATTACCCGCTACGGGGGCAAGAGAAAAAGAGAAAGGCTGCCGCTTCGGCCATTGCAGCTGAGCCGAAGGGCAAAAAGATGAAGGTTCTGACCCACAGGCCGCGTTACATTGAACCAGCCGTGGTGCGTAGAGTTGGCGCGGGAACCTCTTCAGCTGCCGAAGCAAAGAGAGCTGCTCCGATTGTGCAGAGTACTGAAGAGCCGATTGTAGTGCCGAAGGTGCTTACAGTCGGGCCAATCGAAGCTAGAGATGATAAGGCTGAAGAGCCACCGGTGGAAAAGGTGATAAAAACGCTAGAAATCTTGAGCCCACCGACAGAGGCAGATTTGCCAAAAATGCAAAAAACTCCTGCCGCAACTCCCAAGAGGAGGAGGATGGCCAACGTATTAGACGCTGTTATAGAGACTACGAAGGCCTTGAGCCCTGCTCCTAAGAAAATTGCTGGAGCTATCAAAGTCCAAGATGTGGCCGAAGCTGGGCCTTCAGCGCCTATTGAGACGAAGGCCACCGCGCCTGAAGATAAAGCTAATCCACAGGCTTCAGACGTTGGCATGGCAGAAGGACCAGACGCGGGAGAAAGGGCAAAATCTCCTACCCCCGAAGCCGCTGTCGAGGATGCTGATTATATTTATTGTCATGCTTCGGGGAAAAAGTTGTCCGAAGAAGAAGTCCTGGAAGCCAGACACTATGCGCGAAAATTGAAATATCCGAAGAGAGCTTTAGTGTTTAACGGCACTAACAATGACGACTTCTTATACTGTCTCCCGGACAACAAAGAAATATCCGTTTGCCGGGAGATAGCTAAGAGTATGGGATTCCCGAAGCTGGAAGATGGCCTTTCGATTTTGTCGAAGGATGATCTTGCTGACAGCCTAGCATACAACAGTATAAAGGTATAAAAGTTAACTTTTAAGTTGGAAACGAAGTATTTCATTGTCATACTCAATTCTTTCTTCTTTTTTACAGGGCTTGATTCTTAGTAATGCCTTGAGGGCACAAAAGAATACTGACGACGAGAGCTGTATAATGGCTCTCAACAACCTTCGGTCCGAGGTGATTGAATTAAGAATCGAAGGTCTAGAGAAAGACAAAATTTTGATTTCATTGGTAAACAAAGTAAAGGAAGACGAAGCTAATTATAAAACTCAGACCGAAGCCCAGAAAACTGAAATTGAAGACCTTCGGAGACAGCTGGCTGAAGCTAAAGAGAACTGTGCGCTTGCACATGCTAATCGAGAGATCAACGAGTACTGGAAAAATAAGCTAGAGAAAAATGTTGAAGAACTTCGCAAATCCAAGGAAAGGTGTTTCGAGAAATCATTGGATTGTGTGAAGAAATTGAAAACTAGCTTCGCCAAAGTGGGTGCCTACTCTACTGAAGAAAAGTTCATACGAGGCGACCCCGAGGGCGTCGTTGAATGGATAAGTGGAGAAGCCGAAGCCTTCGAAGAAATTTTGAGTGATCGCGGGGATGTTTGCGCGTTTTCCGGTGCGCGGGGAATTTTGGCCATCTTGGAGAAGGCCGGATGTGATAACATTAAAACCATGGCCCAGGCCGAAGCTGCCTTCTCCGTAGATGATACGAAGGATCCTTCAGCTGAAGCAACTTTAATGGGCAAGAAATTTTATAATGATGTCTGGGTGAATGGTGGCCGAGAGCTGGCCCATGATATTATAAAAAGAGTGAAAAAGACACCCATGACGCCCGAGCAGAAGCAAAACAAGCTGAAGAGGCTGCAGAACACGAAAAGCGTATATGTATTATTTTTTGGTTTTCTAGCTTCGGTACTTGTTTTGTGGCTTCGAACTAATCAATTTTACCTACTTCAGCTGAACTATCTCCACTGCCGGAACCATACGATCCCCTAGCTGATCCAGAAATGAAGGAAGCAGTGGACATTATAAACATGGCAGACTCCATTATTGACGAAGTTGTCGATAAACTTTTAAACGAAGTTGCAGAAAAAGTTCTCAAAGAAGAATAGATTTCATTGTAATAATATTTTGAAATGCTCGATGTATGGGACAATGGAATGAACATTAAGCTTCTATTGTAACAAGACTGTAATATTTGATGTATGTGACTTTGAATCGAATATGTAAATCGTTGTAATTTATTTCTTTGCGATGCATGAAACTTACACACATACCATTTTTGAGCCTTCGGCGAAAAAACACCTTCCCTTCTTTTCATGCTTCGTAAAGAAAGAGATCCCTTCTTGTGACAAGGCTGATAAAACTGTATTTCTCGAAGCTTACTTCGTGCCTTAGCACATTTTCATTTTGACGAAGCATGTGCCGAAGATTGGCTTCGTATTCGATTCTTGTGTCGTTGATGCAATATGATGTATGATGTAATGTTATGCGAAATGATGTGATGATATGATGCAAAATGATGAGGATGCCGAAGACACACACCCACACTGGAACACACAAGCTCTGCATCCCCTTAGGAACGAATTTTGAGCTTCTTCACCTTCTATTTCGGTGATATAAGTTCTGCATCCCCTTAGGAACATCTTTTGAACTTCTTCGCCTTCTATTTCGGCGGTATAAGTTCTGCATCCCCTTAAGAACGACTTTTGAACTTCTTCGCCTTATATTTCAGTGGTATTTAGCTCTGCATTCCCTTTGGAATGACTTTTGAGCAGAAAACTTACGCTGCGCTCCCTTAGGAACGACTTTTTGTAGCTTCGACAATTTTGGCTTTGCATTCCCTTAGGAACGACTTTTGAGCACAAAACTTACGCTGTGCTCGCTTAGGAACGACTTTTTGTAGCTTCAGCAATTTTGGCTCTGCATTCCCTTAGGAACGACTTTTGAGCTTCGTAAATCTATGAAGAAGATATATTTCATTCTGATAGAACCAAAATCATTACAAGAAATTTAAACTAAATTTTCATTGCTTGTTCCTTATTCAAAAAGCAAAATGGCATAGAAGATAAAAGTATTTCAGAAGCAGGATATTGCTCAGTATATGTGCTTTGATTCTGGTACAATACTATTGACTGTACGAGCTTCGAACTCCTCCACGAAGTCACGTTGTTGTTGGGAGTGCTGGCGCCCTTCTGGCTGCTGGCTTCGGGAATAAGTAGGTTGCAGTAGTGGTGGCGGTGGGAGCTAGGGCCAAGAAGCCTGTGAATGGCTTGCCGAAGCAACAGAAGCTGCAGGTTGGTTGCCCACATATTCTGGTATCTAAGGAGAGTGGCACGAAGCAGTATGTAAAACCTGCTTCGACGATCTCTTTTTGCTTCAAAATAGTAATCTGGCACATTCTTGTAGTGTGGCCCTTGTCCTCACCACGAAATAAGCAATAGATTTTTCTGGGCTGATCCCCATATCTTCCTCCGAAGCCCCTGCCGCCTCTGCCCCTTGGAGCTGGTGGCCTGAAGGAGCTTTGCTGCTGTCCCAAAGACTGTGAGGTGTGCTGTGGCCTCTGAAGCTGGCTTCCTTTGTCATCATTCTAATTGGAGCTGTGGATTGATCTGACATGCCTAGGGTGGATTCTTCCTCTGAAGCCCCTAGTCATCTCAGAAAATCTATAAGCTTCCTCCCTTCTTTGTCGGAAGTCATTATCAGCCCGGATATACTCATTCATTTTCTGAAGCAGCTTCTCCAAAGTCTGGGGGGGTTTCCTGGTGAAGTATTGGGCCGTAGGCCCTGGCTGAAGACCCTTGATCATGGCCTCAATGACGATTTCATTGGGCACTGTGGGCGCTTGTGCTCTCAGACGCAAGAACCTTCGAACATACGCCTGAAGGTATTCCTCATGGTCTTGTGTGCACTGGAACAAGGCCTGAGCTGTGACTGGCTTCGTCTAAAAGCCTTGAAAACTGGTAACCAGCATGTCCTTGAGCTTTTGCCATGGCATGATTGTCCCTGGCCGAAGAGAAGAGTACCATGTCTGGGCCACGTTTCGGGCTGCCATGACGAAGGACTTTGCCATGACAACTGCATTGCCTCCATATGAGGATATTGTTGCCTCATAGCTCATCAAGAATTGCTTTGGGTTCGAGTGCCCATCGTACATGGGTAACTGAGGTGGCTTGTAGGATTGTGGCCATGAAATAGCATGCAATTCTGCTGCCAGGGGAGAAGCATCATCAAAAGTAAAGCTACCATGATTAAAATCATCGTACCATTCATCTTTGTTGAATGAGCCCTCTTGGCAAAGATCCCTGTGTTGGGGCCTTCGGTCGTGATCATCTTGATTAAGATGGCGCACTTCCTCAATAGCTTCGTCGATCTTCTTCTGAAGGTCGGCCAGCCAGGCCATCTTCTCCTTTTTCCTTTGCACCTGCTGGTGAATGATTTCTAGGTCCCTGATCTCCTGGTCCAACTCCTCCTCCTGAAGTGTTGGACTGGTGGCCTTTCTCTTTTGGCTTCTGGCCTTTCGGAGAGAGAGAGTCTCCTGGTTTGTGTCCAGTGGCTGCAGTGCAGCTCTTGGCGCTATTATCTTCTTCGGCGGAATGACGAAGATTGATGCTTTGCTGAAGATTGTGGAAGTGAGTACACCGGAGGTGGGCGCCAATGTTGGGGACTTGTTCTCAAATGCTATGAGTTAAGAACAAGGCAACACAAAATGTTAAAGGTTAATGCCCTTCGTCCTTCGAAGCATTATCTCCCTTAGGATATAATGATCTTCAGATGAAGGACCTGAAGGATGAACCCTCATCATCGCAGTGTATGTTAATGAAAGAAGAAGCATATGAAATATAAGAGATAACACGAATAATCATATGACATCATTGATATATATTTATTATATCATCATGGATGAACAGGAACAATATTGAATTACATTTGTACCTTCGGCTTGGCAGAAGGCAAAAGTCCAAGCGTGACGCACGAGCGAATACAAGTCAACGTGAACAGTACGGGGGCACTGTTCATCTATTTATAAGCATAAGGCGCAGCCTGTGTAAAATTACTTACATGCCCTTTATGTTTACTGTTGACTTAAGGACAATCCAACGAGGACTAGATAGCCTTTACCCCTTTAAGTCAGTTCCTTTTTCTGCCGCTGAGCCGAAGCTTCCTTGCGTGTAGCTTCGGAGCTGTTTCAACCTTCGTCCCGACCATGCTTTTCACGTTGTGTACAACTTTTATTCCGAGTCCGAAGGTTCCTGTACATATATTACACTTGGGAAACATTATTAATCATGTTTTTGAGGACCTTCGGAAGACGAAGGCCCCCAACAATAGGATAGAATCTTTTCAAGATAAGATGAATCTATTAAGGTAAGAGATTATCTTTTAGGATACGAGAGATCTAAATAAAATATATTCTAGTGGGGGTACTTTTAGTTGGTCTGGTTTATCTTATAAACAATTTAAGAGGATAAGATAAATATTTTTTTAACATAAGATGAACCTACTAGGATAAGATAGATTCCTTTAAGTTAAGAGGGGTCCATTAAGGTGTATCTATTTTAAATAGATCCCTCATTAATGGAGGATAATCTAAGTTGTTTAATTATCTCATGAATTCTATTTATACCCATATGTATATGCAGATATAATTGTGGACATTACAACACAACTAATCACACTCAATCAAACATCCAAATCAGACAGGTATCATAAGAACAAACACTCAAGCGTATAGAAACCTATATAAAAATAGTTTTATTTTTGTTCCTAATAGTAGGTCTCCTATTCCCAAAGTCACTTTAGGCACAGGATTTCAAAGTGTGAAATCCACATTTGTCGTTAGAAGGAAAAGGTAAGAATAATCAGAGTAAAGCGGAATTAGGTGAGAAAAGATTAATATAAGTTTAGAAAAGGATCAGAGTAAGGTAAGTAGGTAAGGGTTTTTCTATTTCTATCTAGGTTTCGTCCTACAGTCAACATTTCCTCTGATACCACTTATGTCACACCCGGTTTTAAGGGACAAAGCCGAGTGCATCTCATACATGCGCCAAAGAAGACAACATATATAATAACAGACTGTATAGAGATAAATGTCACAATAATCAGAGTATTTTTTTACATAGCGGAAGTCTTACAAAAAAAAGATAAATATAGATCGAACTAAAGTCCATCCTTGGCGCCATAAAGTCAACTGGGAGACACCACCTAGATCGAATCGAACTCCTGTTGTGTGGCTCCTCTTGAACCACCTGTTCTTCTCCTGTGGGGGGGTGTGAGACAGTAAGGGTGAGGTCACACATGTTCATCGCTCAACAAGTTGTGGGGAATAATGTGCATGAACTCATCAAAGGTGGGAGTTCATGTGATGTGTAAAGTTGATCAACAATAGGGGTTAAAGCTGAGCATTGCTTTTAATAAGTTGGTCAAATTTTATTAGCAGTTACTAAGTGTAAGTAAATACCAAACCATAATAAATAATAGAACAAAATTAATAAATAATCCCATGCATATGCAAATGATACATTGAATTTAAGTTACATAAATTAATCATGTGAGTGTCCGAGCCGCTCATGACCGTGAGCACGACTAGTATACCGGTTTTACACTCTGCAGAGGTTGCACATCTTTACCCACAAGTCATGTTACCCATCTGCCAAGGGGTCATGAATCCCATACACCTCTACCAAGGAAGCGAGGCAGGGTAACACTACGAGGCCTTTACAAAGTTCCACTAGCTTCAGAAAACCCGCTATAGTTTCTAGGAAGCTCCAATGCAGGGATCCCTCGCGTGACCGCCATCACAGCAAAATCAACCCAAGGACCTCCCTACACTGACCACTCCCCTACTGCCCTTGCCCCTTTCGGGTAAGGTAGTCATCCACTAGTCAGCCAAGGGCATCCCATACTACCCTTGTGGTAGCACTGTTTTCCCGGGTGGTTCTCCATTTTCCCATTAACATAATGATCTTATCATGAACATAAATAACATAATAGAATAATAGGAACATGGATATAATGAAATACTAACCCAAAAACCGTGTAAAGCAATAGCATAACTACCCAATGATTCAGGGGTAAACAAGGTAAAAGATAAACAGTCTAGGGTGACCTATTGGGTCCCATCAAAATTAAACCTATGCATGAATAGTGATAATAAAGAATATTATTGGGTAACAAAAGTGGATCAAGGGCACAACTTTCCTGGCACTTGAGATTTCAGTTACCAGGGTGATTCTTCAGATCCTTGTGACCGCACTGCTAGTCATAACAATACAAACAAACATGGTATAGACAAAATTAATATCACACCAAACATAAGAACATACTGCATAATAATGATCTACGCGTTGCTACTAGATTGTGGGAACGAGAACCACTAAAATCGGAGTTACGGTTAAAGAGTTATGATTTTATAGAGGATTTATGTGAGAGGTTATTCTATAAATAATTATCTCAACTTTAATCTAAGTTATGAATTGACCATATATCATCTTCTAGTAGATTATAATTATAAGTAGATTAACAAGACTAACCCACATAAAATAAATAAAGATCTAATTAGAAAAGAATGAGACATGGTATAATAAATGTTGTTACTATGTAGTAAATACTTGTACGAGACTAACACATCTTGAATGGATCAAATCGGAGTTATAGATTTTAAGTTATGAATTTCTAAAGATTCTATGTGTTTTGTACAAGATTAAATAGAATATAAATTTTAATGTGACTTTCATGTCAAAACAGAGGTACTATGTGATAAACAATAATATTATAGAATTATAGAAATTAGAATGAACTAATTTGAACATCATATAAATTTTCTATGAATTAAACACATTCTAGCATTTATTTTCATATTAAAAATCATTTTCTAATCACTTTTACTGAATTTTATAAATCTCTGGACTGCGCATCAAATTCTATAAAAGACATGGGCAACGATGCAAAAGTTTCTAAGACTCTGTGAATAGTCCCTGTGGACCGCGGGTTCATTATGAACTAACAGAGGGGCTCTTATGCTAAACTGCCCTAGCAAAGAGGTATCGCCCAATATGGGCCGTTAGATTCTAAATCAACAGATCAGAGTAGATCTGAATCTGCAAGCGCTGCTAGCTCATGGATCTAAGATCTATGACCCAGGTTTTAAGTAGCTGAAATCGATCCACATACACCGGATCAAGATCGCACGGACCAGATCTGATCCCCATCTCCCGCAAACCGGTACGTCACGAGATCTATTGGATTCAAATCTAACGGTGCTAACACATTACGCGGAGATCTAATCTTGGACGCCCATAGCTCATCCAACAGTTGGCGCCCCTTCTTCTTCCATCGCACATATCAACCGGCGGTAGGTCCTCGCCGCGGCGGCGCCCTCAACGGCGAACCCCACCCTGGAGTTCGAGCAACCCTTCTCCCCCGCGAGAAACACCTAAACGTAGCTGATAGCAATGGGATTCCATAGGAGGATAACTCACCGGTAATCGGCGCCCGGAGCCGTTTGCCCGCAGCGCACGGTGGAATCGTGACACAGGGCGGTCGACAGCGAGAAATTAGACGCCGTCCCTCCATCGGTCTTGCCTATGAGTGCATTTACCGCAAGCGTGAGCTCAAGCGGAACACACAACTCCCCACACAGACATCGCGGCGGCACTGGCCACGAGTATGGGTGGCGGCGCTCTCCCTTCCCTCGGCCGCCATGAGATTCGAGCCCTAATTCTCCCTTTCCTCGCTCCCCCTGGTGAACGTGAGTGCAGGCAGTCGATGAGGACGACGCGACTTTGCTTGTTTTATGCGGAGGCCGAGAGCTAGCAACGGATTCCCGGGTCTTACAGCGGCGCGCGACCATTGTGGAGTTCGGGGCCACGCGAGCGAGATCCGCGGGGAAGAAACACCCTATTACGCGGGCCCAACGCGTCAGCGACAGTAGCAAACGTGATGGGCGAGCGACAATTGGCTGGCAGGTGGGGTCTAAGGCGATGGCGCGCGCGATTTCTGTTGGTGGGAGGCCCTGACAACCCAGGCCCGAGCGGCGGTGACACGAGCTGTGAGAGGAATGCGGCCAGCAGCGGACCCGGGGGCCCCACATGTCGGTGAGCGCGCGGGGTCATCCCAGGTTGGGCCGCGGACGCGCGCGTGGAGTGGGCGGAACATGCCGAAAATGGCGACTGAGGCCTAGGTAGTGTTGTATTGTTTTTTCTTTTTCTTATTTCAATTTCCTTTTTAAATTCCCATTTTGAGTTACAATTTCAAATTTAAATCCGAGTTATGTTTTCAAAATTCTATTCTAATGCACAATGAAATCTCCATCATGCAAAATTTTAAGTTTATTCCTATTTAATTATTTTATTCCTTTAATTAAGTGCTTCCGAAACAAATAACAAAGAGTAGCTCCTATTTTAACTTCAGATTTGTTTCTAGTTCCAAGTTCAAATCCAAATTCAAATTCAACTTCTATTTTGAAGTTCAAATTCCCTAGTGAATATAACACTACTGTTTACAACACTATTATTTTTTATTTTTCCTTGCCATCTATTTATGGGAGGAATAAATCGTTTCATAAACATTCCCTTTTTCATTTACTATTTTATGTTTTTATTCAGAATTGGAGGCCAAGTTTATGTTCTCCATAAAATGCATTACCACAAATTCGTCATCTAGAGATCAACCTTTATCAATTTATGAGTTACTCAACTAATTTAATATTATTGTTTGAATATGAGGAGAAAGAATCCTAAAAAATTAAAGGTCTTCAAAAATTCTCACCATACTATCCTATATATATATATTATCTCTCTATTTTATTATTTCATGATATATTTTCTTCTACCAAATTTTGGGCTTTACATTGCTGGCCTTGTGAAAAGTCGGATGGGCTTCAACCTCAGCATCTTCCATGAAGCAACAGTGGACATCACGTGCCTTGACACGTGCTCCCTCGTTAGGATCCCTACCTGCTGCTTCCCGCTCGAGAACTTGTCGAAGTTGTTGTAACCGTTGTTGTTCTTCTCTGAGCTTGGCATGTAGCTCACAGAGCTGCTCTAGGTGTTCTATGTGATTCCTCATGGGGTCTGAGCCACACCCTGCTCCCTACCCCCCTCGACGTGCGAGGGCGGTGTCGGGGCATTGGCCTCCTGAAGCATGTCGAGATGGTTCCCTTCGTCATGCTCCTGTGCCTATGTGAAAGCACTCTCGAGTCGGATCGTAACCCTCACTGTTAGAGCTATAGTCGTTGGAGCCGTCGGAGAGGAGGTCATCGCATGCGAACAGGAACTACCGCATGGCCTCAGGATCATGGAGCCTAGAGAAATCCAGGCCACGTCGGCATCCTCAAGAAACACGAGGCCCACTAGGGAAGCCAATCGGCCCAGCCGCCCCGTTCTCCCTCCCTCTCTCTCTCTTACGTGTGGGGCCCACCCGCGGCTCCTCCTTTTTCCCTGCCTCCCACTCGGTCACGCGCCCTCGCTGGCGGAACGCCGCGCCGCCACCACGCCCTGGCACCGGACCGTCCATGCTCGACCCCGCGCCCCCCAGCCGGCCCCTCGCCTCCCCACACCCAAAACCGTCGATCCCTCTCCCTTCCTATCCTCCCTCATTCCCTCCCCCACTCCCCTCTCTCAATCAATGGAGTAACCGACGCCATTATTGGAGTTAAACCGCCGAGTCCTTTCCCCTTCCCCTCTTCCCCTATAAAAGGTCAAGCCGTGCCCCTGCTTCTCTCACCTCCACTCGCTCAAGCTCTCCTCCCTCTCGCCGCTGCGCCGTGCTCAGACCGTTGCCGGAGCCGCCCGGACCGTCCGCGCCCGCTCGCCGTCGTTGGAGCCGCGCCTCGCTGTCCCCGCCCAGCCAGTCCGGTTGAGCCGGCCACCTCGACCGAGCCCCTTCCTTGCCCAACGCTGAGCCTCCCTGCTCTCTCTCTCCCATGTCAAGTCGCATGCGCGTGAGCAAGAGCCCCAATGTAGAAGATGACAATTTTGCATTTTGGCCCTCGAGTTTTCTATAAATTATTCCTGTATTTTCTGCAGTACAAATGTATCAAAAAGAGGTCCTAAAATCTTACGTGCTATTACCCAAAGTATACGTGTAATTATAAATCAACCCCGACAACAATATTTTGGACAGGAATATTATTTTATATTTTGAAAATAAATAATGTCGCGATTCACTAACTTGGTGATTTAAATATTAAAAGCATTCTCGATTAACTTCTCATTTTAGCATATAGAACGATATTATGTTAGTAGTGATTTAAGTATAATTTTATTTATATAATAAAATGAAAGAGTATTAGGCCACGTATTCTTGGTCATGTTAAAATTTGGATTTTTACTAGTCATGATAAATGTGTTCATACGTATAGCACTTAATTACTTAGAATTAGTAAAATATCTATTTATGTCAAAATAACCATGATTATGTTATTGAAGTCCAAAATTAGTAATTTATATTAATTCTTAAAATATTAATGTTATGTGATTTATAAATAAACATTTTAGCGATACGTATAATTTCTAGTTAGAAAGGAAAGGATAAAACCCAAAGAATTATTATTAGTCATAAAAATAATTATTTTCCGTAAAGTTTGTTAAGTCATTTTATCTACACTATACTAGATAAACTAACTTCGTAGTCACCTGCTCATATATATTCACCAATGATAACTCAGTGGAAAATTTAGTGGATTAATAAAATATTTATGTTCTAGACATATTTATGGTTATAGTTGTGTGATATGTGAATATTTATGTAATGGTGAATGTTACCCATGTAATGGTGTATGTTTATTTATTTGGTGTACACATTCTTTTGTATGTACGATACGCGAATCGATGATTAGAAGTTGATTGTGGGGTAGACGAACCAAACACGTTCGAGGACGACCCACAAGACACGTTTGAATAAGGCAAGTGGATTCTCCCTCTGCATTTCTATTTGTATACAAATAATGCATATAATAATCTTTACTTTTCGGATATTGCATAATTTGATGGGATTTGCCTAAATAAGGATTTCCTAGAATTACCGACCCTATTCCTTGATTACCCTGGGATAAATGCTATGCTTAGCAATTTTTGCTATTGCACAACTCGATAAACACGATGTCACTGTTTTAATGATACTATGTTCCAGAAATGAAGTTTTATTTATGATGTTAACTCGATGGTTAAACAAGAACATTTTGTATTAAATGGAACACGGAGTGACCACCCAGGATAACAATGCAACCACAAGTGCTATAATGGCTCTGGCTTTGGTAATTAGCTCTATAGACTTAGTGCTTAGCAACCCTACCTGAAAGATGGGCAAAAGGGGGGCGGCAATGGTTTGGTGGCAGCTCATGTTAACATGGGGTGGTAGTCTTGGCTAAGATACCTCACCCAGAGGGCCATCAATACTGACGTGGAAACCTTAGCGGGTAGCTTTGTACTAAGGATATTTTGTGAAAGCCTCATAGTGGATCCCTAGCCATTCACCTAGGCAGTGTTTATGGGTCTGATCAACCCAAGCTAGATGGGATACACGACTTGTGGGTAAAGTTGTACCACCTCTGCAGAGTGTAAAACTGATATGTCGGCCGTGCTCACGGTTAAGAGCAACCTAGACCCTCACATGATAATTGAACTTAAAGATGGAAAATAAATCGTGACCCAATGATCCACCAATGGTTTTCTTAAGTGATTTCACTTAAGTGTTTTTATATAATCTTATGTCTTTGATTAATTGGGATATTTGGGACACACCTACAAGTAGTAAGACAGGTGTTGCTAATAAAATATTAACCAACTAAAATGGTTACCGCTTATCCATAGCCTACCTTGTTAACTTTGCATTATTTCCCCCACTTGTTGAGCCCCGACCATAAGTGAGCTCACCCTTGCTAATATTTTGATTAGAGGGTGATGATGAAGACTTCAAAGATGACATGGATGAATGTTGAGTCTAACGATGTGCCAGTCACCTTCCTGTGGAAGAGTGTCCATGATTAATTCCGTCGTACTTTGATTATGATACTTGTTAAGATACAATGTTCTAGATGATGTAATAAAGTTACTCTACTCCCTTTTACACCTTTATTGCATTGTCTTTTGATATATTACACTTGTGACGTCAACATATGTGTGAAAAATGGATGCTGGCCCACATATGCTATGCATTCGGTTTTGCCCCCAGAACCGGGTGTGACAGAAGTGGTATCAGAGCTATGCTGACTCTAGGTCGTTAGACTAGTTAGAGATGGAAAGCCTATTCTGTTCAAAACTTGCTAATTTTGTTCTTACAAAATTATTTTATTAACCTTACCTCTTTAAAATTCAACTAAGTTGACATTTTCTCTTGTAGATGGTTCGTACAATCCAAACCACCCGGACCAACACCAACTACATCCCTCCGCCACGACAAGTTCTCGTCTACCCCGTGGTAGTTGAGGAAATCCCTGTGGATCTCCCTCACATTCGTGTGGAGAACGGAGTCATTCTGGAGGACAACTCGGAGGAATTTCTGCCTACGCCCACCCTGTTGGTCGAATCACTAGCCTTCGCAGCTAGATCGTCATCTTCAGCACTGCCAGCACCAGCAGTCCAAGCCCCTGCTCCCGGAGGCGATGACCCGGATGACCCTAGTGACGATGATGAAGATGACAGCGAAGAAGAAGAGGAGAACATCAACGAAGAAGCCAACGGTGAACAGCAGGACCACTACGTGGGGTTATGGCCTGTCACCGAACATTATACATCAATGTTCAAGATGGGGCACTTCCCTAACCTGCTGCAGGATGTTCTACATGCGTTGGGAACCTACATCCGACCCCTGTATGAGACCAGGCGACTGTGCGGACCCCCTCAGGCTTGCTACTACATCACTCGCATTCATGTCAGGGTGATGGATGCAGGTGTAGAGGGTTCAGGACTCTATCAGCTCATGAGTCGCTGACGCCGCTATCCACCTATGCTGCTTCGGTCAGCGATGCTGCTAGGCGAACTTTGTGGTCCCTCAGCCACACTTACCGGCAGCAGCTGCACAACAAAAAGTACAGACATCTTCCTCTGCGTCTTCGTGGAGAAAGCCAGACCAGCATTGTTCTAGGTAGAGCTAGAGAAGATCGCCTCAACACCCTAGCTAGTGTGGTGGCAGGTCTTAACACCGACGTGGATAGTGCTACACTGGACCTCTCTAGGGTACACCTGGAGCTGGAGGATGCACACACAAGGATCACAACGCTGGAAGCTCAATTAGAAGGAAGGAATCCCCCTGAAGTTCAAGTCCCTTCCATGGCGTTGCCCCCTCCCCGCAAGAGGATCCGCTATGGAGAACTAGGATCCATCACCAGGCTACTATAGATTTTCCATTTACATTGTAATAAGCTAGTTTTCGCGTTAGACAATGAACACCCTTATAATACTATGCTTATAATAATAACAACCATGTGATGGTGTTGTTTGCAATGTTTGAGTTAGAGTTTTACTTTAGTGCAATGGTCTTATGGAATGATGACCATAAGAGCATAAAAAATAAACTTAACTTTAATAATAAGCTATTCCCTCTAGAATCTTCTCTACTCCTCACTTACCCCAGAATTGCACTTTCTAACCAACCAGATGGTGAACACTCGCTCAGGTCCCAGTAACCACCAAAACTAGCGTGGTCAGCAATTGCCACCACTGCTACCCAACCCCAACATGGAGCAATTCATCGCAGCGCAGATGCAGCTTCTACAAGGACTCACTGCTTCTGTGCAGCAGATACAACAGAATCAGCAGAACCAGCAGCACCAGCATCAACAACAACAAGCACCACAGCTAGAGATAAGCATCGATATTTCATGAGCCATCACCCGCCTGGTTTCTCTCATGCAGTAGACCCCTTGGATGCCGATGACTGGCTTAAGGTCATCGAGAAGAAATTGGACATCACCCAGTGCAATGACCGAGAGAAGGTCTTGTACGCTTCGGGAAGACTCGAAGGTGCCGCGTCCGACTGGTGGGATGCCTTCACCGTGGCACATGCTAACGCTAATGCCATAACCTGCAGGAATTCCAAGTGAACTTCCATGCTCACCATATTCCCTCACTAATCATGAAGCTCAAGAAGAAGGAATTCCTTTCCCTCACACAAGGGAACATGTCTATTAGTGAGTATCATGGTCGCTTCACCCAGCTTTCACGTTATGCCCCAGAAGAAGTGGACACCGACGAGAAGCACCAAGAACGTTTCTTGGAAGGCTTGATTGAGCCTTTGAACTATCAGCTGCAGAGCCACAACTTTGCCAACTTTTAGACTTTGCTTAACAAGGCAATTGGCCTTGAAAGCAAAAGGAAAGAGTTGTCAGATCACAAGAGAAAGTTCCAAGGGCAGACCAGCAGGAATACCCGTCAGAACAACTCCGAAGGTTCTCAGTTCCGCTCCGGAAATCAGATGGGGAACAACAACTACCAAGTACAACGCTCTGGACAACAAGGTCATAGGAGCAACCAATATTAGAACCAACAGAGGAGCAGCCCTCAGACCGGTCAAAGGTCTAGTGGTCAACAACAGAATCGTCAAGGAAGCGCTATGAACACACCAGCCAAGAACAACAGCACAACTACCCCAGTCCAACCTAATGGATGTTTCAAGTGTGGCGAACTTGACCATTATGCTAATAACTGCCCAAGGCGTAATCAACAGACACCCTAGAAGAAGAGCAACCAGAGGACTGACTAGAACAAACCTGCTCGTGGATCTGCACAGAACAAGACTCCACAGAACCAGAGTAGGGGAAGAGTTAATCACGTGACAGCAGAATCAGTTCTTGAGGATGCCGACGTGGTGTATGGTATGTTTCTTATTAACTCTATACCTGCATCAGTTTTATTTGAAGAAACTATTAATTCGATCACCGGGAGGTGAACTTAGAGCCACTCAATCATGCCCTCGGACTAAGATTAAAATTAGAGGCCTAATATTTCTATTAGAGCTGATAATCTTGGAATCGAGTGGAATCGATGTGATACTTGGAATAGACTACATGACCAAGTATGATGGAGTAATATCCTGTGTCAAGAGGATGGTTACATTAATCAGTCTGCAAGGAGAAAGAATTGAAGTCAATGTCAGTATGCCAGCAACAACAGAAGCAATGGTAAATCAATTAGAGGAGAAATCTTTGGTGCACATCAGAACAGTGTGTGAATACCCAGACATATTTCCAGAAGAATTACGAGGTATGCCACCTGATCGTGATATAGAATTTTCTATTGAACTATTACCCGAACTACACCGATCTCAAAAAGAGCTTACCGAATGGATGTCAAAGATTTAATTGAACTGAAGAAAAAATATAAGAATTACTAGAAAAAGGTTTTGTTTGCCCCATTTCGTCTCCCTAGGGAGCCCCAGTTCTATTCGTGAACAAGAAAGATGGTTCAAGGAGAATGTGTGTCGACTATAGAAGCTTGAACAAAGTAACGATTAAGAACAAGTACCCATTACCTTGGATTGAAGATCTGTTTGATCAGATGGGAGGAGCTAAAGTATTCTCAAAAATAGATCTAAGATCAGGCTATCATCAGTTGAAGATTCGGACTAAAGATATACCTAAAACGGCTTTCACTACAAGATATGGACTTTATGAGTTTTTAGTCATGTCTTCTGGACTGACTAATGCACCAGCTTACTTTATGAACTTGATGAATAAAGTATTCATGGAATACCTCGACCGATTTGTTGTGGTATTCATCAACAACATACTGGTATATTCTCAGAGTGAGGAAGCACAAGAAAATCATCTGAGATTAGTTCTACAGAAACTTCGAGACAATCACATGTATGCGAAATTTTTGAAGTGTGATTTTTGGCTGAAGGAAGTTGCTTTCCTAGGTCATATTATCACCGATGGAGGAATCAAAGTAGACCTCAGTAAAATAAGTGAAATACTAAATTGGAAACAACCCACAGATGTGTCCAAGATCAGGAGTTTTCTTGGATTAGCAGGATACTACAGAAGATTCATTGAAGGCTTCTCCAAAATAGTGAAACCTCTTACTTCACTATTGGAGAAAGGTAAAGAGTTTAAGTGGGATGAAGCATGTCAGAAATGTTTTGATGAATTAAAGGAAAGGCTAACCACTACACCAGTGTTAATTATGCCTAATATTCACAAAGGATTTGATGTGTATTGTGATGCATCACATCTAGGATTTGGACGTGTGTTGATGCAAGAAGGAAAAGTGATTGCCTATGCTTCAAGGAAGTTACGGAAGCATGAAAAGAATTATCCTACGCATGATTTGGAATTAGCTGCCGTAGTGAACACTTTGAAGATTTGGAGGCACTACATGATTGGAAACAAGTGTAAAATATTCACGGATCACAAAAGTTTGAAATATATCTTCACGCAGAAAGAACTCAACCTAAAACAGAGAAGATAGATTGAGTTAATCAAAGACTATGATTTGGAAATACAATATCACCCAGGAAAAGCAAATGTAGTGGCAGATGCTTTGAGCCGTAAGGGTCAAGTGAACAACATCACTACTCATTTAATGTCACAGGATTTGTGCTGGGAAATGGAACAACTCAACCTTGGTATGCTCAATAATATGGAAGCAACAGTTATGGAAGTGGAATCTACTTTGGAACAAGAGATTCGCAAAGGACATGAATCTGATGAGAAAATTAAGGAAATTAAAACTATGATTAGTTTGGGTGAAGCGCCCCAGATCCTCTGGGACTCAAATGTGATACAATTACTAGTCCCAGGAGGCTAGTAAACACATTTATACATCAAATGGTTTCAGATATGCTTAAACGAGACAAACCTATAGAGGTGGCGAACAACTTTAAGAGTTGGTCCACAACTCGGGACATATCAGGGACTGAAGAAGCCCAATATACGCAGCGAAGCAAATCAGCGGTCCAACAGCCACAGGCAAGGTTGGGAACAGTCGTAACTCTTACCTGATCTCCTTTTCTGAAAAACAACAAATAAGCAAGGGTGAGTACAAACGTACTCAACAACCCACCTTCACCCGCGGAATGGGGAAATCAGATATAATGCATGGAATATGTGGAGCTCAGGATATTTTGCAGAAATAGCAGTATTTGATGCAGGGTTATTTTGAAAAACATTTTGTATTTTGCAAAGTGCATCCTCTCCCAAGGGAGAAGGAATTTTTTTCTTTTCAATATAGAACAAAATCCCCTGGACTAAACCATCTAGGTATCTCAGTAGTTTCCCACTGGTTTTCATTTTCCAAAACAGCTACTGGACTTCCCGTCCACCATAGCTCACGGCTCAACCGCCGGACCTTTTAAAACCAATTTTCAAAAGCACCTTTTCTTTAAAACAAAACACTAATTGCCATACCACACCAGACCCGTCCATTCCTGTGGACATAGACTATTCGAATAGGTTTGAACTCTGCGCAGAGGGGTACACTTTACCCACTAGTCCGGCTCTGCGATCTCATGGCCAATGAGATCCGAATCCGAATCTCTTTCTTTCCTCGCACGTCCTAACCTTAACAGTTATACAAGAAGGAGTCAAGCCACCACCATGTCCAAACCGGACAAACCATTCCCCCTCCTTATCCTCCCGGTGCTTCCCAGCCTTCATAACCCTGGGGTTTGGACCGTACAACTTCAGATTGAGTGACTGCCCATACAGTATCGAGTGGTTGTACTTATCATGAGTACAGGTAGTGAAGGATGACAAACCGGTCCTTATATGAGGGGACAATCCTTCTGCTCACACCTAAACTAGATGAGCCATCACCTTAGGCCCTCCCCTAAACCAGGGAGTCCTTGATCATCCCTACTCAAAGGTGATAAGGGTGAAAACCCTTCATCATACACATTTTGAAAACTCACACCTTTTCTCAAATCATTTGTAACAAATATATCAAGGATTGATTGCGGCAAGCGGCTGGGTGGCCATAATAACTTGTCTCAAAATCATATCATGCATAAAATAATAGGCTGAGGGTTGTGGTTGAAAAATCATAGGTAATTTATGCATCAAAGGGGTCCAGTGAGCTTGCCGTGCTTATCCGGCAAAGGGGGTAAGGGGAGCTCGCGGAACTGGCTTCTAGCTCCACTGCCTGGCGTAGACATGCAGATCTAGCCTCCACGAGACGGCTCGAACGCTCTGATAACTATGCAAGATGAACAAGCAAACATACAAACCAACAAGTGTACCAACAAATATTTAGTATAATGGTCAGAATAGCGATATATGGATGGGTAGAGTCTTGAGCAGAATCTGTGTCATGTGGTGTTGAGATACTACTGGTGGTGGAGCGGAGGTGCTTACCAGGAGGGTGAATTGGAGGTGAAGCAACACTATGCGTGTAGCCGACAGAGCGGAGTAACTGAGTGGGTGGGGTGTTTGCCTTGGCTGAGGGTGCTGAGTGTGTGTGGAGAGGGAGAGGGTAGCTGGGTGTATTTATAGCTGGGTGTATGTGGTGTAGCACAGTGAAGTTCATTGTTGGTGAGAATAGTGACGAATGAATCGTCTGACTTAGTATGAACAGGAGAGCTATAGGCAGAATATGGGACAAGAGTATTTTGGGAGTTTTCTGGAACATGAACCATGCTTAAGGGATGACATGGTTGGATAGGGAATAGTTTGATAAGAATTTAGAAACAAGAATTATTGGAATCGGAGTTTGGAAGCCTGGATCGAAGGAATCTCAAAGTTAAGCGTGCTCAACTTAGAGAAATCTGGGATGAGTGACCAGTTGGGAAGTTCTGTACTGGAAGGAAAATCACAGTCACTGGAGTTCGTATGACTGGAATATGGGTCTGGCTGGTCTTAGGTGGATTGGACAGCATGACAGATGAGTAGTTGAAATTTGGGGGTGATCGGATGATCGATGAATAGTAACGACGAAAAGGTACCATACATATCGTTGATGAATAGTAATGATGATGAATAACGTCGGTGAATAGTAATGATGGTGAATAGTGTCGATGAATAGTAACGATGGTGAATAGTAACGGTGAAAAGTGACAGTGAATATTGATGGTGAATAGTCGTATGAACGAACGATGAATAGTCACGATGAACGAACGATGAACGATGAATAGGAACTATGAACGAACGGACGAACGATCAAATGATCAGACGAACGAACGATCGAAATTTCGGCAGCATAATGGCAGGACAAAGATTATCTGGAAGAATCATGAATAGGGATTATGAACGAACGATGAACGATGAATAGGAACTATGAACGAACGGACGAACGATCGAATGATCGAACGAACGAACGATCAGAATTTCGGCAGCATAACGGCAGGAAAAAAAATTATTTGGACGAACGAACCATGAAAGATCGGACGAAGAATCGAATGATCAGACGAACGAACGAACAAACTAAGAACAGGGGACGAATGATCGAAGAACGACCAAACGATCCTTGTGCTAGTGTGTGCTTGTGTGGGAAGTGGAGTGGGTGTGTGTGGGGGGGGGAAGAAGTTGCCATGAAATGGCTTGGGGTGGGATGAGAGGAGGCCCTTGCCCCTCTATTTATAGCCATGGTGGGGGGATTAGGGGGAGGGATGAGAGGATTAGTGGGAGGATGAGAGGATTAGTGGGAGATTAGCATGGATTTGTCTTATATGAGTGTAATTAGCTTGTAGAGCTCAACGTATGACACCGGAGGCATACGTATACGTATGAGCATGAGGAAAGTTATGAAGAAAATATTTGTAGGGACTTGAAAAATGATTCTGAAGGTATTTCTTAGGAAGAAAATACTTGGAGATATATCGGTGGAATATTTGGTCAATATTTCTGGAAAGAACTTGAAGGGGATCACTGGGAAAATATCTGGGCAGTATTTCTGGAAAGAATTTGAGGGGGATCACTAGGGAAATATTTGTAGGATATTTTGAGGAGGATTTTGAAGATAATATAGACCACTATCTTTTATTTGTTGATATCAACTCGCAAACAAACATTTTGAAACAAAATTTGAAATTCATTTTGAATTTAGAGCGAGTTTGAGAAAATTTCAAGATTTGAATTTTTGGGATGCTACAAATCTACCCCACTTAAAAGGAATCTCGTCCTCGAGATTCGGCTAAGAAGGGTTATGGGTATAGCTTTACTTCAGCTACATATCTTCACTTTGCAGACTCTTCAAGGAGATGGAGCTTCAACAAAATCTGGCCTTTGAGGAGCATCCAGTTGCTGATTGCAAACGCTAATTCTGGCTACTCAAAGATCATCTTCAGGCTTCTGGCTTTCGCTCGGTAGCTAGCTTATTGAGGAAGCATTGATGCCAACACGCAAACCTTTCTCTTGCGAACTCCCACATGGATTCCTTCCTTGATTGGTCTTCTGGTGCTTTATCAACGGAACTTGGGTGACCACTTCTCATCCAGAAACTTATATGCTTTGATGATCTGGTCCTCCACAAGCTTGCTACAGGCCTTCTTTTTTTCCACAGCAGGAACCTTACTGGAACACTACCCCACTTAAAAAGAATGAGGGTAGAACTCTTGAATCTTGGGGATTTGAACTCCTTGAAGTACCTCATAACAAGGGTGTTACGGGGCCTTCTTCTGCTGTTGCTGCTTGAGCAGGCTGCAGAGAGATGACTGACACAGGGTTGATTCTGGGAGAACCTTCTTCTTATGTTCTCTTCACTATCTTCTTTTCACTGACCCTTTCTTTCTCTTTGCTCTTCCCATTGGAGGATTCTATCAAAGAGTATTACCATCATATACATTAGAGGAAAAATGGAGAACCATGTACAATAGTCTTCAACCCAAGAATCACCAAGCATTATGATCTTAGGGGCGAGGGAGTGGAAAAATGGAGTTGCTTGCGATTTGGTAGCGGGGATTTTATCGGGAGTGTTTTGCTTTCAGCGGAATGGGAACTGAGGGAGCTGGTGGGGGTTTTATAGGCAAGTGGGTGTAACACCCTGAATTTGGGGGTATAAAATTTCATGCTCATATTCACAAATTCAGGTGTTATTTCCCTTTTCTCATCCTTCCTCATTCTTTTCTTTCTCATTTCTATAGGAGAAAAGTGCTTATTTTATTTGTAATTATAGTTTAATATGGTTAAACCCTAAGGGAGTATGAGTTGTTGCATCATGTTGAACCCTAGATTTCACTTTTGCTTGGTGCATAATTCTTGGAAAGTCTAATTTGAATTTGTGGCTTATTTGGATTTGAATCAAATAGAGAAAATAAAAAGAAAAGAGAAAACAATTCCAGAATAAAAGAAAAAGGAAAGAAGCCCACTCCCCCGCCCCCCCCTCGGCCTTTCGGCCCACTAAGCCCATCCCGCGCGCGCGCGCTCTCCCCCCCCCCCGCTCTCTCTGCCCTGGCGGGCCCGCCCGTCAGCGCGGCCGCCTTCCGCGCGCCCGCCCCCGCTTTCCCCTCTCTCTCTGCTCGCGGGCCCGGCTTGTCAGCCCCGTCGTCCTCGCGTAACTGCCGCCCGAGCTGCGCGCGGCCGCCTTCTCCGCGCCCACGTCGCGCGTGGAGCTCGCAACCGCCCCGCCCCTGGCCACTTGAGCCCAGAGCCCCACTCGCCCTCTCCCCCTCCCTCATTTGCGCACCAGCAGACCCCTCTTCCACCTCTCCCTCGCTGCGCGCACGCCAGAGCACCGCCGCCACAAATCCCCGCCGTCCCGAGCTCGTTTCCCGGCCGCCGTTGGAGCTCCGCCGTGTCCGTTGCCACGGTGAGCTTCGCCCCGGCGTCCGCAACCCGGGACGCGCCCCAATTCCCTCTCCCCCTCCCTATTTCTCTCTGCCCGCGCTCACCCGCCGTTCCCCGTGCAGCCGCGGAGGTCCGCCACCGTCGCCCCGGGCCACCGTCGCGCCATTGCCGCCACCGAGGAGTCCCCGGAACCCGCTTTGAGGTAAAGAACCTCTCCCGCCCCTATCGACCCGTGTATTGCCTTCTGCTGCGTTTAATTCCTCGCCGGAGTAGATTTATGCCGCCGCCGAGCCGCTCCACCGTGGACCGCCCCCCTCCGGTGCCCCTGCCCCGACCCAAACCCCACCAAAGGACTCCCCGTGCCCTCCCCAACCTCCCCGGCCGCTCAGGTCGCCTCGGAGACCCGCCAAACGCCCGCGCCCCTCGTCTCCGGCGAGTCCTCCGCCGCGGGGACGAGCGCCGCCGCCCCAGCTAGCCGTAGGAGAAGCCCAGGTCGGCCACCCGATCCCCACCGTCCGTCCCAGATCGGGCGGTCCCATTTTAATTAGGTCAAGCCTAATCCAGGCCGTCCGCCGGAGATCCAGCGGCCCAGGCCCGCTTCCCCCACACCCCGTCTCCCTGCCGTTTGGGCCCCGCCTGTCAGCCCGCACGCGCGCTCGCTCTGCCCACCGGCCCCGCCTGTCAGCCCGCCCTCGCCCCGCGCTGCCCGCCCGGTCCCGCCTGTCAGCCGCCCAGGCCGCCGCGCGCTCGCGCGCCCGCCCGCAGGATCTAATCCTGGCCGTTCGCTTTAGATCTGACGGCCGTAGTAGCCCGATACCCCTTCGCCCGCGCGTTTTCTTAAATAGACCCCCGGTTTTCTGGAATTTGAACCCGCCGTCCCTGGTTTCTCTCAGTTAGGTCCCTGGGCCTTTTATTTAATTCAAAATAGGTATTTAGGGTATATTTTTAACCCCCTAAACTTGTAAAATCCATAACTTTGTCATATGAACTCCAAATTAGGTGCTTCAAATTGCAAAATGCTCATGATGTTTTTGTCTATCTATTTAAACAATGTTTCCCTGCTATTTCCATGTACCAATTAATGGTTAATCATTAGGATAGGATTAAGGTTATTGGAACCCTATTTGAGATAATTAGAAGTTGGTAGACTTTAATAAAAGTTAGAGTACTTAAGTTTATGGACTTGAACACCTAGGTTTAGGAACTTAAAACCATGTAATGATTTAATCCCACCCCTGACTTAAACCTGATTAGTAGATAATGAATCACTTTGTATAGTCCTCTACCCCAGACCTAGGGAACACCAGAGTGCCCATCCTTTTCTGCTATGAACTTGTGATCTCTCTCTGCTGCATATGTTTGGTATGTTGCTTTCTGTTTGATATTTTCCCAAGTGCATAGTGTGAATGATTACTTTACGTAGACAACGAGCAGTCTGTGTTTCCCGAGGAAGTTGCAGAAGAAGTTCCTGATCAGCAGTTTGGTGAAGGCAAGTGTCCTCTGACCCATTATGTCCTATTCATTTATAACTTACTACCCCGCATTACTTACTTGAAACCTAAGGATTGACTAGCTTTACACTTTACTTTATCCTTGATGACCTTATGGGCTGTTATGGTTAGCACTCTGCTATTGCTTTAACTTAATCAATGAACATGATGTGACTATTTATGATACTGTTATCCCGATGATGTTGATGATCTTGTGATACTCTAGGGGGCTCAGGCTGTTTCCTGAGTACCTCTCCGTAAGGACTTGTTCGTTGAGAGACCACCCGGGATAACAGTGCAACCATGAGGGTGAAATGGGATGCCCTTAGCTGATTAATTGGATGAACTAGAGGTGTAGTTGCTTAGCCGTCGTGCCGTCAATGGGGTCCAGGCACAGTGCTTGCTCTGCCGAGGCTGAGTGCCGAGGTTCTTTCGTTTTGCTCTTTGTTAGTCACTCTCCTGCGGGGAGGGGTACTGTGTTTATCAAACTGGAGAAACCTAACGGGCAGCTATGATCTCTAGGGAATCTTTGTAAAAGCTACGTAGTGATGCCCTGCCGGACCACCTAGGTAGTGGTCAATGGGGATTAGCTCTCCCCGGGTAGAAAGGGAATCACGGCTCATGGGTAAAGTGTGCGACCTCTGCAGAGGGTAGTGAAACTGGTATATCAGCCGTGCTCACGGTTAAGAGCAGCCTTGGGATCCTCTTTGATTAGAGATACAGATGGTTCGAGATACAATGATTTTATTTATGGTTTTGGTTCGACTATGATGATGATGTTCCTCGATGAGGAAATGGTTTACGGGTTGGTTAATGCTAAAATCTGGCTTCTACTAATGATAAATACCTGACCAACTAAAAGCAACTGCTTGAGCCTAACCCCACATAAAGCTAGTCCACTTCAGCCAAACGGGACATTTGCTGAGTACGTTGATGTGTACTCATCCTTGCTTTACCACAAAACACCAGGTTGCCCGCACTGTAACCACTGCTCAGGAGAAGGCGAAGTCGTGGAAGGAGACTTCCAGGAGTTCCAAGACTACGACGAGTTTTAGTTGTGGTTTGGCGGAAACCCCCAGTCAGCTGCCTGTGGAGGCCTTATCTTTACTGCGTTTCGCTAGTACTTTGATTTACCTGTTAAGACAATGACTATGTGGATGTCTATGACTCTATGATGTAATAAGTTAATACTCTTTTATGTTATTTTTCGAGCATTGTGCGATGATGTTCAGTTATGTAATCGCTGTGTACGTGAGTTCTGATCCTGGCACGTACATAGTTCGCATTCGGTTTGCCTTCCAAAACCGGGTGTGACATAAGTGGTATCAAAGCCGTGCTGACTGTAGGACCGCTGACCTAGAGTAGCACTGGTCGTATTAAGGACTATTGACCTTCCCTCTCACCTTGACCTCTGATGTTACTTCAAAAGTCGGTCACCTCGACCAACCCTATGTTTTACTACATATATATATATATATATATATATATATATATATATATATACTGTATCATACCTTGTCAAAAAATTTTATCTTATTTTGTCTATGGTTTACTCACTTGTCATATTAGTTCTGCTCTTACTCTTATGCTTACGGTGTCTTTTGTAGATGGCTCGTCTTAGACACACTGCACGTAAGTCGGTGATTCCTTTCCTGTCGTCTCGACTTGCGGAGCGTCCTCTGCACCGCACCGTGTCCGGTCAGTCGAGTAACCTGGAGAGACTGCACCACCGCCTGCGTGAGGAGCAGGAACGCTGGCGGCAGCATAGAGAGCAGCAGGGCTCTTCCTCCCCACCCCAGCGAGAGGTGGAGTCCGTGAGGCCTCGTTCCTCTGTGGCCCAGCTGGAGGCGCCCCCTGCACCACCGCGGGACGTCCCGGCTGTTGGAGGAGCTACTGGAGGAGATCCTAGAGGAGACCCCGACGACGACGACTCAGACCACAGCACGGAGTCCTCTGAGCCGCAGGAGGCGGAAGGATGGGTCGCCCGACCCATCACCCGTGACGCCGCTCGCGGTTGCCACTTCCACGACGCACTCGACACCTTGCTGCGCCAGGCTTTTGACCGGCACACCTGGTCGATCGAGTATCGTTGTGTAGTCTACCAGCACAGTCGCGGGAGGTACCCGGACCGCTGGGAGGCTACCTGCCTAGTTCGCCGTCCGGAGGATGACCTCCGGGGTGCGGAGGCCGTTTCGGAGCACTATTCCATCTCCGAGAGGGACACTGCAGAGGCGGCTATGCAGGATGCAGCACGGCGTGCACTCTCCCAGTACTGTTCTTTGTTCGGTGGGGTGGCCGACGGTCTTAACCTTCGGTACTACCCCCGCCGCCCTACTGGCAGCACCGAGAGTGTGGTTGTCTCACCTGTTGGTGAGGCTAACCCTAGGTTGAGCAGCACAGTCAACCTAGTCGCAGTGCTTAACACTGAGCTGGATCACTCTCTGGACGAGCTAAGCAGGGCTCGAACGGAGATTGCGGAGTTGCGTGCTGAGCTGGCAGAGCGCCATCACCAGGAGGGTGGTTCCCCCGCTCCTGTTGGGACTCAGCACCCATACCGCTCACCGCCACGTGGTCACCACACTTATGGTTCCCCTGTCTGTAAGACCAGGATAGATCTGGATCCTTAGATCGTTAGCGTCGGAGTTTGTAATAAATCTTAAGTCAGATGTCTCAGTCTTAGGTAGTCAGTTTAGTTTGCTTATCAGTTGCTCCCATTTAGTTTAGTTTGCTTATCAGTTGCTTTCATGCTTGTTACGATGAACTTGTGCTGGATTTGAATCTTTGTAATGACTGTAGCCAGCATGTGGGTTTCCCCTGCAGTTTGGCTTAGCTAGTAATGTTAATGAAGTCAGTTGCTTAGTTGGGAAACCATTTACTCCTACTTTCCTTCTTATCTGAGAGGCTGTGTTGAATCATAATGAGGATCAGTGAAGCTCTTTGTTCACTCAGTGTCATGAAGAATTCTGTATTCTCTTTTCTTATGCTGAAGGGTTGTAAGATCAATGCTGATGTATGAATGTCTTCCACAGATGTCTGACAACAGGCGCCGATGCAACAGGCGTGCTCAGCAAGAGCAGCATGACCAGCAAGAGGAACAACAGAGGCAGCCTCCCCCACCACCCCCGATGTCAGTGGAGCAGATGTTCTTGATGCAGACTCAGGCAATGCAGGCCATTGGGCAGACTCTGGCAGCCATGCAGCAGGCTCAACAACAACCCCAACCCCAATTGCAAGTGCAGATGCCCCAGATGCCACGAGATAAGCGTGGTGAGTTCATGAGAGGGCACCCTCCTACCTTCGCCCATTCTGCTGACCCCATGGATGCAGAAGACTGGTTGCGTGCAGTGGAAAGGGAGCTGCGCACCGCCCAATTTGACGACAGGGAGAAGGTTCTGTATGGTCCCCGCCAGCTAAGGGGAGCAGCCCAGTCCTGGTGGGAGTCCTACCTCGCCACCCATGCTGACCCCGAAGCCATCACCTGGGAAGAATTCAGCGAGAGTTTCCGCAGATACCATGTGCCGGAGGGACTGATCATTGTGAAGAAGGAGGAGTTTCTGGCTCTGAAGCAGGGACCCCTGTCTGTTAGTGAATACAGAGACAAGTTTCTGCAGCTGTCTCGTTATGCACCTGAGGATGTCAACACTGATGCTAAAAGGCAGTACAGGTTCATGAGAGGTTTGGTGGATCCCCTGCACTACCAGCTGATGAATCACACCTTCCCCACCTTCCAGCACCTGATCGATAGGGCAGTTATGACTGAGAAGAAGCGTAAGGATATGGAAGATCGGAAGCGCAAGATGAGTGGACCCCAGTCCGGAGGCATCAGCCGTCCCCGTTTCTCAGGCAGTTCATCTTAGCAAGGCAGGCCTGGTCACCCACAGGGATACCAGAATCAGAATCAGCGTCCGCATCAGCAGCAGTTTCAGAGGCAGTACCCACAGCAGCAGCAACAGTATCGTCAGCACAGCCAGCAGGGAGGTAATCAGTATCAGAAGCAGAACAACCAGGCACCTCGCCTTCCTGCCCCAGCAGCGAATCAGAACAATCAAGCAGCCCCAGCACAAGGAGGAGGCAGAGGATGTTTCCACTGTGGAGAACAAGGACACTAGGCGATGCAGTGCCCGAAGAAGATGGCGCAGCAGCAGACCAACCCCAATGCTCCAACAAGGCAAGGTGTACTGCAGCCGGCAGCAGGCAATCGTAACCAAGCGTACAACCGTGGAAAGGTGAACCACTTGGAGGCCGAAGCAATCCAGGATGCACCAGATGTGGCAGTAGGTATGTTCTCAGTCGAATCTCATCCCGCAAAAGTGCTATTTGATACTGGTGCAACTCATTCATTTGTCACTGCAACCTGGGTAGAATTGCATAATATTTCAGTAGAGGCAATGATGCCGCCCATGAGGATTAATTCGGTTGGTGGCAAGGTGCAAACAGATAAAATATGCTCAAATATAATGGTGGAAATAAGGGGGATAGGATTCCCCAGTGACTTAATAGTAATAGACACCCCTGGGATAGATGTTATTCTAGGGATGAATTGGTTAATGAAGTATGAAGCAAATGTTAGTTGTGACAAGAGGACCGTAACATTGAAGTCCCCGTCAGGAGAAGAGGTAGTGGCCGAGCTAAGGATGCCTAAATCAGAAGAGGGAGTCTGTCACCAAATTTCAGTGGATAGTAAAAAGCCCAACCCGCTCAAGGCTATAAAGGTTGTGTCGGACTTTCCGGATGTGTTTCCCGAGGAGCTAACGGGCATGCCACCCGAGAGAAAGGTTGAATTTGCCATAGAGCTTATCCCTGGTACCGCCCCCATTTCCAAAAGAGCCTATCGAGTGTCTGGACCAGAATTGGTGGAACTCAAGAAGCAAATAGATGAGATGTTAGAGAAGGGTTACATCAGGCCAAGTACCTCGCCTTGGGCCGCTCCAGTATTGTTTGTAGAGAAGAAAGATGGTACCAAAAGGATGTGCATAGACTACAGAGCCTTGAATGAAGTCACTGTCAAGAACAAGTACCCCCTGCCAAGGATAGAAGATCTGTTTGACCAGCTCAGAGGTGCCAGCGTATTCTCGAAGATAGATCTGAGGTCAGGCTACCATCAACTCAGAATCCGACCCTCGGACATACCGAAGACAGCATTCATCACCAAGTATGGGTTATATGAGTTCACAGTTATGTCCTTTGGTTTGACAAATGCTCCAGCCTTCTTTATGTACCTGATGAACAGTGTGTTCATGGACTATCTAGACAAGTTTGTGGTAGTGTTCATCGATGACATTCTCATATACTCTCAAAGTGAGGAAGATCATGTAGAGCATTTGAGGATGGTATTGCAAAGACTTCGAGAGCATCAGTTGTATGCCAAGCTGGGCAAATGCGAGTTCTGGATTCATGAAGTCTTATTTCTGGGTCACATCATAAACCAAGATGGGTTAGCAGTGGATCCAAAGAAAGTAACAGATATCCTGAACTGGAAAGCACCGAAGGATGTTCGTGGGATCAAGAGCTTCATTGGAATGGCTGGATATCATAGGCGTTTCATTGAAGGCTTCTCAAAGATTGCTAGGCCAATGACAGCGTTACTAGCAAAGAAGGTTGAGTTTAAATGGACTCAAAAGTGTCAGGAAGCATTTGAAGAACTGAAGAATAGATTGACTACAGCTCCTGTGTTAGTCCTGCCTGATGTTCATAAGCCATTCTCAGTGTATTGCGATGCTTCTTACACCGGATTGGGATGTGTGCTAATGCAAGAAGGAAGAGTTGTAGCATACTCATCTCGACAGCTGAAGATTCATGAGAAAAATTACCCCACACACGACCTAGAGTTGGCAGCAGTGGTTCATGCTCTAAAGACATGGAGACATTACCTGTATGGACAGAAATGCGACATCTACACAGATCATAAAAGTCTGAAGTACATATTCACCCAGTCAGAGTTAAACATGAGGCAGCGAAGATGGTTGGAATTGATCAAAGACTATGAGTTGGAGATACATTACCATCCAGGCAAAGCCAATGTTGTTGCAGATGCTCTGAGCAGGAAGAGTCAAGTCAATATGTTGGCCACGTACCCGATGCCGTATGAGTTAGCCAAAGAGTTCGACAGACTGAGCCTCGGTTTCCTGAACAGTACGCAAGGAGTAACGGTGGAATTAGAGCCCACCCTGGAGCGGGAGATCAAAGAAGGGCAGAAGGATGATGAAAACATCAACAAGATCCGACAGCTGATCTTAGAAGGAAGAGGCAAAGACTTTCGAGAGGACGAAGAGGGAGTAATATGGTTCAAGGACCGATTGTGTGTCCCTGACCTCAAACCTATTCGGGAACTGATCCTCAAGGAAGCTCATGAGACAGCCTACTCCATACACCCGGGAAGTGAGAAGATGTATCAGGATTTAAAAAGGAGGTTTTGGTGGTATGACATGAAAAGAGAAATCGCAGAATATGTCGCCATCTGTGATAGTTGTCAAAGAACCAAAGCAGAGCATCAAAGGCCCGCCGGATTGTTGCAGCCATTGCGGATTCCTCAGTGGAAGTGGGATGAGATCGGGATGGATTTTATAGTTGGCCTACCTCGTACCCGGGCCGGTTATGATTCCATCTGGGTGGTTGTGGACCGCTTAACAAAGGTGGCCCATTTCATACCTGTGAAGACAACATACACCGGAGCAACGTTAGCTGAGTTATACATGTCACGGATAGTTTGCCTTCATGGTGTGCCGAAGAAGATAGTGTCAGATCGAGGAACGCAGTTCACCTCTCATTTTTGGCAACAGCTACAAGAAGCTTTGAGCACACATTTGAACTTCAGCTCAGCTTATCACCCGCAGACAGACGGTCAGACTGAAAGAACTAATCAGATCCTAGAAGATATGTTGAGAGCCTGTGCGTTGCAAGACAAGTCAGGATGGGACAAAAGGTTACCTTATGCAGAATTCTCCTACAACAATAGTTATCAGGCCAGCTTGAAGATGTCACCGTTTCAGGCGCTCTATGGGCGGAGTTGTAGGACTCCGCTGCATTGGGACCAGCCTGGAGAGAGACAGGTGTTTGGCCCCGACATCTTGCTTGAAGTCGAAGAGAATATCAAAATGGTTCGGGAGAATCTGAAGATAGCCCAGTCAAGACAGCGAAGCTATGCGGACAGAAGGAGAAGAGAACTGAGTTTCGAGGTGGGAGACTATGTCTATCTGAAGGTGTCACCTATCAGGGGAGTCAGAAGGTTCGGAGTCAAAGGCAAGTTAGCACCCCGGTACGTTGGACCATATCAGATCCAAGCCAAGCGTGGAGAAGTGGCCTACCAGCTCAACCTACCAGAAAGTCTGTCGGCAGTGCACAATGTGTTCCACGTGTCGCAATTGAAGAAGTGTCTGCGAGTACCAGAAGAACAGTTGCCAGTGGAGGGTTTGGAGGTCCAGGAGGATCTGACCTACATAGAGAAGCCAACGCAGATTCAGGAGTTTGCAGACAGAGTCACCCGGAGGAACACCATCAGAATGTGCAAAGTCAGATGGGGTCACCACTCTGAGGAAGAAGCAACCTGGGAACGAGAAGATGATCTGAAGGCCAAATACCCTGAACTCTTTGCTGACCAACCTTGAATCTCGGGGCGAGATTCTTTTAAGGGGGATAGGTTTGTAACACCCTGAATTTGGGGGTATAAAATTTCTTTGCTCATATTCACAAATTCAGGTGTTATTTCCCTTTTCTCATCCTTCCTCATTCTTTTCTTTCTCATTTCTATAGGAGAAAAGTGCTTATTTTATTTGTAATTATAGTTTAATATGGTTAAACCCTAAGGGAGTATGAGTTGTTGCATCATGTTGAACCCTAGATTTCACTTTTGCTTGGTGCATAATTCTTGGAAAGTCTAATTTGAATTTGTGGCTTATTTGGATTTGAATCAAATAGAGAAAATAAAAAGAAAAGAGAAAACAATTCCAGAATAAAAGAAAAAGGAAAGAAGCCCACTCCCCCGCCCCCCCTCGGCCTTTCGGCCCACTAAGCCCATCCCGCGCGCGCGCTCTCCCCCCCGCTCTCTCTGCCCTGGCGGGCCCGCCCGTCAGCGCGGCCGCCTTCCGCGCGCCCGCCCCCGCTTTCCCCTCTCTCTCTGCTCGCGGGCCCGGCTTGTCAGCCCCGTCGTCCTCGCGTAACTGCCGCCCGAGCTGCGCGCGACCGCCTTCTCCACGCCCACGTCGCGCGTGGAGCTCGCAACCGCCCCGTCCCTGGCCACTTGAGCCCAGAGCCCCACTCGCCCTCTCCCCCTCCCTCATTTGCGCACCAGCAGACCCCTCTTCCACCTCTCCCTCGCTGCGCGCACGCCAGAGCACCGCCGCCACAAATCCCCGCCGTCCCGAGCTCGTTTCCCGGCCGCCGTTGGAGCTCCGCCGTGTCCGTTGCCACGGTGAGCTTCGCCCCGGCGTCCGCAACCCAGGACGCGCCCCAATTCCCTCTCCCCCTCCCTATTTCTCTCTGCCCGCGCTCACCCGCCGTTCCCCGTGCAGCCGCGGAGGTCCGCCACCGTCGCCCCGGGCCACCGTCGCGCCATTGCCGCCACCGAGGAGTCCCCGGAACCCGCTTTGAGGTAAAGAACCTCTCCCGCCCCTATCGACCCGTGTATTGCCTTCTGCTGCGTTTAATTCCTCGCCGGAGTAGATTTATGCCGCCGCCGAGCCGCTCCGCCGTGGACCGCCCCCCTCCGGTGCCCCTGCCCCGACCCAGACCCCACCAAAGGACTCCCCGTGCCCTCCCCAACCTCCCCGGCCGCTCAGGTCGCCTCGGAGACCCGCCAAACGCCCGCGCCCCTCGTCTCCGGCGAGTCCTCCGCCGCGGGGACGAGCGCCGCCGCCCCAGCTAGCCGTAGGAGAAGCCCAGGCCGGCCACCCGATCCCCACCGTCCGTCCCAGATCGGGCGGTCCCGTTTTAATTAGGTCAAGCCTAATCCTGGCCGTCCGCCGGAGATCCAGCGGCCCAGGCCCGCTTCCCCCACACCCCGTCTCCCTGCCATTTGGGCCCCGCCTGTCAGCCCGCCCGCGCGCTCGCTCTGCCCACCGGCCCCGCCTGTCAGCCCGCCCGCGCCCCGCGCTGCCCGCCCGGTCCCGCCTGTCAGCCGCCCAGGCCGCCGCGCGCTCGCGCGCCCGCCCGCAGGATCTAATCCTGGCCGTTCGCTTTAGATCTGACGGCCGTAGTAGCCCGATACCCCTTCGCCCGCGCGTTTTCTTAAAGAGACCCCCGGTTTTCTGGAATTTGAACCCGCCGTCCCTGGTTTCTCTCAGTTAGGTCCCTGGGCCTTTTATTTAATTCAAAATAGGTATTTAGGGTATATTTTTAACCCCCTAAACTTGTAAAATCCATAACTTTGTCATATGAACTCCAAATTAGGTGCTTCAAATTGCAAAATGCTCATGATGTTTTTGTCTATCTATTTAAACAATGTTTCCCTGCTGTTTCCATGTACCAATTAATGGTTAATCATTAGGATAGGATTAAGGTTATTGGAACCCTATTTGAGATAATTAGAAGTTGGTAGACTTTAATAAAAGTTAGAGTACTTAAGTTTATGGACTTAAACACCTAGGTTTAGGAACTTAAAACCATGTAATGATTTAATCCCACCCCTGACTTAAACCTAATTAGTGGATAATGAATCACTTTGTATAGTCCTCTACCCCAGACCTAGGGAACACCAGAGTGCCCATCCTTTTCTGCTATGAACTTGTGATCTCTCTCTGCTGCATATGTTTGGTATGTTGCTTTCTGTTTGATATTTTCCCAAGTGCATAGTGTGAATGATTACTTTACATAGACAACGAGCAGTCTGTGTTTCCCGAGGAAGTTGCAGAAGAAGTTCCTGATCAGCAGTTTGGTGAAGGCAAGTGTCCTCTGACCCATTATGTCCTATTCATTTATAACTTACTACCCCGCATTACTTACTTGAAACCTAAGGATTGACTAGCTTTACACTTTACTTTATCCTTGATGACCTTATGGGCTGTTATGGTTAGCACTCTGCTATTGCTTTAACTTAATCAATGAACATGATGTGACTATTTATGATACTGTTATCCCGATGATGTTGATGATCTTGTGATACTCTAGGGGGCTCAGGCTGTTTCCTGAGTACCTCTCCGTAAGGACTTGTTCGTTGAGAGACCACCCGGGATAACAGTGCAACCATGAGGGTGAAATGGGATGCCCTTAGCTGATTAATTGGATGAACTAGAGGTGTAGTTGCTTAGCCGTCGTGCCGTCAATGGGGTCCAGGCACAGTGCTTGCTCTGCCGAGGCTGAGTGCCGAGGTTCTTTCGTTTTGCTCTTTGTTAGTCACTCTCCTGCGGGGAGGGGTACTGTGTTTATCAAACTGGAGAAACCTAACGGGCAGCTATGATCTCTAGGGAATCTTTGTAAAAGCTACGTAGTGATGCCCTGCCGGACCACCTAGGTAGTGGTCAATGGGGATTAGCTCTCCCCGGGTAGAAAGGGAATCACGGCTCATGGGTAAAGTGTGCGACCTCTGCAGAGGGTAGTGAAACTGGTATATCAGCCGTGCTCACGGTTAAGAGCAGCCTTGGGATCCTCTTTGATTAGAGATACAGATGGTTCGAGATACAATGATTTTATTTATGGTTTTGGTTCGACTATGATGATGATGTTCCTCGATGAGGAAATGGTTTACGGGTTGGTTAATGCTAAAATCTGGCTTCTACTAATGATAAATACCTGACCAACTAAAAGCAACTGCTTGAGACTAACCCCACATAAAGCTAGTCCACTTCAGCCAAACGGGACATTTGCTGAGTACGTTGATGTGTACTCATCCTTGCTTTACCACAAAACACCAGGTTGCCCGCACTGTAACCACTGCTCAGGAGAAGGCGAAGTCGTGGAAGGAGACTTCCAGGAGTTCCAAGACTACGACGAGTTTTAGTTGTGGGTTGGCGGAAACCCCCAGTCAGCTGCCTGTGGAGGCCTTATCTTTACTGCGTTTCGCTAGTACTTTGATTTACCTGTTAAGACAATGACTATGTGGATGTCTATGACTCTATGATGTAATAAGTTAATACTCATTTATGTTATTTTTTGAGCATTGTGCGATGATGTTCAGTTATGTAATCGCTGTGTACGTGAGTTCTGATCCTGGCACGTACATAGTTCGCATTCGGTTTGCCTTCCAAAACCGGGTGTGACAGTGGGTGTGCTCGGGTGCGGAGTGGCGATGATGGAGCAGGTGCCACGCGGCAGCAAACACGACAAGGGGAGGGGGCTTGGTGTTGCCGATGATGATGGTGGCGGTGGGTGCGCTGCAAAGGGGGCGTGGGGCGGTGGTGGTGCGCATGGAGGCGGGCACGCGTGCGGGGGCACGGGTGAGTGGTGGGGTCAATGACCCTGATGTTTGTGGTCTCTGGTTCTAAGAATCTTTGCCTCTCTATATGGTAATAACTCCTTTTGTCCTCTTTTCCTATTTACTTTGACTCAGGGGCAGTGCTTTTATTTTCACGGTCGGTCCTTTTGACTGAGCGGCTGGACATGTTTCTTCTGTAGCATATTCCAGGCTTCAAGGGTAAGCTTCCTGGTATCTTATTGGGTAAGGTGCTTTTCTCTTGAGATGGGTTAAGATGAGAGTGGAAGCATAAGGTGAGGATTAGCTCTAATTTGTGATCTATGTTTTTAGACAAAACCTTTCTTAAAAAGAAAGAAAACACACAAGCTCAGCAATGATAAGCACAAACAAATCAAATGTTTTGAATAAGGAAAGAATAGAGTTTTTCCAAAGCACGGACTACTCAGATTCGGGGGCTAAGCATAACTACTATTGCTTGGCTCCTGAATTGAGAACTATGCTAAATGCAACTTATGAACACTAACGTTAAAGCATCACATATGCACTCAAAAGGGGAGAAAACATCAAGCGAAATTCATTTTGAAATGCCCTAGGGGGCCACACAATTAGAGTTTTGCAAAACACGAGTCTACACGATTACCTCTCATACATGTAGGGCTCTAGCCAAAGTGAAGAAAAACTTCACTACCCAATGCATGTAGAGGACTGGGCGTAACTAACTTCAGACCAGACAACTTCTCTTCTAGCAAGGCTGGCGCACAACTTCAATCTGAGACATCTCCTGGATGGGTTAAGAGGAGCTGATGTTGATGATTTCTTCTGGCGGCGACTGAGATGGCAAGACGGGGTCGAACTCTTCTTCAAGCGAGACTGGCTCTTGTAGCTCCTCAGAGGGCGGCGGTGCTGGCGGGGTGCTTGCAGCTTCTTCCTTGACTTCAAGGGATGGTGCAGGAATCTTCTTCATGGTGAGGGGCTCAAACAACTCTGGCAGGGGATCTTGGGAGGACTCGGGGTGCTCTTGCTTATTCATAGCCTGAGGGAAGACTGGAATTCCTTCCAAGACTATGGCTCCTTCCGGTAGTTCCCAAGTCTTCTTTTCTCCTCTGGTAGAGACAGGGTGACCTTCAATAATATGAGGGTCTTCAGCTCTGATGGGTTGAATAGGGTTGGATGAAGCGGGCTCTTGGATCCGCAGGGCTCTACGTTGGTTATGGGTTACCAAGTAGGCCTCCATCAACTTCTGGACATGCTCATCCTTGGCTTGCTTCAGGGTATCAACAGCAATGACTTCACGACTTTCCAAGGCAGATGCATGGGCTTGAGCTGTGGTGAGATCCACATGGAGCTGATGATTGCGCTTCTCTGCATCTTCTGCTCGGGCAATCATCTGACGGTGGTGCCGAGCCAAGAAATCATACTGTGCATCTAGGGTGAGCAGGTATGCAGTGAGGTACACGACTGTGGGGTCGTCCTCAAGCAGTTGCTTCCATTCCAATGCACGCATCCTGGCCATCCAAACTGGACGGTCTCTCTGAAAGGGCGGAAAGAATCTGAGCAGGGTGTCGACCACTTCTTCTTCATAGATCTGACACAGGGTCCTCAATGCCTTGCGAGCGACGACTTGGCAGGTGTCTTTGAATCTGTGCCCAGCAGCAGTGACACTCCATTCCACATGGTGCGGACTCGATCCAATGTATACAGTCACGACACACTTCTTTGTGCCATGCTCGACGAATTCACGACCATCATACTCTGGCTGGCTCCTGATTCCGAGGCAAACTATGCATGCTCTCAGCAACTTGGGGAAACCATCTTCATTCTGGCAAAAGCTGGTTTGGCAACGAACCTCCATCTGACTTCTGAGAGAAGGAAAGGGGAAAAGCATTTTTGAAATGAAGGGATGAGAGCAAGATTTTTTTAGAAAATAGTTTTGACTCAAAAACTTTTGGATCAGGCTAAGGGTTACGTCCTGCGGCCAACCTAACAGCTCCGATACCACCTGAAGCGCCCAAGATCCTCTGGGACTCAAATGCGATACAATTAATAGTCCCAGGAGGCTAGTAAACACATTTATACATCAGATGATTTCAGATCTGCTTAAACGAGACAAACCTATAAAGGTGGCGAACAACTTTAAGAGTTGGTCCATAACTCGGGACATATCATCAGAATGGGGCTGAAGAAGCCCGATATACGCAGCGAATCAAATCAACGGTCTAACAGCCACAAGCAAGGTTGGGAACAGTCGTAACTCTTACCCGATCTCCTTTTCTAAAAAACAACAAATAAGCAAGGGTGAGTACAAACGTACTCAGCAGCCCACCTTCACCCGCGGAATGGGGAAATCAGATATAATGCATGAAATATGTGGAGCTCAGGATATTTTGCAGAAATAGCAGTATTTGATGGAGGGTTATTTTGAAAAACATTTTGTATTTTGCAAAGCGCATCCTCTCCCAAGGGAGCAGGAAGTTTTTTTTCAATATAGAACAAAATCCCCTGGACTAAACCATCCAGGTATCTCAGCAGTTTCCCACTGGTTTTCATTTTCCAAAATAGCTACTGGACTTCCCGTCCACCATAGCACACGGCTCAACCGCCGGACCTTTTAAAACCACTTTTCAAAAGCACCTTTTTTTTGAAAACAAAACACTAATTGCCATACCACACCAGACTCGTCCATTCCTGTGGACACAGACTATTCAAATAGGTTTGAACTCTGCACAGAGGGGTACACTGTACCCACTAGTATGGCTCTGCGATCTCATGGCCAATGAGATCCGAATCCGAATCTCTTTCTTTCCTCGCACGTCCTAACCTTAACGGTTATACCGGAAGGAGTCAGGCCACCACCATGTCCAAACCGGACAAAACATTCCCCCTCCTTATCCTCCCGGTGCTCCCCAGCCTTCATAACCCTGGGGTTTGGACCGTACGAGTTCAGATTGAGTGACTGCCCATACAGTCTCAAGTGGTTGTACTTATCATGAGTACAGGTAGTGAAGGATGACAAACCAGTCCTTATATGAGGGGACAATCCTTCTGCTCACACCTAAACCAGCTGAGCCATCACCTTAGGCCCTCCCCTAAACCAGGGAGTCCCTGATCATCCCTACTCAAAGGTGATAAGGGTGAAAACCCTTCATCATACACATTTTGAAAAGCATTTTCTTTTGAAAACTCACACCTTTTCTCAAATCATTTGTAACAAATATATCAAGGATTGATTGCGGCAAGCGGCTGGGTGGCCATAATAACTTGTCTCAAAATCATATCATGCATAAAATAACAGGCTGAGGGTTGTGGTTGAAAAATCATAGGTAATTTATGCATCAAAGGGATCCAGTGAGCTTGCCGTGCTTATCCGGCGAAGGGGGTAAGGGGAGCTCGCAGAACTGGCTTCTAGCTCCACTGCCTGGCGTAGACTTGCAGATCTAGCCTCCACGAGACGACACGAACGCTCCGATAACTATGCAACATGAACAAGCAAACATACAAACCAACAAGTGTACCAACAAATATTTAGTATAGTGGTCAGAATAGCGATATATGGATGGGTAGAGTCTTGAGCAGAATCTGTGTCATGTGGTGTTGAGATACTACTGGTGGTGGAGCGGAGGTGCTTACCAGGAGGGTGGACTGGAGGTGAAGCGACACTATGCGTGTAGCCGGCAGAGCGGAGTAACTGAGTGGGTGGGGTGTTTGCCTTGGCTGAGGGTGTTGAGTGTGTGTGGAGAGGGAGAGGGTAGCTGGGTGTATTTATAGCTGGGTGTACGTGGTGTAGCACAGTGAAGTTCACTATTGGTGAGAATAGTGATGAATGAATCGTCTGACTTAGTATGAACATGAGAGTTATAGGCAGAATATGGGACAAGAGTATTTTGGGAGTTTTCTAGAACATGAACCATGCTTAAGGGATGACATGGTTGGATAGGGAATAGTTTGATAAGAATTTAGAAACAAGAATTATTGGAATCGGAGTTTGGAAGCCTGGTTCGAAGGAATCTCAAAGTTAAGCGTGCTCAACTTGGAGAAACCTTGGATGGGTGACCAGATGGGAAGTTCCCTACTGGAAGGAAAATCACAGTCACCAGAGTTCGTATGACTGGAATATGGGTCTAGCTGGTCTTAGGTGGACTTGACAACATGAAGGATGAGTAGTTGAAATTTGGGTGATCGGATGATCGATGAATAGTAACGATGAATAGTAACGATGAATACTGTCGGGGACCATAATTAGGGGTACCCCCAAGACTCCTAATCTCAGCTGGTAACCCCCATCAGCACAAAGCTGCAAAGGCCTGATGGGTGCAATTAAGGTCAAGGCTCAGTCCTCTCAAGGGACACAATCTCGCCTCGCCCGAGCCCAGCCTCGGGCAAAGGCAGCCGACCCCGGAGGATTCACGTCTCGCCCGAGGGCCCCCTCAAGCAACGGACACACCTTCGTCTCGCCCGAGGCCCAGTCTTCGTAGAGAAGCAACCTTGGCCAGATCGCCACGCCAACCGACCGTATCGCAGGAGCATTTAATGCAAGGATCGCCTGACACCTTATCCTGACGCGCGCTCTTCAGTCGACAGAGCCGAAGTGACCGCAGTCACTTCGCCGCTCCACTGACCGACCTGACAAGAAAACAGCGCCGTCTGCGTCGCTCCGACTGCTGTGCCACTCGACAGAGTGAGGTTGACAGCAGCTAAGTCCAGCCTCGGGCGCCATAGGAAGCTCCGCCTCTCCCGACCCCAGGGCTCGGCCCCCGTCTCGGCCTCGGAAGATGGACTTCGCCTCGCCCGACCCCAGAGCTCGGACTCAACCACAACTCAAAAGACGACAGACTCCGCCTCGCCCGACCCCAGGGCTCGGACATAGCCTCGGCCTCGGAAGACGGTCTTCGCCTCGCCCGACCCCAGGGCTCGGGCTCAACCTCGACGCTGGACGACGAACTCCGCCTCGTCCGACCCCAGGGCTCGGACACAGCCTCGGCCTCGGAAGACGGTCTCCGCCTCGTCCGACCCCAGGGCTCGGACACAGCCTCAGCCTCGAAAGACGGTCTCCGCCTCGCCCGACCCCAGGGCTCGGGCTCAACCTCGACGCTGGACGACGAACTCCGCCTCGTCCGACCCCAGGGCTCGGACACAGTCTCGGCCTCGGAAGACGGTCTCCGCCTCATCCGACCCCAGGGCTCGGACACAGCCTCGGCCTCGGAAGACGGTCTCCGCCTCGCCCGACCCGGGGCTCGGACTCAACCTCGACCTCGGAAGACGGACTCGACCTCGACCTCGGAGGAGCCTCCGCCTCACCCGACCTAGGGCTCGGACCGACCACGTCACAGGGGGGCATCATTACCCTACCCCTAGCTAGCTCAGTCTATGGGGAACAAGACCGTCGTCCCATCTGGCTCGCCCCGGTAAACAAATAATGATGGTGCCCCGCGTGCTCCATGACGACGGCGGCTCTCAGCCCCTTATGGAAGCAAGGAGACGTCAGCAAGGATTCGACAGCCTCGACAGCTGTCCTTCCGTAGGGCTCCAGCTCTCCTCCGACGGCCACGACATCACATGAACAGGGTGCCAAAACCTCTCCTACTGCCACGACGGCATGTACTTAGGGCTCTAGCTCCTCTCTGCTAGACACGTTAGCACATTGCTACACCCCCATTGTACACCTGGACCCTCTACTTACGCCTATAAAAGGAAGGTCCAGGGCTCTCGTACGAGAAGGTTGGCCGCGCGGGGGAACGGGCTGGCGCATAAGGCTCTCTCTCTCTCTCTCTCTCTCTCTCCCACGCGGACGCTTGTAACCCCCTACTGCAAGCGCACCCGACCTGGGCGCAGGGCAACACGAAGGCCGCGGGTTTCCCCTTTTGCCTGTTTCTTCCCCCCTTCGTGCTCCGTCTCGCGCCGACCCATCTGGGTTGGGGCACGCGGCGACAATTCACTCGTCGGTCCAGGGACCCCCCGGGGTCGAAACGCCGACAGTTGGCGCGCCAGGTAGGGGCCTGCTGCGTGTTGACGAACAGCTTCCCGTCAAGCTCCAGATGGGTAGTCTCCAGCAACCTCTCCAACCCGGGACGATTCTCCGTTTCGGGAGTCTTGAGTTCATGTCCCTCGACGGCAACTACGACATGGTACTCCTTCCTCCGCCGCGCGACAGCGACAATGGCGGTCGTCAGCCCGCCCGCCGGCGGCGGAATCAACGACGTCTTCCCCATGTGGCGGAAGAACAACATTCGGGTTTGTCCCGTCACCTCCCCCACCGACGGAGGAGGAGGCGGGGCAACCATGGCCAAGCAGGAGGCGGCACCTCGTCGGCTGTCGAGCAAGTCGACGACGCCGACGCCTCAGTAGGGGACGCGTCGGGCATCGACCTCGCGTTTGAGACGAAGACGAGCGCCGTTTCCCTACAACGTGCCGACTCCAAGCAGACGGACGACACCAGCACGCTCACGAAGGACTTGCTGGGCGTCACCCTCGTACCTGAGACAACGGTGCAGTCCGCTCCTGACGCGACTTCGTCTCCGCCCGTCGACCAAGAGGTACCGACCGATTCCCATCTCATGCCTTTTGGATTCAGCCTCGACCCACCAAGTGACTCCGCTTCGATGGAAGCCTTCATAGAGGCATGCACCAACCCTCCGGGGTATCATATGTGGTCGCCCTGGGACAGACTGACAGCCATCTCAACCTATGGACCCTAGGGTTCCGAGGAAGATGACGAGCCTGACTTTTGTTGGGATTTCTCCGGGCTCGGTAACCCCAGTGCCATGCGGGACTTCATGACCGCATGCGACTACTACCTCTCCGATTGTTCCGATGGTAGCCGCAGCTTTGGCGACGAGGACTGCGACCCAAGTCGTGAATGTTTCCACGTCGATCTAGGGGGTCCCGGCGAAGGCAACCATCTTGGTATACCGGAGAACGGCGATCCCCTAGGCCTGTGCCTCGCGTTGACATCCTTCGGGAGCTAGCTGTGGTCCCAGTCCCTGCGGGGGGTCAGGACGCACAGCTCGAGCAAATCCGCGAGATGCAGGCCAGGATCGACGAGGGAGCAGGAACACTTGAGCAGTTCCGACGGAACATCGGACAGGAATGGGCAGACCAAGCACCGGCCGGAGAAGCGCGTCATCTACCCTAGGGCATCCAGCACCGCATTGCCGATGACGTTAGGGCAAGGCCGCCACCGGCTTCCAGTGGGGTCGGCCAGAACCTGGCTGCAGCAGCAATACTACTCCGCGCGATGCCGGAACCATCGACCACCGAAGGACGGCGTATCCAGGGAGAGCTCAAGAATCTCCTGGAGGATGCCGCGGTCCGACGGGCCGAAAGCTCTGCCTCCCGAAGGCAGGGGTACCCCTCGGAGCATCGTGCCGCGACTTCCCGATTTATGCGGGAAGCCTCGGTCCACACCGGGCGCACACGCAACACGGCGCCTGCGGCCCCGGGTCGCCTCGGCAATGAGCACCACCACCACAACCGTCGAGCCTACCTCGACGAGAGGGTGCGCCACGGCTACCACCCCAGGCGTGGGGGACGCTACGACAGAGGGGAGGATTGGAGTCCCTTGCCCGAACCACCCGGTCCGCAGGCTTTCAGCCGGGCCATACGACGGGCGCCGTTCCCGACCCGGTTCCGAACCCCGACTACCATCACAAAGTACTCGGGGGAGACGAGGCCGGAACTGTGGCTCGCGGACTACCGGCTGGCCTGCCAGCTGGGTGGAACGAACGATGACAACCTCATCATCCGCAACCTCCCCCTGTTCCTCTCCGACACCGCTCGAGCCTGGCTGGAGCATCTGCCTCCGGGGCAGATCTCCAACTGGGACGACCTGGTCCAAGCCTTCGCCGGCAACTTCCAGGGCACGTACGTGCGCCCTGGGAACTCCTGGGATCTCCGAAGCTACCGCCAGCAGCCGGGAGAGTCTCTCCGGGACTACATCCGACGATTCTCGAAGCAGCGCACCGAGCTGCCCAACGTCACCGACTCGGATGTCATCGGCGCGTTCCTCATCGGCACCACCAGCCGCGACCTGGTGAGCAAGCTGGGTCGCAAGACCCCCACTAGGGCGAGCGAGCTGATGGACATCGCCACCAAGTTCGCCTCTGGCCAGGAGGCGGTTGAGGCCATCTTCCGGAAGGACAAGCAGCCCCAGGGCCGCCAGCCAGAAGATGTCCCCGAGGCGTCCACTCAGTGCGGCGCCAGGAAGAAGGGCAAGAAGAAGTCGCAAGCGAATCGCGACGCCGCCGACGCGAACCTTATCACCGCCGCTGAGTACAAGAACCCTTGGAAACCTCCCAGAGGAGCCAATCTCTTTGACAAGATGCTCAAGGAGCCGTGCCTCTATCATCAGGGGCCCATCAAGCACACCCTTGAGGAGTGCGTCATGCTTCGGCGCCACTTTCACAAGGCCGGGCCACCTGCGGAAGGTGGCAGGGCCCACAACAACGACAAGAAGGAGGATCACAAGGCAGAGGAGTTCCCCGAGGTCCACGACTGCTTCATGATTTATGGTGGGCCAGTGGCGAACGCCTCGGCTCGGCACCGCAAGCAAGAGCGTCGGGAGGTCTGCTCGGTAAAGGTGGCGGCGCTAGTCTACCTAGACTGGTCCGACAAGCCCACCACCTTCGACCAGGGCGACCACCCCGACCGCGTGCCGAGCCCGGGGAAGTATCCGCTCGTTGTCGACCCCGTCATCGGCAACGTCAGGCTCACCAAGGTCCTCATGGACGGAGGCAGCAGCCTCAACATCATCTACGCCGAGACCCTCGGGCTCCTGCAGATCGATCTGTCCTTGATCCGGCAGGCGTGGCGCCTTTTCACGGGATCATCCCCGGAAAACGCGTCGAACCCCTCGGACAACTCGATCTGCCCGTCTGCTTCGGGACTCCCTCCAACTTCCGAAGGGAAACCCTCACGTTCGAGGTGGTCGGGTTCCGAGGAACCTACCATGCAATACTGGGGAGGCCATGCTACGCCAAGTTCATGGCCGTCCCCAACTACACCTACCTCAAGCTCAAGATGCCGGGCCCCAACGGGGTCATCACCGTCGGCCCCACGTACCGACACGCGTACGAATGCGACGTGGAGTGCGTGAAGTGCGCCAAGGCCCTCGCCGAATCCGAGGCCCTCATCGCCGACCTGGAGAGCCTCTCCAAGGAGGCGCCAGACGTGAAGCGCCATGCCGGCAACTTCGAGCCAGTAGAGACGGTTAAGTCCGTCCCTCTCGACCCCAGCAACGACGCCTCCAAGCAGATACGGATTGGCTCGGAGCTCGACCCCAAATAGGAAGCAGTGCTCGTCGACTTTCTCCGTGCGAACGCCGAAGTCTTTGCGTGGAGTCCCTCGGACATGCCTGGCATACCGAGGGATGTCGCCGAGCACTCGCTGAATATCCGAGCTGGAGCCCGACCCGTGAAGCAGCCTCTGCGCCGATTCGATGAAGAAAAGCGCAGAGCCATAGGCAAGGAGATCCACAAGCTGATGGCCGCAGGGTTTATCAAAGAGGTATTCCATCTCGAATGGCTTGCCAACCCTGTGCTTGTGAGAAAGAAAGGAGGCAAATGGCGGATGTGTGTAGACTACACTGGTCTAAACAAAGCATGTCCGAAGGTTCCGTACCCTTTGCCTCGCATCAATCAAATCATGGATTCCACTGCTGGGTGCGAAACCCTGTCTTTCCTCGATGCCTACTCAGGGTATCACCAAATCAGGATGAAAGAGTCCGACCAGCTCGCGACTTCTTTCATCACACCTTTTGGCATGTACTGCTACGTTACTATGCCATTTGGTTTGAGGAATGCGGGTGCGACATACCAAAGGTGCATGAACTATGTGTTCGGAGAGCACATTGGTCGAATGGTCGAGGCTTACGTCGATGACATCGTAGTCAAGACGAGGAAAGCCTCCGACCTCCTCTCCGACCTTGAAACGACATTCCGGTGTCTCAAGGCGAAAGGCGTAAAACTCAATCCTAAGAAGTGCGTCTTCGGAGTCCCCCGAGGCATGCTCTTGGGGTTCAACGTCTCCGAGCGGGGCATCGAGGCCAACCCGGAGAAAATTGCGGCCATCACCAACATGGGGCCCATCAAGGACCTGAAAGGCGTACAGAGGGTCATGGGATGCCTTGCGGCTCTGAGCCGTTTCATCTCGCGCCTCGGCGAAAGAGGCCTACCTCTGTACCACCTCTTAAGAAAGACCGAGCGCTTCACTTGGACCCCCGAGGCCGAGGAAGCCCTCGACAACCTGAAGGAGCTCCTCACGAACGCACCCATCCTGGTGCCCCCCGCTGCCGGAGAAGCCCTCTTGATCTACGTCGCCGCTACCACTCAGGTGGTCAGTGCCGCGATCGTGGTTGAGAGACGAGAAGAAGGGCATGCATTGCCCGTCCAGAGGCCGGTCTACTTCATCAGTGAGGTACTGTCTGAGACCAAGATCCGCTACCCACAAATTCAGAAGCTGTTGTACGCAGTGATTCTGACGCGGCGGAAGTTGCGACACTACTTCGAGTCACATCCGGTGACTGTGGTGTCATCCTTCCCCCTGGGGGAGATCATCCAGTGCCGAGAAGCCTCAGGTAGGATTGCAAAGTGGGCGGTGGAAATCATGGGCGAGACGATCTCATTCGCCCCTCGGAAGGCCATCAAGTCCCAAGTCTTGGCGGACTTTGTGGCTGAATGGGTCGACACCCAGCTCCCAACGGCTCCGATCCAACCGGAACTCTGGACCATGTTTTTCGACGGGTCACTGATGAAAACAGGGGCAGGCGCGGGCCTGCTCTTCATCTCGCCCCTCGGGAAGCACCTCCGCTACGTGTTGCGCCTCCATTTCCCGGCATCCAACAACGTGGTTGAGTACGAGGCTCTGATCAATGGGTTGCGCATCGCCATCGAGCTAGGGGTCCGATGCCTCGACGCTCGCGGTGACTCGCAGCTTGTCATCGACCAAGTCATGAAGAACTCCCACTGCCGCAACCCGAAGATGGAAGCCTACTGCGACGAGGTTCGGCGCCTGGAAGACAAGTTCTACGGGCTCGAGGTCAACCACGTCGCCTGGCGATACAACGAGACTGCGGACGAGCTGGCTAAGATAGCCTCGGGGCGTACAATGGTTCCCCCGGACGTCTTCTCCCGAGACCTACATCAACCCTCAGTCAAGACTGACGACACGCCCGAGCCCGAGAAGGCCTCGGCCCAGCCCGAGGCGCCCTCGGCTCAACCCGAGGCACCCTCGGCCCCCGAGGGTGAGGCATTGTGCATCAAGGAAGAGCGGAATGGGGTCACGCCTAATCGAAACTGGCAGACCCCGTACCTGCAATATCTCCACCGAGGAGAGCTACCCCTCGACAGAGCCGAAGCTCGGCGACTGGCGCGGCGCGCCAAGTCATTCGTCTTGCTGGGTGACGGGAAGGAGCTCTACCACCGCAGCCCCTCCGGCATCCTCCAGCGATGCATATCCATCACCGAAGGCCAGGAGCTCTTACAAGAAATACACTCAGGGGCTTGCGGTCATTCCGCAGCGCCTCGAGCCCTTGTTGGAAACGCTTTCCGACAAGGTTTCTACTGGCCGACCGCGGTGGCCGACGCCACTAGAATTGTCTGCACCTGCCAAGGGTGCCAATTCTACGCAAGGTAGACCCACCTGCCCGCTCAGGCTCTGCAAACAATACCCATCACCTGGTCGTTTGCTGTGTGGGGTCTGGACCTCGTCGGTCCCTTGCAGAAGGCACCTGGGGGCTACACGCACCTGCTGGTCGCTATCGACAAATTCTCCAAGTGGATCGAGGTCCGACCCCTAAGCAGCATCAGGTCCGAACAGGCGGTGGCATTCTTCACCAACATCATCCACCGCTTCGAGGTCCGGAACTCCATCATCACCGACAACGGCACCCAGTTCACTGGCAGAAATTTCCTGGACTTCTGCGAGGATCACCACATCCGGGTGGACTGGGCCACCGTGGCTCACCCCATGACGAATGGGCAGGTAGAATGTGCCAACGACATGATTCTGCAAGGACTCAAGCCGAGGATCTACAGCGACCTCCACAAGTTCGGCAAGCGATGGATAAAGGAACTCCCCTCGGTGGTCTGGAGTCTGAGGACAACGCCGAGCCGAGCCACGGGCTTCGCACCGTTCTTTCTAGTCTATGGGGCCGAGGCCATCTTGCCCACAGACTTAGAATACGGTTCCCCGAGGACGAGGGCGTACGACGACCAAAGCAATCGAACAAACCGAGAAGACTCACTGGACCAGCTGGAAGAGGCTCGGGACATGGCCTTACTACACTCGGCGCGGTACCAGCAGTCCCTGCGACGCTACCACACCCGAGGGGTTCGGTCCCGAGACCTCCAGGTGGGCGACTTGGTGCTTCGGCTGCGTCAAGACGCCCGAGGGCGGCACAAGCTCACGCCTCCCTGGGAAGGGCCGTTCGTCATCGCCAAGGTTTTGAAGCCCGGGACGTACAAGCTGGCCAACAGTCAAGGCGAGGTCTACAACAACGCTTGGAACATCCGACAGCTACGTCGCTTCTACCCTTAAGATGTTTTCAAGCCGTTCATACCACTCGTTTACATATAAAGTCTAACCATCAAGGAAGGGTCAGCCTTGCCTCGGCAAAGCCAGACCCTCCCTCGGGGGCTAGAAGGGGGGAACCCCCTCTGCGTCAAAATTTTCCTCGGAAAAGGTTTTTCTGCCAGAACGTCTTTCGTGCTTTTCGACTACTTCGAAAGTGGGATCCTGAAAACGACGGAGTACACGTAAGCAGCCAAGGCCGACCAAGCCGAGGGACTCCTACGCCTCTGGGATACGGATACCTCACTCATCACCTTCTGCGATAAGTGAAACCACTTAAGCAAACCATTGGCAGATCATCGGATCTCAATTTATTTCCATCTTCAAGTTAATTATCATGTGAGGAGTCCAGGCTGCTCTTAACCGGGAGCACGGCTGATATATCAGTTTTACACTCTTCAGAGGTGGTACAACTTTACCCACAAGCCATGTATCCCATCTAGCCTGGGTTGATTGGACCCTTAAACACTGCCGAGGTGAATGGCTAGGGATCCATTATGAGGCTTTCACAAAATACACTTAATACGAAACAACCCGCTAAGGTTTCTAAAGTCGATGGTGGAGGCCCCCTGGGTGAGGTACCTTAGCCAAGAATACGTCCCCATGTTAACGTGGGCTGCCAACACACCCGCTCCCCCTCTTGCCCATATTTTAGGTAAAGTTGCTAGGCACTAAGCGTATTAAGCTAATTACCAAAGCTAGAGCCATGATAGCACTCGTGGTTGCACTGCTATCTTGGGTGGTCACTCCATGTTCCAATTAATTTGAAATAATGTTGTTTTAACCATCGAGTTAATATCATAATTGCCAATTTCAATTTCGGAACATTAATATCAATTAATGAGTGACATCAAAATTATTAAGTTGAGCGGTAGCACAAATTTGCAAAGCTTAATAATTTCCCAAGGTAAACAAGGAATACAATTGGTAAATCTAGGAAATCCTTAATTAGGTAAACCCATCAAATTATGCAGTATATCAAAAAGTAAACATTATTATATGCATTGATTGGGTACAAATAGAATATGCAGAGGGAGAATCCACTTGCCTTGTTCAAAAGTGTCCTGCGGTTCGTCCTCAATCAAATTTGGTTCGTCTACCACACAGTCAGCTTCTAATATCGTTTCGTGTATCGTACATACAAAAGAAATCATTCACCAATAAATAAACATGCACCATTACATAAACATACACCATTCAACAAACAATAAAACATACATTATACAGATCATGCTTATCAAAGGAAGACATCCAATAATAAAAGTTGATTCGTAACTATAATGTAAATCAAATCGTAAATTTAGCTTGAAGATTAGAAACACTGATTATTTCATTTTATTCCTTTTTGGATAAACTAGTGATGTATATAACATGGACTAAATTAAATGAAATGACTAATCAGGTCTAAATAACTAATTATGAATATTTGAGATATAAATTTAATTAACAATCTATGAGAAAAGATAATTAATCTATTAATTACTTTAATTTTATTTTAGGAACAAATGATCCAATTCACTAATAAGGAAATTATGTTCAATAATATAAACTATTATTTTAAAAGGAATCAAACATTACTTGACCTATTTTATTATTTTGCACAACTCTAATGCATTTTGCTAACATTACTTACGTACGTACATATATTTGAATACAAAAACTAATTTACATTTTATAATCAAAGATGTGATTATTTATCTACCATTTTAGTGAAAAAAATATGGCCTACAATTTCTTTTTAATTCTTTATTTAGGAATACTACGCTTAGACCATTATACAAATTAACTTAAATATGGGAATTGATAGAAAAACCATTAACCAAAATTGTTCGTCATGTATTCATGAAACTAACAAACAACTTCATTCTATTTGAGCTCAAATACTCAACTAATAAGGAAGCTGCTACACAGGTCGATACACAATTATTTACAAATTCTAGGGGATGGAGAAAGGCAGGGAAACTGTGGAGGGAAACGGGGCGAACCTGCCGGAGCTCCCCAACGTCGAGACTTTTGGGATTATGAAACGCCGCAGATGTGGCTTTGACGAAACGGAGGCGTTGGTGAGGGTTTCGACGATATGAAAAACCAGGGGAAAGACTCCACTCTGAAATGGACATGACGCTTCCATTACCAGGTAAGGACGACGATTATTACACTGATACTGACGCCGTCACACAGCCGTTACCCGCTAAAGGTACAAGTTCTCCACCGAACCCTAGCCGCCAAGAGACAGATGCCAAGGACCCTAGCCGTTCTTCAGTCTCGGTCTCCAGTTTCCCTGGTACGCTAGTCCCTTTGCTTTAGCTCCCTTCCTCAACCGAACCCTAGCCGCCGCAACCCAACCCTAGCCGCCGCACCCATGGATCGAACTGCTCCTGTCGTCGCTGTGGCAGATGCTGTTGATGCTGCTCGTGCTGCAGCTGTTGCAGCTGCGGAGGCTAGATGTGCGGCGCGTTGGTGGCTGAGAAGGAGGCACGAGCGGTGGTGCAATCTGCCAGTAATGCCGCCGACAAGGTTAAACTTGCCGTCGAAGCTGTGAAGTATCGAAGCTTTGTTGAAGATAACTCCAAGGTGACTGATTTTGTTTCTCTCTTTGTTTGCCGCATTTGGAATAGGGTTTAGGGCTGCTGTTCATTAGAATTAGGGTTAGTTCTTCACAAACATGGGAACTTAGTCGTCCACCTGATCACCAAATAGTTTATTTGTACAGGAACATGTTGATTTGAAGTATCACGTTAGCGTCAAGAACTCACTGCGATATGCCATTCAAGAGATGAGGAGGCAATCTTCACTGTTACATAACATGAATAGGATGTGTTGTAGTATCCCTGAAGTTGAAGGGGGTAAGGTTGGAAAGCTTGCTGCCCATTTGAATGATGTTTGCAAGAACCTCGAGAAGACTTGTATTGTCTGTGAAGAAGATCTGGAGAATAAATCTCCTGGTTGGGACCTTCATCATCCCCCTTCGGATGTTGAAGACCACCCTGACCTTTCTGATGTTGAGGACCAAGTGGATGGATACGTGTCAGAAGATCCGGAGCTGTGGGAAATGGTGTTTGAAGACATGAAGTGGGAGGAGAATAAAGTGGTTGTTTCATTGTCCGAGCATTGTCGTATTATGGGCTACGACTACGACGAGATTTTTGATCGTACTGTTTAAGTTGCCAAGATGTTTCTTATGTGGTTGTATCTTTTGTGGTCATGAGATGAATTTGTAACGAGTTTGTGTCATGAGATGAACTAGTTAGCAGTTATGAAGACTTTGGTGATGTCAAGACTACGTACTTGTAACATCTCACTATGTGATGTGGTTGTGTTTATGTAAGACAACTATGTATCGAAGACTATCTATGCAATCCCACTCTGACCTATTAATTATGGGAAATGCCTTGCTATATGGTTAATGTTGATATTCTGGGAACAACTTTGCTATATGGTTGTTGTTCACTGTATTGAAACTGTATTATGGGAATAGCTTCATCACCCCCTGAATATTTTCTCTATTGAACTGCTTTCTCTGTTTCAACTGTTTGAAACTGAGAAACTGGGAACCATTTGTCTCCTTCGGTTCTGGGAACCATGTTTTCTAGGAACAAAATTCAGATCAGTTTCTCGGAACTATTGTTGCTGTTCAGATCAGTTTCTGGGATCTGCTTTGAGAAGAACAGATTTCCTTTGGTTCTGGTACATGCAAGCTAGTTCTGGCAATAAACAGCCTGAACACATTTCCTGAAGAACCTGCAATAAAACAGGTACCAGAAGCTGCAATAAAACAGCCTGAAGAACCTGCAATAAATCTGGTACATGCAACCGAAGGAAATAAAACAGCCTGAAGAACCTGCAATAAACAGACAGTCAAGCACACATTCCATTCCTTCGGTTCCCAGCACAGACAAGCACACATTTCCTTTAGCACAGGAACTAAATCTGGCAATAAACACACAATCAAGCGCACTTTCCAGTAATCTGGGAACACAAGTTTCTGGTACATGCACATGCCAACAACAAGCTAGTTCTGGGAACATGAAGGACGGTGATAAGCACGGTTCACAAACTTATTACACACAATTATGCCCATCTACTGTCTGTGACTAGTATGGTTCTTCAGTTTCTTTCGAGGGGTAATTTTCTTAACTATCCATTTGACACTTCTAGGTGGCGTACTAGCAGTCGTTTGTTCATCTTCATTTGCAGCTACCATAGTTGGTGCTTCATCTTCATTTGCAGCCACCACAATTTCACCACTTGGGGCTTCATCTTCATTTGCAGCCACCACAATTTCACCATTTGGTGCTTCATCTTCTTTTGCAGCTGGAATGTCTGATGATGTGGCAGTCCGCAACTCTTTTGGTATCCAATTTTTGGTTGTATTCTTCTGTGGCTTCCTCTTCCTACAGAGATCGATTTCGGGTACATAAATATAATATAATAGAGTGAGTATTGTAATTTAAATACGGATGCATCAATCGCACACACCTTTTTTTTGTTCCATTCAAAGGGCACTTGTAACTTGTTTTTTGATGACCCAATTGCCCACAATTTGGACAAGTGTACTGTCTTTTCAGCTTTGTTGTGCCTTGTTCATTAGATATGACCTTAGTTTTTTCCCACTTCCTCCTTCTAGACAGCTTTTGATTCTATTTTTCCGTTGTCGGCCCACTCCTCTTTTAGACATAGGTGCACAAACTTGTGATGCAAAATCAACAGTTGGCCAAAAAGAACGATCCTCAATTGGAGGCACCCTTCTCAAGTAAGCTTTCCTAAATTTATCAATAGAATAGTAGTCATCAACAAAGTTCTCCATACCAACATTCCTTAGCTCCTGGGCAATAATGAGTGCTAAACCATGTTGGCAAGGTTTCCCTGTGTGCTGCCACTCCTCACACGAGCACTGTCTCAACTCTCCCTTAACTACATGTTTCGACATACAATTTGTGTTGTCCCTAACTTCAGCCATGTAGTTGTCACTTTTCACAATTGTCAGGTGTCCTAATCCTCTTGTCTGAGCATTCAATGTAGACAAAACAGATGGCAAAATCACTCTGTGAAGCCTATCACCTATCCTTCTCCTTCTATGAAACAACTCCATGGTCATCTCTCTAATCTTGTCAGCTAAGTCACAAACAGGCAGATCTTTGTGGTCCTTTATCCAGTTGTTGAAGACCTCTGCCATGTTGTTTGTTATGTAGTCACACTTAATTGATGTGTCGAAACCACTCCTATACCAAATAAACTTGTGATGTTGGTCTAAATACTCTGCAATCTTAGTTACACTTCTAACTTGGTTGACATGGTGCTCAAAAACTTCCTTCTTATATGCCCTCCAGCTGCATACATGTGCTCAGAACCTGCGTGGCTTTTGACATAATTGGCCATTAGATGTCTGAAGAACTCTCGCTTCTCAGCATTAGGGAAACAGTCTGCAACTGCATGCATTAAACCTTTTTGAGCGTCCGAACATATAGCGAGTACTGAAAGATCTCCAACGGCCTTCTTCAACTGTGTCATGAACCATGTCCAGCTCTCAACAGTCTCAGACTGGAAAAATCCAAAAGCTAAAGGAAACATCCAATTATGCCCATCAACACCTGTTGCTGAAGCTAGCTGCCCATTCCATCTCCTGTTAAGTGCAGTCGAGTCGACACTTAGGTAAGGTCTACAACCGTCCCGAAAACCTGAGATGCATGGTCCAAGGGCACAAAAAAAAGGTTGAAATAGTACTTACCATCCTGTACAACAACATCAATCTCGATAATACTGTTGGGAGCCTTAGCAAGTATTGCCTCCTTCCAAGAAAATAGTAGCTTGAAGCTCTCCTCCCAACTACCAAACAACTCTTTCAATGCCTTCTCCTTCACCTTCCAAACAGTGTCGTAACCAATGGTGACATTATGAAATCCTTGAAGTATATCTTGCAACTCCTTAGCACCCATTTGGGGTTTCTTCATTAGTAGTGGAATAGCGTGAAATGCTACCCATCCACTACTTGGTGTTGTCGTCTTCCTCTTGCCACTAGATGTGCAAGTATGAACGTCATGCAAGACAACAACATGCAAATTGTCGTTTCAAGATTTATTAAACAACAAAAAATTGAAAAATTATTGCTAACAAAAAAGGAAAATTACTTACCACGATGGTCGGTAATCCTTTCTTTTCCTCCCGTGCATAGATCCTCCAAGGACAATCACCACCTTTGCAATAGCCAACATATCGATTAGTCGAAGTCACATCGATTCCAAGCTCAAACTCATGCTTTATGGCATATTGTCTCATAGCAATTCTAAATTCCTTCATGTTCGGAAACAAATTGCCTGGCTGCATTGAGGGATTAATTTTATCATACTTAGCTCTCTTCTCGTCCGGTAGGTAGTCCTCACATCGTTGGTCTGTATTTTGGTCTCCTGAATCAACATGGTCCGATTCATCAAAATTAGTTGTACCACCTCGTAAGGCTTCATCCCTTCTATTTTCCTCTGCCTCGTCCTCTTCAATAAGTCCAAGTTGCGAATACATCTGCGTCTCACTAGGAACATCACGTCTCCCTTCCTCCTCCCACAAACCACCGAGAACCATAGAAGCCCAGTCAAACACAGATTTGTCTTCTACATTCGCACCCGAAGACAAGCCTATGCCTTCCACTACTACATGATTCAATGTTCAGATTGTATTACACTTGCTAGGACAACTAATGGTACAAGCAAGAACAAATAAACATACCTATGGGGGACTCCTCATCGACTTCAGCGTCGGTGGCCGCAGCTGATGCATCCATGGAGAAGGCGAAGACGTGCAAGGGCGTGGGGCCGTGGAGATGGCACAGATGAACAAGGGCGTGGCGGCGCCCCGGCCAAGGGCCCGCGGCGATACCAGCTGGGCCTCGGTACGAAGCTTGTGTCCGACGCTCAGGTTCTGCAGATTAACAACGGGAGGTAAATGGAGAATGAAGAAGAGATCTCGGATGGAAGGAAGAGAGGAGAACAGGGAGGGAAAAACCACAGTAGCGTCTCCAGTACCGGCGACGAGAGAGAAGGGAAGGAGATGGGAGAAGACAATGGCGCGCGGACGGAGGATGGTTATTCGTTCTCTCAACGGCTAATATCGATTGTCAGTCTATTTCAGAGTGGAGTCTTTCCCCTGGTTTTTCATATCATCAAAACCCTCGCCAACTCCTCCGTTTCGTCAAAGCCACATCCGCGGCGTTTCATAATCGCAAAAGTCTCCCCAACGTCGGTGGTGAACAGAGGATGGCACGAAGGAAGGTCGACGGAGGTACAGCATCGGGCTTCAAGGCGTCCTCGTCAGTGGCAGATGGCGACGTCAGGTATGACAGCTTCGCGTACAGAGAGCTAGAGGCACGTGGAAGGTCGGCGTGGCCGGGTAACAAATCACAGATGCACGGGGCTTCAATTTATAGAGGGGCAGATAGTAGAGGGGTCGGAGGGAGAAGAAGAGAGCAGACAGTGCCATTAACGCCATCAATGGCATCAACATTCTTTAGAGCAAAGTGGGGGAAATGAGAAACGACTGCGATAGTGGAAGGCTGCATGCTCCACTGTGAAGTGGCACGGAGGCGAGGAGGCCGGGCTCTTCAATGGGGCGCCGTCGGACTTCATGGCCACCAATGGCGCCGACGGTTACCAGGGGAGTGGTGGGGGAGAGGAAACGGAAGGAATGAAGCTCCTTAACGCGGAAGACGAAACAGTCGTGCGGCGGTGGGTGCTCGGCCAGCTCGGGTCCTGGCCGATGTCGCGGCGGCTGCGCCCTGGCGCGTGGGTGGACGCGCGGGGTTGGGGCGCGGTCTGTGCAGGCGGCCGTTCCTGGCGCGTGCGATAGAGAGAGATGAGAGGGGGAGAGAGAAAGGGGAGAGAAGGGAGATAGAGCAGCAGGGCGGCGGCGGCTTGGGAGAAGGCAGGGGCGCGCGCAACAGTGGAAAATGGGCCCCTAGTTGGGCCTTAGGGTTAGGTTAGGATTTTGTTTGTTTTTTTTGAATCACATTTTTAAATAGCTCAAAAATTCATAGAAATTCACCAAAATAATTTATAAATACACTATTTATCTTTAGACTAATATTTTTTTTAATTATTATATTATTTACTAGGATTTTCTTAAGAAGAATTGCGATCAAGTCCTCACAAACCAATCATGCGCAGTAAAAAAAATATTGCGAATGCACATAAATAATAATAAATACTTGTCGGTGTTTTGGGTCCGACCGCACACCCGGGGTTGCCCCTCAAGGTGTTTTTAGGAGTAGGACGGTGTCGACGACTGTAGCAAAATGGTTCGTGCCGTTCGCACGAGGGACAGTGGACAAGGTTTACAGGTTCGGGCCGCTTAGAGATGCGTAACACCCTACGTCCTGGTGAGTATGCTTGGTGAATGTGGTTACAAGAGAGCTCTCTGGATTGAGAATACAGAGAGTTAACGTGGGTGGCTAAGTAATAGGGTCGATCGTTCTGAAGGGGTGCCCCCTAGGCCTTATATACTCGACCGTGGGGCAATACACGTGGATATGATAACAACAAGTAGCTAAAAGATAGTGAGCCTCTTGAGTTTATCCCTACGTAACCTTCGCCGACTTATCCTCGCATGGCTCCGTTGCATGGGGGCTTCAGCGCGGGAAAGTCGGATCTCTGTTGCGGTTTACTCGCTCGACGTTGTGGGCCGTCCGTGTTTGCACCAATCCGGCCTCATGTCGCTCTGCTTTGCTGGTTGTTTTTCCCCAGGCCCACGAGAGAATGACCTTACGATTTATTGGGCCCTTGGGCCTTTCGTGAGGTCTTTTACTCTTTTAGTGGACCCAGGGGATATCTATCCCCCACAAGCCCCCGATCTTTGGGTTAATTTAGAGGTAATCAACTCAAAGATCCCAGGTCCAGCTTGTAGGTGATTTGAAGAAAGATGACTTCCTGTTGTCTTCTCCTGCTCCGATCACTCGTTGACCGAAGCTTAGTTTCAATGCTTGTGCCTTAGAGGTCGGCATTTCAATTTGTAGGGTTCTGAACTTCATTGGGTGCACCGGAGGTGCACCCAATGGGTGTAGCCCCCGAGCTTCGAGTAGATTTTAGAAAATAATCTACTCGAAGGTCTTCCCCAGAGATTATCTCCATTTGTGTTCCTGCATTTTTGCTGAGGGCTGGCCTTTTAATCTTGGCCCACGCCTTAGAAGTCGGCACTATCTCGGCTTGGAATGATAATCCATGGGGTGCACCGGAGGTGCACCCAATGGGTGTAGCCCCCGACCTTCAAATGGATTTTTAAGGATAATTCATTCGAAGGTCTTCCTTTCGTGCCTCTTTGCTGAAAATTATCCTTTTCGTTTGTAGAAATTGGCATGAAGCTGTTTGCATTATGCTTTGGAGGTCAGCATTATGTCATCAGTATTTTGCTTCAGAGGTCAGCATATATTTTGTCTTTAGCAGCCGAGTTCGCAATCTATCCATATCTTGCTGGGTAGTGCAATTTATTTGCACTGCGACTGATTGGACATCTGATGGACGTTCTCTGTCTAGTCTTCACGTCGCTTCTGTCGGCCATATCTTGTACTTCGCTGGCTATATTTGGCTTTCCTCTGATCCTTACTGATATCTCATTTTTGTCTTGAGGTATTCACTGCGTGCCCTGCACAGATGTGACCGTTTTGAAAAATATACTGATAATTCCTGGGCGTCCCCCCCAATGGGTGTGGGCAAGGGACGGCTTGGTATGCTGAGTGTTTTAGCCGGCTGCTTCTGAGTAGTAATGTGATGGGACGGCGAGTGTAATCATATCCTCCGCGCTGTTGACTGGAGTCCCAATGGGTGTAGAGTTGCATGAAACGGCGTCAGACGCCTGACGTGTCTTCAGACGGGTTGAAGTGCTTATTGAATGCTTTGCGACTGTTCAGTGACCGCGGTTGGAGGTGAGCGGTTGCCTTCTTCTTCTATAAATAGTGCCTTTGCCTCTCTGGTTTTTCATATCTCTTGCTGTTCTCCACTGCTTGCTTTCTTCCTCTCCTCTCTCGTCTGCTTCCGCCATGGGCAAGAGCAACAAACGCAAGCGCGAGCCGACTCCTCCATCGGAGGACTTCGGTGACTCGGAATACTCGGAGGAGGAGTTCTCCTCCGAGTCCGAGGGGTCCCCGGCTCCCGTCTCTCCCCCGGCGTCGTCTGACGATTTAGACGACTCCCAGGGGATTACCGCGGAGGTCTGGACTTACATCCGGGCCGTCGAGCGCTCCGGGCTCGAAGGCTCGGATGAGTCGGAGTACTCCTCGGATGAGGAGGACTCGGACGGCGGCGAGGACGAGGACGACGACGACGGCGACGACGACGACGACGATGGCAACGGTGACGGCAGCGGCAGCGGCAGGGGCAGCGGCGGCGGCGGCAGGGGCGGTGACGGCGGCGGCAGCGGGGGCAGCAACCAGGGCGGCAGCAGCAGAGGCAGCACCAGGGGCGGCAGCAGCAGGGGCAGCACCAGGGGCGGCAGCAGCAAGGGCAGCACCAGGGGCGGCGGCGGCGGCAGCAGCAACAGGAGCGGCGGCGGCGGCAGCAGCAGCAAGGCCAGTGGCTAAACGCCACTGGTCTTTTAGATATTAGTATAGTGTAGTTAGAATAATGTAGTAGTAATGTAGAGTAGTATAGCGTAGTATAGTAGTAGTAGTAATGTAATGTAGTAATGTAGGGAAGTATCAACTCGCAAAGAGTTGATTTGTAAGTTTATTATCTTCCCTTTGAATAAAAGAACGACGTTGTTTTCTTCTGGATGACTCATTGTGCTTGTTTATAAAACTGATTCCTTCGAGATAGTGGATGAAATACTTGGGGATCACACTGACGCTTCCAGAAGTAGCTGCCGAGTAATCTTGTAGACGGTGTCGACGTTTTAGAGGTAACATCGAGCAACTAAAGACTATATCAGCGTTTTTAGAAGCAACGCCGAGTGACTGGAGGTCGACGTCGGCATTTTTGGAGTAATGCCGAGCGACTGAACACGAAATCAGCGTTTTAGAGGCAACGCCGAGTGACTAGAGGGCGACGTCGGCATTTTTAGAAGTAATGCCGAGCGGCTGAGCACGAAAACAGCGTTTTAGAGGCAACGCCGAGTGACTGGAGGGTGACGTCGACATTTTAGAGGTAGTGCCGAGCGACTGAACACTATATCAGCATTTTTAGAGGCAACGCCGAGTGATTAGAAAGCAACGTCAGCATTTTAGAGGTAATGCCGAGTGATTAGAAAGCAACGTCAGCATTTTAGAGGTAATGCCGAGTGATAGCAGGCCGCGCGAGCCGCTTTGAGGACGATGGCCGAGTGATGAGGTGGCGCACCGGTGTTCTGGAGGTAACTGCCGGGGTTCCACGTGGCATGCTGGGGTTTTGGAAATAACCGCCGGGTGATGACTGGGCACTTTTTGAAACGGTATCTGGCTCGAGAATATCCCATAAGAGTTGCGCTTTTAGCCGCCTTTGCTTTCCGTGCCCTAGTTCTTGCTTTCCCGCTTCCGAATCCTCTCTGCCATTCGCCTCCCGCTCTGCTCGCTGGTGGAATCGAGATGGCACCCAAGAGGAAGACCGCGAGCTCGTCTGCTGTGGTGATCCCTCCAATCGACCCCAACAGCCAGTTGCCTTTCGCAGGTAACCATATGTCCATCATTTCCGAAGCTGAACTTCTCCACCTCGTATCCATCGGGGTTCTTCCTCCGCGGGAACTCTGTTCTTGGCGGATTTGCCACGGGTCTACTGTTCCGACAGAGGATACCCACGAGTCTGTTGTTTATGCCCCTTTTCTTCTCCGCGGCCTTGGCCTTCCCATCTCTCCCTTTTTCTGCGGCCTTCTTGATTTCTATCATATTAACTTGACCCATTTGAACCCTAATTCAATTCTGCAAATCTCCATCTTCGTTCACTTATGCGAAGCCTTTCTTGGCGTGCTGCCACATTCCGGTTTATGGAAATACTTGTATCATTGTCGCCCTGGGATGGCCGGGGGACAACATCAGTTGGTCGGGGGTGCCAGCTTGGAGATGCGCCGCGGACGGAAAACTGAATATCTCGAGATCCCCCTCAAAGACAGTATTAAGGGATGGCGCCTAGAGTGGTTCATAGTTGATAATTATGGGAATTCTCTCCCATCCCGGTCGGGAAGACAACCGGACGTTCGCACCCCGAGCTGGACTGAGTCTCCCACAGATCAGGAGGTAGCTGAGGCAGGTGTATTGCTAGCTGAAGTTGGACTGTTGAAAGAGAGAGGTCTGACTGCTGAAGCTGTGGTCACCGACTTTGTTTTCAAGAACATTCAGCCACTGAAAGACAGGGCCTATCCAGCTTATCTGTATCGAGGGTTAGCCGACTCAACTCGGGTTACCAATAGGAGAATTCCTTCTGCAGACTTGGTGAGCCGACTTGAAATGATCCTCAGGGGCAAGGTGTCAAATGTTGGTGCTCCAGTAGCATACTCGGTCTGGAACCTGCCTCCTCCCAAAGCCTTCACCCTTTTTGTGTCGAATCCACCTGTTACTGATGGCAGTTTGGGCCTTAGAGTGCGACCCTCTGCTGAAGAAGTCAGTGCTTTGGTTGCTTCGCTTGGGGAGATTCCTGATGACGAACGACAGGTCCATTTTGAGGTGCCCCTGAACCCTAGTGATGCAGATATAAACGCTATGCTTGATTTGCTTGCTGAGGATTCTTCCGATGCTGCTCCTGCTGGGGCGTTGGCAGTGGTGCCCCTCCTAGAAGCTGATACGACTTTGGACGCTCAGAAACCTGATCCTTCTGTTGATGAGCAAAAGAAGAAAAGAAGACGCCTCCGGCGAGTATCCAGTTTTGATCAGGACGCTGGTACCTCGGTTCCTGCTACTGAAGAAGTGCCTGCGACTGGACTTACTGACGCTGACCCCAATGGGTGTAACCAATCTGCTGCTGATCCCAATGGGGGTGCTCCACCTGTTGCTGATCCCAATGGGGGTGCTGCTTGTGTTGTCAATGTGGATGATGAGGAAGAGAATGAAGCTCCCTTGACGAGGAAAAACAGTCGGCAGTTCATCGCCAGCGGTGAAAGTAGTGGAGTTCCCTCTCCTGCTTTGTCTGCCCTCATTGGTCTGCAAGAACTGTCCCTGGCCAACTTTGATCAAACTCTTGAGGATATGGTCCCAGAGGACTTGTTATCGGAGCCAGTGGATGATGATGCAACGGAGGCTTGCGCTGACGTGCCTGATGCTGGGTTGAGGTCATCCCGTGCCTCGTCGACCTTAGAGCGCGATCTCGAGGGTCGGGAGACTGACTTGGATCGTCCTGGTCCTATGGAAGTAGCTGAGGGCCCATCAACCTTAGAGGTGGTTACCGCAGAGAGCCTGGATCTCAAGAATGGTGCTGACACATGCCCAGCCCCCGAGGATGTCGTCGGGGATGACTTAGCTCAGGTGAAGAGTGTAAGCCACTGCCCAGCCCCCGAGGGTGCTGCCGGGGATGATCCGGCTCAAGTGGCCAGTGCCAACTATGACCCAGCCCCCGAGGGTGCCCAAGCAGGGTCTCCTTCCTGTACTTCCATGGATGTTCACGCGGGATCTCCTCCACACTCTGGCTGTATGGTGGTAGCCCAAACTTTAGACCAGGGAGTCGCTTTAGAGGGCAGCGTCCCCGCTAATCAGGCATTTGGCTCTGTTGAAGGCACCGAGCTGATTCCTACTGGTTTGCTGCAAGCTGCTTCGGGTGATGGCCTTACGCCTGATTATCAACTGATTTCTCCTGACTTGGGGATCCCTTCGTTCTTTTCCAACCTCCAGGTACTGTGATGTATTTTAGCTTGATTTTTACATTGCATGAACTGCTGTCATTATACTCATCTGTTCTTCTCATCAGGCTTTGGTGGATGGGATGGCCAGCCAGCTGAGATTGCAGGGTGCTTCCGTCCCAGAAGTGGCGTCGTCTCTGGCGTGTTGGAATCCAGTGTCACTTCAGCATCGTGTCTCTGGATTGGAGGAGACCAACGCTGGTTAGTGCTCTCTTTGCTTCTCTTTGCTTTTGCTGTGGACTGTTTGCCAGCTGACCCCATTTTGTTTGATTATCTCTTGCTAGGAATGACTCGACAGATTTCAATTCTTGAGGAAAAACATTCCCGAGATCAGGCTGAATTGGCTCAGCGATGCACTGACTTCGGGGAGAAGTACTCTCGGAGCCAAACTGAACTGAGTCAAGTCTCCTCCGCCTTGGATGACGCCAATGCCCTAAGTTCTTCTCTTCATGCTCGGCTCGATTCTGAGAAGGTAATTTACAAAACTGCGCCTTGCCTTGCTGTGTTCTTATTACTTGCTTGGTTTTTGAAGGAGTTGATTTTTGCCTGCAGGAAGAAAAGTGTATCCTTGCTGCTTCTCGCGACAATCTTGACAGATTGTATCGTGATTCCAGCAACTCGCTGACTATTCTGGAGAGGAGTCACCGCATTACAATGGAGGAATTGGACAATCAACGTTGTAAGCTGCAGGAATCCGCGGACGAAGTGACCCGCCTCAAGCAGTTGATATCAGCAAAGGATGCCACCATCAAAGAACTCTGAGCTTCCAAGAAATCCATTGCCCAGGAGTTAGAGACCGCTCGACTGGCTGCTAAAGTTGCTGAAGAAACTTCTGTTACTCTCAAAGCCCAGCGCGACAAAGCCATGGACAAGGCTATTCGGGCGGGACGAATCTTGATGAGGAGACCCGGCGTGGTTGTTCCTGAAGACATAAGGGCTGACGTGAATGCTGCCCCTGATTCCTCGAGTCGCCCTTCTTCGTCGGTCGCTCCTGAGAAAAACATTGCGAAATAGAGAAACATTTTGCGTGCTCTGAGCGCGCGGTTAGCATGATCGAATATTTGTTAGAGGACATCAGTTTGTTATTCGAATGACATAATTACTCTCTTATTGTGTCAGAATTCATTAGTTCGTAAATTTGCAGTAATGAAATGACGCATGATGATTATGAAATTTGTTTGCGGGATATGGAAGTCATCCCCTGAATTGCATAGGCGTGAGCATGTTGCACCGGCTTTAGTCGCCATTGACTTTAGCCGAACGCTCCATTAGTAGGGCATAGTGGTCACCCTGAGTTAGGTAAGCGTGAGCATGTTGCACCGCCTTAAGTCGTTGCCGACTTAAGTCGATTGCTCCGTTAGTAGGGCATAGTGGTCACCCTGAGTTAAGTAAGCGTGAGCATGTTGCACCACCTTAAGTCGTTGCCGACTTAAGTCGATTGCTCCATTAGTAGGGCATAGTGGTCACCCTGAGTTAGGTAAGCGTGAGCATGTTGCACCGCCTTAAGTCGTTGCCGACTTAAGTCGATTGCTCCGTTAGTAGGGCATAGTGGTCACCCTGAGTTAAGTAAGCGTGAGCATGTTGCACCGCCTTAAGTCGTTGCCGACTTAAGTCGATTGCTCCGTTAGTAGGGCATAGTGGTCACCCCGAGTTAAGTAAGCGTGAGCATGTTGCACCGCCTTAAGTCGTTGCCGACTTAAGTCGATTGCTCCGTTAGTAGGGCATAGTGGTCACCCTGAGTTAAGTAAGCGTGAGCATGTTGCACCGCCTTAAGTCGTTGCCGACTTAAGTCGATTGCTCCGTTAGTAGGGCATAGTGGTCACCCTGAGTTAAGTAAGAAGGCAAGCCAATCGTAAACGAACTGAGTATCTTTGAAACCTCTTTTTTATTGATGACATATTTCCACTTTACAGAATACATCGTTGCCCCAGCAGTTTTGAAATACATCTAGGGGTAAAACTTTCTGAGGTGTTCTATGTTCCAGGAGTTCCCAACTTCTGTGCCATCCATCTGAGTGAGGCGATACGATCCGGGCCGAGTGACTTCTGCTACCATGAAGGGTCCTTCCCATAAGGGTGATAACTTGTGCCGTCCCTCTCCCGTTAGAATTCGGCGGAGGACGAGATCCCCTACTGAGAAGAATCGTTGTCGCACAGCCTTGTCGTGATAGCGCCTTAGAGTCTACTGGTACCGTGCTGATTGGATTACTGCGTTAAGCCGTTCTTCCTCAAGTACATCAATGTCCTCTAGCCTGGTGGCCTCAGCTTCTGCTATGCTTTCGAAGATCAACCTTGGCGCCCCAAACTTGAGATCAACGGGTAGCACTGCCTCCGACCCATAGACCATGAAGAAAGGAGTGTTTCCATGCAGGGCTCGGCTAGGTTGGGTTCTTAGGCTCCAAACGACATAGGGAAACTCCCTTATCCACTTTCCTGCGAATTTTTCATTCTTATCGAAGACCTTTTTCCTGAGTGCCTCCAATATCATTCCGTTGGCTCGCTCAACCTGCCCGTTGGCTCTTGGATGTGCTACAGATGCATACTTAATCTGAATGCTCTTTTGCTCGCAGAAGTCGAAGAATTCCGAACTTGTGAAGTTGGATCCTAAGTCAGTTATGATGCTGTTTGGTATCCCGAATCTGAATATTATGTCTTGTATGAATTCCACGGCCTTAGCAGAGGTTAAAGAGGCAATGGGCTTGAACTCTATCCATTTAGTGAATTAGTCAATCGCCACCAATACATGAGTGTACCCCCCTTGAGCTTTCTTGAAAGGTCCAATCATATCCAGCCCCCAGCATGCGAAAGGCCAAGTTACTGGTATGGTCTGCAGTTGTTGTGCTGGCATGTGTTGTTGTTTTGACAAGTATTGGCAAGCTTCGCACCTCTGAACTAACTCGGCTGCATCATTCTTTGCTGTCGGCCAATAGAATCCTGACCTGAAGACCTTCCCGACTAGTGTTCTGGAGGCTGCATGTACTCCACATTGCCCAGCATGGACCTCCTCCAGAAGTTGCTTCCCAGTGGACGGGAGAATGCACTTCATGAGGACGCCTGATGCACCCCTTCTGTATAATGTCTCCCCAATGAGTGTATAGTGAGCCGACTGTCTTGCAATGCGCTCTGCCGAGTTCTTGTCGTCTGGTTCTTCTTCATTCTTTATATACTTAATGATCGGCCTTCTCCAGTCATCAGAGTCTGACTCGGGTTGATCTATGGTGTTGCACTCTTCTGTTTGATCCATTGAGATACTCGGCTGCAGAATTTCTTGCACGAAGACTCCGGGTGGGACCTGAGTTCGACTGGATCCTAGCTTGGACAGTACATCAGCTGCTGTGTTCCGATCTCTTTCTACATGATGAAATTCCAGACCCTCGAATTTATCTTCCAGCTTTCGGACGGCAGCGCAGTATTTTCCCATTGAATCGCTTGAACAATCCCACTCCTTGTTTATCTGGCTGATGACTACCAGAGAGTCTCCGTATACCATCAATCTCTTGACGCCCAGTGATATGGCGATGTTCAATCCATGAATCAGAGCTTCATACTCGGCTGCATTGTTGGAGGCCGGGAATAGCAACTGGAGGGCGTACTTGAGGTGTTCGCCTCCAGGTGCGGTGAAGAGAATCCCTGCTCCCGCTCCCTGCAGCTTCAGCAAGCCATCAAAATACATTCGCCACACTTCTGCAGTTTCTGGATTATCCGGTACTTGCTGTTCGGTCCACTCTGATACGAAATCAACTAGTGCTTGAGTTTTGATGGCAGTGCGAGGTCGGAACTCGATGTCATGGGATCCCAGCTCGCAAGCCCAATTGGCTATTCGGCCAATGGCTTCCTTGTTGTGAAGAATATCCCCTATTGGAAAACCAGTAACTACTATGACTTTGTGGTCATCAAAGTAGTGACACAGCTTGCGGGCAGTTAGAAGTACTGCGTATAATAGCTTTTGAACTTGAGAATACTTTTTCTTTGAGGGGCCTAGAACCTCACTGATGAAATAAACAAGATGTTGCACTGGATAAGCATGTCCTTCTTCTACTCGCTCGACTACCAACGCGGTGCTTACCACGTGAGTCGTGCAAGAGATATACAGTAGCAAATCTTCAGCCGGTTGAGTTGACGTAGCTCGCCGCGGTGGTTTCAGTACCGGTGGTGTTGTCAAGAATTTTTTCAGTGCATCTAGAGCTTCTTGTGCTTCTGAAGTCCATTGAAACTTATCCACCTTCTTGAGTAGCTTGTAAAATGGCAAACCTTTTTCTCCCAGCCTGGATATAAATCTGCTCAAAGCTGCCATACATCCAGTAAGTCGCTGAACCTTCTTTTGTGATCGAGGAGCTTCCATCTTCATGATAGCTTCAATCTTATCTGGGTTAGCCTCAATTCCCCGGTGGCTGACGATAAACCCGAGCAACTTTCCTTCTGGTACCCCGAAAACACACTTTTCGGGATTAAGCTTCCATCTATATCGTCTCAGGCTGTTGAAAACCAGCTGTAAGTCTTCGATGAAGTTTTCCGAATTCTCCGTTTTGATTACCACATCATCTACGTAGGCCTCCACACGCTTGCCCCAATGATCGGCTAAGCATGTTTGAATGGCTCTCTGATAAGTCGCTCCAGCGTTTTTGAGGCCGAACGGCATGGAGGTATAACAGAAAGCACCAAACGGAGTGATGAACGCCGTTTTTTCCTCGTCTTCTTTCGCCAGACTAATCTGATGATACCCGGAATAGCAATCTAAGAAAGACAGCACAGAACATCCAGCAGTGGAGTCCACCACCTGATCTATCCTCGGAAGCCCGAAGGGATCCTTCGGACAGTGTTTGTTGAGATCAGTATAGTTGACGCACATGCGCCAATCCACTTTATTCTTTTTGAGTACAAGAACAGGGTTGGCTAACCACTCGGGATGTAATACTTCTCTAATAAATCCAGCCACGACCAAGCGAGCTAACTTGGCGCGAATGGCCTCTCTCTTGTCGGGCGTGAAACGACGTAGCTTTTGCCGAATCGGCCTCGCCTGGGGATAGACCTTCAATTTGTGCTCGGCCAGTTCTCTTGGGACTCCCGGCATATCCGCAGGTTGCCATGCGAATACATCCCGGTTATCTTGCAGAAACTGGACGAGCGCGCTTTCCTATTTGTCATCCAAGCTGGAGTTGATGATGGCAGTCTTGCGTTCATCAGCGAACCCCAGGTTGATCCTCTTAGTTTCTTCAGTCGGTCACATAGAGGTCGCGGCCTGAGCTTCGTTTGCCGGTACCGCGAGGTCCTCCTCAGGCTTAGAGTTCGCCAGTGTAGAAGGAACCGTCGACGGCTTGGTGGTGAGGGCTGCTTGGATGGCCACTCGGAAACATTCTGCGGCGCCTTGGAAGTCGGCGCACACAGTTATGATTCCTCGCGGTCCTGGCATCTTCAGTATCATGTATGTGTAATGCGGAATGGCCATGAATTTGGCCAATCCCGGCCTCCCGATGATGGCGTTGTACCCGCAGTCGAAGTTCGCCACTTCAAACCTCAGGAACTCGGTTCTGTAGTTCTCCGGAGTTCCGAAGGTGACGGGCATGTAAATGTGGCCCAGCGGGTATTCCCCTTCCGTCAGCACGATGCCGAAGAAAGGAGTGTCCGACTTGTGGAGCTCTTTGAGGTGAGCTCCCAAGCCTTGGAGTGTCCGGGGGAAGGTGACGTTGATGCTGCTCCCCCCGTCCACTAGCACCTTCTTCACCCAGCTCTCTCGGATCACCGGATCGACGAGGAGTGGGTATTTGCCTGGATGGTCGAAGTTGAGCCATTGATCCTCCCGAGTGAAAGTGATCGGGTGTTCTGACCACCGGTATGGGGCGGGAGGGCCGGTGGTTGCCACCAGTATATGTCGGTCGTTGAGCTTTTGTTGTCTCTTGTTCTCCTGTGACCCATGTCCGCCGAAGATGACGTTGACCTCCCTGTCCACGCGCGGGAAAGCTCCTCCTCCTCCCTCTTCCGGTTGACGGGGTTGTCGTGGTTCATCCGGTCCTCCCCTCGGCGGAGGAGGAGGTAGAGGTTGGAAGGGTCGGCCATGCCCGACGGAGTGCTTGAAGTCCCGGCAGTTCCGAAGAGTGTGGCGCATGTCCTTGTGGTATGGGCACTGGGCGTCGAGGATGTCGTCCAGCGTGCGTTCGCCTCCGCGAGGTCCTCCTCGGGCGCGAGAGGCAGGTGGTCCGGCGGCGTGTACTTCTTCGCGAGGCCTCTTCTCCCAACGTTTATCGGGCGGCTGGTTCGCGTCGCGTCGTGGTGCTGCCGGTGCGGGCTTTGCTCCTCCGATGAGGTCCTGAGCTCGCTCGTCGGCGGTGATGTAGAGGTCGGCTTCCCGGAACAGCTCCTCGGAGGTAGTCGGCGCCTTCTGTAGTATAGCTCGGACGAAAGCCGAGTCGTTGGATCCTCTGTAGAAGTCCTCGATCACGGCCGCCTCCGTGACCTCGGGGATTCGATTTCTCATGGTCTGGAACCTTTTGAGGTACGACCGGAGAGTCTCATCCCCCCGGCGCTTGATGGATTTGAGGTCCCACGGTTGCGCCGGCTTGTCGGAGAGGGACTGGAAGTTGGCGGTGAAGCGTCGACTGAAGTCTCCCCAGTCGTCGATGCAGTGTCGGGGTAGATGTCACAGCCACTGCAGCGCGTCTTGCCCAAGGACGATGGGTAAATACGCGGTCATCATGTCTTCGGATGCCCCGGCAGCTCGAGCAGCGGTGGTGTAGACGGCTAGCCAACCCCCTGGATCCTGCTTAGGTTCATATTTGTCGACATTGGATACCTTGAAGTTGGGAGGCCATTGGATGGCCCTAAGGCGCGGAGTAAGAGCGGACACTCCGCATGTGTCCTCCTGTCGTCGGGGACGATGTCTGTCCCGGGGAGGGGAGTTGTGATTGTGGTTCCTCGACCGTCCCCGGGTGGTACCGTCAGTTGAGGCCGTTGCCGACTCAGTCCTGGTGGCCTGGCTCTGAGTCGGGATGCCATGATCCCTGTCGTACTCCTCCCGACGGTGAATCTCGTTCTCATGCCGCCGTTCGCGCGAAGCATTGATGGAGCTTCGCGCGCCTCGGCGACTGTTGATGGCGTGTCGTAGATCGTTCGGCGGGTGAGCAAGCGGTAGAAGGTGGTTGGCCGCCTGAGTGAACAGCCGTCGGTAGCCCTCAGCGTCAGGAGTCCGAGGAAGTCCGTCAGCTATCCGAGCCAGTACCCCTCCGACTTCGCTCGGCGTGTTCATAGCTCGGGCGAAGTCGGGATTCAGGTTGCGCCCGAAGAATGGATTCTCCCGGCGTTGTCTTGCATCTTGCTCGGCTTGTTCCTGAGCCCATCGGCGATCACGTCGTCGGGAATTCCTTCGTTCTCTGAAGACGCGTTCTTCAGGAGTTTCTCCTATCTCCGAGATCTCGTCTCGCGAGATAGGCTGCTCCGGATCCCGTTCTCCAGCCGCGTGATGTCGTCGAACGTTCCTGCGCCGGTTTCTCCGTTGGCGGGATTCTCGTTGAGGTGGTTCTTCTCCGGGTGCAGTCGGTTCGTCGTCGGAGACGGTAGGCGACTCCACTCTCCCGATGAAGAGGACGTCGGGGTAGAATGGTGCTGCTGTCGTGGCGACCTTCTTTCCGTCCTCCTTTGAGGCAGGAGGAACGAAAATATCAACTTGCTTCTCCCTGGTCTCCTTCTTCCTCGCGATCTGTGTCCATTCTTTCGTCGAGGAAGTAGACAGTGGGGTTCTCCGGGTCGGCGGACCCTCGACCCCTGACTTTCTGGAGACGATCTTTTTTCGGAGAGCTGGAGGTTGCGCTTCTCCGACTTTTTCGGAGTTTGTTGGAGGAGACTTCTTTTCCGGCGGATCCGCAATGCGGTGTAGAGTTCCCTCTTCATCTGCTACGGATGAGATGGTCCCGAAGCAGAATACGGATCCGGGGCGGAGGGTGATCTTGCTGTGGAAGGTGACGGCCATTGAGCTAGCTCGGATCGTCGACACACCCCCTACCTGGCGCGCCAGCTGTCGGTGTTTTGGGTCCGACCGCACACCCGGGGTTGCCTCTCAAGGTGTTTTTAGGAGTAGGACGGTGTCGACGACTGTAGCAAAATGGTTCGTGCCGTTCGCACGAGGGACAGTGGACAAGGTTTACAGGTTCGGGCCGCTTAGAGATGTGTAACACCCTACGTCCTGGTGAGTATGCTTGGTGAATGTGGTTACAAGAGAGCTCTCTGGATTGAGAATACAGAGAGTTAACGTGGGTGGCTAAGTAATAGGGTCAATCGTTCTGAAGGGGTGCCCCCTAGGCCTTATATACTCGACCGTGGGGCAATACACGTGGATATGATAACAACAAGTAGCTAAAAGATAGTGAGCCTCTTGAGTTTATCCCTACGTAACCTTCGCCGACTTATCCTCGCATGGCTCCGTTGCATGGGGGCTTCAGCGCGGGAAAGTCGGATCTCTGTTGCGGTTTACTCGCTCGACGTTGTGGGCCGTCCGGGTTTGCACCAATCCGGCCTCATGTCGCTCTGCTTTGTTGGTTGTTTTTCCCCAGGCCCACGAGAGAATGACCTTACGATTTATTGGGCCCTTGGGCCTTTCGTGAGGTCTTTTACTCTTTTAGTGGACCCAAGGGATATCTATCCCCCACAACACTTGAATAAAAATTATTATCCTATTTACCATAATAACTAAATTCATTATTTTTAGTTGATGGCTTTTATGGTGTTACAAACCTACCCCTCTTAAAAGAATCTCATCCTCGAGATTAAGAAACTTCTGAGAATAACTCGGGGAATTCTGCTCTGAGTTCATATTCTCTTTCCCAAGTGGCCTCATCTTCCGAATGATGACTCCACTGAACTTTGCACATGTTAATAACTTTACTCCGTGTAATTCTGCGAGATGTTTCCAGAATTCTGACAGGGTACTCCGAATAAGTCAAATCCTCATTAACATTTAGTTCCTCCATGGGTAACTGTTCCTTTGGTACTCTCAAGCACTTCTTGAGTTGTGATACGTGAAATACGTCATGCACATCTGATAATCTATCAGGTAATTCTAACTGGTAGGCTACTTCACCTTTTCTTTCCAAAATCTTGAATGGGCCAATATAGCGAGGAGATACTTTTCCCTTAACTTTAAACCTTTTCATTCCTCTCATCAATGAAACTTTAAGGTAGACAAAGTCTCCTACTTCAAACATCAACTCTCTTCTTCTATTATCAGCATAGCTTTTCTGTCTTGACCGTGTTGTCTTCAAATTTTCTCTAATAATATGCACTTGCTTTTCTGCTTCTTGGAGAATTTCTGGACCAAATACTTGACTTTCTCCGGTCTGATTCCAATAAAGCGGTGTTCTACACTTTCGTCCATATAGTGCTTCAAATGGTGCCATTTTTAGACTTGCCTGATAACTGTTGTTATACGAGAATTCTGCATAAGGCAAACTTTTATCCCAGCTTCTACCATGCTTTAGAGCGCAAGCTCTTAGCATATCTTCCAACACTTGGTTTGTCCTTTCCGTTTGCCCATCTGTTTGCGGATGATAAGCTGAACTAAAGTTTAGCTTGGTATCCATGGACTCATGAAGTCTTTTCCAAAAGCGCGAGGTAAACTGGGTTCCTCGATCTGATACGATCTTCTTCGGTACTCCATGCAGACAAACAATTCTCGACATGTATAACTCTGCTAACTAGGCTCCGGAGTAAGTTGTCTTCACAGGTATAAAGTGTGCCACTTTAGTCAACCTATCTACTATGACCCATATTGAATCATAGCCATCCCAAGTACGGAGTAGTCCAACTATGAAATCCATACCGATTTCTTCCCATTTCCATTCAGGTACCTTGAGAGGTTGTAGTAATCCTGCTGGTCTTTGGTGTTCGGCCTTAACTCGCTGACACACGTCACACAATGCAACATGAGTAGCAACATCTCTTTTCAAACCATACCACCAATACTTTTCCTTTAGATCCTGGTACATCTTTGTACTTCCAGGGTGAATAGAGTAAACTGAATCATGAGCTTCTCTCAAAATAAGTTGGCGTAGGTGTTCGATTTCCGGTACACAGATTCTCTTCTTAAACCATACTATGCCTTGATCATCTTCTGTGAAATCTGAGGCTTTACCCAAACCAATTTGTGTCTTAATTTCTTTGATTTTCTCATCAGACTCTTGTCCTTTACGAATCTCTTCTTCCAAAGTAGATTCAACTTCCATAACCGTTGCTTCTACATTATTGAGCATACCAAGCTTGAGTTGTTCCATTTCCCAGCACAATTCTTGTGACATCAAATGAGTAGTGATGTTGTTCACTTGACCCTTACGGCTCAAAGCATCAACCGCTACATTTGCTTTTTCTGGGTGATATTGTATTTCCAAATCATAGTCCTTAATCAACTCAAGCCATCTTCTCTGTCTCAGGTTGAGTTCTTTCTGAGTGAATATATATTTCAAGCTTTTGTGATCCGTGAAGATTTTGCACTTGTTTCCAATCATTTAGTGCCTCCAAATCTTCAAAGCATGCACTACGGCAGCTAGTTCCAAATCATGCATAGGATAATTCTTCTCATGCTTCCTCAACTGCCTTGAGGCATAAGCTATCACTTTTCCTTCTTGCATTAGCACACATCCAAGTCCAAGGTGTGATGCATCGCAATACACATCAAATCCCTTGTGAATGTCTGACATTACCAATATTGGTGCAGTGGTTAACCTTTTCTTGAGTTCCTCAAAACAATTCTGGCATGCTTCATCCCACTTGAACTCTTTACCTTTCTCCAGTAGAGAGGTAAGAGGTTTCACTAACTTGGAAAAACCTTCAATAAATCTTCTGTAGTATCCTGCCAATCCAAGAAAACTTCTAATCTTGGACGCATCCTTTGGTTGCTTCCAATTTATTATCTCACTTATCTTTCCTGGGTCCACTTTAATTCCACCATCAGTAACAATATTTCCTAAGAAAGCAACTTCCTTCAACCAAAATCACACTTCGAGAATTTTGCATATAATTGGTTGTCACGAAGCTTTTGTAGGACTAGCCTTAGATGATCTTCATGTTTTTCTTCATTCGGAGAATATATCAGTATTTCGTCAATGAATACGACCACAAACTGATCCAGATATTCCATGAATACTTTATTCATCAAGTTCATAAAGTATGTTGGTGCATTAGTTAGTCTGAACGACATGACCAAAAACTCATATAATCCATATCTCGTCGTGAAGGCTGTCTTGGGTACATCTTCTGCTCGAATTTTTAACTGATGGTATCCCGATCTCAGATCTATCTTCGAGAATATCTTAGCTCCCTTCATCTGATCGAATAAATCTTCAATCCGAGGTAATGGGTACTTATTCTTAATGGTTACTTCATTCAAACTTCTATAATCAACAGACATTCTCCTCGAACCATCCTTCTTGTTCACAAATAGAACTGGGGCTCCGCAAGGGGATGAACTTGGGCGAATGAAACCTTTTTCTAGTAATTCTTCTATTTGTTTCTTCAGTTCTACTAAATCATTGACATCCATTCTATAAGGTCTTTTCGATATAGGTGCGGTTCCAGGTAATAATTCAATAGAAAACTCTATATCGCGGTCAGGTGGCATACCTGGTAATTCCTCCGGAAATACGTATGGGTACTCACACACTACTTTGATATTTTCCAAGGGCTTTTCTTCCAAGTGATTTATCACTGTCTTCCCTTTTTCATTTGTTGACATGTCTGTGCTAACTTGAACTCTTTCACCTTGAGGACTTGTCAACGTAATTGTTCCGTTGGCACACTGTATCACTCCATCACAACTTTTCAACCAGTTGCATCCAAGAATCACATCAATACCGTTGGATCCTAGGACCACTAGGTTGACTGAAAAATCTATTCCTTGAATCTTGAGATTAACATGGGGGCATGAGTGTGTGGCCTTCATGTCACCTCCTGGTGAACTAATGTGTAACATCTTCTTAAGGGGGTACTTTGGTATGTTATGTTTTTCCACAAATGACTCGGTTATAAATGAATGTGATGCTCTAGAGTCAAATAAAACTGATGCGGGTATGGAGTTAACAAGGAACATACCATACACCACGTCAGCATCCTCAGACACTGATTCTGCTGTGACATGATTGACCCTTCCTCTACTCTGGTTCTGCGGAGTCTTGTTCTGTGCAGATCCACGAGCGGGGGTGTTTTGGTCATTCCTCTAATTATTGCTTTTCTGAGGTGTCTGTTGGTTGCGCTTTGGGCAGTTATTAGCATAGTGGCCCAGCTCACCGCACTTGAAACAGCCATTGGGTTGGAATGGTGCGTTGTTGCTTCTGGCCTACGTGTTCACGGCGCCACCTTGACGATTCTGTGAACTCCCACCAGACCTCTGGTTGGTTTGAGAGTTGCTCCTTTGCTGGTTCTGACTTTGACTGTTCCTCTGGCCTTGTTGTCCAGAGCGTTGCACTTGATAATTACTTCCACTCTGATTTCCAGAGCGGAACTGCGAACCTTGAGCGTTGTTTGGGCAGGTGTTCCTGCTGGACTGACCTTGGAACTTCCTTTTATGGTCAGACAATTCCCTTCTTTTACTTTCAAGGCCAATTGCCTTGTTCAGCAGAGTCTGGAAATTGGGGAAGGTATGACTCTGAAGTTGGTAGTTCAGAGGTCCAATCAATCCTTCTAGGAAACGCTCTTGGCGCTTCTCATCTGTGTCCACTTCTTCCGGTGCATAGCGTGAAAGCTGAGTGAAGCGATCATGATACTCACTGACCGTCATATTCCCTTGAGTAAGGGAAAGGAATTACTTCTTCTTTAGCTTCATAATTCTCGAAGGAATGTGATGAGCACGGAAGTTCTTTTGGAACTCCTGCCAAGTTATAGTATCTGCGTTGGGATGTGCCGCTGTGAAGGCATCCCACCAATCGGACGTGGCTCCCTCGAGTCTTCCCGAGGCGTACAAGACCTTTTCCCGGTCGTTGCACTGGGTGATGTCCAACTTCTTTCCAATGACCTTGAGCCAGTCATCGGCATCTAAAGGATCAACCGCATGAGAGAACGTGGGCGGGTGATGACTCATAAAATCCCGGTGTTTATCTCTGGCCAGGGGTGCATTCTGCTGTTGCTGCTGATGCTGTTGATTCAGCTGGTTCTGCTGAATCTATTGAACAGTTGCAGTGAGTCCTTGCAAAAACTGCATCTGAGCGGCGATGAACTGTTCCATGTTGGGGTTCGGTGGTGGTTGTGGTATCTGTTGACCACGTTGGTTCCGGTTGTTGTTGGGTCCTTGACGAGCGTTCACCATCTGATTGGTCAGAGATTGAAATTCTTAGAGAAGTGGGGAGTCGAAAAGATTCTAGAGGGGAATTTCTTAAGTTTATGTTTTTTATGCTCTTATGGCCATCAGACCATTGCACTCAAACAAAAATCCAACTCAAACATATCAAACATCACCATCACATTGTTGTTATTATTATAGTATAACACTGTTTTATCGTCTGCTGCGTCTAGCTTATTTCAATAAACTATCCTATCAACCTAAAGGAGTATGGTGATAGACTCAGGGGTTCCATAACAAAGCCTTCCAAAAAGAATGAGGATAAGGCAAAGAAAGACGTTTCTTCTTCATCATCCAAAGGTGGGGTAGAGGGTGTTGGCCGATCTTGAGCAACATAAGTAATACTTTTGTAAGCAGTTCTTCTGATAGCAACCTTCCGATAGATGAGAGAAAATCAGACTAGAAGAGTTGATTATAAAGGAGTTGAGTTTGGAGATGAAATATGTTTTTTATGGAGGAAAATAACTCAAGTTTTGAAAGACTAACTAGGCTTTCCATTTCTAACTAGTCTAACGACCTAGGGTCAACATAGCTTTGATACCACTTCTGTCACACTCGGTTCCAGAGGGTAGAACCGAGCGCATACCATATGTGTGCCAATATCCATTTCCACACATATGTTGACGTCACAAGTGTAATATATCAAAAAACAATGCAATAAAGGCGTAAAGAGAGTAGAATACTTTATTACATCATCTGAATCATTGTATCTTTAACAAGTATCACATCAAAGTAAGGCGGAATTTAAATAACATGGGCAATCTCCCATAGGAAGATGACCGACGCATCGTTAGACTTAGAACTCATCGTCGAAATCTTCATCAAAGTCTCCAGCATCACCCTCTGATCAAAATATTAGCAAGGATGAGCTCACTTATGGTCGGGGCTCAGCAAGTGGGGGAAAAATTAATGCAGGTATAACAAGGTGAGGCTAAGGTTGAGCAGTAAGCATTTTAGTTGGTCAACATTTTATTAACAACATCTGTCTTACTAATAAGTGTGAATCCCAAGTATCCCATTTAAACAAAGGAATATGAGTATATCAAAAACACTTAAGTGAAACCACTTAAGCAAACCATTGGTAGATCATCGGATCTCAATTTATTTCCATCTTCAAGTTCAATTATCATGTGAGGAGTCCACACTGCTCTTATCCGGGAGCACGGCTGATATATCAGTTTTACACTCTGCAGAGGTGGTACAACTTTACCCACAAACCATGTATCCCATCTAGCCTGGGTTGATCGGACCCTTAAACACTGCCGAGGTGAATGGCTAGGGATCCATTACGAGGCTTTCACAAAATACACTTAATACGAAACAACCCGCTAAGGTTTCTAAAGTCGATGGTGGAGGCCCCCTGGGTGAGGTACCTTAGCCAAGAATACGTCCCCATATTAACGTGGGCTGCCAACACACCCGCTCCCCCTCTTGCCCATATTTTAGGTAAAGTTGCTAGGCACTAAGCGTATTAAGCTAATTACCAAAGCTAGAGCCATGATAGCACTCGTGGTTGCACTGTTATCTTGGGTGGTCACTCCATGTTCAAATTAATTTGAAATAATGTTGTTTTAACCATCGAGTTAATATCATAATTGCCAATTTCAATTTCAGAACATTAATATCAATTAATGAGTGACATCAAAATTATTAAGTTGAGCGGTAGCACAAATTTGTAAAGCTTAATAATTTCCCAAGGTAAACAAGGAATACAATTGGTAAATCTAGGAAATCCTTAATTAGGTAAACCCATCAAATTATGCAGTATATCAAAAAGTAAACATTATTATATGCATTGATTGGGTACAAATAGAATATGCAGAGGGAGAATCCACTTGCCTTGCTCAAAAGTGTCCTGCGGTTCGTCCTCAATCAAATTCGGTTCGTCTACCATACAGTCAGCTTTTAATATCGTTTCGTGTATTGTACGTACAAAAGAAATCATTCACCAATAAATAAACACGCACCATGACATAAACATACACCATTCAACAAACAATAAAACATACATTATACAAATCATGCTTATCAAAGGAAGACATCCAATAATAAAAGTTGATTCGTAACTATAATGTAAATCAAATCGTAAATTTAGCTTGAAGATTAGAAACACTGATTATTTCATTTTATTCCTTTTTGGATAAACTAGTGATGTATACAACATGGACTAAATTAAATGAAACGACTAATCAAGTCTAAGTAACTAATTATGAATATTTAAGATATAAATTTAATTAACAATCTATGAGAAAAGATAATTAATCTATTAATTACTTTAATTTTATTTTAGGAACGAATGATCCAATTCACTAATAAGGAAATTATGTTCAATAATATAAACTATTATTTTAAAAGAAATCAAACATTACTTGACCTATTTTATTATTTTGCACAACTCTAATGCATTTTGGTAACATTACTTACCTACGTACATATATTTGAATACAAAAACTAATTTACATTTTATAATCAAAGATGTGATTACTTATCTACCATTTTAGTGAAAAAATATGGCCTACAATTTCTTTTTAATTCTTTATTTAGGAATACTACGCTTAGACCATTATACAAATTAACTTAAATATGGGAATTGATAGAAAAACCATTAACAAAAATTGTTCGTCATGTATTCATGAAACTAACAAACAACTTCATTCTATTTGAGCTCAAATACTCAACTAATAAGGAAGCTGCTACACAGGTCGATACACAATTATTTATAAATTCTAGGGGATGGAGAATGTTTCTCTGTTGTTCACGGTGAACAAAAGCAATAGGACAATAATGGGCAGATGGCTTTCCAATGACGAGGGGATGGAGAAAGGCAGGGAAACTGTGGAGGGAAACGCGGCGAACCTGCCGGAGTTCCCCAACGTCGATGGTGAACAGAGGACAGCATGAAGGAAGGTCGACGGAAGTACAACGTTGGGCTTCGGGGCGTCCTCGCCGGTGGCAGACGGCAACGACCAGGGGCGAAGCTACTTAGTAGCTGGTGGGTGCATATGCACCCCCCCAAAATTCAAAAAATCAGTTATAGCAATCAAAATTTCACCATATAAGCACCCCTCATATATCATATATATGCATCCACAAGAGAGATGCACCCCCTTCATATTTGCTCTAGCTTCGCCACTGGCGACGACCGGTACGACAGCTTCGCGTACAGAGAGCTGGAGGCACGTGGAAGGTCGGCGTGGTCGGGTAACAAATCACAGATACACGGGGCTTCAATTTATAGAGGGGCAGATAGCAGAGGGGTCGGAGGGAGAAGAAGAGAGCAGACAGTGCCATTAACGCCATCAATGGCATCAGCGTTCTTTAGAGCAGAGTGGGGGAAACGAGAAACGGCTGCGATAGTGGAAGGCTGCGTGCTCCACTGTGACGTGGCACGGAGGCGAGGAGGCTGGGCTCTTCAATGGGGCGCCGTCGGACTTCATGGCCACCAATGGCGCCGACGGTTACCAGGGGAGTGATGGGGGAGAGGAAACGGAAGGAATGAAGCTCCTTAAGGCCTTGTTCGTTTCTGCCGGATTGGTGGGTCGGAACGATTCCTGACCGGATTGTTTCTCTAATTTATATAAACTTTGATTAGCTGGAACGATTCCGGGTGTAATCCGACGGAAACGAACAAGGCCTAACGTGGAAGACGAAACGGTCGTGCGGCGGTGGGTGCTCGGCCAGCTCGGGTCCTGGCCGGTGTCGCGGCGGCTGCGCCCTGGCGCGTGGGTGGACGCGCGGGGTCGGGGCGCGGTCTGTGCAGGCGGCCGTTCCTGGCGCGTGCGATAGAGAGAGATGAGAGGGAGGAGAGAGAAAGGGGAGAGAAGGGAGATAGAGCAGCAGGGCGGCGACGGCTTAGGAGAAGGCAGGGGCGCGCACGACAGTGGAAAATGGGCCCCTAGTTGGGCCTTAGGGTTAGGTTAGGATTTTGTTTGTTTTTTTAATCATATTTTTAAATAGCTCAAAAATTCATAGAAATTCACCAAAATAATTTATAAATACACTATTTATTTTTAGACTAATAATTTTTTTAATTATTATATTATTTACTAGGATTTTCTTAAGAAGAATTGCGATCAAGTCCTCACAAACCAATCATGCGCAGTAAAAACAATATTGCGAATGCACATAAATAATAATAAACACTTGAATAAAAATTATTATCCTAATTACCATAATAACTAAATTCATTATTTTTAGTTGATGGCTTTTATGGTGTTACAATTACCCCCTTTCCCTCGCCGCCGAGCCCTTTCCCTTCGCCTCTTCGCCTATTAAAGGTCAAGCCGCGCCCCTGCTTCTCTCACCTCCACTCGCTCAAGCTCTCCTCCCTCTCGCCGCCACGCCGTGCTCGGACCGTCACCGGAGCCTCCTGGACCGTCCACGCCCGCTCGCCGGAGCCGTGCCTCGCTGTCCACGCCCCGCCCGTCCGGTTGAGCCGGCCACCTCGACCGAGCCCCTTCCCTGCCCAACGCCGAGCCTCCCTGCTCTCTCTCTCCCTCGTCGAGTCCCCTGCACGTGAGCAAGAGCCCCAAGGTAGAAGATGACAATTTTGCATTTTGCCCTCGAGTTTTCTGTAAATTATTCCCGTATTTTCTGCAGTACAAATGTATCAAAAAGAGGTCCTAAAATCTTACGTGCTATTACCTGAAGTATACGTGTAATTGTAAATCAACCCCGACAACAATATTTTGGACAGGAATATTATTTTATATTTCGAAAATAAATAATGTCATGATTCACTAACTTGATGATTTAAATATTGAAAGCATTCTCGATTAACTTCTCATTTTAGCATATAGAACGATATTATGTTAGTAGTGATTTAAGTATAATTTTATTTATATATGAAAATGGAAGAAGTATTAGGCCACGTATTCTTGGTCATGTTAAAATTTGGATTTTTACTAGTTATGATAAATGTGTTCATACGTATAGCACTTAATTACTTAGAATTAGTAAAATATCTATTTATGTCAAAATAACCATGATTATGTTATTAAAGTCCAAAATTAGTAATTTACATTAATTCTTTGAATATTAATGTTATGTGATTTATAAATAAACATTTTAGCGATAAGTATAATTTCTAGTTAGAAAGGAAAGGATAAAACCCAAAGAATTATTATTAGTCATAAAAATAATTATTTTCTGTAAAGTTTGTTAAGTCATTTTTATCTACACTATACTAGATAAACTAACTTCGTAGTCACCTGCTCATATGTTTTCACCAATGATAACTCAAAGTGGAAATGTAGTGGATTAATAAAATATTTATGTTTTAGACATATTTATGACTATAGTTGTGTGATATGTGAATATTTATGTAATGGTGAATGTTACCCATGTAATGGTGTATATTTATTTATTTGGCGTACGTATTCTTTTGTATGTACGATACATGAATCGATGATTAGAAGTTGACTGTGGGGTAGACGAACCAAACACGTTCGAGGATGACCCATAAGACACGTTCGAACAAGGCAAGTGGATTCTCCCTCTGCATTTCTATTTATACCCAAATAATACATATACTAATGTTTACATTTCGGATATTGCATAATTTGATGGGATTTGCCTAAATAAGGATTTCCTAGAATTACCGACCCTATTCCTTGATTACCCTGGGATAAATGCTATGCTTAGCAATTTTTGCTATTGCACAACTCGATAAACATGATGTCACTCTTTTAATGATACTATGTTCCAGAAATGAAGTTTTATTTATGATGTTAACCCGATGGTTAAACAAGAACATTTTGTATTAAATGGAACATGGAGTGACCACCCAGGATAACAGTGCAACTACGAGTGCTATAATGGCTCTAGCTTTGGTAATTAGCTCAATAGACTTAGTGCTTAGCAACCCTACCTGAATGATGGGCAAGAGGTGGCGGCAATGGTTTGGTGGCAGCTCATGTTAACATGGGGTGGTAGTCTTGGCTAAGATACCTCAGCCAGAGGGCCATCAATACTGACGTGGAAACCTTAGCGGTGGCTTTGTACTAAGGATATTTTGTGAAAGCCTCATAGTGGATCCCTAGCCATTCACCTAGACAGTGTTTATGGGTCCGATCAACCCAGGCTAGATGGGATACACGGCTTGTGGGTAAAGTTGTACCACCTCTACAGAGTGTAAAACTGATATGTCAGTCGTGCTCACGGTTAAGAGCAACCTGGACCCTCACATGATAATTGAACTTAAAGATGGAAAATAAATCGTGATCCAATGATCCACCAGTGGTTTGCTTAAGTGATTTCACTTAAGTGTTTTTTATATAATCTTATGTCTTTGATTAATTGGGATGTTTGGGACACACCTACAAGTATTAAGACAAGTGTTGCTAATAAAATATTGACCAACTAAAATGCTTACCACTTATACATAGCCTACCTTGTTAACTTTGCATTATTTCCCCCACTTGCTGAGCCCCGACCATAAGTGAGCTCACCCTTGCTAATATTTTGATCAGAGGGTGATGACGAAGACTTCGTAGATGACGTTGATGAATTTTGAGTCTAACGATGCGCCAGTCACCTTCCTGTGGAAGAGTGTCCATGATTAATTCCGTCGTACTTTGATTATGATACTTGTTAAGATACAATGTTCTGGATGATGTAATAAAGTTACTCTACTCCCTTTTACGCCTTTATTGCATTGTCTTTTGATATATTACACGTGACGTCAACATATGTGTGGAAAATGGATCCCGGCCCACATATGTTATGCATTCGGTTTTGCCCCTAGAACCGGGTGTGACACTGAGGTTATCATCAGATTTCGATGAAAAAGTAAGATGAGCCCAAGACAAGGTTCATAACCCCCAGTGGAACATATTGCTATCTTTTGCTGCCTGAGGGGCTCAAGAATACTGGAGGAAGCTTCAGCAAAATGACAGCCAAGGTTATGAGTACTCAAATTTGCAGAAATGTCTTGACATATGTTGATGACATCATAGTCAAGAGTACGAAGCAAGAAAATCACATTGCTAATTTGCAAGAAACATTTGCCAACTCTAGGAAAGCTGGCCTCAAGCTGAACCCAGAAAAATGTGTCTTCGAAGTAAAGAAGGGCAAATTACTTGGCTGCTTAGTATCAACAAAAGGGATCGAAGCTAACCCAAGTAAGATATAAGCCATACTTTGAATGGAACCGCCGAAGTCAAGAAAGGGTTCTCAAAGATTGATAGGAAGGCTAGCATCATTGAATAGATTTATCTCAAGATCGACTAAGAGGAATCTAACGTTCTTTGAACTGCTAAAGTCAACCGAAGTCTTTCAATGGGGACCATTTCAACAAAAAGCCTTCAAAAACTTGAAGCAGTACCTTATACAATTAACAATCTTGACTCCACCTTCATCAGGAGTTCCACTATTACTATATGTAGCTGCCTCTCATTTTGCAGTCAGTGCAGCGCTGGTCCAAGAAAAATAGGACGGACAGACGAAGAGACAAGTGCCAGTCTACTTCGTCTCCGAAGTCTTGAGTCCACCAAAAAGAAACTACTTAGAGTTGGAGAAGATACTATATGCCGTGTTGATGGCCTCCAGGAAGCTTCAGCATTATTTTCAATATTATCATATAATAGTACCTTCGTCTCAACCCTTTAAAGACATCATAAGAAATAGAGAAACCACAAGAAGGGTTGGCAAATGGGCTACATAATTGAATGAATTCACTATTTACTTTGTCCACAGATCTTCAATTCAATTTCAAGCACTGGCAGACTTCATTGTTGATTGGACGCCAGGGGCTCACAAAGAAGGACATTTGATAGATAAAGAAGCTTGGACAGTGTTATGTGATGACTCATGTGGAACCTTCGGCGCAGACGCAACAGATGTTTTAATTTCACCATAAAAAATAAGAACCTGCTATGTAGCCAGGATGGAATTCAAGTGCACAAACAACATTACAGAATACAAAACAGTGCTGTTAGGGCTTCGAAAGCTTAAGGCCATGGGGATAAAAAGAGCAATACTTAAATCTGACTCCCAATTAATTATAGGTCATGTTGATAAAAGTAGCAAGGCATAGGACCCAAAACTCGAAAAATATCTTGACACAGTCCGAAGGATGGAAGCCTCCTTCAAAAGATTTTTAGTAAAAAATATCCCAAGAGGGGATAATGAACAAGCAGACTTGCTACCGAAATCAGCGACACAGGGGCTCCCGCTCCGCCCAGAAGTGTTCTTCGAAACTCTCAAAGCACCTTCGGTTGAGCTCATGGAAAGGGCTGTACTCACAATATCACCTGTGCATAGTGAAGATTGGAGAACAAAAATTGTATCCTTCCTCCAGGGCAACTACCCTTTGGATGATGAAGTTTACATAAAAAGGATACAGGCCAGAACAAGACCATATATGGTCATAGAAGGTGAACTGTTTAAGCAAGGAGTCTGCTCCCCATTGCTAAAATGTCTATCCAGAGCCGAAGCTCAAGAGTTGATGAAAGAAATACTCTCAGGAATATGTGGAGCTCATATTGGATCTAGGCCACTCCTAGGCAAGTTCTTTAGACAAGGTTTCTACTGGCTGCTTTCGATGCAGCACACCTAGTGCAAAAATGTGAGAATTGTCAGAAGTGTGCCAGGGATCAAAAGCAACCTTCATCTCTAACACAACTAATTCATCCCACTTGGCCAGATGGGGATTAGATTTATCGGGACCGCTTCCACCAGCCCAAGGAAATCTAAGATATGTTGTAGTAGAAGTGGAGTATTTCCCAAAGTGGATCTAAGCTAAACCACTAACTGCAATAACATCAGCCACAGTCTAGAAATTTTTCTAGCAAAATATCATCTGCCAGTTTGGGGTGCCGAAGGCCATCACAGTTAATAATGGAACACAGTTTGACTCCAAAGCATTTAAAATTTTTTGTGATTAGATTGGAACAAAGATACACTTCGCATCAGTAAGACACCATAGTCCAACGACTTAGTAGAGCGAGCAAATGGGATCATTATCACAAGAGTAATGAGGTCAATCTTTAATCTGTCAAAGGGAAAGTGGTCAGATGAATTAGTAAAGGTGGTGTGGAATCATAATATTGTGGTTTCAAGATCAATGGGTTTCACACCGTTTATACTCCTGTTTGGCGATGAAGCAATAACTCCAGAAAAAGCGCAGACATGATCAATAAGGACTCTATCTTCGGCAAAGGATGAAGATACTTGCAAAGTGTCAAAAGACTTTATAGAAGGGGTCATGCTTCAGGCAATAGATCATATTAATAAATACCAAGCTGAAATAGCAAAGTAGTGAGACAGAAAAGTTAGATTAAAGAACTTGAGCCAGTACATTTGGTACTTCGAAGAATAGCTAACCCAGAAACTGTGGGGAAGCTACAACTCAAGTTGGAGGGCCTCTTCTTGGTAGCATCTTCATCAATACCAGGATCATACATATTAAGATACATGGAGGGGAATGATATTCCAAGGTCCTGGAACACAGATGAGCTTCGGAGATACTATGTATAGCAATCATGTGATTTTCCTTTTCCTATGGTACCCTTTTTTTCCTTTCAAGAGGGGAGAAAGGTTTTTAATGTGGCCATATGTTGTAATTTTCATTTTCTTTTCACAACCCTACTCAATACAAGGGCAAATTCCCCCACATGTAAAATGTAAAAAGTTGTGATTACACCATCGAGTGTAATATATGAAGAAGATCCAAAGTCGTCCCTACGGGGATGAGAGCTAAGATACCACCTAATAAAGGTGAAGAAGCTCCAAAGTCGTTCCTAAGTGGATGCAGAGCTAAGATACCAGCTAATAAAGGTGAAGAAGCTCTAAAATCATTCCTAAGGGAATGCAGAGCTAAAATACCACCTGGTAAAGGTGAAGAGACTCCAAAGTCGTTCCTAAGGGGATGCAGAGTCTGTGTGCGTGTTTATGTGTGAATTTTGCTATCTTCGGCATGCATTTGCATATTACATCACATCATTCTTCGCATTCATCCAAGCATTCATTAGACATTTCTAGCTTCATCGCATCATGGCACTTTGCATAAGAAACTAACGTGAAGTCTAAAATGCTTTGTTGTGAACGAAAAGAAGGGAGGGTGTTTTTCGCCTTCGGCTAAAAAAATGGTAAGTATGATTTCGTCCACAGCAAAGCAAGCAACAGCAGAAGAAAGGCAATATTGCAAGGTAGTTATAAATGTTTACAGAAATATTACATTTTTCAACAATTTTTTTGTTGGATATAATGTTTTCCTCTACAAAAATGAGCTCTAGGAGCATCCTTTAGGACCATTGACACAATTACAAAACAGCTTCAGACCATTCTTCAAGACTATCCAGATAAGCTTTCAATCATCAATCTTCATCAGCTTCGCCCTAGAAGCAACAATGTGTCAGAAATATATTGTGAAACACATTGGGATAAACATGAAGAAGCATGATGTAGCAAAGCAGTAGAATTTTTATACCTTGTCAATTAGTGCTCGAGCTTCGTCTCTAGCAGCCTCCCGACCACCCTTCGTCCAAATTTGAGTGACAAATCTGTTGCCTACGCTTCTGGCCTTGGCTGGGATGTTGTCCAAGTCTGATGGCGAGAGACTGAAGTTTGGTTTGTTGACAATTTTTAAGTGGTTGCAACCAGCCTTGGCAAAAATGGCGGCCGTTCCACGGGCAGCCACTAATGCACAGAAGTCACCATGGCCAACTATGACTTCATCAAGATTATCAATTTCTTTTTCAATCCATTCGAGTGACTTTGGAATATCTTCGGCATAATGATTGACCTCCTCGGATGTAGCCCCAACAGAGTTAAAAATGCTTCTTAACCGAGAGGAGCACTAGGTTGCGAAGCCGAAGCATTTGTCCCAAAGTGTTTTAGTGTTTCGCAAAGTTTAAAGTTCTTTTTGGATTCGGCTTTGACTTTTAGGTTTAAAGCTTCGGCTTCACGGTTGAACCGGCTTGTGCTGTCTTACAAAGTTGATTTTGTTTTCTCCAGCTCTTTGTTCAACTTTTCAATTCTCGTGTTTTGATCTGAAATTTGAATGCTTTGTTTCTCGTTTCGAAGACGACCTTCAGAGAGAGGGCCTTCGGCAATACTGAGTAGGGAATCATTTTCCTTCAAAGAATTCCCAAGATTTTCAATCTTTTTCTCCAAATCGTTGATAATAAACTCATTTTTCTTATCGTCATTCTCTTGTTGCAATTTCAAAGCTTTGTTCAATAGCAAACTCTGTTGCAAAGACAAAGTTACATTAGGTTTTCATTCTTAAAACTTTAGAGCTAATTGGATGAAAGAAGAACAACATCAAATCATACCTTAAAATTTGAGTAGAACAAGTTGTCGGTGATGTGTTGTTTTCTATAATTCCTAATATCCCTTTCAAGATTCAGGAATTCGGTACTGTTTGACAAGGTATTCACAATTTTTGCTCCAGCACGATCGGGGATGCATCCCAAAATTTCTTCGTCTACACCGCCAAAGAGAACGGATCGAGGCTGGTAACCTCCAGATACAACAAATTCCTTTAACTCTGAAATGTCCTCTTCAGAAAGCTACTTGCCACCCAGGTGCCGTAAGTCAAAGCTTTTGTTTTCCAAAGAGAGTTCTTCAGTTTTATTCCCTTTTAATACCGAAGATTCAGATGGAATCACCCTCTCGGTATCTCTCCCAGGCTACACACCATCAATAATTATGTCAATCTCTGATAAGGTGGTGCTGAGAGGACCGCCACTACTTTTAGCCTCTTGAGGCTCTTCAGCAGCTTCGTCAGCGGCAGATGGGGCAATTCTCTTTTGTACTACCAGTGGGGGGTATCAAGGATGACCCTCATCACAATCATCATGCGTCGCTTCTTCTGGGCATTTTCCCCACCGGGTTCTGAAGGACCTGCTTCTGCAACTTCTCTAGCACCTTTTTCCTTTGGCTGTAATAAGCTTGTTAGCTCCGATCCTAGAGGACTTAGCATGTCGAAAGGCAAGGGTTTAGTCATTACCTCTAGGATTTCTGTTACGCCAATAGAAGACGCCGAAGGAGTTTCGACAGTATGCTTCAGCGGAGAAGACTTTTCTTCCTCACCAAGGTTTGATTCCACAGTTTTCTGTTTCTTGGGTACCGAAGGCTTCAGCGTTATCTTAGAAATTTCAGTTTCTCCAGAAACCTCCGGTCTTTTTGATAGCTTTTTCTTTTTATCCTTATCGATGGATCTTATTTCTTGTCTTTTCATGATACTTACAACTCTCTTCTTCTTTACTCCCCCGGCTTCTTCATCAAGTCCTTCATAATCAGGATATTCGAAGCCGAGGGCATCCATCACTCGATTTAATCTTCGTTTCTCCCGAGTGCCGAAGGCAACAGTCATCAATCGGTCTTCTTTCTTAGTATAGTTACCAAGAATTTCATTGCGCATTGTTTCGATCACTTCCAGCCATTCGGCACAAGGACCGCTGAAGGTTTTTTGGAATTTAAAGCGGTATGGTAGCCTTACAAGCTCAAGTTTATTTCCTTCGTCTTTCCTCTTCGGCATTCCCCATCCACCTGATGTCGAGAAAGTGCTATTTGCTAGGTATTCTTGCACTAAACCCTGAGTTCTAATGTGCTCGCCTACGACTCTGAATTGAACTTCAGCTAACTGGCATGGGGATCCGAGTTGCATATTGCACAGTAGTTTTGTCATGCCGAAGCTCAGCTTTAACAGACTCATCGCCATACTCATGAGTTTTCCCTCTTCTTCTCATCAGCCTTCACATAGAACCATTCGTTGGTCCAGCCAGTAGCCCACTTAATGCGATATCCAATCACTGGAGCCTTCAGGTCCTTTCGATAGGCAAAGTTATAACATCCGAAGTTCTTGTGGAGGCTGTCTGCTCTGGACTTGGTCTGATAGTGAAGTTCATGCACTCTGCAGAACCCTTCGGCATTAGCACTCATTCCCTAACTCCGCAAATCTGAAATATATACACTGAGTCTAACTATGGCATTTGGAGTGAGTTGATGAAGGTAATTTCAAATCTTTTCAAAACTTCACCGATCATCTCGTACAGAGGGAACCAAAGTCCTGCTCGGAAGAATCATTTAAAAACTATAACTTCGTCATCCTTTGGTTCCGGAATTACTTCGTCCCCAACAAATCTTATCAGCCCATCATCATTCTTCCCAAAATACCCAAGCTACTTCATTAGAACTAGGTCTTCTGCTTTTACAGTAGATTTTTCAAATTCAACATGACTGGGCTTGCTTGGACTCAAGATACCTTCGTCTTCCTCATCATCACTACTGGCTTCAGCAACAACATTATCAGCTTTGGCATTAACACTGTCCTTCTCTGGAAAAGATCCTTCTCCCTCTTGAACAACCAATCCAGAACGCTTCATAACCTCTGAAATTGGAGCTGTCTTAGTGGTCTCGGTCTCTCCACCCTCATTTGTCAGTCCAACAGTAGACGTAATTGAAAGGGAAATGTGCCCTTGGGCCATTTCTAAGTATTTTGGTGATTGAGTGCCAACACAAGTGTTTTTGTGTTAATCTATGCAAACTGGTGGACAAAGTGCAAATCATGTCAAAAAGTATGTTTCTAGACTTAGTACATTATTTTGTGGACTAATGTATTGTGTCTAAGTGCTGGAAACAGGAAAAATCAAGTTGGAGAAGAGATGGCTAAGTTCAGCCAAAGCCAGCTCTGTCTGGGTGCATCGGACTGTCCGGTGGTGCACCGGACAGTGTCCGGTGCGCCAGGCTGGCTCAGGCGAACTTGCCGCTCTCGGGAAAAATTCGGCGGCGTACGGCTATAATTCACCGGACTGTCCGGTGTGCACCGGACTGTCCGGTGAGCCAACGGTCGACCGGGCCAACAGTCGGCTGCGCAATCTGCGCGAGACACGTGGCCGAGCCAACGGTCGGGAGGGGGCACCGGACTGTCCGGTGTGCACCGGACAGTGTCCGGTGCGCCAACGGCTCCCAGGCGCCAACGGTCGGCTACGCCACAAAAGGAAAGAAATCCGCACCGGACAGTGTCCGGTGGTGCACCGGACTGTCCGGTGAGCCAGTCGACAGAAGGCAAGAATTGCCTTCCTGGAATGCACTCAACGGCTCCTAGCTGCCTTGGGGCTATAAAAGGGACCCCTAGGCGCATGGAGGAGGACACCAAGCATCCTTTAAGCACTCTTGATCACTCACACTCTATTCCTGCGCACTTGTTCGACATTCTAGTGATTTGAGCTCCATTCTAGTGTGCTAGTCTTTTGAGCTTAAGTCTGGGTCTTGTGTGTGCGTATTTGCTGTGATCTTTGTGTCTTGTGTGAGTTGCTCATCCCTCCCTTACTCCGTGCTTCTTTGTGAATTTCAAGTGTAAGGGCGAGAGGCTCCAAAGTGTGGAGATTCCTCGCAAACGGGATATAGTAAAGCAAGCAAAACACCGTGGTATTCAAGTGGGTCTTTGGACCGCTTGAGAGGGGTTGATTGCAACCCTCGTCCGTTGGGACGCCACAACGTGGAGTAGGCAAGCGTTGGTCTTGGCCGAACCACGGGATAAATCACTGTGCCATCTCTGTGATTGATCTCTTGTGGTTATTGTGTTTTGTTGAGACTCCTCTCTAGCCACTTGACATTATTGTGCTAACGCTTAACCAAGTTTTTGTGGCATTAAGTTTTAAGTTTTACAGGATCACCTATTCACCCCCCTCTAGGTGCTCTCAGTAATCCTAGCCATTTGAGTTCTTGAGACGAAGCTAACTTTCAATTGCTTTGATGCATGTTCGAAGACCAGTTAACAAACACACAGAACACAGACAACTTCGGCTTCAATAAAAAATTTCAGCACCACAATGGTGCAATAGCAAGGAATGTTGTAATAAATTCTTACCAACCAATCTATTTATATAGTCCTGCAGGTGAAGAAGGCGTACCGCCGCGCCGCTCATACTGACTGATTGGTGGACGAACGCAGGCCGTAACTTATTTATTCGTTTTTTAATAACAAGCTCAGAGAATGTGTTTTTCGGACCTTCGTCATTCAGAAGTCTTCGTGTGTTTCGTGGATCGAGCTCGTTATGGAAAAAACCAGAGACTATTTAGTCCATTTTAGCATCATGTGAGGGACTAAAGATTAAACCAATTAGGTGGTGTTTGAATGCAATAGAGCTAATAGTTAGTTAGCTAAAAATATGCTAGTAGAATTAGCTAGCTAACAAATAGTTAGCTAATTATTAGCTAATTTACTAAAAATAGCTAATAGCTGAACTATTAGCTAGGGTGTTTGGCTGTCTCTAACGAATTTTAGCCACTAACTATTATCTCTAGTGCATTCAAACACCCTCTTAGTTCCTACTTTTGTTCTTCTGTTTGGTAAAAAGAGACTAAACGAGACTAAAAACGAGAGACTAAAGATTAGTCCATATAACCAAATGACGCCTTAACTAGACCATGCGCTTATCCATCGCTCAGCAGCACAGGTGAATATCTCGGCGATTTAATGCAGTCGTTGACCTAACCAACACTAGATATGCTGCGTGGAATGTATAACATGCACAACGCAGCTTGCAATGCATAAATGGGGGAGTACAATGCAAGACACCTCTCTATGTGTATATACCTATCATATATCACTACAAGTCCCCAGCGCTGTAGCTGATACTGAATATCACCGTTCGATAGAAGATAATTAAGATAAACAGGGTGATTGCTCGTTGGCCAGGCGGCCGTGATGCCACCTGAGAAGCAGGGGAGCAGCAGCAACCAAGAGCCAACAAGGGAAAGGAGGACTGGAGGAGGTGGCAAAGCGCGGCGTCATGCAGTCACGCTAGAAGCCGTCGCCTCTTTAACACAAAAATCCTGCCTCCCGAGCAGTAGCAGTTGCTTTAGGCTATCCGCAACCGTTATCTCTAAATTTTTCCCCCTATATCACTTTTCCCCCTATTTTCCCCCTATTTTTTCATCTCCCGTAGCGATTCCCCCTAAATACTCCCCTATACCCCACTACAACTATAAAATATAATTTTCTATATCAACTATCAATTTTTTATCTACTAACAATTACTCGTGGACACACAACACAGTGTTTAGAGTGATGAACAGTGACACGCTAGATCTGGAGAGAGAGAAAGGGGCCGGCACGTAGAGGGCACTGTAGGGGGCACCGCTGCGGCCGTGAAGTGCCCCCTACAGCCGCCATGCAAGGGGAGGGGATGGCGAGGGGGCTGCGTTGCGCACAGCCTTAAGAGTTGGCTTCTAGGTAGCTTCTAACCGTGAAAAGCAAAAGCTGAAGTAAATAGCTAGCGTTTTGATTTAGCTTCCAGAAAAAAAAAGCCCAGAAAGGGAGTTTATATGGAAAGCTAGAAAACTTAGTTTTATAGGTTTTTTATAGCTTCCTAAGTTTATAAAGCTAATAACATAATTGAAAAGATATCGTTGATTTCTCAAGATCAAAAGCCGTGCAACGACTTTTCAGTAAAGCTCTAAAACTGCAACTCAAACAAACAAACTGGGTCATAAAGGTTTTAGTTCTATAAACAATTTCCTTGTCAAACTAAAATTGACTTGATAAAATATTTGACAAAATAGCCTACATAGCCTTTTCTTAAAACATGGTCGCATCGAATCCGGCATAGAATCCACAAGTGTGAAGTAAAGCTATAAAAGCTACTATTTTTAGTCCGTGTGTTTGGTTTGGCTTTTGGCTTTGTCTTTTGCCCCTTAAAAGACAAAAGCCAAACCAAATGTAAGATTTAGAAAAGAGCTTTTTCTAAAAACTGACTTTCCCGCAGTGCAAAACTGAAAGCACCCTTGCACCTGCTTTTAGTGGCTTTCGGATGGAACTGTGAAAACATATGTCGAAGAACTTTTAATAGCTTTTAGTGGTTTCCACCAAACGGTTTTTAGCTTTTTAATAGCTCACAGCCCACAGCAGCTTTTTCCACAGCTTACAGCCCACATCAGCTTTTTCCACAGCCACAGCCCAACCAAACAGACCCTTAACTTTATTTATTTTTTGTGAGTCTGATTTAGGACTGTGAAATTGTTTACCAAAAGAATATTTAGCAAAAAATAACTCACAACTTATAAAGTTGTTGGTTTACGTATTATTAAGGGTCATGTACCAGTTTAGGTTTTAGCATATACATGGTGTCACAGCCGGATTTAACCGGATTTAAGGATAAATCCGGGTGTGTCTCAAATGTGTCTTAGGTCAAGTCGCATACATATGATGAATCATGGTATAAAAATCAATGTCAAATATTTATTTCATGATAAGAGTTTTGTATAAAATAGCTAAATAATTATATCATATGACGACAACGATCCTCCACAATCATAGTTGACTGGGAGACGACAGCCTAGACCTCTCCAAACTCTTCGTAGCATTCTTCATGCTCCTCATCTGGGTGGTACCTATTCTTGGCCTGGTGTGAGTTTAGTAAGAGTGAGCTCACATACGTTCATCGCTCAATGAATTTTGGGGAATAATGTGCATGAGCTCACTTACGATGAGAACTCATGTGAAGTGTAAGGCTTACTGAAAGGGAAATGGGGTTAACCTTTTCCTACAATTAATTTTGGTGGTTGAATGTCCAACACAAACATATGGACTAACTAGTTTGCTCTAGAACTCATGTATTACAGGTGCATATGGTTCAATACAAACCAATAAAAGATTCAAGTTAGGGACTAAATTGAACCGGAGCAAAAAACTGAGTGTGTTGTAGTCTGGCGCACCGGACTGTCCGGTGCGCACCGGACAGTCCGGTGCACCAGGGTCGTACCAGTTCCAACCAGCCACTCTCGGGAATTTAACGGCGCCCTCCGCTATAATTCACCGGACTGTCTAGTGTGCCAGCGGAGCAACGACTACCTCGCGCAACGGTCGACTCAGATAGCGGGAACAGTGCAGCACGGTGCGCAGCAGAAGTCAGAGCCGCGAAGTCAGAGGGCACCGGACTGTCCGGTGTGGCACCAGACTATCCGGTGCCGCAAGAGGACAAAGCCCCAACGATCGCCTCGGCTCCGAACCCTAACGGTTGGGTGACGTGGCGGCGCACCAGACAGCGCACAGTATCTGTCCGGTGGTGCACCAGACTGTCCGGTGCGCCCATCGCCAGTAGCCTCCCCAACGGCTACCTTGGTGGTTGAGGGCTATAAATACCCCCAACCACCACAACTTCAAGCATCCAAGATTTCTGAAGATTACATTCAATACAAGAGCTCTAGCATTCACTCCTAGACACAACTCAAAAGATCAAAGCCTCTCCAAGTTTCAAATTCATCTCAAACACTTAGTGACTTGTGAGAGAGAGATTTTGTGTTCTTTTGAGCTCTTGCTTCTTGGATTGCCTTTCTTCTTTTCTTTCTCTTATTCTCAAGTGCTTTGTACACCAAGTGTGTGGTGGCCCTTGCGGGGTCTTAGTGACCCGTGAGATTAAGGAAGAAGGCTCACTCGGTCTAAGTGACCGTTTGAGAGAGGGAAAGGGTTGAAATAGACCCGGCCTTTGTGGCCTCCTCAACGAGGACTAGGTTCTTTGGAACCGAACCTCGGTAAAACAAATCACCGTGTTCATCCGCTTGATTCTCATTTGATTTGTTTTTCCCTCTCTTTCCGACTTGAATTTAATTCTAACACTAACCCCCGACTTTAGTGCGTGTTTAAAGTTATAAATTTCAGGTTTCGCCTATTCACCCCCCCTCTAGGCGACTTTCAATTGGTATCAGAGCCCGATGCTTCATTAGAGTCTAACAACTCGAAGTGATGTCGGTGTTGGGGATTTGTTCGCAAATGCTATGAGTTAAGAACAAGGCAACACAAAATGTTAAAGGTTAATGCCCTTCGTCCTTCGAAGCATTATCTCCCTTATGGTATAATGATCTTCAGACGAAGGTCACGAAGAAAGTACCTTCATCATCACAGTATATGTTAATGAAAGAAGAAGCATACGAGATATGAGAGATAGGATGAATAATCATATGACATTATCAGTGTATCTTTATTATATCATCATGAGTGAACAAGAGCAATATTGAATTACATTTGTACCTTCAGCTTGACAGAAGGCTAAAGTCCAAGCGTGACGCATGAGTGAATACAAGTCAGTGTGAACAATACGGGGGTATTGTTCATCTATTTATAGGCACATGACACAGCCTGTGTAAAATTACATTCATGCCCTTTATGTTTACTATTGACTTAAGGACAATCCAACGAGGACTAGATAGCCTTTTTCCCCTTTACATCAGTTCCTTTTTCTGCCGCTGAGCCAAAGCTCCTTTGCGCGTAGCTTCGGAGCTGCATCAACCTTCGTCTCGACCATGCTTTTCATATTGTGTACAGTTTTATTCTGAGTCCGAAGATAACTGTACATATATTACATTTGGGAAACATTGTTAAATCATGATTTTGAGGACCTTCGGAAGACGAAGGCCCCCAACAGTAGCCCCTCGCAGTATTAATTTGTTATAACAACGAATTCAGACTGCGACATGAACGAAGCCCTTAAGCCAAAGGTCCGAAAAAATATCTTCCCTTTGCTAGAATAGCAATAGTCAATGATAGATGGGGTCCACCAAGTTGCAAAGCACTGGGCGTATAAATATGAACCCACACCAGCAACATTTGATACGCCATTTCTACCATTTGTGTTATTTTCTCAAACTTTTTAGCTCTTGCTCACTAGCTCTCGCCTGATTTTCAAGCTTTTCGAGTTTCGATTTAAAGACGTGTTTTCACCATGTCTGGGGAAAAGATGACTGAGGAGAGACGAAGCTAATTGAGGAGACGAAGTTGTTTGAAGAGAAGAAAGTTAAAGATCCTTTTATCGCCAGTTTATTGAGTCTATGTCAAAAACAAACACAGAGAAGATTACCAAAGAGATACTAGAAGGTTTGTTTGAAGATACTGATGACAGTGATAGTTATGATGTGGAAAGTGGAGACGAAGATTCTGAAGATCGGCCCTGGCGACCAAGCCATATTGTCTTCGGAAAATCGACTATTAAATAGAGTCATCTTGACAACATGAGAGGAAGGTACTTTCGTGACATGTCTATCGTGAGAGTTGGCGGAGACAACATCGTCCCTGCTCCTGAGGAAAATGAAGTTGTTATCTACCGAAGCTTTTTTAAGGCTGGTCTTCGGTTCCCTTTAAGCAAGTTTGTGGTTGAAGTGCTGAAGATATACCAGATCTTCCTTCATCAGATCACCCTCGAAGCTATAATTAGGATGGGGATTTTTGTCTAGGCTATCAGGAGTCAAGGGCTGGAGCAGAGCGCGAAGTGCTTCTGCAGCATGCACGGGCTCTTGTATGAGACGAAGGCTACTGGCAAAGAACAGTACCACAACAACTTTGGTTGTTATGGATTTATTGCTCTCCCCAATGCAAGCCACCCGGTACCAACATTCCGGAAAAGATGGCCTGGGTCCTGGATGGGGGAGTGGTTTTATGTTAAAAATGATTTAAAGGCAAGGGAAGACATTAAAGAAGTCATTCAGCGACCCATCTGGTCTCGCTTCGGCCTTCGAAGGCCAAAGGTAGAAATTGATGGCAATGTCGAAGCATGTCAGAGGGCTTTTAGCACTTTGTGTGCCTTCATTGGCACAAGGGATTTGATTCAAGAGCATATATTCTTCAGGGTATGGCCACTTGTTGAGAGCTGGGATATGCCGAAGGAGACCACCGCCGATTCTAATGAGGGTGGTCTGGTCCGACTGAAGTATACCTTCAGATTTAGGGAGAAGTTTGATGAGCCAAATGACGATTGGCTGAAGTGTGTCAAAGCTACCAGTGATGAGCTACTTGGAGCATACTCCAAGGCCGAAGATAATGCTTTGTCCGCAGCCTTTGGAGGTTGGGGCAAGAAAAGGTTAAATAGGGTATTTGATGCTATTGGCTTCGTATACCCTGATTACCATTATCCGTTACGAGGGAAAGAGAAAAAGAGGAAGACTGCCGCTTTGGCCACTGTAGCTGAGCCGAAGGGCAAAAAGATGAAGGTTCTAACCTACTGGCTGTGTTACATTGAACCGGCCGTGGTACCTAAATTTGGTGCGGGGACCTCTTCAGCTGCTGAGGCCTAGGAAGCTGCTCCGATTGTAGTGCCGAAGGTGCCTACAGTCGGGCCGGCTGAAGCTAAAGATGATAAGGCTGAAGAGCCATAGGTGGAAAAGGTGAAAAAAGCGTCAGAAATCTTGAGCCCACCGATAGAGGCAGATTTGCCAGAGATGCAAAAAATTCCTGCCACAACTCCCAAGAGGAGGATGGCCAGCGTATTAGACGTTGTTATAGAGACTACAAAGGCCCTGAGCCCAGCCCCTAATAAAATTGTCGAAGCTATGAAAGTTCAGGCCGAAGCCGAAGCTGGGCCTTTAGTGCCCATCGAGACGGAGCCTGCCGTGCCTGAGGAAAAAACGGCAGAGCAGATTGCACCTGAAAAGATCGAAGCTCCTGCTCCCGAAGCTCCGAACGAAAACGTTGACTACATCATTCAACATGCTTCGGGGAAGAAACTATACCAAGAAGAAATACTAGAAGCCAGACACTACGCCCAAAGATTGAAATATCCGAAGGGGGCCTTAGTGTTCAATGGTAGTAACGAAGAAGATTTCATGTACTGTCTCCCGGATAACAAAGAAATATCCGTTTGCCGGGAGATAGCTAAGAGTATGGGATTCCCTAAACTTGAAGAAGGTCTTTTGGTCTTATCGAAGGATGATCTTGCTGACAGCCTCGCGTACAATAGCATAAAGGTATAAAAGTTGACTTTGAAGTTAGAAATGAAGTTTTTATTTTATTGTTATACTCAATTCTTTCTTCTTCTTTACAGGGATTAATTCTTAGTAATGCCTTGAGGGCTCAGAAGAGCGCCGAAGACGAAGGCTGTACAATGGCTCTTAACAACCTTCGGTCCGAGGTGATTGAACTAAGAAACGAAGGTCTAGAGAAAGATAAAATTTTGATTTCTTTGGTAAATAAAGTAAAGGAAGACGAAGCTAATTATAAAGCTCAGGTCGAAGCCCAGAAAATGGAAATTGAAGATCTTCCGAGACAGCTGGCCGAAGCTAAAGAGAATTGCGCGCTCGCATAGGCCAACCGAGAGATCAGCGAGTACTGGAAAAATTATCTAGAGAAAAATGTTGAAGAACTTAGCAAATCCAAGGAAAGGTGTTTCGAGAAATCCTTGGATTGTGTGAAGAAATTGAAAATTAGCTTCGCCAAAGTGGATGCCTATTCTGCTAAAGAAAACTTCATACGAGGCGACCCCGAGGGCGTCGTTGAATGGATAAGTGGAGAAGCTGAAGCCTTCGAAAAAATTTTGAGTGATCGCGGGGATGTCTGCACGTTTTCCGGTGCGCGAGGAATTCCAGCCATCTTGGAGAAGGCCAGATGTGATCACATTAAAGCCATAACCCAGGCCGAAGCTACCTTCTCCGTAGATGATACGAAGGATCCTTCAGCTGAAGCAACTTTAATTGGCGGGAAATTTTATAATGATGTTTGGGTGAATGGTGGCCGAGAGCTGGACCATGAGATTATAAAAAAGAGTGAAAAAGACACCCATGACGCCCGAGTAGAAGCAAAACGAGCTGAAGAAGCTGCAGAATGCGAAAGGTGTATATGTATTATTTTTTGGTTTTTAGCTTCAGTACTTGTTTTGTGGCTTCGAACTAATCGATTTTACCTACTTCAGCTGAACTATCTCCGCCGCCGGAACCGTACGATCCCCTAGCTGATCCAGAAATGAAGGAAGCGTTGGACATTATAAACATGGCGGACTCCATTATCGACGACGTTGTTGATAAACTTTTAAACGAAGTTGCGGAAAAAGTTCTCAGAGAAGAGTAGACTTCATTGTAATAATATTTTGAAATGCCCGATGTATGGGACAATGGAATGAACATTAAGCTTCTATTGTAACAATACTATGTAATATTTGATGTATGTAACTTTGAATTGAATATGTAAATTATTGTAATTTATTTCTTTACGATGCATGAAACTTACACACATACCGTTTTTGAGCCTTCGGCGAAAAACACCTTCCCTTCTTTTCATGCTTCGTAAAGAAAGAGATCCATTCTTGTGACAAGGCTGATAAAATTGTATTTCCCAAATCTTACTTCGTGCCTTAGCACATTTTCATTTTGACGAAGCATTTGCCGAAGATTGGCTTACTTTTCGATTCTTGTGTCGTTGATGCAATATGATGTATGATGTAATGTTGTGTGAAATGATGTGATGATATGATGCAAAATGATGAGAATGCCGAAGACACACACCCACGCGCCCACACTGGAACACACAAGCTCTGCATCCCCTTAGAAACGACTTTTGAGCTTCTTCACCTTCTATTTCGGTGATATAAGTTCTGCATCCCGTTAGGAACGTCTTTTGAACTTCTTCGCCTTTTATTTCGGCGGTATAAGTTCTGCATCCCCTTAGGAACGACTTTTGAACTTCTTCGCCTTATATTTCGGCGGTATTTGGCTCTGCATTCCCTTTGGAACGACTTTTGAGCAGAAAACTTACGCTGCGCTCCCTTAGGAACGACTTTTTTGTAGATTCCGCATTTTTGGCTCTGCATTCCCTTAGGAACGTCTTTTGAGCATAAAACTTATGTTGCGCTCCCTTAGGAACGACTTTTTTGTAGCTTCAGCAATTTTGACTCTGCATTCCCTTAGGATTGTCTTTTGAACTTCTCATCGGGGGAAGACATTAAAGAAGTCATTCATCGACCCATCTGGTCTCGCTTCGGCCTCTGAAGGCCAAAGGTAGAAATTGATGGCAATGTCAAAGCATGTCAGAGGACTTTTAGCACTTTGTGTGCCTTCATTGGCACAAGATTCAAGGGCATATATCCTTTAGGGTATGGCCACTTGTGGAGAGCTGGGATATACCAAAGGAGACCACCGCCGATTCTAATGAGGGTGGTCTAGTCCGACTGAAGTATACCTTCAGATTTAGGGAGAAGTTTAATGAGCCAAAGGACGATTGGCTGAAGTGTGTCGAAGCTACCAGTGATGAGCTGCTTGGAGCATACTCCAAGGCCGAAGATAATGCTTTGTCCGCAGCCTTTGGAGGTCGGGGCAAGAAAAGGTTAAACAGGGTATTTGATGCTATTGGCTTCGTATACCCTGATTACCATTATCCGTTACGAGGGCAAGAGAAAAAGAGGAAGACTGCCGCTTCGGCCACTGCAGCTGAGCCAAAGGGCAAAAAGATAAAGGTTCTGACCTACCGGCCGCGTTACATTGAACCGGCCGTGGTGCCTAAATTTGGTGCGGGGGCCTCTTTAGCTCCCGAGGCCGAGGAAGCTGCCCCGATTGTGCAGAGTACTGAAGAGCTAATTGTAGTGCCGAAGGTGCCTACAGTCGGGCCGGCCGAAGCTAGAGATGATAAGGTTGAAGAGCCACATGTGGAAAAGGTGAAAAAAGCGCCAGAAATCCTGAGCCCACCGATAGAGGCAGATTTGCCAGAGATGCAAAAAATTCCTGCCACAACTCCCAAGAGGAGGTGGATGGCCAGCGTATTAGACGCTGTTATAGAGACTACGAAGGCCCTGAGCCCTACCCCTAAGAAAATTGTCGAAGCTATGAAAGTTCAGGCCGAAGCCAAAGCTCGGCCTTAAGTGCCCATTGAGACGGAGCTTGTCGCGCCTAAGGAAAAAACGGCAGAGCAGATTGCACCTGAAAAGATCGAAGCTCCTGCTCCCGAAGCTCCGAACGAAAACGTTGACTACATCATTCAACATGCTTTGGGGAAGAAACTATCCCAAGAAGAAATACTAGAAGCCAGACACTACGCCCAAAGATTGAAATATCCAAAGGGGGCCTTAGTGTTCAATAGTAGTAACGAAGAAGATTTCCTGTACTGTCTCTCGGATAACAAAGAAATATCCGTTTGCTGGGAGATAGCTAAGAGTATGGGATTCCCTAAACTTGAAGAAGGCCTTTCGGTCTTATCGAAGGATGATCTTGCTGATAGCCTCGCGTACAATAGCATAAAGGTATAAAAGTTGACTTTAAGTTAGAAACGAAGTTTTTATTTTATTGTTATACTCAATTCTTTCTTCTTCTTTACAGGGATTAATTCTTAGTAATGCCTTGAGGACTCAGAAGAGCGCCGAAGATGAAGGGTGTACAATGGCTCTTAACAACCTTCGTCCGAGGTGATTGAACTAAGAAACAAAGGTCTAGAGAAAGATAAAATTTTGATTTCTTTGGTAAATAAAGTAAAGGAAGACGAAGCTAATTATAAAGCTTAGGCCGAAACCCAGAAAACAGAAATTGAAGATCTTCGGAGACAGCTGGCCGAAGCAAAATGAGCTGAAGAAGATGCAGAACGCGAAAGGCGTATAGGTATTATTTTTTGGTTTTTAGCTTCGGTACTTGTTTTGTGGCTTCGGACTAATCGATTTTACCTACTTCAGCTGAACTATCTTCGCCGCCGGAACCCTACGATCCCCTAGCTGATCCAGAAATGAAGGAAGCGTTGGACATTATAAACATGGCGGACTCCATTATTGACGAAGTTGTTGATAAACTTTTAAACGAAGTTGCGGAAAAAGTTCTCAGAGAAGAGTAGACTTCATTGTAATAATATTTTGAAATGCTCGATGTATGGGACAATGGAATGAACATTAATCTTCTATTGTAACAATACTATGTAATATTTGATGTATGTAACTTTGAATTGAATATGTAAATTATTGTAATTTATTTCTTTGCGATGCATGAAACTTACGCACATACCGTTTTTGAGCCTTCGGCGAAAAAACACCTTCCCTTCTTTTCATGCTTCGTAAAGAAAGAGATCCCTTCTTGTGACAAGGCTGATAAAACTGTATTTCCCGAATCTTACTTCATGCCTTAGCACATTTTCATTTTGATGAAGCATTTGCCGAAGATTGGCTTCCTTTTCGATTCTTGTGCCGTTGATGCAATATGATGTATGATGTAATGTTGTGCGAAATGATGCGATGATATGATGCAAAATGATGAGAATGCCGAAGACACACACCCACACGCACACATTGGTACACACAAGCTCTGCATCCCCTTAGGAACGAGTTTTGAGCTTCTTCACCTTTAATTTTGGTGATATAAGTTCTGCATCCCCTTAGGAACGTCTTTTGAACTTCTTCGCCTTCTATTTCGGCGGTATAAGTTCTGCATCCCCTTAGGAATGACTTTTGAACTTCTTCGCCTTATATTTCGGCAGTATTTGGCTCTGCATTCCCTTTAGAACGACTTTTGAGCAGAAAACTTACGCTGCGCTCCCTTAGGAACTACTTTTTTGTAGCTTCGGCAATTTTGGCTCTGCATTCCCTTAGGAACGTCTTTTGAGCACAAAAGTTACGCTGTGCTCCCTTAGGAATGACTTTTTTGTAGCTTCGGCAATTTTGGCTCTGCATTCCCTTAGGAACGTCTTTTGAGCACAAAACTTACGCTGTGCTCCCGTAGGAACGACTTTTTGTTGCTTCGGCAATTTTGGCTCTGCATTCCCTTAGGAACGACTTTTGAGCTTCGTAAATCTGTGAAGAAGATGTATTTCATTCTGATAGAAGCAAAATCATTACATGAAATTTAAACGAAGTTTCTATTGCTTGTTCCTTATTCAAAAAGCAAAATGGCATAGGAGATAAAAGTATTTCAGAAACAGGATATTGTTCAGTATATGTGCTTTGATTCTAGTACAGTGCTATTGACTGTACGAGCTTCGGACTCCTCCCTGAAGTCATGTTGTTGTTGGGAGTGCTGGCGCCCTTCTGGCTGCTGGCTTCGGTAATAAGTAGGTTGTAGTGGTGGTGGCGGTGGGAGCTGAGGCCAAGAAGCTTGTGAATGGCTTGCCGAAGCAACAGAAGATGCAGGTTGGTTGCCCACATATTCTGGTATGTAAGGAGAGTGGCACGAAGCAGTATATAAAACCAGCTTCGGCTAATTCTACCGAGCTTCTGCTTCGGCAATCTCTTTTTGCTTCAGAATAGTGATCTGGCACATTTTTGTAATGTGGCCCTTGTCCTCACCATAGAATAAGCAATAGATTTTTCTGGGATGATCCTCATATCTTCCTCTGAAGCCCCTGCCGCCTCTGCCTCTTGGAGCTGGTGGTCTGAAGGAGCTTTGCTGATGTCCCGAAGACTATGAGGTGTGCTATGGCCTCTGAAGCTGGCTTCCTTTATCATCATTCTGACTGGAGCTGTGAATTAATCTGACATGTCTAGGGTGGATTCTTCCACTGAAGCCCCTAGTCATCTCAGAAAATCTATAAGCTTCCTCCCTTCTTTGTCGGAAGTCATTATCAGCCTGGATGTACTCATCCATTTTCTAAAGCAACTTCTCCAGAGTCTGGGGAGGTTTCCTGGCAAAGTATTGGGCCGTAGGCCCTGGCCGAAGACCCTTGATCATGGCCTCAATGACAATTTCATTGGGCATTGTGGGCGCTTGTGCTCTCAGTCACAAGAACCTTCAGACATACGCCTGAAGGTATTCCTCATGGTCTTGCGTGCACTGGAACAAGGCCTAAGCTGTGACTGGCTTCGTCTGAAAGCCTTGAAAATTGGTAACCAGCATGTCCTTGAGCTTCTGCCATGACATGATTGTCCCTGGCTGGAGAGAAGAGTATCATGTCTGGGCCACATTTCGGACTGCCATGACGAAGGACTTTGCCATGACAGCTACGTTGCCTCCATATGAGGATATTGTTGCCTCATAGCTCATCAAGAATTGCTTTGGGTCCGAATGCCCATCGTACATGGGTAGCTGAGGTGGCTTGTAGGATTGTGGCCATGGGATAGCCTGGAATTCTGCTGCCAGGGAAGAAGCATCATCAAAAGTAAAGCTACCCTGATTAAAATCATCATACCATTCTTCTTCGTTGAATGAGCCCTCTTGGCGAAGCTCCCTATATTGGGGCCTTCGGTCATGATCATCTTGAGTAAGATGACGCACTTCCTCAGCAGCTTCGTCGATCTTCTTCTGAAGGTCGGCCAGCCAGGCCATCTTCTCCTTTTTCCTTTGCACCTGCTGGTGAATGATTTCTAGGTCCCAGATCTCCTGGTCCAACTCCTCCTCCTGAAGTGTTGGACTGGTGCCTTTCTCTTTTGGCTTCTAGCCTCTCGGAGAGAGAGAGTCTCCTGGTTTGTGTCCATTGGCTGCGGTGCAGCCCCTGGCGCTTTTGTCTTCTTCGGCGGCATGACGAAGGTTGATGCTTTGCCGAAGATTGTGGAAGTGAGTACACCGGAGGTGGGCGCCAATGTTGGGGACTTGTTCTCAAAAGCTATGAGTTAAGAACAAGGCAACACAAAATTTTAAAGGTTAATGCCCTTCGTCCGTCGAAGCATTATCTCCCTTAGGGTATAATGATCTTCAGACGAAGGTCATGAAGGAAGTACCTTCATCATCACAGTATATGTTAATGAAAGAAGCATACAAGATATGAGAGATAGGATGAATAATCATATGACATTATCAGTGTATCTTTATTATATCATCATGAGTGAACAAGAGCAATATTGAATTACATTTGTACCTTTGGCTTGACAGAAGGCTAAAGTCCAAGCGTGACGCACGAGTGAATACAAGTCAGCGTGAACAGTACGAAGGTATTGTTCATCTATTTATAGGCACAGGACACCGCCTGTGTAAAATTACATGCATGCCCTTTATGTTTACTATGGACTTAAGGACGATCCAACGAGGACTAGATAGTCTTTTCCCCTTTAAGTCGGTTCCTTTTTCTGTCGCTGAGCCGAAGCTCCTTTGCGCGTAGCTTCGGAGCTGCATCAACCTTCGTCTCGACCATGCTTTTCATATTGTGTACAGGTTTATTCTGAGTCCGAAGGTACCTGTACATATATTACACTTGGGAAACATTGTTAAATCATGTTTTTGAGGACCTTCGGAAGATGAAAGCCCCCAACAGTCGGGAGATCACGCCAAGAGGGAGATCGTGACCGGCGACAAGTCCGCAAGCTCGGGGAGGACTCTCTCAAGGGAGTCCGGCAACAAACATAAGGAGGAATCCTCTTCCTCCATCAAGTCGCATCGGAAAGGTGACAAGAAGAAGAAGATGAAAAAGGTCGTCTACTATGAGACCGACTCTTCGTCACCCTCCACATCAAGCTCCAAGTCGTCTGTCGCTTCTAAACGCCATGAGCGCAAGAAGTATAGTAAGATGCCCCTACGCTATCCTCGTATTTCAAAGCGCGCTCCATTACTCTCCGTTCCCTTAGGCAAAGCACCATATTTTGATAGTGAAGATTATTGTATGTGGAGTGATAACATGAGGCATCATCTGACCTCACTCCATGAAAGCATATGAGATATTGTTGAATTTGGAGCGCAAGTACCTAAGGTGGGGGACAAAGATTATGACTCAGACGAAGTCGCCCAAATTAGTCACTTTAACTCCCAAGCCACGTCTATACTCCTTGCCTCCTTGTGTCGAGAGGAGTATAACAAGGTGCAAGGGTTAAAAAGCGCTAAGGAAATTTGGGACGTGCTCAAGACCGCACACGAAGGGGACGAAGTGACCAAGATCACCAAACGGGAAACGTTCGAGGGCGAGCTCGGTCGATTCGTCTTCAACAAAGGAGAAGAGCCGCAAGCAATGTATAACCGGCTAAAGACAATGGTGAACCAAGTGCGCAACCTCGGGAGCACCAAATGGGATGACCATGAAATGGTCAAGGTTATTCTAAGATCCCTTGTTCTTCGTAATCCTACGCAAGTTCAATTAATACGTGGGGATCCTAGATATAAACTAATGTCTCACAAGGAAGTAATTGGCAAGTTTGTGAGCTTTGAACTTATGATCAAAGACTCCAAACACATTGTCAACTTGGAGCAAGACGCCTCCTCCACACCCGAGGTGCAACCTGTCGCATTCAAAGCAACGGAAGAGAAGAAAGAGGAGTATACATCAAGTAGGCTTCCCATCGATGCCTCCAAGCTCGACAACGAGGAAATTGCGCTCATCATCACGAACTTCCGCCAAATCCTCAAGCAAAAGAGAGGGAAGGACTACAAGTCCCGCTCCAAGAAGGTGTGCTACCGGTGTGGTAAGTCCGGTCATTTCATAGAAAAATGTCCAATTTCTAGTGAAAGTGACAGGGACAAGGACAAGAAGGGGAAGAAGAAAGAAAAAAGAGGTACTACAAGAAGAAGGGTGTAAAGCCCTAAAATTGTGTAATATAAAAAATAATAAAATAAATAAATACATATAAAAAATTGTTTTGGGACCACGGAACCTTGAGAGATTATCTAGTTTTCTTTTCTTTGTGCATATTCAATTAGTGAGAATATATTGATCAAATAACAAATAAATACTGGAATATGCATTTCATGCTGAGGTTCTTTTATATTTGCATCTGTATTCAAATTTGTGAGACAAGTTAGGTTTGAAAAGTAGATTTTGAGAATAGAAAGGGAAACAAGAAAAGAGAAGAAAAGAAAAAAAGAATATACACTATAAACATATATATATTATAAATAAATAAATAATAGGCGTCATCTTAATAATAGGATTTTTATTGGATATTTGGAAAACTTAAGTTCAACAGAATTTGAATTTGAATTGGAGTCTTAAATTTGGAAAGAAAAATAAAATCGAAAAAAAAACGAATCAACCACTTGGGCCGAATTTGGTTCCCACGGCCCAACACCAATTTAGCCGCACGGGCCAATTGATCCTGTGTTCGGCTGGTTCAAGCGCCGACATGTGGGCCCCCCGGGTCCGCCGCTTGGCACGCCCCTCTCTCAGCTTGTGTCACCGCCGTTTGGGCCCCTCTCGTCAGGCTCCTTTCCGTCTCCGGCTGCAACAAACGCCGAGTTCTTCGCATGTCGTTCGCCTCAATCCGCGCACGGTGATCTCGCTGGGTGCTGTTCATCGCCTGCTGGCCCCTGTGGAGTATAAGACCAAGTTGTGCGCGGGCTCTCCCTTCAACCCTCCAGTGCCCCGAGCTCCCTCCCCAGCAGCCTCCGCTCGGCGTGCCCCATCTCTACTCCCTTCTCCATGCCGCCGAGCGATTTCCTCGTGGTCGTCATCAATCAAAGCATGCATGTGGTCGGGGAGCATCGCGACTACGCGTGGTTCGTGTCTTGGGTCACTGCTGTGCGCGGGAGGCCTGGGTTGTTGGGCGATTTCTCGCCGGGGACGAAACTCCGCCGCGACTCTGTTCCCTTCCGCGGGCCGGCAACGTTGTAGCGCCACTGCGGTCATCACAATTCACCGATGTTTGGTCGAGGGGTGTGGTCCGGTGATATTCGCGGGTGCACGCGCATGGTGACCATGCCTTCTCCCTGCGATTCCCGTGGCGGTGCTGCGAGGAATTTCTCAACGAAGCTCAACTCCGCCGCGGACCACAAATCCTCCGTGGGCGGGCCTCTGCATGTCGTTTCCGCCGGTGAGGACTTTTCCCTTGTGATTGCCATACCGTTTCTAGGGGCGAATTGAAGTCTGAGGCACTTGGGTGGATTTGGGCCAGGGTCAGTCATGGCGCCGTCGTGGGCAAGGCCGGCGTGCTGCCGTATTTCGGCTAGGAGAAGAAGACATGCTTCTGGTCGTGGATCCGCGAAACAACGATCTAGATTAGATCGGGTTCAAACTAAACGTGGACCGTCCGATCGGATCGAAGGGATGGGGTTGATGCGCATCTTCAGTAAATATCACCCGTTGGATCTGGATCCGAGGCTTTATATTGCGTACCCTTTCAGGTGAAGCCAATCTAATCTGCACCGCTCGATCGTGATCCAACGGCAAGTAGTTATCCACACCCCCTTCAGCCAAGCGATTATGCAAAAGAACCCTCCTGGAATTTTAAAACCAACCCACAGTCCATCTGTATACAAAGATCATTACCATAAGGTCCTTACTCTCTCCAAACAACCCCTGCACTTGTGCATATTAGCATACGCAGTCCAGAATTAATAGGGATATTCATATTTAAATCAGAAAATGAATTTTAAATATAAAAATAAACCTCGAAACTCATTTAATTCATAGAAAATCCGTTTTAACTCCGATTAAACCCATTCGAGTTGCGTTAGCTTCAAAATAAAATTTCCTACACAGTGTTAGCCCTAATTATATCATATCATATACTTTTATATTAGTTATTTATTTATCCTATGTTTAGTAGATTTATCTCACTAACCAAAGATTACTATGTCTATGATTATAATGGGAGCTAGAATATGTTTTTTCAATCAAGTATAATTTGATCATGAGAAAGTTAGTAATTATTTCGATTATCTTTCTCACATGGTTTATATTACTTAAAATTGACCTAGAATTGAGTTTTCCTGTTTAAATCACATAAGACTTCAGAAAATCATAACTTTTTAACCGTAACTCCGATCTCATAGCGGCGCGTAGAATATTCTTATATAGTTTGTTCTTATGTTTGGTGTGATGTTAATTTTGCCTATACCATGTTTGTCTGTATTACTACGTTTAGCAGTGAGGACACGTGTCATCTGAAAGAGCAAGTTGGTACCAGGAATCTCAATTCCCAGGCAAGTTGTGCCCTTGATCACTTCTTTTTACCCAGTCATGTTCTGATTAATCATAATGATCTGCATAAGTTAATTTTGATGGGACCCAACAGGTTACCCTAGTTTGATTATCTTTATACCTTGACTCCACTAAACTTTTTGGGTAGTAGCTGCTATTGCTTTATGTGGTTTTGGGTATGAAGATTACACTATTCATGATTATACTTTTGTTATCAGTTGTTATTTATTGTTCATGTTAAGATCATTATGTTAATTGGAACATGGAGAACCACCCGGGAAAACAGTGCTACCACAAGGGTTTATGGACGCCCTTGGCTGATTAACTAGGAAAGCTAGTGGATGATTACCTTACCCGAAAGGGGCAAGGGCAGTAGGGGAGTGGTCAGTGTAGGGAGGTCCTTGGTTGATTTTGCTGCGATGGCGGCCAGTCGAGGGACTCCTGCACTGGAGCTTCCTATAAATTGTAGCGGGTTTTCTAAAGCTAGTGGAACTTTGTAAAGGCCTCGTAGTGTTACCCTGCCTCGCCTCCTCGGTACAGGTGTATGGGATTGGCCGTCTCTTGGCAGATGGGTAACATGACTTGTGGGTAAAGATGCGCAACCTCTGCAGAGTGTAAAACTGGTATACTAGCCGTGCTCACGGTCATGAGCAGCTCGGACACTCACATGATTAAATTATGGAACTTAAACTCAATTTGTCATATGCATTGCATCGCAGGTGATTTTGTTACTTTTGTTCTACTACTTAATTGGGTTTGGTATTTACTTATACTTAGTAATTGCTAATAAAATTTTGACCAGCTCTAAAAGAAATGCTCAGCTCTAACCATCCTCTTTGGTAAGCCTTACACTTCACGTGAGCTCCCACCTTTGGCGAGTTCATACACATTATTCCCCACAACTTGTTGAGCGATGAACGTATGTGAGCTCACTCTTGCTGTCTCACATCCCCCACGGGTCAAGAACAGGTACCACAGGATGAGGCGCATGGAGGATGCTGAGATGTGTTCGTGAGAGGTCTAGGCCATCGTCTCCCAGTCAACTTTGGGTTGCTGAACCGTTGTCTCCTTATAATGTAAATATTTATTTATTTTGTATAGAACTCTGATTATATAGTAAAGATGTGACATTCGATCCTGTGCCATGATTCATCATATGTGTGAGACTTGGTCCTAGCACACCTGGTGATTATGTTCGCGCCCGGGTCTTGGTGCCCCGAAACCCGGGTGTGACAGAAGTGGTATCAGAGGAATGTTGACTGTAGGACGAAACCTAGATAGAACTGGACAACCATTGTCTACTTACCTTTTCTACTCTGATTCTTTCTAAACTTTTCTTAATCTTTTCTCATCTATTTCCGCTTTACTCTGATTACTCTTACCTTTTTCCTTCTAAATACAAACTTGGATTTCACACTTTGAAATCTTGTGCCTAAAGTGACCTTTAGGAATAGGAGACCTATTCATAGGAACCACAACAAAACTATTTTTTTAAATATTTGTATGCTTGAATGTTTGTTCTTATGATACTTGTCTGATTTGGATCTTTGATTGAGTGTGATGAGTTGTGGAGTAATGTCCACAATTACATCTACATATACATATAGGCATAAATATAAATGAATAAAATTCATGAGATAACTAAACAACCTAGATTATCCTCCATTAAAGTGTATCTATTTCATATAGATCCATCTTATCTTAAAAGATTCCCTCTTATCTTAATAGATCCATCTTATCTTAAAAGATTCTCTCTTATCCCAATAGATTCATCTTATCTTGAAGAAATCATCTTATCCTAACCACTTCACTTATCTCATCCTAAAGTAACAACCAGGATCTAATTAATGAGATTTTATCTAGTCTATCTAGTCATAACAATCTAACCTAGATCTGATCTGATGTGATAGATTAATCCAACCTAACGAAGTCTAACCTTAAGTTGAGCTACTCTAATCTAAGTTACTTAAACAAGTTAGTTAATACTTGTAACATAGATTAGATCATATTCCTATAAATGAGTGCTAAACCTAAATTGGTGTCTTAGACCAACTCGTCTGTGGAACCACCACAACATAGCATATGTTATAGGTTACCCAACCCATTTATCCCAAAAGAAAAGTAAACCTTGTTGGGCCTACCCATCCCAAGCACCGACAACTATCTTAATCATATGTTCGTAAAACAGATGGCAACTCTAAGGATGAAGGCTAAAGAAGACCAACCACGTCAAAGGAGGATAAGCATCAACTCAAGACTTCAAAGATCAAGTTGAATCGCCAGCGGAATCAAGATCCACAGTTCAGGATGAAGTCTTTCCTTACTATACTCTTCCTTGCTACAACCTATACTTGCCCTAATCGTACCTCATCTGACATAATAGATAGCTAGACATATATATATATATCTATATTTTCCAAATCATCTACTAGCGAGTATAAAAAAACTTGAAACAAAACTTTCGATTCCTAAACCAAACTGGTTGCATCCCTTTTCTACAAATCTCGAGGACGAGATTTTCATTAAGGGGGTAGGATTTGTAAAGCCCTAAAATTGTGTAAGATAAAAAAATAATAAAATAAATAAATACATATATAAAATTGTTTTGGGACCACGGAACCTTGAGAGATTATCTAGTTTTCTTTTCTTTGCGCATATTCAATTAGTGAGAATATATTGATCAAATAACAAATAAATACTGGAATATGCATTTCATGCTGAGGTTCTTTTATATTTGCATTTGTATTCAAATTTGTGAGACAAGTTAGGTTTGAAAAGTAGATTTTGAGAAAGGGAAACAAGAAAAGAGAAGAAAAGAAAAAAAAGAATATACACTATAAACATATATATATTATAAATAAATAAATAATAGGCGTCATCTTAATAATAGGATTTTTATTGGATATTTGGAAAAATTAAGTTCAACAGAATTTGAATTTGAATTGGAGTCTTAAATTTGGAAAGAAAAATAAAATCGAAAAAAAACGAATCAACCACTTGGGCCGAATTTGGTTCCCACGGCCCAACACCAATTTAGCCGCACGGGCCAATTGATCCTGTGTTCGGCTGGTTCACACGCCGACATGTGGGCCTCCCGGGTCAGCCGCTTGGCACGCCCCTCTCTCAGCTTGTGTCACCGCCGCTTGGGCCCCTCTCGTCAGGCTCCTTTCCGTCTCCGGCTACAACAAACGCCGAGTTCTTCGCATGCCGTTCGCCTCAATCCGCGCACGGTGATCTCGTTGGGTGTTGTTCATCGCCTGCTGGCCCCTGCGGAGTATAAGACCAAGCTGTGCGCTGGCTCTCCCTTCAACCCTCCAGTGCTCCGAGCTCCCTCCCCAGCAGCCTCCGCTCGGCGCGCCCCATCTCTGCTCCCTTCTCCATGCCGCCGAGCGATTTCCTCGTGGTCGTCATCAATCAAAGCGTGCAAGTGGTCGGGGAGCATCGCGACTACGAGTGGTTCGTGTCTTGGGTCACTGCTGTGCGCGGGAGGCCTGGGTTGTTGGGCGACTACGCGTGGTTCTTATGTTTGGTGTGATGTTAATTTTGCCTATACCATGTTTGTCTGTATTACTACGTTTAGCAGAGAGGACACGTGTCATCTGAAAGAGCAAGTTGGAACCTGGAATCTCAAGTCCCAGGCAAGTTGTGCCCTTGATCACTTCTTTTTACCTAGTCATGTTCTGATTAATCATAATGATCTGCATAGGTTAATTTTGATGGGACCCAACAGGTTACCCTAGTTTGATTATCTTTATACCTTGACTCCACTAAACTTTTTGGGTAGTACCTGCTATTGCTTTATGTGGTTTTGGGTATGAAGATTACACTATTCATGATTATACTTTTGTTATCAGTTGTTATTTATTGTTCATGTTAAGATCATTATGTTAATTGGAACATGGAGAACCACCCGGGAAAACAGTGCTACCACAAGGGTTTATGGACGCCCTTGGCTGATTAACTAGGAAAGCTAGTGGATGATTACCTTACCCGAAAGGGGCAAGGGCAGTAGGGGAGTGGTCAGTGTAGGGAGGTCCTTGGTTGATTTTGCTGCGATGGCGGCCAGTCGAGGGACTCCTGCACTGGAGCTTCCTATAAATTGTAGCGGGTTTTCTAAAGCTAGTGGAACTTTGTAAAGGCTTCGTAGTGTTACCCTGCCTCGCCTCCTCGGTACAGGTGTATGGGATTGGCCGTCTCTTGGCAAATGGGTAACATGACTTGTGGGTAAAGATGCGCAACCTCTGCAGAGTGTAAAACTGGTATACTAGCCGTGCTCACGGTCATGAGCAGCTCGGACACTCACATGATTAAATTATGGAACTTAAACTCAATTTGTCATATGCATTGCATCGTAGGTGATGTTGTTACTTTTGTTCTACTACTTAATTGGGTTTGGTATTTACTTATACTTAGTAATTGCTAATAAAATTTTGACCAACTCTAAAAGCAATGCTCAGCTCTAACCATCCTCTTTGGTAAGCCTTACACTTCACGTGAGCTCCCACCTTTGGCGAGTTCATACACATTATTCCCCACAACTTGTTGAGCGATGAACGTATGTGAGCTCACTCTTGCTGTCTCGCATCCTGATAGTCGCCTAGAGGGGGGGTGAATAGGGCGAAACTGAAATTTATAAATATAAACACAACTACAAGCCGGGATTAGCGTTAGTAATAAAGAAACGAGTCCGCGAGAGAGGGCGCAAAACAAATCCCAAGCGAATAAGCAAGTAAGACACGGAGATTTGTTTTACCGAGGTTCGGTTCTTGCAAACCTACTCCCCGTTGAGGAGGCCACAAAGGTCGGGTCTCTTTCAACCCTTCCCTCTCTCAAACGATCCACGGATCGAGTGAGCTTTCTCTTCTCAATCACTTGGAACACAAAGTTCCCACAAGGACCACCACAAGTTTGGTGTCTCTTGCCTCAATTTACAAGTGAGTTTGATCGTAGTGAAAGAATCAAGAAAGAAGAAAGCAATCCAAGCGCAAGAGCTCGAAAGAACACAAGCAAATCACTCTCTCTAATCACTATGGCGTTGTGTGGAATTTGGAGGGGATTTGATCTCTTTGGTGTGTCTAGAATTGAATGCTAGAGCTCTTGTAGTAGTTGGGAAGTGGAAAACTTGGATGCAATGAATGGTGGGGTGGTTGGGGTATTTATAGCCCCAACCACCAAAAGTGACCGTTGGGAGGCTGTCTGTTCGATGGCGCACCGGACAGTCCGGTGCACACCGGACAGTCCGGTGCCCCCTGCCACGTCATCACTGCCGTTGGATTCTGACCGTTGGAGCTTCTGACTTGTGGGCCCGCCTGGGTGTCCGGTGCACACCGGACAGGTACTGTTTGCTGTCCGGTGTGCCAGCATGGGCGATTCTGACTTCTGCGCGCGCAGAGCGCGCATTAAATGCGCGGCAGAGAGCCGTTGGCGCGGAGATGACCGTTGCTCCGGAGTCGCACCGGACAGTCCGGTGCACACCGGACAGTCCGGTGAATTATAGTGGACTAGCCGTTGGAGTTTCCCGAAGCTGGCGAGTTCCTGAGGCCGACCTCCCTTGGCGCACCGGACACTGTCCGGTGTACACCGGACAGTCCGGTGAATTATAGCCGAGTCGCCCTGGAAATTCCCGAAGATAGCGAGTTTGAGTCTGAGTCCCCTGGTGCACCGGACAGGTACTGTTCATTGTCCGGTGGCACACCGGACAGTCCGGTGCGCCAGACCAGGGGTGCCTTCGGTTGCCCCTTTGCTCCTTTGTTGAATCCAAAACTTGGTCTTTTTATTGGCTGAGTGTGAACCTTTTACACCTGTATAATCTATACACTTGGGCAAACTAGTTAGTCCAAATATTTGTGTTGGGCAATTCAACCACCAAAATTATATAGGAACTAGGTGTAACCCTAATTCCCTTTCAATCTCCCCCTTTTTGGTGATTGATGCCAACACAAACCAAAGCAAATATAGAGATGCATAATTGAACTAGTTTGCATAATGTAAGTGAAAAGGTTGCTTGGAATTGAGCCAATACTTACAAGATATGCATGGATTGTTTCTTTCTTATATAACATTTTGGACCACGCTTGCACCACATGTTTTGTTTTTGCAAATTCTTTTGTAAATCCATTTCAAAGATTTTTGCAAATAGTCAAAGGTAAATGAATAAGAATTTGCAAAGCATTTTCACGTTTTGAAATTTTCTCCCCCTGTTTCAAATGCTTTTCCTTTGACTAAACAAAACTCCCCCTAAAAGAGATCCTCCTCTTAGTGTTCAAGAGGGTTTTGATATATCATTTTTGAAATACTACTTTGTCCCCCTTTTGAACACAAATAGGATACCAATTGATAAATACTCTTGGAAGAATACTAAGTTTTTGAAATTGGTGGTGGTGCGGTCCTTTTGCTTTGGGCTCATAATCTCTCCCCCTTTGGCATGAATCGCCAAAAACGGAATCATTAGAGCCCTACGAAGTACTATCTTCCCCTTTGGTCATAAGTAAATGAGTTAAAATTATACCAAAGACGAAGTCCTTTTGCCTTGGGCTTACTTTCTCCCCCAAAGACAAGGTCCTTTTGTTGGAGTGATGGCGAAGGATGAGTTATGGAGTGGAAGCCTTTGTCTTCGCCGAAGACTCCAATTCCCTTTCAATACACCTATGACTTGGTTTGAAATAGACTTGAAAACACATTAGTCATAGCATATGAAAGAGACATGATCAAGGGTATATTTATGAGCTATGTGTGCAAGCTAGCAAAAGAAATTTCTAGAATCAAGAATATTGAGCTCATGCCTAAGTTTTGTAAAGGATTGTTCATCAAGTGGCTTGGTAAAGATATCGGCTAATTGATCTTTAGTATTAATGTAAGAAATCTCGATATCTCCTTTTTGTTGGTGATCCCTAAGAAAGTGATACCGAATGGCTATGTGCTTAGTGCGACTATGCTCGACGGGATTGTCGGCCATTTTGATTGCACTCTCATTATCACATAGTAAAGGGACCTTGGTTAATTTGTAACCGTAGTCCCGCAGGGTTTGCCTCATCCAAAGTAATTGCGCGCAACAATGGCCTGCGGCAATGTACTCGGCTTCGGCGGTGGAAAGAGCGACCGAATTTTGTTTCTTTGAAGCCCAAGACACCAAGGATCTCCCCAAGAACTGGCAAGTCCCCGATGTGCTCTTCCTATTAATTTTGCACCCCGCCCAATCGGCATCCGAATAACCAATCAAATCAAATGTGGATCCCCGAGGGTACCAAAGCCCAAACTTAGGAGTATAAGCCAAATATCTCAAGATTCGTTTTACGGCCGTAAGGTGGGATTCCTTAGGGTCGGATTGGAATCTTGCACACATGCAAACGGAAAGCATAATGTCTGGTCGAGATGCACATAAGTAAAGCAATGAACCAATCATCGACCGGTATACCTTTTGATCCACGGACTTACCTCCCGTGTCGAGGTCGAGATGCCCATTGGTTCCCATGGGTGTCTTGATGGGCTTGGCATCCTTCATTCCAAACTTGGTTAGAATGTCTTGAGTGTATTTCGTTTGGCTAATGAAGGTGCCCTCTTGGAGTTGCTTGACTTGGAATCCTAGAAAATACTTCAACTCCCCCATCATAGACATCTCGAATTTTTGTGTCATGATCCTACTAAACTCTTCACATGTAGACTCGTTAGTAGACCCAAATATAATATCATCAACATAAATTTGGCATACAAACAAATCATTTTCAAGAGTTTTAGTAAAGAGTGTAGGATCGGCCTTGCCGACTTTGAAGCCATTAGCAATAAGGAAATCTCTAAGGCATTCATACCATGCTCTTGGGGCTTGCTTGAGCCCATAAAGCGCCTTAGAGAGCCTATAGACATGGTTAGGGTACTCACTATCTTCAAAGCCGGGAGGTTGCTCAACATTGACCTCTTCCTTGATTGGTCCATTGAGGAAGGCACTTTTCACGTCCATTTGATACAGCTTAAAGCCATGGTAAGTAGCATAGGCCAATAATATACGAATTGACTCAAGCCTAGCTACGGGTGCATAGGTTTCACCGAAATCCAAACCTTCGACTTGGGAGTATCCCTTGGCCACAAGTCGAGCTTTGTTCCTTGTCACCACACCATGCTCATCTTGCTTGTTGCGGAAGACCCATTTGGTTCCTACAACATTTTGATTAGGACGTGGAACCAAATGCCATACCTCATTTCTAGTGAAGTTGTTGAGCTCCTCTTGCATCGCCACCACCCAATCCGAATCTTGAAGTGCTTCCTCTACCCTGTGTGGCTCAATAGAGGAAACAAAAGAATAATGCTCACAAAAATGTGCAACCCGAGATCTAGTGGTTACCCCCTTATGAATGTCGCCGAGGATGGTGTCGACGGGGTGATCTCGTTGAATTGCTTGGTGGACTCTTGGGTGTGGCGGCCTTTGTTCCTCATCCTCCTTGTCTTCCTCATTTGCATCTCCTCCTTGATCATCGCCATCGTCTTGAGGTGGCTCATTTGCTTGATCTTCTACTTCATCAACTTGAGCCTCATCCTCATTTTGAGTTGGTGGAGATGCTTGCGTGGAGGAGGATGGTTGATCTTGTGCATGTGGAGGCTCTTCGGATTCCTTAGGACACACATCCCCAATGGACATGTTCCTTAGCGCTATGCATGGAGCCTGTTCTTCACCTATCTCATCAAGATCAACTTGCTCTACTTGAGAGCCGTTAGTTTCATCAAACACAACGTCACATGAGACTTCAACTAGTCCAGTGGACTTGTTAAAGACCCTATATGCCCTTGTGTTTGAGTCATAACCAAGTAAAAAGCCTTCTACAGTTTTAGGAGCAAATTTGGATTTTCTACCTCTTTTGACAAGAATAAAGCATTTGCTACCAAAAACTCTAAAATATGAAATGTTGGGCTTTTTACCGGTTAGGAGTTCGTATGATGTCTTTTTGAGGATTCGGTGAAGATATAACCGGTTGATGGCGTAGCAAGCGGTGTTGACCGCCTCGGCCCAAAACCGATGCGAAGTCTTGTACTCATCAAGCATGGTCCTTGCCATGTCCAATAGAGTTCGATTCTTCCTCTCCACTACACCATTTTGTTGAGGGGTGTAGGGAGAAGAGAACTCATGCTTGATGCCCTCTTCCTCAAGAAAGCCTTCAATTTGAGAGTTCTTGAACTCCGTTCCGTTGTCGCTTCTTATTTTCTTGATCCTTAAGCCGAACTCATTTTGAGCCCTTCTCAAGAATCCCTTTAAGGTCTCTTGGGTTTGAGATTTTTCCTGTAAAAAGAATACCCAAGTGAAGCGAGAATAATCATCCACAATAACTAGACAGTACTTACTCCCGCCGATGCTTATGTAAGCGATCGGGCCGAATAGATCCATGTGTAGGAGTTCCAGTGGCCTGTCGGTCGTCATGATGTTCTTGTGTGGATGATGAGAGCCAACTTGCTTCCCGGCCTGGCATGCGCTACAAATCCTGTCTTTCTCAAAATGAACATTTGTTAATCCTAAAATGTGTTCTCCCTTTAGAAGCTTATGAAGATTCTTCATTCCAACATGGGCTAGTCGGCGGTGCCAGAGCCAACCCATGTTAGTCTTAGCAATTAAGCAAGTGTCGAGTTCAGCTCTATCAAAATCTACCAAGTATAGCTGACCCTCTAATACTCCCTTAAATGCTATTGAATCATCACTTCTTCTAAAGACAGTGACACCTACATCAGTGAATAGACAGTTGTAGCCCATTTGACATAATTGTGAAACGGAAAGCAAATTGTAATCTAAAGAATCTACAAGAAAAACATTGGAAATAGAATGGTCAGAAGATATAGCAATTTTACCCAATCCTTTGACCAAACCTTGATTTCCATCCCCGAATGTGATAGCTCGTTGGGGATCTTGGTTTTTCTCATATGAGGAGAACATCCTTTTCTCCCCTGTCATGTGGTTTGTGCACCCGCTGTCGAGTATCCAACTTGAGCCCCCGGATGCATAAACCTACAAAACAAGTTTAGTTCTTGACTTTAGGTACCCAAATGGTTTTGGGTCCTTTGGCATTAGACACAAGAACTTTGGGTACCCAAACACAAGTTTTTGACCCCTTGTGCTTGCCCCCAACATATTTGGCAACTACCTTGCCGGATTTGTTAGTCAACACATAAGATGCATCAAAAGTTTTAAATGAAATAGCATGATCATTTGATGCATTAGGAGTTTTCTTTCTAGGCAACTTAGCACGGGTTGGTTGCCTAGAACTAGATGTCTCACCCTTATATATAAAAGCATGATTAGGGCCAGAGTGAGACTTCCTAGAATGAATTTTCCTAATTTTGTCCTCGGGATAACCGGCAGGGTATAAAATGTAACCCTCGTTATCCTGAGGCATGGGAGCCTTGCCCTTAACAAAGTTGGACAATCTTTTAGGAGGGGCACTAATTTTGACATTGTCTCCCCTTTGGAATCCAATGCCATCCTTAATGCCAGGGCGTCTCCCATTATAAAGCATGCTACGAGCAAATTTAAATTTTTCATTTTCTAAGTTGTGCTCGGCAATTTTAGCATCTAGTTTAGCTATATGATCATTTTGTTGCTTAATTAAAGTCATGTGATCATGAATAGCATCAACATCAATATCTCTACATCTAGCACAAATAGTGACATGCTCAATAGTAGATGTAGAGGGTTTGCAAGAATTAAGTTCTACAACCTTAGCATGCAACATTTCATTCTTAGTTCTAAGGTCGGAAATGGTAGCATTGCAAACATCAAAATCTTTAGCCTTAGCAATCAAATTTTCATTCTCTAATCTAAGGCTAGCAAGAGAAATGTTTAATTCTTCAATCCTAGCAAGCAAATCATCATTATTATCTCTAGGATTGGGAATTGAAACATTACAAACATGAGAATCAACCTTAGCATTTAAATTAGCATTTTCATTCCTAAGGTTGTCAATCATCTCACGGCAAGTGCTTAGCTCGCTAGATAGTTTTTCACATTTTTCTACTTCTAGAGCATAAGCCTTTTTAACCTTAACATGTTTTTTATTTTCCTTGATTAGGAAGTCCTCTTGGGAGTCCAAGAGATCATCCTTCTCATGGATGGCACTAATTAGCTCATTTAGTTTTTCCTTTTGTTCCATGTTAAGGTTGGCAAAAAGAACCCGCAAGTTATCCTCCTCATTGCTAGCACAATCCTCATCACTAGAGGTTTCATATTTAGTGGAGGATTTTGATTTTACCTTCCTTTTGCCGTCCTTTGCCATGAGGCACTTGTGGCCGACGTTGGGGAAGAGGAGTCCCTTGGTGACGGCGATGTTGGCGGCGTCCTCGTCGTCGGAGGAGTCGCTTGAGCTTTCGTCGGAGTCCCACTCCCGACAAACATGGGCATCGCCGCCCTTCTTCTTGTAGTATCTTTTCTTCTCCTTTCTTCTCCCCTTCTTGTCGTCGCCCCGGTCACTGTCACTAGATAAAGGACACTTAGCAATAAAATGACCGGGCTTACCACACTTGTAGCAAACCTTCTTGGAACGGGATTTGTAATCCTTCCCCTTCCGTTGCTTGAGGATTTGGCGAAAGCTTTTGATGATTAAAGCCATCTCCTCATTGTCGAGCTTGGAGGCGTCAATTGGTTGTCTACTTGGTGTAGACTCTTCCTTCTTGTCCTCCGTAGCCTTGAAGGCTACCGGTTGCGCCTCGGATGTGGATGGTTCGTCAAGCTCGTTGATCTTCTTTGAACCTTTAATCATGCATTCAAAGCTCACAAAATTCCCGATAACTTCCTCGGGGGTCATTTTAGTATATCTAGGATTACCACGAATTAATTGAACTTGAGTGGGGTTAAGGAAAATGAGAGATCTTAGAATAACCTTAACCACCTCGTGGTCGTCCCACTTTACGCTCCCGAGGTTGCGTACTTGGTTCACCAAGGTTTTGAGCCGGTTGTACATGTCTTGTGGCTCTTCCCCTTGGCGAAGACGAAAACGACCGAGCTCCCCCTCGATCGTTTCCCGCTTTGTGATCTTGGTGAGTTCATCACCCTCGTGCGCCGTCTTGAGTAGGTCCCAAATCTCCTTCGCATTCTTCAACCCTTGCACTTTGTTGTATTCCTCCTTGCTTAGAGAGGCGAGGAGAATGGTTGTAGCTTGAGAATTGAAATGCTCGATTTGGGACACCTCATCCTCATCATAGTTCTCATCCCCTACGGACGGTACCTGCGCACCAAACTCAACAACATCCCATATGCTTTTGTGGAGCGAGGTTAGATGAAATCGCATTAAGTCGCTCCACCTAGCGTAATCTTCACCATCAAAAGTTGGTGGTTTGCCTAATGGGACGGAAAGTAAAGGTGTATGTTTGGAAATGCGAGGGTAGCGTAGGGGGATCTTACTATACTTCTTGCGCTCTTGGCGCTTAGAAGTGACGGAGGACGCATCGGAGTCGGAGGTAGAGGTTGATGAAGTGTCGGTCTCGTAGTAGACCACCTTCCTCATCCTCTTATGCTTGTCGCCTTTCCGATGCGGCTTGTGGGAAGAAGATTTTTCCTTCTTCTCTTGGTGGTGAGAAGAGGAAGCCTTTTTCTCCTTCCGTTTTGAGGAGTCCTTCTTCTTCTCCTTCCTCTTGGTGTGGGACCCTTCCGATGAAGTGCTCCCGTGGCTTGTAGTGGGCTTTTCGCCGGTCTCCATCTCCTTCTTGGCGTGATCTCCCGACATCACTTCGAGCGGTTAGGCTCTAATGAAGCACCGGGCTCTGATACCAAATGATAGTCGCCTAGAGGGGGGTGAATAGGGCGAAACTGAAATTTATAAATATAAACACAACTACAAGCCGGGATTAGCGTTAGTAATAAAGAAACGAGTCCGCGAGAGAGGGCGCAAAACAAATCCCAAGCGAATAAGCAAGTAAGACACAGAGATTTGTTTTACCGAGGTTCGGTTCTTGCAAACCTACTCCCCGTTGAGGAGGCCACAAAGGCCGGGTCTCTTTCAACCCTTCCCTCTCTCAAACGATCCACGGATCGAGTGAGCTTTCTCTTCTCAATCACTTGGAACACAAAGTTCCCACAAGGACCACCACAAGTTTGGTGTCTCTTGCCTCAATTTACAAGTGAGTTTGATCGTAGTGAAAGAATCAAGAAAGAAGAAAGCAATCCAAGCGCAAGAGCTCGAAAGAACACAAGCAAATCACTCTCTCTAATCATTATGGCGTTGTGTGGAATTTGGAGGGGATTTGATCTGTTTGGTGTGTCTAGAATTGAATGCTAGAGCTCTTGTAGTAGTTGGGAAGTGGAAAACTTGGATGCAATGAATGGTGGGGTGGTTGGGGTATTTATAGCCCCAACCACCAAAAGTGGCCGTTGGGAGGCTGTCTGTTCGATGGCGCACCGGACAGTCCGGTGCACACCGGACAGTCCGGTGCCCCCTGCCACGTCATCACTGCCGTTGGATTCTGACCGTTGGAGCTTCTGACTTGTGGGCCCGCCTGGGTGTCCGGTGCACACCGGACAGGTACTGTTTGCTGTCCGGTGTGCCAGCATGGGCGATTCTGACTTCTGCGCGCGCAGAGCACGCATTAAATGCGCGGCAGAGAGCCGTTGGCGCGGAGATGACCGTTGCTCCGGAGTCGCACCGGACAGTCCGGTGCACACCGGACAGTCCGGTGAATTATAGTGGACTAGCCGTTGGAGTTTCCCGAAGCTGGCGAGTTCCTGAGGCCGACCTCCCTTGGCGCACCGGACACTGTCCGGTGTACACCGGACAGTCCGGTGAATTATAGCCGAGTCGCCCTAGAAATTCCCGAAGATAGCGAGTTTGAGTCTGAGTCCCCTGGTGCACCGGACAGGTACTGTTCATTGTCCGGTGGCACACCGGACAGTCCGGTGCGCCAGACCAGGGGTGCCTTCGGTTGCCCCTTTGCTCCTTTGTTGAATCCAAAACTTGGTCTTTTTATTGGCTGAGTGTGAACCTTTTACACCTGTATAATCTATACACTTGGGCAAACTAGTTAGTCCAAATATTTGTGTTGGGCAATTCAACCACCAAAATTATATAGGAACTAGGTGTAACCCTAATTCCCTTTCACATCCCCCACAGGTCAAGAACAGGTACCACAGGATGAGGCGCATGGAGGATGCTGAGATGTGTTCATGAGAGGTCTAGGTCGTCGTCTCCCAGTCAACTTTGAGTTGCTGGACCGTTGTCTCCTTATAATGTAAATATTTATTTATTGTGTATAGAACTCTGATTATATAGTAAAGATGTGACATTCGAAATTGTGCCATGATTCATCATATGTGTGAGACTTGGTCCTAGCACACCTGGTGATTATGTTCGCGCCCGGGTCTTGGTGCCCCGAAACCCGGGTGTGACAAAGGGCGGCGATGCCCACATATGTCGAGAATGGGACTCCTACGAGAGCTCCACCGACTCCTCTGACGAGGACGCCGCCAACATTACCGTCAACAAAGGCCTCCTCTTCCCCAACGTCGGCCACAAGTGTCTTATGGCTAAGGAAGGCAAGAAGAAGAAGGTACACTCTAGAGCCACCACCAAATATACAACATCTAGTGATGAGGGTAGCTCTAGTAATAGTGAAGACAATTTAATGTCTCCTTTTGCCAACCTTAGCATGGACCAAAAGAAGAAATTGAATGAATTAATAGAGGCCATCAATGAGAAGGATGAACTCTTGGATAGCCAAGAGGACTTCCTTATTAAAGAGAACAAAAAATTTGTTAAATTGAAAAATGCTTATGCTCAGGAAGTAGAGAAATGTGAAAACTTATCTAAGGAGCTTAGCATTTTTCCTGATTCAATTTCTAGCCTTAGAAATGAAAATGCTAGCTTAGTTTCTAAGGTTGAAGATTTAAATATTCGCAATGATTATATTTCCTGTCTTAGAGATGAGAATATTAGATTAAGTGCTAAGATAGAAGAACTAAATGCTTGCAAACCATCTACATCTACTGTTGAGCATGTTTCTATTTGTACTATATGTAGAGATATTAATGTAGAAGCTATTGATGAACACCTAGCTATGATTAAACAACAAAATGATCACATAGCTAAATTAACTGCTAAAATTGCTGAGCATGAGCTCGAAAATAAAAAAAAAATTGATCGAAGCATGCTCTATAATGGGAGACACCTTGGCATTAAGGATGACATTGGTTTCCAACAGGGGAGCAATGTCAAGCTTAATGCCACTAAAAGATTGTCTAATTTTGTTAATGGCAAGGCTCCCATGGTTCAGGATAGTGAAGGCTATATTTTATATCCTGCTAACTATCCTGAGCACAAAATTAGGAAGATTCATGCTAAGAAACCTCATATTGTTTCTCATCATGCATTTATGTATAAAAATGAGAATTCTAGCTCTAGGCGTACCACTCATATTAAATTGCCTAGAAAGAAAATTCCCACTGCATCAAATGAGCATAACATTTCTTTTAAGACTTTTGATGCTTCATATGTATTAACTAACAAATCAGGCAAAGTAGTTGCCAAATATGTTGGGGGCAAACACAAGAGCTCCAAAACTTGTGTTTGGGTACCCAAGGTGCTTGTTTCTAATGTCAAAGGACCCAAGACTGTTTGGGTACCTAAGAACAAGGCCTAAAATTGTTTTGTAGGTTTATGCATCTGGTGGTTCAAGTTGGATAATCGATAGCAGGTGCACAAACCACATGACATGGGAGAAGAAAATGTTCTCCTATGAGAAAAATGAAGATCCCCAACGAGCTATCACATTCAGGGATGGAATTCAAGGTTTGGTCAAAGGATTAGGTAAAATTGCTATATCACCTGACCATTCTATTTCCAATGTTTTTCTTGTAGATTCTTTAGATTACAATTTGCTTTATGTTTCTCAATTATGAAAAATGGGCTACAATTGTCTTTTTACTGATATAGGTGTTATTGTCTTTAGAAGAAGTGATGATTCAATATCTTTTAAGGAAGTGCTAGAGGGTCAGCTATACTTAGTTGATTTTAATCAAGCTGAACTAGACACCTGCCTAATTGCTAAGACTAACATGGGCTGGCTCTGGCATCGTCGACTAGCCCATGTTGGGATGAAGAATCTCCACAAACTTCTAAGGGGAGAACACATTTTAGGACTAACAAATATTCGTTTTGAGAAAGACAGAGTTTGTAGTGCATGCCAAGCAGGAAAGCAGGTTGGCGTCCATCATCCACACAAGAACATCATGACGACTGACAGGCCACCTGAGCTACTCCACATGGATCTATTCGGCCCGATAGCTTACATAAGCATCGGCGGGGGTAAGTACTGTCTGGTTATTGTGGATGATTATTATCGCTTCACTTGGGTGTTCTTTTTGCAGGAAAAATCACAAACCCAAGAGACTTTAAAGGGATTCTTAAGACGGACTCAAAATGAGTTCGGGTTAAGGATAAAAAAATATAAGAAGCGATAATGGGACGTAGTTCAATAACTCTCAAATCGAAGGCTTTCTTGAGGAAGAAGGCATCAAGCATGAGTTCTCTTCTCCCTGCACACCTCAACAAAATGGTGTAGTGGAGAGAAAGAATAGAACTCTATTGGACATGACAAGGACCATGATTGATTAATACAAGACACCAGACCGGTTTTGGGCCGAGGCGATTAACACTGCCTGCTACTTCATCAACCGGTTATATCTTCACCAAAATCCTCAAGAAGACATCATACGAACTCCTCACCGGTAAAAACCCCAATGTTTCATATTTTAGAGTTTTGGGAGTAAGTGCTTTATTCTTATTAAAAGAGGTAGAAAATCTAAATTTGCTCCTAAGGTTGTAGAAGGTTTTTTACTTGGTTATGACTCAAACACAAGGGCATATAGAGTCTTCAACAAATCTACTGGATTAGTTGAAGTTTCTTGTGACATTGTGTTTGATGAGACTAATGGATCACAAGTGGAGCAAGTTGATCTTGATGAATTAGATGATGAAGAGGCTCCACGCGTCATGCTAAGGAACATGTCCATTGGGGATGTGTGCCCAAAGGAATCCAAAGAGCCTCCACAAGCATAAGATCAACCATCATCTTCCAACCAAGCATCTCCACCAACTCAAGATGAGGATCAGGCTCAAGATGGTAAAGATGAAGATCAAGAGGAAGAGCCACCTCAAGAGGAGGACAATGATCAAGGGGGAGATGAAGACGATCAAGACAAGGAAGATGATCAAGAAATACAGGGTCAAAGACCGCCACACCCAAGAGTCCACCAAGCAATTCAACAAGATCACCCTGTCAACTCCATCCTTGGTGACATTCATAAGGGGGTAACCACTAGATCTCGAGTTGCACATTTCTGTGAGCATTACTCTTTTGTTTCCTCTATTGAGCCATACAGGGTAGAGGATGACTAAGAGATCCAGATTGGGTGCTGGCAATGCAAGAGGAGCTCAACAACTTCACGAGGAATAAGGTATGGCATTCAGTTCCACGTCCTATTCAAAATGTTGTAGGTACCAAGTGGGTATTCCGCAACAAGCAAGATGAGCATGGTGTGGTGACAAGGAACAAATCCCGACTTGTGGCCAAAGGTTATTCACAAGTCAAAGGTTTGGACTTTGATGAAACTTATGCACCCGTAGCTAGGCTTGAGTCAATTTGTATATTACTTGCCTATGCTACTTACCATGGCTTTAAGCTTTATCAAATGGACGTGAAAAGTGCCTTCCTCAATGGGCCTATCAAGGAAGAGGTATATGTTGAGCAACCTCCCGGCTTTGAAGATAGTGAGTACCCTAACCATGTATATAAACTCTCAAAGGCGCTTTATGGGCTCAAGCAAGCCCCAAGAGCACGGTATGAATGCCTGCGAGATTTTCTTATCACTAATGGCTTCAATGTCGGAAAAGCCGATCCTACTCTTTTACTAAAACTGTTGCAAAAGATTTGTTTGTATGCCAAATTTATGTTGATGATATTATTTTTGGGTCTACTAACAAATCAACTTGTGAAGAGTTTAGTAGGATCATGATACAAAAATTCGAGATGTCAATGATGGGGAGTTGAAGTATTTCCTAGGATTTCAAATCAAGCAACTCCAGGATGGCACCTTCATCAGCCAAACAAAGTACATTCAAGACATACTTAAGAAGTTTGGAATGATGGATGGCAAACCCATTAAGACACCCATGGGAACTAATGGGCATCTCGACCTTGACACGGGAGGTAAATCTGTAGATCAAAATGTATACCGGTCGATGATAGGATCTTTACTCTACTTATGTGCATCTCGACCGGATATTATGCTTTATGTATGCATGTGTGCAAGGTTTTAGGCTAATCCTAAGGAAGTTCACCTTAGGGCCGTGAAGAGAATCATGAGATACTTAGTTTATACTCCTAAGTTTGGGCTTTGGTATCCCAAGGGATCCACTTTTGATTTCATAGGTTATTCCGATGCCGATTGGGCAGGGTGCAAAATTGATAGAAAGAGCACATAAGAGACTTGTCAGTTTTTGGGGAGATCCCTGGTGTCATGGGCTTCAAAGAAACAAAACTCCATAGCTCTTTCTACCGTCGAAGTCGAGTACATTGCCGCAGGCCATTGTTGTGCGCAATTACTTTGGATGAGGCAAACCCTCAGGGACTATGGCTACAAATTGAGCAAAGTCCCTCTCCTATGTGATAATGAGAGTGCAATCCGCATGGCGGATAATCACGTTGAACACAGACGCACTAAGCACATAGACATTCGGTATCACTTTCTGAGAGATCACCAATAAAGAGGAATATCAAAATAGCTTATGTAAACACCAAGAATCAATTAGCCGATATGTTTACCAAGCCATTAGATGAGAAAACATTTAGCAAACTTAGGAATGAGCTAAATATACTTGATTCTCGGAATTTTGATTGAAACATTGCACACATAGCTCATTTATATAACTTTGATCATGTCTCTTTCATTTGGTGCAAATACATATTTCTTCTTGTGCCAAGACTACGATTAATGTGTTTCCAAGTGCATTTCTATACTAAGTCGTAGATTGAAAAGGAAATGGAGTATTCGGCGAAAACAAGGCTTCCACTCCACTCTAACGGTATCATTTACCTTTCGTCGTTACTCCACAAATCTCTCAAATTGGTATAATTTTTCACTCATATTACTTTTACCAATAGGGGAGAAAGTATTAAAGGGCTCTCAAAGTCTCCGTTTTTGGTGATTAATGCCAAAGAGGTAGAAAGTATCAAGCCCAAAGCAAAAGGACCGCACCACCACAATTTCAAAAAAAATTTGAAATGAAGTTTTAATTGATATTTTTCATTGGTATCTATGTCATGGCAATTTCTCAATTGTATCTAATTTACAATTAATTCTTCAATTGGTATCTTTAAAAGTCAATTTTAAAAATTGGAATCTATTTCAAAAACCATCTTGAAAGCGTAGAGGAGAACTTCATTCAAGGGGAGTTTTATTTAGCCAAAGGAAAAGCATTTGAAACAGAGGGAGAAATTACAAATCTTGAAAATGCTTATTGCAATCATATTCATATACCTTTGACTATTTGCAAAAGATTTTGAAAAGATTTTCCAAAACGATTTGCAAAAACAAAACAAGTGGTGCAAATGTGGTCCAAAATATTAAATAAAAGAAAAAGCAATCCATTCATATCTAGTGAGATATTCAATTGGTTTAACTCCAAGTAACCTATGCACATTCAAAATGCAAACTAGTTACATTACTGCACTTATTATTTGCTTTGGTTTGTATTGGCATCAATCACCAAAAAGGGGGAGATTGAAAGGGAAATAGGGTTAACCTTTTCCTACAATTAATTTTGGTGGTTGAATGTCCAACACAAACATATGGACTAACTAGTTTGCTCTAGAACTCATGTATTACAGGTGCATAAGGTTCAACACAAACCAATAAAAGATTCAAGTTAGGGACTAAATTGAACCGGAGCAAAGAACTGAGTGTGTTGTGGTCTGGCGCACCGGACTGTCCGGTCCACCAGGGTCGTACCAGTTCCAACCAGCCACTCTTGGGAATTTAACGGTGCCCTCCGCTATAATTCACCAGACTGTCCGGTGTACCAGCGGAGCAACGGCTACCTCGTGCAACGGTCGACTCTGACAGTGGGAACAGTGCAGCATGGTGCGCAGCAGAAGTCAGAGCCGCGAAGTCAGAGGGCACCGGATTGTCCGGTGTGGCACCAGACTGTCTGGTGCCACAAGAGGACAAAGCCCCAATGGTCGACTCGGCTCCGAACCCTAACGGTTAGGTGACGTGGCGGCACACCGCACAGCGCACAGTACTTGTCTGATGGCGCACCGGACTGTCCGGTGCGCCCAACGCCTGCAGCCTCCCCAACGGCTACCTTGGTGGTTGAGGGCTATAAATACCCCCCAACCACCACAACTTCAAGCATCCAAGATTTCTGAAGATCGCATTCAATACAAGAGCTCTAGCATTCACTCCTAGACACAACTCAAAAGATCAAAGCCTCTCCAAGTTCCAAATTCATCTCAAACACTTAGTGACTTGTGAGAGAGAGATTTTGTGTTCTTTTGAGCTCTTGCTTCTTGGATTGCCTTTCTTCTTTTCTTTCTCTTATTCTCAAGTGCTTTGTAAGCGAGGAAAGAGACACCAAGTGTGTGGTGGTCCTTGCGGGGTCTTAGTGACCCATGAGATTAAGGAAGAAGGCTCACTCGGTCTAAGTGACCGTTTGAGAGAGGGAAAGGGTTGAAATAGACCCGGCCTTTGTGGCCTCCTCAACGAGGACTAGGTTCTTTGGAACTGAACCTCGGTAAAACAAATCACCATGTTCATCTGCTTGATCCTCATTTGATTTGTTTTCTCCCTCTCTTTCTGACTTGAATTTAATTCTAATGCTAACCCCCGACCTTAGTGCGTGTTTAAAGTTATAAATTTTAGGTTTCGCCTATTCACCCCCCTCTAGGCGACTTTCACTTACCAATGATAATGTTAAGGTTGAGAGTTACTTTTAAAGTTGGTCAAAATTTTATTAGAAGTTACTAAGTATAAGTAGATACCAACCCAATTAAGTAATTGATCACAATTAATAATGATATCCCACAATGCAATGCAAATGAAAAATTAAGTTTAATTCCATAAATTACTCATGTGAGTGTCCGAGCAACTCTTGATTATGAGCACGACTGATATACTAGTTTTACACTATGCAGAGGTTGCACATCTTTACCCATAAGTCATGATACCCATTTGCCACGGGTTGTACGAACCCCATACACCTCTATCGAGGATGCGAGATAGGGTAGCACTACGAGGCCTTTACAAAGTTCCACTAGCTTTAGAATACCCGCTACGGTTTCTTGGGAAGGGGGCGATATAGGAATCCCTTGTCTGAAAAGCCATCGCAACATAATCGATCTTAGAACCTCCTTATACCGACGGCTCCTCATACCGCCCTTGCCCCTTTCGAGTAAGGTAGTCCTCCATTAGCTTTCCTAATTAGTCAGTCAAGGACGTCACATACCACCCTTGTGGTAGCACTGTTTTCCCGGGTGGTTCTCCATGTTTCGATTAACGAAATGATCTTATCATAAACAATAAATAATCCAACAATAATGATAAAGCATGATTATAATTGAGATGTAACATTAATCCTAAATCCAGGTAGAGCAATAGCAAGACTATCCAATAGTTCATTTGTTTGCAAGGTGTAGGTTGAACAAAACTAGGGTAACCTATTAGGTCCCATCAACTTAACCTTAACAGTGTCACAGTGATTATCAAGATCATTATTAAGTAAAGAAAGAGATCAAGGACACATCTTGTCTTTTTGGTGCAACTCCAGGTACTTCTCCAATGTAGGATCCAGGTGCCTCCTAACTTCGCTTCTATTCGTAGCGAAACATACTGTAAGTGCAATCAACCCTGACTAAGGGTTTTGGTGATTAAATGACAAAACAAACAGAGTTTCTAACAAGTTTGCTCCTAGTATGTATACAGTTATCCTAAAGACAGGAGGAGCATAGATTCCATATGTACACAAAAGGGTAAGCACCGCGGATTAAAAATTCTACATCATATGGCGTGCTTCAAGTGCTTGTGAACAACGACAGTTTAAATTTTACAATTCTTGAGTCATAGGAATCACCGTTCAATTAAGAGGGATCCGCAAAATTTGAGTAAGTAACTGCGATGAGCTCAGTCTAAACCTCTTCAAAATCCTCTAAGAAAACATTTTGTTAGATCATGAATGCTCTTGGAAAAACCACTTTCACTTCCCACTCAGACTTCCCCATGGTTCTCTTCAGTTTTCTAAAAAACCAGCTCAGCCAGTGCGAAAACCAGCTCAACCGGTCTAAAAACAGGCTCAACCGGTTTTTGCACTGTTCACCCTGCCTTTTGCTCTGCTAGTCTGCCATGTCAGAAAAGCAGTGCGCAGACTGTTGAACAACCGGTTTTTGGGCCGGCTCAAACAGTTTTGGAACCGGTTCACTCACCAGTTGAGCCAATCCCGGAACCGAGAACCACTCTGGTGGAAACCGGTTCAACCGGTTTCAGGACCGGCTCAACCGGTTTTTAGTCAGAATTCCCCAACGGCCACCAGCTTTTGGGGGCTCCTTTATATACCCCTTGCACTCTCTCTCTTCATTCACTTCTGCCCCATTCACGATTTCTTGGCTGACCTACTTTCAAACAAGAGGATTCAATCCACCTCTCACACCCAAAATCGCATCTCCTTCAATTGATTGAAGTACCCTTGGTGTGAGGTGAAGTTCGTCTAACTCGCTGTTGATTTCATCTTGATTCTCCCTTTATCTTCATCTCTCGAGCTCATCGCAAACTTGAATCTTGTGCGGATTTGTTACTCTTGAAACCTTGTGTTCCTTGACGGATAGAGGTTGCTTGGGAGTCTCGAAATTTGTGGACGACCCCAAGAAGTTTGTATCTCCCGCTCGTTGAGCTAAGTTAAGAAGAGATTGCCTTGACCTTGGTTGTCGGCATGTGGAGGATTAGGGTTGGAAAAGACCCGGTCCTTTGTGGGCTCCTCAACGAGGAGTAGGACACCTTTGTGGTGGTTGCCGAACCTCGGGTTAAATCATGTGTTCTTGGTGTGCTTTTGAAAAGTGCTTTAATCGTTGGTCAGTTCAGATTTATTTATATTGTGTGCAAATCTTGTGGAACTGGTTCACATCGATTTGTCACCCATTCGAGTGGATTTTCTCTAGGGCAAGTCTTAAGAAAGAATCACCCATTACATCGTGATATTCGTTTAACTGTTTATCTAATCTAAGTTGAGCAGGTTCAAACTTGTTCAGTTGTAAACAAAATCAACTGAACCAGTTTGCACCAGTGCAACTTGAATTTAACACTATCTCGAAGTTTTTGGTGAGAAATTTCAGGTGTAGCCTATTCACCCCCCCCTCTAGGCTACTTTCACATACAGATGGGCAAACAATACTTAAAAATAACATTACACCAAACATGTAAACAAAGAAATGTAGGAATATTCTACGCGCCGCTATGAGACCGTAGGTTCGAGAACCACTAAAATCGGAATTACGGTTGAAAAGATATGGTTTTATGAAGTTTTAGGTGGTTAATCAATAAAACTATACATTAAGTTGATTAATATAAATCATGTGAGAAAAGATATAACTAACTCAACTTTTAAATCTAAGTTACAACATAATCATATTGCAGTCAAATTATAGATGATCCAAATTAAAATACTATATCAACTCAGATTAAACAAGTTAATCCAATAAACATAGGTTAAACAAATTAGTTATTTGTTTTTGAGAACATGTTACATGACAAAATAAGGTTACTAAGGTGTAGATAATATTAATACGAGTCTAACTCAACTTGAACGGTCTAAATCGGAGTTAAAATGGATGAGATATGGATTAAACAAGTTTCTAGGTATTTCATTATTAAATTTATACTTAAAAATAGCTTCGAGAGGCTAAACTGCAAATACCAGAATTATTTATACTAATCTTAACACATAGAAAATGAACGACAGGCATGATTTTCTAAAGAGCTAGGGTCTCTTTTGCAATTTTGCTCGGTGAAGGGGTATCTTTACATGTAAATCGTCCGATCAAACACCTGCGGTCTAGATTAGATCTCATCTATTACTGACTCAGTACGCGACAACGACCATAGGATTCGAGATCTACGCTCAAGAATTTATGTTGGCTCAATCTACTCTACACCGTCGGTTAATGGATCTGCGGCTCTGTTTTAATGTGGCGAAGGGATAAGTTAGCTTCTAACATGGCCATCGGCTCAGGATCCAACAACGACACTCCCATCTGCTCCCTCCCGACGGTGCTAGATGGTAGCGCAGGCGATCTGCGGCGGCGCAGTGAACGGCCTGTTTGGTTTTCGGACGGAGGCATCCTGGCTTGTATCTTCGTGACTTGGCTGATCTGCAGTAGGTTTATGTGAGCCAGGCTCTAGAGAAACGCAAATAAATCCCGTATCTTACGAGTCAGGCTCGCTTATCAGTTTTGCATCATCTAAGCCAGGTCGAGCTATAAATGCAGTCATCCAAATAAGCATAACTTGTATCGCTAGAGCTAGGCTGGAGAACCAAACACGCGAACGTATACAAATGTTGTACCTCAGGAGCCGAGTTCGGTCTCATCAGGGTAACCAATCAGGCCCGAAGAGACTCGGCCCGACGATCGTGCTATACGACACGAGAACAAAATCGATTCGATAGAAGGAATGCTCACCCAAGACGATGGTGCAGATATGCCTATCCATGACTAGAAAACTGCTCCACGGTGGTGCATCCTCCCGCCGAGGAATCCCGGTCACCACGGATGTCCTCCCTGCTCAGGAATGGCGCCTACATGGCCTACAAGATCCGGGGGGTCCTCTTCTCTGCTAGTCTGCTCTTGTCGGCTCTGCTCGATGTCTCTGGCTAATGCCTTGATTCGATGGACGAGAGGAGGTGGCCTGGGGCACCTATAAGGGCATGTACAATGGTTGTCTTGAGTTGTGTCTTCGAGTGTGTCTAAGAGGGTAAATGTAAAAAACTCAAGGCACGTATCTTAGCGAAGACACTATGTCTTGGCTCTGTGCTCGAGACATGGGACTAGCTGATTGATCAATTTAATTTATTGAATGCTCTGATTGGTGTAATGAATATATCAAAACACATGTTTTTAGACACGTCCACTATATTATATTATGTTTTAGTTGTGTCTTATATTTGAAGTAACGTGTAGCAGTGTGAGGGTTGTACGTGCCTTAAGTACCCATGGATGGCACCCAAATCCCACAATGCTCGCCCGGGTCTTAATGACTTGCTTTGGTTGTAACTAACTCCAGCTGGCATTCGATCTTCGCCAACCAATCTGTTTTGTCCACTGGTTACAACAAATGGTGGTGTTCTCCTCTATATATAGTACAAAGTTAGGGTTTCGGCTATATGGGCCACATGGGCCTTTGGGGCCCAAACTGGTTTCTTAACACTCCCCCTTGACCCTCTTGCCGTGAGATGCACATGTCCCAAAACTCCACAAAAACCCATTGGGAAAAATTTGGAGAAAGAGTACATGGCTCACGCTTGCTGTGTTGCATGATTTGCCTCATTAAAAATCTTACGTGAGAAACTTCTATTGAAAACTCACTTAAGGAGAAAAGAGTGCAAATCACCCTTTTCTTCATTTAATCTTAAGGTTATAATTAGATACTTGAACTTAATGCTCAAGATTCAATTTAGGAGTATGCAAATTTCTTCCCCTGAGAACCACACTTTAAGTTTTCTATAATTGCCTCAAGTCCATCCTTTCAATGATGGATGCAATGCTTAAATAGAGATCTACAATATCCTCTTGTGACTTATTATGCAAGATTCTAACATGGTTCATCATATGCCTTCTTGATCATATATTAATGAGATTTTCATACATAGCACATATCCCAACATTACTTATGCAACACAAGCTTCTTTATTTCAAAAGTTGGTAGTGGGGTTTCCTTAATCCACATTGCTTACAACGCCATGATCTACGCAAAACAACAACAATGGTTCCCATATGAGTTTGTCATTATTGATACAAAGGTCTACTTTCTGACTTGAATTCAATTCTGATTTTCCACAAAGGGAATTCATATTCACATCTAGATTCATGTTTTGATCTTCAATTCAAAATTTCTCTGCCCTTTGGATGTATTGGAGGACATTCATGATCCATACACAAGGTATTTGCTTATACTTAGTGCCATTACCGATCCAACACAATGACACATATAGTGTCTACCTTTCGTGTTATCTTCATGGTGTATCGGCATGATATTTCCTCCCCCTCATCCTTAGGTTCTTATAGGTCTAGGTTCTTCACAAATGACCGGCCAATTAATAGCATTTTCATAATACACATTTTATATTGAAACCCTTTCAGTATGAGAAGATATATGTTTCAAATATTCACTTAAGCATGCCTCAAGCTATATTCCTAAGTTGTGGTTTGCTCATACTTCAAGTAGGTTGCTTCTTTTCATCATTCTTTCAATACTTGTGGTAACTTTTCGAAGTTACACTATGATTTAATTCTATTTTCCTTTCCTAGGTTATGGGAAACGACACTTCTATGTGCCTATAAATATATACAAAGCCCATATCTAGATATTTTCTTTATTTAACCATCCCTTTATTCAACTTCAAGTTGATTTCTGTCACTGAGATAAACATACTTACAAAGGAGATAATGCCCATGATTAGGAAAAACATATCTTCAAGACCTTGAGCTGCTAGTGGTCATTGTATCCTTACTATAGTGATTGCCATCTTTTTAAGATAGTCTACATTATATGATAGATACAAAATGACTATTGTTCTTGTTCAAGTATTACAATTCCTTTTCAGAATTCATGGTTGTTTGTCACGGGGGTGCTTTATGCACTTTATCTTGCTTTACTCTAATATTTCTCAATACGGTAGCAAGCTCCTTTATTAATAGCTGATGAGCTCATATTTGTTTCGGCTTTCTCTTATTTTTCATTTACCGGTATATTCATATCCTGAAGGCACCTCGCTAGCAGGCTGCTCTCCAGTTACTAGCTCTCAACTAGTTCCCCATTATTTTGTTGGGGTGTTTTGTGAATGGACTATGATAAGCTCTCTTATCCATTTTTCTCCAGGCGTCCCCGAGTACTTGGGATTAGAGTAATTAAATTTCCTATCCTTTTCTTTGAGGCCTCAGAATAGGATGAGGAATACCATTCATGGTACTTAAGTCATCTCTAGTGCACTAAACAATAGTGTGACTTGATCACGCTCTACAAATCACAAAACAAAATGGTATATCAATATTTTGTTTCAATGTCTTCTTGACATTCCAATTTACTTATTGGTATTGCATGAGAATATTCTATGTGAATTCTCGGCTTCTTGGTTTTCTAGTTTTCTTATTAGTGTGGGTCTTGCACGGGATCTTTTTGTCTTTTCAAGCGATTTCCCGACATTCTTATTTCAAGTATTCCTTTTCCTCCCCCTAATGTCGTAGAATAGACCATTAAACATTATTGCGGTAAGTACATATACCAAAGATTTTGTTAGAAATATGCCCTAGAGATAATCATAGAGATGAGCATATTTCTTTGTATCCATGATATATATATTGCTTAATTGAATATCCATGGAAGGCACCTTGTATTGATTAGCAATTATGTGAATTGTTTGTGAGATTCTTTACTTATATGGTTATTCTAAATGATGTCCCTAGTCAGAGTCGATGACTAGCACATGTATTAGTTGATGACTACATTTCACAAGTCATAAACATGGAGATGTTAAACTAATAATGTGGGTGCGTGTATGACATGAGGCTGGACCGACCCAATGTGAGATATTGTAATATAGTTCTCTTCTTGCAACATGAATACTGTATCCTTAGACCTGAGATTGTCGCATGTTCTCAAGATGTGAATTGACTTACTTAGGGACTATCAAACGCTATCTCGTAACTGGGTAGTTATAAAGGATTTGGGTTTGTCAGGAAGCATGCTATGAGGCATGGTCAGTCAAGATGGAATTTGTCCCTCTCTTTGTGAGAGAGATATCTCTGGGCCCCTCGAGTGATTGGATCAAGAAATGCATGGCCGTGCTAGGGTTAAGAGTTAACCATTGAAAGGATTCCAATTCACAGTATCGAGAAAGAGAGGTCAGCTTAGAGCCAGACCAAATATCGTGAGACAAAGGGAACATCATGTACGTAATGTCGCAATGGTTCGTCTGATATGATCTTTACGTACACATAGGAGTTGACATGTCTTGCTAGAGGCCGCTGTCAATTATTGGGCCAAGTAAGAGTACTCGGGCTATGTCTATTTGTACGTGAACCTATAGGGTCACACACTTAAGGGGAAGGAAGCCTTATTCGGATTAGATCCGAAATTAGACTGGGCTTTAGGGTTAATGATGGGCCTCGGCGTCAGAAGCCCACCATAACGCCTATATAATGAGGGGCGGGGGCGCGGTTAAGTGATAACCCTAATTCGCCACCTGCGAACTAACAGCCGCCGCCCACCTCTCGCCCTCGCCAAGCCGCCGTCGCGAACCTAGCAGTTCGGTACGCGGCGCTTCCTCCCTGTACGTGTGGATACCTCGGAGGTGCTGCATCTGGAGCACTTGGACGAACCGCGCGAGGACGTGAAGGACGCCGGCGACTGCACGGCACTGCTCGACGCGTTCGTCTACATCGAGACGTCTTCCGCTGCTCTGCGCGTCTAGTGGTAATTCCATGACCTATAACCGCAGTAGTTCTTGGTATTATGGGGTTGAAAATTTTGTTTTGCGCTAGTGTAGCCTCCCCGTAATCCTACAGTGGTATCAGAGGCAGGTTCTGCGTAGTTTTAGGTCTGGATCTAGGTTCATGAGATGGATCTACTTGATGCACGGTTTGATTAGATCAATTGGTAATAAAGGGTTGAAGTAGATTACATCGGATATGACTGGAGAGATCAGTTCGTCCTTCTCTGTTGTATGCGCGACTTGCCCCTACCGGCTGGAATCACCATCGGGGCTAACTGCGTACACAACCAGCAGATTGACGTAACAGATCAACGTCATGAGTGTAATCTTCTTCGGGTCGAAAGTCTCGGATTTGGGTTGATTTGATCAACCGCATGAGATTTCCAGTGGAATTTCCATACATACGATGCATGGACCGCCGTGGCTATCTGCTGTAGTGGCAAACGTATAGAAACGTGTTTGTCTAACCTGTTTTTGCAGGACATGTGATCGGTATGGCTATTATGTGTATGTGATGCATGTTAATAAATTATTCATGACCTGCGTGTCGTGACCAGGGCAATACGGCTGGAGCCACATGTATTGTCCAAATTTAATGTAATGACCTGCGTGTCAACATGTGATGATCCAAAGCGTATATGTAATTTGTTTACCAGCATACGTTAGATAGGTCTTGAAGGACTCATCACCTGGAGGATGGCATACCTATATCATGGAGATGGAGATCATCGTGATGGACAGATTATTGGAGATGGGGATCACCATGTGACAGCAAGCCATACCGAATCACAACTGTTGTGTGAATGCCATTCTTATTGTTCTACTTGTTTATATTGCATATATGTCCTTGCGTGCGATGTTATAAGTAGGACGACCCCTCATAAATGTTTAAGCTTTAATGCCTCTCCAAACCTTGCACTATCATAAGTCTTGTACAATTGGTGGTGGGTCTATGAAATTAGGGTGCCACCAGTTTTCCTTGACTAGATAGGTTTGTATCGGATACGAACTGCAAAAAGGGTTGGTTAACTTAAACAAAGTCAGCTTAATGGTTAAGGACTTTGAGGCATAAGGTTGGGAGCCGAGACATAGAGATGTCACCCAACAACAGGAGTCATATATATGATATGATTAGCAAGGAGTTGCTTACCGATCTACCTTGTCTTCTAGCGGTGATGCTAAAGCTCACTAGTAGACTTGTTAGTTGTGGGTTCTGAATCACTAAGTATCAATCGAGGGATATTGATTTTAGTGGGAGTAGACTATTAAATGTTTAATATGATTTACTCTGTCATGGATATTTTTGTCTTAGTATTTTGCATTATTTTGTTGTAGATAAATGGCACCTAGCACACCAACATTTACTTTGCGATCGATTCTTGAAAAGGATAAGTTAAATAGAACAAACTATACGGATTGGATCCGTAACCTGAGAATTGTTCTCAGGGCTGAAAAAAAGGAAGATGTTCTAGACACCCCACTGCCAGAGGATCCTGGTGAAAATGCAACTGCCGCAGCTAAAACCGCTTACAAGAAAGCAATGGATGCTAATCTTGAAGTAAGTTGCCTAATGCTTGCTTGCATGGAGCCTGAGCTCCAGATGCAGTTTGAGACAAACCATGAGGTGTACGATATGATCGTGGCGCTCAAGGATATGTTCCAGACTCAGGCTAGGACTGAAAGGTTCAATGTGTCCAAAGCCTTTCTGGAATGCAAACTAGCAGAAGGCGCAGCAGTTGGGCCACACGTAATCAAAATGGTTGGTTACAGTCAGAGGTTGGAGAAGCTAGGCTTCCCAATAAGCCAAGAGTTGGCCACTGACTTCATTTTGGCATCTCTTCCGCCCAGCTATGGAAACTTCATCACGAACTACCATATGCATGGGGCAGAGAGGGGCCTCAATGAACTATGTGGCATGCTGAAAACTACAGAGGGGGACATAAAGAAAAGTGTTGGCAGCAGCGGCCATGTGATGGCGGTCCAAAACAAACCCAACTTTAAGAAGAAGGGTAAGTCTCAAAAGAAGAAGGGCAAGGGAAAGGATACAGTATCCAAGCCCAATCAAAAGCCCAAGGCTGGACCAGCTGCAGATGCAGAGTGCTTTTATTGCAAAGAACTTGGTCACTGGAAAAGGAATTGCAAGCAGTACTTGGCCTCTATTAAGGATCGCGGCGGTAAGGGTACAGCCGCAGCAGGTACACTTGCTATTCACATTACAGAAATTTTTCTTGGTGATTCTTATATTAATTCTTGGGTATTTGATACCGGATCGGTTGCCCATATTTGCAATTCGATGCAGGGAATGATAAGAAGTAGAAGCGTGAAAAGAGGAGAAGTTGATTTCCGGGTAGGCAATAATGCAAGAGTTGCTGCGTTGACCGTCGGGACGATGCAACTCCACCTCCCATCAGGATTTATTTTGGAGTTAAATAATTGTTATCTAGTTCCTAGTATGAGTCGAAACATTATGTCTCCTTCATGTTTGATGAAGGATGGTTATTCATTTGCGAGTGAAAACAATGGTTGTGTGATCTCTAAGAATGGCATGTTTGTGGCTTTTGCATCCATTATGAATGGGTTATTCATTTTAAATCTTGATGATGCACCTATCTGTAATATTAGTGCTAAAAGGCCTCGACCTAATGATTTAAGTCCTACCTACATGTGGCACTGTCGTTTGGGTCATATAAGTGAGAATCGCATGAAGAAGCTTCATTCTGATGGGCTTTTAACTTCGTTTGATTTTGAATCATACGAGACATGTGAAGCTTGCTTACTTGGTAAGATGACCAAGGCGCCTTTCACGGGTTTACCGGAGAGGACATTAGATTTATTGGAACTCATACATACTGATGTGTGCGGACCAATGAGTACGACAGCTAGGGGAGGATTCCAATACTTCATAACCTTCACTGATGATTTTAGTAGATATGGGTATGTCTACTTAATGAAACACAAGTCTGAATCCTTAGAAAAGTTCAAAGAGTTTCAGAATGAAGTAGAAAATCAGCGTGGCAAGAAAATTAAAGCACTGCGATCAGATCGTGGTGGTGAATATTTGAGTCATGAGTTTAGCAATCATCTAAAGAGTTGTGGAATTGTTCCACAGCTTACGCCGCCTGGAACGCCTCAGAGGAATGGCGTGTCTGAGCGACGTAATCGGACTTTATTGGATATGGTTCGATCAATGATGAGCCAGTCGGACCTACCTTTGTCGTTTTGGGGATACGCTCTAGAAACAGCAGCTTTCACACTAAATAGGGTACCATCTAAGTCCGTAGTTAAGACACCATATGAGATGTGGACTGGGAAGACTCCCAGTTTGTCTTTTCTGAAGATTTGGGGTTGTGAGGTTTACGTCAAGCGACTACAGTCAGATAAACTCACTCCAAAATCGGACAAGTGCATGTTTGTGGGATATCCAAAGGAAACTTTAGGATATTACTTTTACCACCGGTCAGAGGGAAAAGTGTTTGTCGCCCGGAACGGTGTGTTCTTAGAGAAAGAGTTTCTCAAAAGAGAGAAAAGTAAACAAAAGGTGTATCTTGAAGAAGTTCAGGATGAGCCAGTGGGACAAGATTCAACAAGTGATGCTAATGTAGCAGAACAAGTTGAGACGTCTATGGCAAGAGAATCACCACCACAACCACGAAGGTCAGCAAGGCTTCGCGAGGCACGAGGAGAAGTGCTATTGTTGGGCAATGGGGAAGTGTTGTTGTTAGACAACGACGAACCTGCAACATATTCAGAAGCGATGATGGACCCAGATTCCGAGAAATGGCATGTCGCCATGAGATCCGAGATAGATTCCATGGGAGAAAATCAAGTTTGGAACTTGGTTGACCCGCCTGATGGTGTTAGACCTATAGAATGCAAATGGATCTATAAGAAGAAGAAAGACATGGATGGAAATGTTCACATCTATAAGGCTCGACTTGTTGCAAAGGGTTTTCGACAAGTTCAAGGAGTTGACTATGACGAGACATTCTCGCCAGTAGCGATGCTTAAATCTATTCGGATCATTCTAGCTATTGCCGCATATTTCGATTATGAGATTTGGCAGATGGATGTCAAAACAGCTTTCCTTAATGGAAACCTAGATGAGGACGTGTATATGATACAGCCCGAGGGTTTTGTCGATCCGATCAATGCTGGAAAGATATGCAAACTTCAGAAATCCATTTATGGGTTGAAGCAAGCATCTCGGAGTTGGAACATTCGTTTTGATGAAGTGATCAAAGGGCTTGGTTTTCATCAGAATGAAGAAGAAGCTTGTGTTTACAAGAAGGAAAGTGGGAGCGCTATTGTATTTCTAATCTTGTATGTGGATGACATATTATTGATTGGGAATGACATTCCTATGCTGGAGTCCGTCAAGGCTTCACTGAAAAAGAGTTTTTCTATGAAGGACTTAGGGGAAGCAGCATATATTTTGGGCATAAGGATCTATAGAGATAGGTCGAAGAGGCTTATAGGATTAAGTCAAGATACGTACATTGACAAGGTTTTGAAACGGTTCAACATGGAACAGTCCAAGAAAGGTTTCATACCTATGTCACATGGTAAACACCTTAGCCAGATGCAATGTCCTGCGACGGCTAGTGAGCGGGAGCGCATGAGTAAGGTACCATACGCCTCAGCGATTGGATCAATCATGTATGCCATGATAAGTACACGCCCAGATGTTTCATACGCTATAAGTGCTACGAGTAGATACCAGGCTGATCCAGGTGAGGATCACTGGACAGCGGTAAAAGGCATTCTTAAGTACTTAAGAAGGACTAAAGATATGTTCCTGGTATATGGGGGTAAGGAGGAGCTCGTTGTAACTGGTTACACCGATGCTAGCTTCCAAACTGACCCAGACGAGTTAAAATCGCAATCAGGTTTTGTGTTCACAATAAATGGTGGTGCTGTTAGTTGGAAGAGTTCCAAACAGGAGACTGTGACTGATTCTACAACAGAAGCCGAGTACATTGCAGCTTCTGAATCTGCGAAGGAAGGTGTTTGGATAAGGAAGTTCCTCATCGAGCTTGGTGTGCTTCCTAATGCATCTAGCCCATTGAACCTCTACTGTGACAACAATGGGGCTATTGCGCAAGCTAAGGAGCCAAGGAACCACCAGAAAAACAAACACGTACTGCGGAAGTTTCACCTCATACGGGAATTCATTAGGCGGGGTGAGATAAAGATATGCAAAATACATACGGATTTGAATGTTGCTGATCCTTTGACAAAACCTCTTCCACAACCTAAGCATGAGGCACACGTGAGATCTATGGGTATTAGATATCTTCTAGATTAACTCTAGTGCAAGTGGGAGACTGTTAGAAATATGCCCTAGAGATAATCATAGAGATGAGCATATTTCTTTGTATCCATGATATATATATTGCTTAATTGAATATCCATGGAAGGCACCTTGTATTGATTAGCAATTATGTGAATTGTTTGTGAGATTCTTTACTTATATGGTTATTCTAAATGATGTCCCTAGTCAGAGTCGATGACTAGCACATGTATTAGTTGATGACTACATTTCACAAGTCATAAACATGGAGATGTTAAACTAATAATGTGGGCGCGTGTATGACATGAGGCTGGACCGACCCAATGTGAGATATTGTAATATAGTTCTCTTCTTGCAACATGAATATTGTATCCTTAGACCTGAGATTGTCGCATGTTCTCAAGATGTGAATTGACTTACTTAGGGACTATCAAACGCTATCTCGTAACTGGGTAGTTATAAAGGTAGTTTTGGGTTTGTCAGGAAGCATGCTATGAGGCATGGTCAGTCAAGATGGAATTTGTCCCTCTCTTTGTGAGAGAGATATCTCTGGGCCCCTCGAGTGATTGGATCAAGAAATGCATGGCCGTGCTAGGGTTAAGAGTTAACCATTGAAAGGATTCCAATTCACAGTATCGAGAAAGAGAGGTCAGCTTAGAGCCAGACCAAATATCGTGAGACAAAGGGAACAGCATGTACGTAATGTCGCAATGGTTCGTCTGATATGATCTTTACGTACACATAGGAGTTGACATGTCTTGCTAGAGGCCGCTGTCAATTATTGGGCCAAGTAAGAGTACTCGGGCTATGTCTATTTGTACGTGAACCTATAGGGTCACACACTTAAGGGGAAGGAAGCCTTATTCGGATTAGATCCGAAATTAGACTGGGCTTTAGGGTTAATGATGGGCCTCGGCGTCAGAAGCCCACCATAACGCCTATATAATGAGGGGCGGGGGCGCGGTTAAGTGATAACCCTAATTCGCCACCTGCGAACTAACAGCCGCCGCCCACCTCTCGCCCTCGCCAAGCCGCCGTCGCGAACCTAGCAGTTCGGTACGCGGCGCTTCCTCCCTGTACATGTGGATACCTCGGAGGTGCTGCATCTGGAGCACTTGGACGAACCGCGCGAGGACGTGAAGGACGCCGGCGACTGCACGGCACTGCTCGACGCGTTCGTCTACATCGAGACGTCTTCCGCTGCTCTGCGCGTCTAGTGGTAATTCCATGACCTATAACCGCAGTAGTTCTTGGTATTATGGGGTTGAAAATTTTGTTTTGCGCTAGTGTAGCCTCCCCGTAATCCTACAGATTTGAAGTTGGGGAGTTGTTCTTATTACCATTTGCATTAGTCATATGCAATAGGACTATAAGCCCCTTTTCTGTTCTTTTGAAATTATGGACTTCTTGACCTTTTCTTGAAAAAGGGGTAATTCTTCTAGTATGACCATATTTTCCAAGTGCATCCTTACTTCATTTGGCATCTTCCTTCACATTGCTAGACTTCATAGTGATGATTACCCAATATATCCATAATTTTTATGAGCAATGCTATCAACTTCATTGGTATGTGGTTTTCTAAGGAGCGCACTCACTTTTGACCACTTCGATGAAGCATGTTTTGGCCCATATAATCTCTTAAAATCCCTAATAAGGGTTTTATATGGCTATGGATATCTCCTAGATGCATTCTAGGTAAGGAGTGAATTATTAGTTTCCCCAATGGCAAAGAGTGCTCAAATGAATCTTCTTGATTCGAGGGATACTAATGTGATGGTCATGCAAGTTCATTTCTTCTCACTATCTATGAACATAATTGAGATTTCTATGATGCAAGGAAGATTATATCTGAGTTTCTAAACTCTTTATCCACATAAAAAAGTGACAATTAAAGTATGCATATTCTAATAGACTAGAATAGAGGTTCAAAAAGAGGAAAAATCATAAATAAATTCCACATCCAACATTTCTTAATAATTCATATGGACAGTCTAGCGCGCCAACGGTCGGCTCCAATGGCTAGTTCTGACAGCTAGCCGTTGGGCTGACAGCGCACCAGACAGTGAACAGTACATGTCTGGAGCACACCGGACAGTTCGGTGTGACCGCTTAAATTCAACTTCTCAACTCGTTGCTCTCGGGTTTTCTCGAGGGCAAAGGCGCTGCCCCCGGGGCTGGCTGGCCCCACTATCAGTGGGCGCACCGGACAGTCCGGTGCCCCTAAGATAGAAACCCTAATTCCTTTTTCCTTTGGTTTTTCTAACCGTTTTCGTTCTAACTTGTGAGTGTGTTATTGAGAGCACCTAGAGGGGGGGTGAATAGGTGATCTTGTAAAACTTAAGCTTATAGCCACAAAAACTTGTTAAGTGTTAGCACAATAAATGCCAAGTGGCTAGAAAGGAGTCTCAACAAAACACAATACCACAAGAGATCAATCACAGAGATGACACAGTGGTTTATCCCGTGGTTCGGCCAAGACCAACGCTTGCCTACTCCACGTTGTGGCGTCCCAACGGACGAGGGTTGCAATCAACCCCTCTCAAGCGGTCCAAAGACCCACTTGAATACCACGGTGTTTTGCTTGCTTTTTCTCAATCCCGTTTGCGAGGAATCTCCACAACTTGGAGTCTCTCGCCCTTACAATTGAAGTTCACAAACAACACAGAGCAAAGGGGGAATGAGCAACGCACACAAGACTTCAAAAGATCAGAGCAACAACACGCACACAAGTCGCAACAAGAGCTCGCAACACAACTCAAAGAGTTCGCAACTCAACAAGAGCTCTAGATGCTATCACAATGAAACGAATGCGTGAGATCGATGTCTTGGTGCTTAGGAATGTTGTAGGAATACTTGGTTTTTTCCTCCATGCGCCTAGGGGTCCCTTTTATAGCCCCAAGGCAGCTAGGAGCCGTTGAGAACAATTCTGGAAGGCCATCCTTGCCTTCTGTCATCGGGCGCACCGGACAGTCCGGTGCACACCGGACAGTGTCCGGTGCCCGATTCCTTTCCTTAAATGGCGAAGCCGACCGTTGCAGATCAGGGAGCCGTTGGCGCACCGGACATGTCCGGTGCACACCGGACAGTCCGGTGCCCCCTTCCGACCGTTGGCTTGGCCACGTGTCGCGCGCAGAATCCGCGGCCGACCGTTGGCCCGGCCGACCGTTGGCTCACCGGACGGTCCGGTGCACACCGGACAGTCCGGTGAATTTTAGCCGTACGTCGTCAGCGAATTCCCGAGAGCGGCTACTTCGGCCGAGGCAGCCTGGCGCACCGGACACTGTCCGGTGCACCATCGGACAGTCCGGTGCCCAGACCGAAACAGCCTCTTGGTTGTACACAGCCAACTCTTTTCTTTTCTTTTTCTTCATGTTTCCAATACTTAGACAAGTATATTAGTACACAAAACCAATGTACTAAGACTTAGAAACATACCTTTGCTCTTGATTTGCACTTTATTCATCCATGGCATAAATTCACATTTAAGCACTTGAGTTGGCACTCAATCACCAAAATACTTAGAAATGGCCCAAGGGCACATTTCCCTTTCAATCTCCCCCTTTTTGGTGATTTATGCCAACACAACATAAAGCAACTAGAACAAGTGCAATATCACTTCAAATAAAACTCAAATTTATTTTGATTCAATTTTGGCATATATGGATCATCCTTTGCCACCACTTGGTTTGTTTTTGCAAATCAAACTCAAATCTCTATCTCTAAGTCAAACACACATGTTGAAGCATAAAGAGAGTCATTCCAAAAGAGATTGATCAAGGATTTCAAAAACTCCCCCTATTTCCCATAATCAACACTTCTCCCCATAAGAGGCCAACTTTTGACAAAAGAGACAATGCAAGAGTTTTGACAAACCAAAAGCTCTATTCTACTATTTTCAAAAAAAACTCTCAAGTGGTAGCTGATCCATTTATCGCTTTGGCCTTTATTTTCTCCCCCTTTGGCATCAAGCACCAAAACGGGATCAATCTTGGCCCTAGAACCCCATTGCCTCACCAAAATCTTCAATAAGAATACAAAGGCAATAAGAGTACATGAGATGAACTTGGAATAAGTTACCCTCTCATCGGAGTGCAGTGGAAGTCTTACATGGTCCAAGTCCACCTTTTCCCTTTTAATTCTCCTTTGAGACTAAAACAAGCAAACTCAAGCATACGGTTAGTCTCAAAGGGTCAAGTTGTAACACATCTCCCCCTAAAACTGTGCATCACTTTGCAACGGACTTGTGAGGTCCAGGGAGTGTTTGTACAGCTTGAGCACCACAATAAGCAACAAAATGCAGAATGTACATGATCAAAGGCATAAACACATGTATGCTACAATTCAATCCAAGTTCCGCGAATCTAGGACATTTAGCTCACTACGCAGCCTGCAAAAGGTCTTCTCATCTAGAGGCTTGGTAAAGATATCGGCTAGCTGGTTCTCGGTGCTAACATGAAACACTTCGATATCTTCCTTTTGCTGGTGGTCTCTCAGAAAGTGATGCCGGATGTCAATGTGCTTTGTGCGGCTGTGTTCAACAGGATTTTCCGCCATGCGGATAGCACTCTCATTATCACATAGGAGTGGGACTTTGCTCAGATTGTAGCCAAAGTCCCGGAGGGTTTGCCTCATCCAAAGTAGTTGCGCGCAACACTGTCCTGCGGCAACATACTCGGCCTCAGCGGTGGATAGGGCAACGGAAGTTTGTTTCTTATAATTCCATGACACCAGGGACCTTCCTAAGAATTGGCACGTCCCCGATGTACTCTTCCTATCGACCTTACATCCAGCATAGTCGGAGTCTGAGTATCCAACCAAGTCAAAGGTAGACCCTTTTGGATACCAGAGCCCGAAGCAAGGCGTAGCGACTAAATATCTCAGTATTCGCTTCACCGCCACTAAGTGACACTCCTTAGGATCGGATTGAAATCTAGCACACATGCATACGCTAAGCATAATATCCGGTCTACTAGCACATAAATAAAGTAAAGACCCTATCATTGACCGGTATGCTTTTTGATCAACGGACTTACCTCCTTTGTTGAGGTCGGTGTGTCCGTCGGTTCCCATCGGCGTCTTTGCGGGCTTGGCGTCCTTCATCCCAAACCGCTTTAGCAGATCTTGCGTGTACTTCGTTTGGGAGATGAAGGTGCCGTCCTTGAGTTGCTTCACTTGGAACCTAAGGAAGTAGTTCAACTCGCCCATCATCGACATCTCGAATTTCTGCGTCATCACCCTGCTAAACTCTTCACAAGACTTTTGGTTAGTAGAACCAAATATTATGTCATCGACATAAATTTGGCACACAAACAAATCACCATCACATGTCTTAGTAAAAAGAGTTGGATCGGCTTTCCCAACCTTGAAAGCATTAACAATTAGAAAGTCTCTAAGGCATTCATACCATGCTCTTGGGGCTTGCTTAAGTCCATAGAGCGCCTTAGAGAGCTTACACACGTGGTCGGGGTACCGTTCATCCTCGAAGCCAGGGGGTTGCTCCACGTACACCTCCTCCTTGATCGGCCCGTTGAGGAAAGCGCTCTTCACATCCATTTGGAACAACCTGAAAGAATGGTGAGCGGCATATGCTAGCAAGATACGAATAGACTCTAGCCTAGCCACAGGAGCAAATGTCTCCTCAAAGTCCAAACCTGCGACTTGGGCATAACCTTTTGCCACAAGTCGAGCCTTGTTCCTCGTCACCACCCCGTGCTCGTCCTGTTTGTTGCGGAACACCCACTTGGTTCCCACAACATTTTGCTTGGGACGAGGCACCAGTGTCCAAACTTCATTGCGCTTGAAGTTGTTGAACTCCTCCTGCATGGCCAACACCCAGTCCGGATCTAGCAAGGCCTCCTCTACCCTGAAAGGCTCAATAGAAGAGACAAAGGAGTAATGCTCACAAAAATTAACTAATCTAGATCGAGTAGTTACTCCCTTACTAATGTCACCCAAAATTTGGTCGACAGGATGATCCCTTTGAATCACCGCTCGGACTTGGGTTGGAGGTGCCGGTTGCGCTTCTTCCTCCATCACTTGATCATCTTGTGCTCCCCCTTGATCATACGTCTCCTTTTGATGAACCTGTTCATCGTCTCGGGTTGGGGGATGCACCAAGGTTGAGGAAGAAGGTTGATCTTGCTCCAATTGTTCCTGTGGTCGCACATCACCAATCGCCATGGTGCGCATAGCGGCCGTTGGAACGTCTTCTTCATCTACATCATCAAGATCAACAACTTGCTCTCTTGGAGAGCCATTAGTCTCATCAAATACAACGTCGCTAGAGACTTCAACCAAACCCGATGATTTGTTGAAGACTCTATACGCCTTTGTATTTGAGTCATAACCTAACAAAAACCCTTCTACTGCTTTGGGAGCAAATTTAGAATTTCTACCCTTCTTCACTAGAATGTAGCACTTGCTCCCAAATACACGAAAGTACGATACATTGGGTTTGTTACCGGTTATAAGCTCATATGACGTCTTCTTGAGGAGGCGGTGAAGGTAGACCCTGTTGATGGCGTGGCAAGCCGTGTTCACGGCTTCCGACCAAAAACGCTCAGGGGTCTTGAATTCTCCAAGCATAGTCCTCGCCATGTCTATTAGCGTCCTGTTCTTCCTCTCTACCACACCATTTTGTTGTGGTGTGTAGGGAGCGGAGAACTCGTGCTTGATCCCTTCCTCCTCAAGGAACTCCTCCACTTGAAGGTTCTTGAACTCGGACCCGTTGTCGCTCCTTATCTTCTTCACCTTGAGCTCAAACTCATTTTGAGCTCTCCTTAGGAAGCGCTTGAGGGTCCCTTGGGTTTCAGACTTATCCTGCAAAAAGAACACCCAAGTGAAGCGGGAAAAGTCATCAACAATAACTAGACCATACTTACTTCCTCCTATGCTCAGATAGGCTACGGGTCCGAAGAGGTCCATGTGTAGCAGCTCCAGGGGTCTCGATGTGGTCATCACATTCTTGCTGTGATGTGCTCCTCCCACTTGTTTACCTGCTTGACAAGCTGCACAAGGCCTATCTTTTTCGAATTGTACGTTAGTCAAACCTATCACGTGTTCTCCCTTTAGAAGCTTGTGAAGGTTCTTCATCCCCACATGTGCTAGGCGGCAATGCCACAGCCAGCCCATGCTAGTCTTAGCTATTAAGCATGCATCTAGACCGGCCTCCTCTTTTGCAAAATCAACTAAATAGAGTTTGTCGTCTAATACACCCTTAAAAGCTAGTGAACCATCACTTCTTCTAAAGACAGACACATCTACATTTGTAAATAGACAGTTATATCCCATGTTGCATAATTGACTAACAGATAGCAAATTATATCCCAAGGACTCAACTAAAAACACATTAGAAATTGAGTGCTCATTAGAAATTGCAATTTTACCTAACCCTTTTACCTTGCCTTGATTCCCATCACCGAATATTATTGAATCTTGGGAATCCTTATTCTTGACGTAGGAGGTGAACATCTTCTTCTCCCCCGTCATATGGTTTGTGCATCCGCTGTCAATAATCCAGCTTGAACCCCCGGATGCATAAACCTGCAAGGCAAATTTAGGCTTGGGACTTAGGTACCCAACTCTTGTTGGGTCCTACAAGGTTAGTGCAAATATCCTTAGGGACCCAAATGCAAGTTTTGTCTCCCTTGCATTTTGCCCCTAACTTCCTAGCAACAATCTTCCTATCCTTTCTACAAATAGCAAAGGAAGCATTTAGGGCATGATAAATTGTAGAAGGTCCATGAACTTTCCTATGGGCATTAACAACATTTCTCCTAGGCATATTGTGAACAACATTTCTTCTACCAACCTTTCTATCATGCACAACATGAGAACTAGAAGCAGTCATAGCATAAGAATCATAAGCATGTGAATCAAAAGCATCATAACTTCTAAAAGCATTTCTAGAATTTTTTCTATCATGATACAAAAAGGCATGGTTCTTTTTAGCACTAGTAGCCATAGGGGCCTTCCCTTTCTCCTTAGCGGGAATGGGAGCCTTATGGCTTGTAAGTTCTTGGCTTCCCTCTTGAAGCCAAGTCCATCCTTAATTGAGGGGTGTCTACCGATCGTGTAGGCATCCCTTGCGAATTTTAGTTTATCAAATTCATTCTTGCTAGTCTTAAGTTGGGCATTAAGACTAGCCAATTCCTCAGTTAGTTTGGAAATTGAAACTAAATGATCACTACAGGCATCAACATCGAAATCTTTACACCTAGTGCAAATCTCAACATGTTCTACACAAGATGTTGATTTACTAGATTTTTCTAGTTTAGCATTTAAATCATCATTTATGCTCTTTAAACTAGCAATTGAATCATGACATGTAGACAACTCACAAGAAAGCATTTTATTTCTCTTAATTTCTAATGCAAGTGATTTTTGTGCTTCTACAAATTTGTCATGTTCTTCATACAACAAATCCTCTTGCTTTTCTAAAAGCACATTCTTATCATTCAAGGCATCAATCAATTCATTAATTTTGTCTATCTTAGATCTATCTAAACCCTTGAATAAGCATGAATAGTCTATGTTATCGTCATCACTAGACTCATTATCACTAGAAGAGGCATAAGTGGAGTCTCGAGTACTCACCTTCTTCTCCCTTGCCATAAGGCATGTGTGCCGCTCGTTGGGGAAGAGAGATGACTTGTTGAAGGCGGTGGCGGCGAGTCCTTCATTGTCGGAGTCGGAGGAGCAATCCGAATCCCACTCCTTTCTGATATGTGCCTCGCCCTTGGCCTTCTTGTAATTCTTCTTCTTTTCCCTCTTGTTCCCCTGTTCCTGGTCACTATCGTTATCGGGGCAGTTAGCGATAAAATGACCAATCTTACCACACTTGAAGCATGAGCGCTTCCCCTTTGTCCTGGTCTTGCTTGGCTGCCCCTTGTGACCTTTTAGCACCGTCTTGAAGCGTTTGATGATGAGAGCCATCTCTTCATCATTAAGTCCGGCCGCCTCAATTTGTGCCACCTTGCTAGGTAGCGCCTCCTTGCTTCTTGTTGCTTTGAGAGCAAGAGGTTGCGGCTCGTTGATCGGTCCATTCAAGGCGTCGTCCACGTACCTTGCTTCCTTAATCATCATTCGCCCGCTGACGAATTTTCCGAGTACTTCCTCGGGCGTCATCTTCGTGTACCTGGGATTCTCACGAATATTGTTCACGAGATGAGGATCAAGAACGGTAAATGACCTTAGCATTAGGCGGACGACGTCGTGATCCGTCCATCGCGTGCTTCCGTAGCTCCTTATTTTGTTGATAAGGATCTTGAGCCGGTTGTATGTTTGCGTCGGCTCCTCGCCCCTTATCATCGCGAATCGTCCGAGCTCGCCCTCCACCAACTCCATCTTGGTGAGTAAGGTGACATCATTCCCCTCATGCGAGATCTTGAGGGTGTCCCAAATCTGCTTGGCATTGTCCAAGCCACTCACTTTGTGATACTCGTCCCTGCACAAAGAGGCTAGCAACACAGTAGTAGCTTGTGCATTTTTATGGATCTGTTCATTAATAAACGAAGGACTATCTGAGCTATCAAATTTCATTCCACTTTCCACAATCTCCCAAATGCTTGGATGGAGAGAAAATAGGTGTGTACGCATTTTGTGACTCCAAAATCCGTAGTCCTCTCCATCAAAGTGAGGAGGCTTGCCAAGTGGAATGGGGAGCAAATGAGCATTTGAGCTATGCGGAATGCGCGAATAATCAAAAGAAAAATTTGAGTTAACCGTCTTTTGTTTGTCGTAGTCGTCGTCCTTGTGGGAAGAAGTAGACTCGTCGCTGTCGTACTAGACGATCTCCTTGATACGTCTTGTCTTCTTCTTCTTCCCATCTTTACGTCTGTGACCCGAGCCAGAGTCGTTGGATTTGTCATCTTTTGGCTCGTTGATGAAGGACTCCTTTTCCTTGTCGTTGATCACAATTCCCTTCCCCTTAGGATCCATCTCTTCGGGCGGTTAGTCCCTTTCTTGAAGAGAACGGCTCTGATACCAATTGAGAGCACCTAGAGGGGGGGTGAATAGGTGATCCTGTAAAACTTAAGCTTATAGCCACAAAAACTTGTTAGGTGTTAGCACAATAAATGCCAAGTGGCTAGAAAGGAGTCTCAACAAAACACAATACCACAAGAGATCAATCACAGAGATGACACAGTGGTTTATCCCGTGGTTCGGCCAAGACCAACGCTTGCCTATTCCACGTTGTGGCGTCCCAACGGACGAGGGTTGCAATCAACCCCTCTCAAGCGGTCCAAAGACCCACTTGAATACCATGGTGTTTTGCTTGCTTTTTCTCAATCCCGTTTGCGAAGAATCTCCACAACTTGGAGTCTCTCGCCCTTACAATTGAAGTTCACAAACAACACAGAGCAAAGGGGGAATAAGCAACGCACACAAGACTTCAAAAGATCATAGCAACAACACGCACACAAGTCGCAACAAGAGCTCGCAACACAACTCAAAGAGTTCGCAACTCAACAAGAGCTCTAGATGCTATCACAATGAAACGAATGCGTGAGATCGATGTCTTGGTGCTTAGGAATGTTGTAGGAATACTTGGTTTTTTCCTCCATGCGCCTAGGGGTCCCTTTTATAGCCCCAAGGCAGCTAGGAGCCGTTGAGAACAATTCTGGAAGGCCATCCTTGTCTTCTGTCATCGGGCGCACCGGATAGTCCGGTGCACACCGGACAGTGTCCGGTGCCCGATTCCTTTCCTTAAATGGCGAAGCCGACCGTTGCAGATCAGGGAGCCGTTGGCGCACCGGACATGTCCGGTGCACACCGGACAGTCCGGTGCCCCCTTCCGACCGTTGGCTTGGCCACGTGTCGCGCGCAGAATCCGCGGCCGACCGTTGGCCCGGCCGACCGTTGGCTCACCGGACGGTCCGGTGCACACCGGACAGTCCGGTGAATTTTAGCCGTACGCCGTCAGCGAATTCCCGAGAGCGGCTACTTCGGCCGAGGCAGCCTGGCGCACCGGACACTGTCCGGTGCACCACCGGACAGTCCGGTGCCCCAGACCGAAACAGCCTCTTGGTTGTACACAGCCAACTCTTTTCTTTTCTTTTTCTTCCTGTTTCCAATACTTAGACAAGTATATTAGTACACAAAACCAATGTACTAAGACTTAGAAACATACCTTTGCTCTTGATTTGCACTTTATTCATCCATGGCATAAATTCACATTTAAGCACTTGAGTTGGCACTCAATCACCAAAATACTTAGAAATGGCCCAAGGGCACATTTCCCTTTCAGTTATAGAGTCACACCTAGCACTAGATGTGAGTGTGAATACGCACCAACACTACACTAGAAATCTCTTGGTCAAACTACTCATCCATAACCCCTCTTTATAGTACGGCTAAAATAAAAATATAAGACCTAATTCTATACCAAGTGTCTGCAACTCCTTCGACACTCGGAATATGAAGACCTTCATTTTTTTATTCGTCTTTTCAGCCGTCGCTTCAAGTTCTCATAACAGGGATTGTTTTCACCGTTGCAACACAACTCCTTGTAATGCGACCTAACTTACCATTTGCAATAAACACACGTTAGTCACATATAATGTTATGTTGTAATTAATCACTAAAACCAACCAGTGGCCTAAATGCTTTCAAGGGTTTCCCAATCCTTCTCTTTTTATTTTCTTTTTCCCTCTTTTGTTCGGGAGGGGTGGTGGCGCACGTATGCCTGGTACCGGGCGTAACGGCGATGCCCACGTGCCTCCAAGGCTGTAGTGGCTGCGCCGACGCACCTGCAGTCGCGCGCGTGCCAGCTCCGAGGTGTCTGCACTCGTGGTGTGGCCTGAGCAGCTGGGCAACGGCGACGGCGTTCATGTCCTTGGCTGCAAGACGGCGGCGGTGGCGCGCCAGCGTTGCAGAGCAGTGGCTGCGTCGCTTGTGTGACCGCGCGCCCGCGTCTACGAGGCAGTCGTGGTGGGGCATGCTGTGAAGAGTTGGTGGCGGCGAAGCCCGCGCCCACGCGTGCTCGCCCATGGACACGAGGCAGCTGAGGTTTTCCTCGCGTGCCCACGAGTGTGTGCTAGTGCCTGCTTGCTTCAGCAGTTTTCTGTCACATTTGTGAACTCCTTCGTCGCAAGAGCAAAGGTGTTGATAACGTGTTAGGAACCCTTTGCTATCGAATGTAGTTCAAAGTCTTCTTAACTCACAAACACATGAGACACAAAGATATAGGAGGAACTGATATTCTCATTCATCTATTTTGTTCACTGGTTATAACAAATGGTGATGTCCTCCTTTATATATAGTACAAAGTTAGGGTTTCGACTATATAGGCCACATGGGTCTTCGAGGCCTAAACTGGTTTCTTAACACAATCATCGGCTAGTTTGTTGTGATCCGGTGTGATTTGCATTGGATGGACGAAGAGGATGACCGAGGGACTCACGAATTGGCTAGTTGCATTTTAATGGATGATGTCATGTTGACGTAATGCTGACATCAGCACGACGGTGGCCAGGCACGTGAGGATTAGGGATGAAAATGGTCAGTAACGATCGGGAAAACCCTCTAACCATTTTCAAATCCATTTTTAATTCAAAATCGGGAACGATAAAGGGATCGTCGGTCCGGAAAACGGAAACAGGAGTAATGGGATGACAGTAAACGATGCAGTCGACCGGGAACACATCGATAACGGTCGGGAACCGGTAATTAAAATCAGAACAACGATGCAAGTTTGCTCTTTGCTGACAAATTACAAACATGTGCTCTATTATTTTAGCTAGTAGTTTAATATAGCATTCTCATTTCAAGTTTTCAAGCACATAACGTTATTAGCAAGACTATGCTATGAAACTAGAACATGCAGATACCTCACAAAGTCACAATTCAGTTTTGAAGCAAGGATCAGTTTTTAAAATTCAGTTTATACATACCTCACAATTCAGTGCTCATGTACGTGGATGGGGATGGGGCTGCTCACAGCTGTGCCTATGCGTGCATGTACTAGTTTGCCAGATAGGGTATTCGGGATAGACTTGATAATTGGACTTGTATGAATGGATATTGGTTATTGTTACTTGGGCTGAAACATATTTGGTTGGCGAGATGTAGGTAGACTAAAATGTTTGAATAAAACGGGAATATTAACGAGATTTTCCCGTATAATTACGAGATCCATAAATACAGTCGGAAAATGCCTCAACCATTTCTGTTCCCGTTTCCGCCACTTTTCTCGGGAATTTTCCCGTTCATTTTTTTACGAATACGGTATACAATCGATTATTACAGTATACGATATCGGTCAGTATGAGATTTTTCCCATCCTGTTTTCATCCCCAGTGAGGATTCTGGGGCTGGCTTTAACGGAAAGTTGGCCGACGCGTGAGATTAAAGTGGGCCGCTTATGAGGGGTTTTGTTTTCTCTTTTTTTTCTTTTGTCTTTTCAATTTCCTGTTCTATTTTGCATTTCAAATTCTAAATTCCAATCTGAGTTTGGTCTAGTAAATTTATATAAATGCAGGTTAGAGTGGGCCGGTTCTGAGGGGTTTTGTTTATCTCTTTTTTTCTTTTTCTTTTGTCTTTTCAATTTCCTGTTCTATTTTGCATTTCAAATTCCAATCTGAGTTTGGTCTAGTAAATTTATATAAATGCACAAGCAATAACTCCAGCAGACCAGCATGATGCATAACTTAGAATTTTTTTTATTTAGTATTTAGTTGAAAGTAACATGTCTCAAAATTAAAACACATACTCAAATAAACTTTAAATTTATTTCTCAAATAATAAAAGAGCTAATTAAACTTCTTGAAGCAATACTTACTGTTTATACATGGTCTGTTTGTTAGACTGGCCGTAAAAAAATAACATTAGATGTGAAAAAATGTATGCTGTGAGCTGCTAAAAAGCTAACAAATTTGATAAAAACCACTAAAATCTATTAAAAATTCTTCCATATATATTTTCATAGTTCCATCCAAAAGCTGCTAAAATTAGGTCTATAGATGCTTTCTGTTTTACATTGTGAGAAAAATGACTTTCAGAGAAAACAGCTCCCTAAATCCAGTCCTTTGTTTGACTTTTGGATTTTAGGGGAGAGAAGTCCAAGCCGAAACCAAAGCCAAAAACCTAACCAAACACACCCTATCAATCTCCGTTTTAATTGCTTGTTCATAGCACATTACCGGAACCTGTTGCCGGCTTGACGTGTGCCCGTTTGTAATAAGATGAAACAAAAGCAACAATCGTCTATCCCAAATTTGTCCTGGTGCGCAGATTTTTTCATTGCAAATAGCTAGCCTAGGGGGTTTCCTGGAAAGCTGCAATGAATAGTGATCATCAAATAGAACAACGAACTGGTTCAACTCATTAGCTAGGCTAAAAATACCAAAAGATGGATGCTGGATGAGAACCGACTATCTAATTAGTGGGCAGGTGCTCTCACAGTCTATAAACAAATATTCTCGTTTGATCCATGGTGCAACAGAACGGCTTCTCTTAACGCAGCAAAGCCACTAACCTCTGATGTTGCACCATAAGAGCAAAATCTATACTGCGCGAAGTTTGACACTCTAATCTTTCGACGTTATGACCAGCAAGCCCAGTGCACCAATCAGCAGGTACTGCAGCAAAGATAACATATAGATCAGCTGAGCTTCCAATGGTATTGACTACATTAATTAATGTTCAATTTGTGGACTCCCGGATGCTCAAGATTATCTAGAAAACAAACAATCAGTGCAATTGCCTCATTAATTTACACAAACAAGAAGATTGGTTGAGTTTCATCCACATAGTGACAGAAATATTCTCAGACCAATGGGACAATGCTCTTCATTGGGTTTGTGTCGCTGTAGTTAAGACTCGATATTGGTTTGTGTGCCTCTTGTTGTGTCAGTGTTTCATTATAAGCCAATTAATATTTAGACGAGAATAACCATACCTTAATAAATGGTTTCTCAGTCATGATAATTGTAATCCAGCCAACATATGGAAGGTAGCTGTTGTCATTGGAGAACATAAGGTCAGCTGAACCCAGTGGGCAAAAAGACAGATGTGTGCTATATAAGATGAACTCACCCCACAGCACGTCCCATAATGTGATGTTGCTGGAGCCAAAGCTGCCCATGTGCATATAATAGTCGGTCATCCCCAAAATTATTGTCACCTGAAACAGAGTTTGTAAGGCAAAGACAACACTCCAATCACAATCACTGTATGTAATAAACATAGTGTTGGTTAGTATCAGGATTACACAATACCATGTAGTTGTATAATAAGAAAAAAAATGGAAATAAGTTATAGCTACTCAAACTGGAAGTGATATACCTTTGGTGAGGATGTCCACTTCTGCAGTGTCCTGACGTTCATGGACCTATACAAAGAGAATAGTAAACTCAAAGTGAGCAGACATCTAAAATCAAGTTTAACATGACATCAATTGAAGTGAAGAGCTCAAAATATATCACCTTAATTACACGGTGGACAATTGGAATTTCACGGCCCTACATAAATAGCAGCCAAATGAGCATTACTGAAAATAGATAACTGTACGAGCAAACATTACAGTGAGATTTAATAGAGGAAACAACTCAATTCATGATTCACCTAATAATTCATGGACAAATAGTAGGACTCACATCGATATTGAAAACAACTATTTCTCCTGTGCGAATAGGATCTTTGCTCATATGCAAAAACAGGATATCACCCTGAAAACAAGGCAATTAGTGTGAAAGATACTGACACTTCAAAAGCGTACGTACAACTAGCTCTGGAGTTAGAAAAGGTGGTATTCCCTCCGACCACAAAAGAATGCAATTCTAGCACAGTATCAAGCTAAAGTATCTTTAGTATATCTAACTAAAAATATATCAATATTTATAATATCAAATAAGTGTCATTACATTTATCATGAGATAGTCTCATACTATACTTATTTGATGTCATAAACATTAATATTTTCGCCTATATGTTTGGTCAAATTTTATGCATGTTAACCAAGGTTTTAAAGTCGGGCGACTAGTCAAGAAGTCGGTACAGAGGTGATAGTCGATCTGAACGACTCGACTTTCTCTACTAGTCACGCTCGACTCGTCGACTAGTCACGACTAGTCGACGCAGTTGAGTCGGACTACTTATTTGGGCCCAGATATAAAAATATGAGCCCACCCAGCCATCTCAACCCTAGTAGGTAGGATGCTAATGAACAAGTTTTCTACCTTATTTATCTATGGATACGGAATGATTCATGACTTGATGAGGGCCAAGACAAATGATAGAGATCTTGTGAGTCATGTGACTACTATGTTTGCAACATCCTTGCTTACATTGGCTAAGATGTCGAAACAAAGACAAGGGTTGAAAGCTCTCTTTGTTAGTAATGAATGGTGTGAGAGCAAATTGAAGAACACTAAAGTAAGGAATGCACGTGTTGTTTGTCACTCTGTTGCATTTTGGCAAGCAGATGAAGTAATTTCTATTGTTGATAAGAGGTGGGACGGTCAGATGAATACCATACCAATCTGTATAGAGCAACTTTGTTTTTTAATCCAAACAAGTTCTTTGAAACTAGAGAGAACAATAGAAGACTTCCTACACAACTATATTTAATATTTAATATTTAATGATATATTGTAGAAGAAGATGGATGAAAATATACTAAACAAGGTGTTTTTTAGTGTTCCAGCATGTTTTTAGTCTTAGCATATATAGAAAGTTATAAAAATACAATCACCGACTTATGTTCGACGAGTCACGACTAGTCTGTCCTAGTCTCGACGTCTACTAGTCAGTAGCTGCACAATTCGGCTCGACTTCTTGACTCAAAAACATTGATGTCAACCAAGAATGCACCTAGAATTGCATTCTTTTGTGGATAGAGGTAGTAGATAAAATGTACCATACCATAGAAGATTATCAACAAGTTACGGTACAAATCTTAAAATGTTAATTTCATAAAATTACTACATTGTTCTCATAATCATCAAAAAGCTACCATTTCTGGTGCCCATTTCACAAAACTATAACACTTAAGGTACCCTTATAAGGCTATCTCCAGCAGCTTACCTAGCCTATCCCCTATATCGTTCCTTATTTCAAACTTTACTCTGTGAACAGTGTATTGCCCCAAAAATGTTTTGAGCACCTGAGCCCACTGGACAGCATCATATATTGCAACAGATTGGGGCCATTCTTTTTTTCTGCACTATGTGATGCTGGCAAGTGGGTCCAGGTTCTCAGGGCACAATGTTGCAAGTTTGTGAGAAGGGAACCCAAAGTTTTGGTAGTTTTATGAAATCGGCACTAGAAGTGGTTATTTTGTGACAACTGGGACAGGAATGTGATATTTTTGTAAAGTATACTAACTTAAAAGGAAAAATCTGGTAATAAGAACAATGAAACTATGCTGACATTCGACGTATACAAACTTAAAGCAAAGTGAGAAGCATTCATATAAAAAATGGAAATGTTCCTTTGTGCTAAACAGTTGATGATGTCAACATCAAACGTATAAATATCATAAAAAAGCATACAACATCAAAGGTAATTTGCATGTAGCAATGTAGGGAGTAAACAAACCCTTTTAAATCCAGGTTCCATGCTACCAGAGAGAACCACTACAACTGGTGACTCGCTCCCTGTGAAAACTATCAACCCCTTCCATATGATTAATGCAGAGGTAACAATCATACCTGCAAAGAGAAAAATTCGAAAGTTAAAACCCTCCTCATGAGACTCATGTTGCAAATTAACAGTCAAATATCAAACCGCAGGAAAGTCCCAGTGTACAAACCTGAATTGCTATTAGCGACAACTGGAGTCTAGAGTAACCCACAAGAAACTTAATCACTTCTTCAGTGCATAAGCATCATTATAAACGCTCCAGATAATAAAAGAGGAGAAGAAGAAAAAAAAACAAAATCCAGTTCTCTAAAGCTGTCACACCCAATTCGACTACTGTTCTCATCTACGCATTTTTATGATTCTTAAGGGGGGTAGCTAAAGAGTTCAGATCATAGAACCAGATGAAGAATCAGGAGCAGTCTCCACCGATCTTACGGCAAAAACCACTGGAAATGGAAAAAAGACTTGTCCCGCTAATTAAAATCGTAGTAGACTCGCATGGCAAAGGCCTCACCACAAACCCAAGAATTATAGGGCTCCAAACGCACTACAAAGATCTCGAGGAGAAAAAAAAAACAAGCAGGGGGGAAAGAAGAGGAGGGTGCGGCAGAGAGCGTCACCGAGGCTGATGATCTGCGTGAGCAATTGGCGGATCTGCATGGAGCGGATTGACTCCATCGTGTCGCCGACGAACCCCATCTCGCTCCCTCTCCCTCGGCTTTCCGGCGGCGAAATCACGAGTCACGAACAGGATGGGAAGTGGAGGAAGAGAAATATTGATGTAACCCCGAAAGCCCAGCTGAAGCACGTTTTTTAATCCGGTACGAGTCCAATCCGACCGTCTTTATACAGTGCGTGACCGTCTTTATACGGTTCGGTTCGGGTAGAGATGACAACGGGTACAAACCCGCCGAATTTTGCTATCCCAAACCTCACTCATTAAAAAACCTATACATGTGACGATTTTGAAATTTTACCCAAACTCAAACCCATTGGGTTTGCGGGTACACACGGGTTACCCGCGGGTTTTTATCTCCAATATGCTTATTCTTTTTATAATCAATAAGTATCGTAATTGTTGGGGACTTGTTCTTAAATGCTATGAATTAAGATTAAGGCAATACAAAATGTTAAAGGTAAAAGCTCTTCGTCCTTTGAAGCACTATTTCCCTTAGCATATAATGATCTTCACACGAAGGTCATGAAAGACATACCTTCTCAGTATATGATAATGAAAGAAGAAGCATGTAAAATATAAGAAACAATATGAATAATCATATAATATTACTAACTCATCTTTTATTATATTGTCATGGATAAATAGAAATAATATAAAATTACATTTGTACCTTCGGCTTAACAGAAGGAGAAAGAACAAGTGTGATGCACGAGCGAGTACAAATCAGCGTCTACAGTACGGGGGTAGTGTTATCTATTTATAGGCACAGGGCGCAGCCTGTGTGAAATTACATTTATACCCTTTACAAAAAGATTACAATCATGACACAAACTATCATGAGTCAATCTGTCTTTTCATCTTTAAGTCGGTGCAACCCTTCGTCTTAGACATGTCGTTATGCCGAAGTTCCCTGTAAGGTAGCTTCGGCGTTATTTCCGTGCTGATCTTCCGAAGGTGTTTCTTCTTACAGGACCTTCGGCTACGAAGCAGACCCCCAACAGTAGCCCTTCGTGGTGCTAGATCGTTTTTCGTAACGAGCTTGATCCGTGAAAAATTGTCCTAGGCTTCGGAATGCCGAAGGTCTGAAAAACACCTTCCCTGAGCTCGTTACCGAGAAACGATTAAAATAATCTGAGCGCGGGGTGGTCCCACCATGCAGCGGGTATGCACGATCTGCCGATTCATCTCGCACGCACCGTGGTCCACCGTTCAGTGAGTGCGAGTGACTGTTGAGCGGGTACGGGCGACTTGACGATTCACCTTCACACCTGCAGCACTATATAAACAGACGGGTATGTGTGAAGTTACCACAGCATTCATTGTCATTGTACTGTTGTGCTGCTGAAAAATTTAACCATAGCCGAAGCTTTCTCATTGCATTCTCAAGGAAAGCATCGTTTTGATCTAGCTTCGTCATAAGAGAGAGCTTCGTCACAACCATAAAAATCATCAACATTCGTAAGAACTGCAAGGAATTCAGCACCTGATGGCCAGAGTTCGTTCAACTGCTAGGGTGACTCGTGACGGAGAGAAGGCCGAAGCCACATAGACTGCCCCGATCTCTGAAGTGATGAAACAATCGGGAATGGTTGTGACAGAGGTAGCTGCTGACGAAGGTGCACCTGCTGCCGAAGCTGAATATGTTGACATTGAAGAAGATGTTTTTGATGAAGAAGAGGAAGATTATAATACTCTCATGCCAGCCAAACCCAGTCACTTGGAATTTGGAAAATCTACCGTTTCTGAGGCTGATATGCCTATGATGATAAAGCTAGGCTACTTCGGAGAAGCTGATTCGTTTTGGTAGGGAAGAAACCACTCCGACACTGGAAAATGATGAGGTGGTAGTTTTCAGGAGTTTCTTCAGACCGGGGTTGAGGTTTCCTTTGAACGAAATGATTGGTGAAGTTTTGGAAAATTACAAAATCTATCTTCATCAGCTGACTCCTAACGATATCGTTAGACTCAACGTCTTCATCTGGGCTCTGCGAAGCCAAGGAATAGACCTGAATGCCGAAGCCTTTTGCCGAGTGCACGAGCTTCATTATCAGATGAAGGCTAGAGAAGATGGTCTTCATGAGAATTTTGGTTGCTACAACTTCGCTTACCACAAAGATATGAAGACTCCGGTGGTTAGCTATCGCACCAAGTGGCCAACTGGTTGAAAAAATGAGTGGTTTTATGTGAAGGCCGATGAGAAGAAGAGGGAGAAGCTCAAGACGCTAGTACTGAGCCCTCTAAGCTTAAGCTTTGGGCTGACTAGGCTGTTGTGCCGTATGGAGCCGGGGTCACCATGCCAACAAGCTGTGGCAGAATTCCGGGTGGTAGCCGAGCAGATCAGCACAAGAGATCTAGTCCAAGAATATCTGGCCTATAAGGTGTTCCCTACGTTGAGTGAATGGAACATGCCGAAGCTAAAGGGGACAAAGGAGAAGAAAGAACTTGTGCGACTACCTTATAAGTTCAAATTCGATAAACAGTTCAAAAGGCCATGTCAAGAATGGTTAGAAATGATAGAAACCGTGTGCAACGAAATTTTAGGAAATTACACTAAAAAAGATCAGCTGATGATTGCAGCCTTCGGCACCCGACCGAAGCGAAGGTTGAATCGGGTGATGGATGCCCTGAATTTTGAATATCCTAACTATGAGCGATTGAACAAGGGTGCCGAAGGGCAGAAGAGAAAAAGGATTGTTAGTGTTCTGAGCAGACAAGCTGCTAGAATGGTGAAAGAAGATGAAGAAATTCTGAAGAGGAGAAAATCGAGCCCTGAGTCGAAGGTAGCTGCTCCGAAGAAGAGGAAAGTTGCGGCTCCGAAGCCAAAAATGACTGAGATAGAGGAAGAGACTCCTTCAACACCTTCTACTGCTGACGTGGAAGAAATTCTAAAGCTAATGACTGAATCCTTACCTATTAAGCTAAGTCCACTGGGGCCACGTCTGACGAAGATTTTATAGAAGAAGAAGGAGCCCTCGGCAGCGAAGAAGTCTACTGGGACAAAAAGGCGGAGGATTATTACTGTAATCAAAGCCATTGAAGAAACACCACCGCCGGCCTCAGCGTCGAAGATAACACCTGCTGTCGAGGGCGCTACAGCTACCGAAGCTGCAACTGCCGAAGCTGCAACGACCGAAGATACAAATCTAGAGAGCACATTTTCTGATATTGATAAAATGCTTCTGAATATGGCCGCGGAAGAAGCTGCTGCAGCCGCCGAAGAGACCCTGGCCACAGTGCCTAGAAAAGAGAAGGAGATCGCTGAAGATACTTCGGAGGAAAAGGATTTGAATTTTCAAAACATAATTGGTCAAAAGTTGTCTAAGGCTGAGAAAGAAGAGCTGAGAGATTATGCCATATCCTGTGGTTACAAACCAGGAGCGCTGCTCTTCGGTGGTATGGACGACGAAAGCTTAGGATGCCTCCGAGACCGAACTGGAGCGAAGGTTATCAGTACTCTGTCGAATAGTATTGGTTTCCCGAAGCTTGAGGCCGATATCAGCCGCTACCGATGACAACATATCGTCGATAGTTTATTCTATTCTAATTTCAAGGTAAAATTTTTTCTTCGGCTTTTCATTGTTTTAACGACGAAGGTGTTTTCTGACGAAGGTTGTTTTTGAACAGAGTATGCTATTAAGTAAAACCTTGAGGATGCAACATGATCTTGAAGATAAAAAGCATGAGGTTATAATTGAAGGCTTAGAGAGCAAAATAAAAGATCATGAAGCTGCTCTTGAAAAGAAAGATTTTGAACTTCAAACAATGGAGGGTTTACTGGCAGAAGCCGAAGCCAAAATTGCAAGATTGAATAGTGAACTCCTCACAAAGTCAGAAAGCTTCAAACAAGAAAAGCAGAAATTTGATGCGAAGTTTGAGGCTGAAGTCGAAAAGAGTTCGAATTTGCAGAAATCATTGAAAGAGCTTCAAGGTAAATGTCTAGACTTCGGCAACCGATGCGTGCAGCGGCTGAAGCAGGTCTTCAACTCAGTTGGGGCCAGTTCTGAGAAATTTGAACCTTCAGTTGAAGACCTGCCAGGGACCTTTGAACACATTAAGGGCGAAGTTGATGCTCTTGACGAAGTTATAGCTGGACATGGCGACTTTTGTGCCCTGCTAGCTTCTCGGGGCACAACTGTGTCCTTCATGAAAACTGGTTGCACGCATGTGAAGATCGTTAATAGACCAAACTTCAACTTATCACCAGCAGATTTAATTGATATCCTCAGCCTGGCTCGAAGCATAGGAAATAGATTCATAACACAAATCTAGACGAAGGGTGGGTGAAGCTTAGCTGGTGACGAAGCTCGAAGTCACCTCAAGCCGGTAATAAAGTCATACCTGATGCTTACCTTCTCCTTGAAACTTGAGTTTACCTTATAACGCTTTGTTATGTACAGGATGACGAAGCCGAAGAGCAATGATCCAAAGCTTGGCGGATGGTGATGAAGCTGAAGACACTATTATGAAAAAACTCTAGAGAAATTCTTGAATTATCCTTGTAAAGAATATTGTAATTTAAGAATCAGATACTACTCTGTAAATTTGTCCATACCTTGTAATATATTTTTACCTTTCCGTCCATGTGTGAACTGCTTTGATGTGGACGAAACTTGTATTTTTTGAGCCGAAGGCGAAAAACACCTTCCCTTCTTTTCGTACAAAACGAAGCATAAATCTGCTTCTTTTTACTCTCGCTGAAGCCTTGTCATTAGAGCCGAAGCAACTGTCTGTACTTGTATGATATGATGATGATGATCCTACGTATGTCTAAATGAATGTATATGAATGCAATGAATGATGTGATGTATTGAGCAAATGAATGTTCAGACACACGCTTACGAAGCCACATACAAACTCTGCATTCCCTTGGGAATGACTGAAATCTCTTTGTCGTTTATTTTTCGGCTGCACCGCTTATTTTTCAGTGTAAGTTCTGCATCCCCTTAGGAACGTCTTTTGAACTTCTTCGCCATATATTTTGGTGGTATTTGGCTCTGCATTCCCTTAGGAACGACTTTTGAGCAGAAAACTTACGCTGTGCTCCCTTAGGAACGACTTTTTGTAGCTTCGTCGTGCTCTGCATCCCCTTAGGGATGACTTTTGAGCTTCTCTCTGGTTTTTTTTCTCTGCACTCGATGGTGCGTGCTCAGATGTTACATTTTACATTATTTTGGGGGATTTTGCTCTCGTAGAGCTGAATAAGAAAAGAAAAATTACAGGCTATGGCCCCATTAAAAACCTTTCTCCCCCTTTGGAAACGAAAAGGGTGCCATAGAAAAAAAATAAAAAAAGATTACATCAAATTACACATAATATCATCGAAGCTCATCCGCATTCCAAGGTCTAGGAATGTCGTTGCCGTCCATGTCATTCAACCTGTAAGAACTGGGCCTTGACGAAGATACCACCAGAAAAGGTCCTTCTCACTTCAGCTATAGTTTGCCTACAGTGTCCGGATTAGCCACTCTCCAAAGTACCAAATGCCCTGGCTTGATATTTTTCAACCGGACTTTTCTGTTGCGCCATTTTATTGTTTCGGCTTGATATTTATTGATATTTTCCACAGCCTGAAGTCTGGTCCCTTCTATAGTGTCTTTTGCCACGTGATAATCAGCTTCGTCTTCTGTCGAAGCTGTTGTTCTTATTGACCACGCTTTAGCTTCTTCTGGAGTTATAGCTTCATCACCAAATAATAACTTGAATGACATAAATCCTGTTGATCTTGATATGGTTGTATTGTGGCTCCACACCACTTTAATCAACTCATCTAGCCACTTTCCTCTGGGCTGATTGAAGATTAGCTTCATTATTCCTGTCATTATAATGCCATTTGCTCTTTCAACAAGTCTATTTGACTCTGGATGTCTGACTGATGCAAAATGAATCTTCGTGCCAATCTGATCACAGAATTCCTTGAAAGCTTCGGCATCAAACTGTGTTCCATTGTCCACAGTTATAGCCTTCGGCACGCCGAAGCGACAAACAATGTTTTGCTAGAAGAATTTCTAGACTGTGACCAAAGTTATTGTGGCCAAAGGCTTCGTTTCAATCCACTTAGAAAAATATTCTATAGCCACCACAACATATCTTAAATTGCCTTGTGCTGGTGGAAGTGGGCCTAGCAAATCAAGACCCCATCTTTGCAACGGCCAGGTGGGTTGTATTAGCTGAGTGAGAGATGAAGGTTGTTTCTGGTCTCTTACACATTTTTGACAATTTTCACATTTTTGGACTAGCTCTGCTGTATCCGAAGCTGCCTTCGGCCAGTAAAAACCTTGTCGAAACACCTTCCCCAGCAAGGGCCTAGCCCCAATGTGAGATCCACACAGACCTGTGTGTATCTCCTTCATTAATTCAATACCTTCAGCTCTTGATAAACACTTGAGAAGTGGAGAACAGACTCCATATTTATGTAACTCCCCTTCTATTATCACATATGGTATTGTCCTTGCCTCCATTCTCTTATTATAAGCTTCGTCATCTGAAAGACAATTACCTTGGAGGAAAGATATAATTTCAGTCCTCCAATCTTCACTATGTACCGGAGAAATAGTAAGCACTGCTCTCTCCATGAGTGCAACCGAAGGTGCCTTTATTGTTTCAAAAAATACTTTCGAAGGTAGAGGGAGCCCCTGGGCCGCCGATTTAGCTAGTAAATCTGCATGCTCATTTTCACCTCTTGGAATATTCCTGACAGAAAAACCTTCGAAAGAAGCCTCCAACCTTTGAACTATATCCAGATATCTTTCAAGCTTCGGATCTCTTGCCTTGCTACTTTCGTCCACATGGCCAGAAATAACTTGAGAATCAGTTTTCAGGATGGCCCTTCTTATTCCAATTGCCCTTAACTTTCGAAGCCCCAACATAAGTGCTTCGTACTCAGCAATATTATTTGTGCAACTGAAATCAAGCTTGGCTGCATAACATGTTTTGACTTTTGAAGGTGCCACTAGGACCACAGCCGCTCCTGCACCGAAGGTTCCCTAAGAACCATCGCAGAACACTGTCCAAGCTTCGGCATCTTTGTTTACTTCTTCTTCGAGAGCCCCTGGCATCCAATCAGCGATGAAGTCTGCTAACGCTTGGGACTGGATTGAGGATCTATGCACATAGTCAATGGTGAATTCATTAAGTTCTGCAGCCCATTTCCCAATCCTTCCAATAGCTTCTATGTTCCTCATAATATCCTTCAGAGGCTATGACGAAGGAATAATTATGTGATATGCTTGAAAATAATGTCGAAGCTTTCTGGAGGCCATTAACACAACATATAGCACATTTTCCAATTCTGTGTAATTTTTCTTTGACAGACTCAAAACTTCGGAGACGAAGTACACTGGAGCTTGCTTTTTGACTTGGCCATCTAGCTTCTCCTGTACAAGTGCCGCACTCACTGCAGAATGTGAAGCTGCAACATATAAGAGCAATGGAGCCCCTGGCGAAGGTGGAGATAACATTGTTAAATCAATCAAATATTGCTTCAACTCTTCGAAGGCCTTTTGCTGAGCCGGACCCCACTGAAAGACTTCGACTGACTTTAGTATTTTAAAAAATGGCAGATTTCTTTCTACTGATCTGGATATAAATATGTTCAATGATGCTAATGTACCTGCCAGCCGTTGAGCTCCTTTCTTTGTGCTTGGCGGTTCCATACGAAGGATAGCTTCAATCTTGCTTGGGTTAGCTTCAATTCCCTTCGTTGATACTAGGCAGCCAAGGAACTTGCCCTTCTTTACCCCAAAAACACATTTTGCTGGATTTAACTTCAAACCAGCTTGCCTGAAGTTGGCAAATGTCTCTTGTAAATCAGCAATGTGTATTTCTTGCTTCGTGCTTTTAACTATGATATCATCAACATAAGTCAGCACATTCCTTCCTATTTGAGAATGAAGGACTCTGGCTGTCATTCTGTTGAAGCTTCCTCCAGCATTTTTAAGCCCCTCAAGCATCCGAAGATAACAATATGTGCCACTGGGGGTTATGAAGCTAGTCTTCGGCTCATCTTCCTTCTTCATCCAGATTTGGTGATAGCCTGAGTAACAATCTAGTAGACTCATGAGCTCTGACGAAGCTGCTGCATCTACTAGAGAATCTATTCTTGGCAATGGGAACTCATCCTTTGGACAAGCCTTGTTAAGATCTGTAAAATCAATGCACATTCTCCATTTACCATTGGCCTTCTTCACCATAACAGTATTAGCTAGTCACTCTGGGTATTTGACCTCTCTGATAACTCTAGCGCTAAGAAGCCTCTTCACTTCATTCCGAGCACCTTCAACTTTGTTATCAGACATTTTCCGAAGCCTTTGTTTTCTTGGCCTGAAAGATGGATCCACATTGAGTGAATGCTCAATGACATCTCTGTTTACACCGCAAAGATCATTGGCTGACCAAGCAAAGACATCTTTGTTGTTGAATAGAAATCTTAGCAAATTCTTTTCCTGCTCTTCAGATAACTGAGACCTCAACAGTACCTTTTGTTCTGCTATATCTTCACATAGAAGCATAGGCTTCGGCTGATCCGCCGAAGTAACCTTCTCTCTTTTTTATCGATACTGCTCATAGGCTTCGGCTCCATCTATGTTATGGATTGCCTTTGAATCTGTCCAGTTTCCTTCGGCCTTCCTGGCAGCTTCTTGACTGCCATGAACAACAATGGGCCCTTGTTCCGAAGGTATCTTCATGCATAGATATGCTGGATGAAGTATCGCTTCGAAAGTATTAAGCGTTCCACGACCAATGATTGCATTATAGGGATACTCCATGTCAACAATGTCAAAGACAACCTATTCAGTCCTTATGTTATGGACAAAGCCGAAGGTCACCGGCATTGTGATTTTGCCGAGTGCTACAATCTGCCTTCCTCCGAAGCCACATAGAGGATGTGTAGCATCATGAATCTTATCCTCCGGTTCTTGCATCTGTCTGAAGGCCTTAGCAAATATGATATCTGCTACACTACCTGTATCAACCAGAACATTATGGACCAGAAATCCCTTAATGACACAAGATATGACCATAGCATCATTATGAGGGTAATCTTTGAGCTGAAGGTCCTCCTGGGAGAAAGTGATTGGGATGTGGGACCATTTTGACTTGATGAAGGGTCCTTGCACCCCAACATGTTGTACCCTTCTCTGTGCTTCCTTCTTCTGCTTCTTGTTAGCCGGCTCTGAACCTGAGCCGCCTGTTATTGGAAACACCAGCTTTGTAGCCGAAGATGCTTCGGCTTGGTTGTTGAACGAAGCCATCAGCTCAAAAGTGGAAGTGAGTTCACCGGAGGTGGGCGCCAATGTTGGGGACTTGTTCTCAAATGCTATGAATTAAGAACAAGGCAACACAAAATGTTAAAGGTAAAAGCCCTTCGTCCTTCGAAGCACTATTTCCCTTAGGATATAATGATCTTCAGACGAAGGTCATGAAGGACATACCTTCATCATCGCAGTATATGATAATGAAAGAAGAAGCATGTAAAATATAAGAAACAATATGAATAATCATATAATATTACTAACTCATCTTTTATTATATTGTCATGGATAAACAACGAGTTCATGATTTGGTATAAAAAATATTAGTAGAGAGAATTAAATACAAATAATAATTTGTATAATCAAGTTACCTTGCACTAAGTTATACATCCATCACATATATAACGCTAGTAATAACTATAATAGCAAGCAAGCAACACTATCACCAACTACTTATACATTCACTATTTGATAAAAATTAGGAAGTAAATAGGTAGATAACAAGTTTGTTGTTCATTTATAAAATAAAATGACAATATGCACTAGGTTTGGTCAGGTTTAAAAAACCCACGGGTTCACGGGTTTGGGTACTATAGGAACAAACCCGTACCCATGAACCTGTCGGGTATACATTTATGCCCATTAACAAACCCATGGGTATGAAAATTGACTCAAACATGTACCCTAATGGGGTAAAAACTCATCGGGTTTCGGGTACCCATTGCCATCTCTAAGTCTGGATTGGTCCGACATGAATAAGTGGGTTGGCCTAAACAGAAAACTAAACTCGGCGGGTTAGCCCGGTCCGGCCCGTTTACATTTAAGTCCGCTAAGCTCATTTTTTGCACTAAACCATGTTTACTGGCCTGCTTTTTTCATGCTTACCAGATTGACCCGCTTTTTCCGTGTTTACCAGGTCAGCCCACCCCGTTTAGACCCACAGCAGGCTAGGCTCGGATAGAGGAACGAGCCCGCAGGCTTGGAAAGCTCAGCCCGGTTTTCTAGCTGTGCCTAGCGGGCCGGGCCCAAACTGGGTCGACCTTCACCGGGTCTAGGCCTGGCGATGGCATTCTCGGCCAGGGCGGCCTGTTTTTTTCGGTAGGACCCCACCGATGCTAGTGCTAGATATTGTGGTACTAGCCTTCGCCACAGGGCATGTAATCTATTTTAGCACGTCGAATTGGGCTCCATTCACCTTTTTCGATGAGATGAGAAGACCACTAGGCTAGTTGTTGCTCCTCATGGCTCAAAAAATATGGGCCTTAAGATTTGGCCTATTTTTTATTAGATCCAGAGGCTCGTGTCCACATGGAAAATAGTCAAATACCACCCTTTTGAGGAGCAATTATTAAATTGTTATTTTTATATGTAAATGTGTGTACATTGCAACGTGAAAATATAATCTCACGAGCACAATCACGTTGCAATGTAATTATAAAACACAATCACCATTCTTTTGTAATTACATGAGCTAGTGTTTGACATAATGCGGGATAGCTCACAATCCCGATTATTTTGATTTTATTCTATAACTTGCATTTGTTTGAACTTTATTTACTATATTAAAGCCGGTTCAAAATGGCAGCAATGAGATTATCCACATCATTCTTTTTGTTTCAACCATTCGATCAAGTTGGAACGGAGAGAATCAACCCACACGACTCCTCGCAGGGTAAGGCACCTTCCGGTGACTCCAAAAGCCACGATATTCTTCGACTCTAGGAGCCACAATACATTTTCGTCGGGGTCATCGTCGTCCACACCAGCGATATTCTTTGTCAAGGTCATCCACACCGAAGATGGCGAACACGACGATGGCCTCCAAGCGAAGCGCCGCTTTCCACAGGTTCGGCATTCCACTGCTATACTGCTCCCTCTTCTCTTCTCGGGCTATATTGACCTCCCATCCATCTCCTCCTCCCTCGCCACCGGTGGGTGTGGCTGTTTAGTAGAACAGTGTGCTGAAAGTCGCCTAGAGGGGAGGTGAATAGGGCGAATCTGAAATTTATAATCTTAAGCACAACTACAAGCCGGGTTAGAAATAAGAACGAGTCCGAGAGAGAGGGTGAAAACAAATAGCGGGTAAATAAAGAGTGAGACACGATGATTTGTTTTACTGAGGTTCGGTTCTTGCAAACCTACTCCCCGTTGAGGTGGTCACAAAGACCGGGTCTCTTTCAACCCTTTCCCTCTCTCAAACGGTCACTTAGACCGAGTGAGCTTCTCTTCTCAATCAAACGGAACACAAAGTTCCCGCAAGGACCACCACACAATTGATGTCTCTTGCCTCGGTTACAATTGAGTTTGATCACAAGAAAGAATGAGAAAGAAAAGAAGCAATCCAAGTGCAAGAGCTCAAATGAACACAAATGTCGCTCTCTCTAGTCACTATTTGATTTGGAGTGATTCCGGACTTGGGAGAGGATTTGATCTCTTTGGTTGTGTTTAGAATTGAATGCTATAGCTCTTGTAATGTGTTGACAGTGGAAAACTTGGATGCAATTGAATGTGGGGTGGTTGGGGTATTTATAGCCCCAACCACCAAAATGTGGCCGTTGGAAGGCTGCTGTCGCATGGCGCACCGGACAGTCTGGTGCGCCAGCCACGTCAGCCAGCCGTTGGGTTCTGACCGTTGGAGCTCTGATAGGTGGGGCCTCTGGGCTGTCCAGTGATGCACCGGACAGGTTCTGTAGACTGTCCGGTGCGCCGTCTGGCGCTGCTCTAACTCTGGCGCGCATTGTAGCGTATTGAATGCGTTTGCAGTCGACCGTTGGCGCGAAGTAGCCGTTGCTCCGCTGGCACACCGGATAGTCCAGTGTGACACCGGACACTGTCCGGTGCTTCACCGGACAGTCCGGTGAATTATAGCGGAGCGCCCTCCCATTTTCCCGAAGGTAGCGAGTTCAGCTTCAGTTTCCCGGGTGCACCAGACACTGTCCGGTGACACACCGGACAGTCCGGTGCGCCAGACTAGGGTGCCTTTGGGTTGTCTTTTGCTCTCTTTGTTTGAACCCTTTCTTGGTCTTTTTATTGGCTTATTGTGAACCTTTGGCACCTATAAAACTTATAGACTAGAGCAAACTAGTTAGTCCAATTATTTGTGTTGGGCAATTCAACCACCAAAATCAATTTAGGAAAAGGTGTAAGCCTATTTCCCTTTCAATCTCCCCCTTTTTGGTGATTGATGCCAACACAAACCAAAGCAAATATAGAAGTGCATAATTGAACTAGTTTGCATAATATAAGTGCAAAGATTACTTAGAATTGAACCAATAAATATTTTCATAAGATATGCATGGATTGTTTCTTTATTTTTAACATTTTGGACCACGATTGCACCACATGTTTTATTTTGCTAATTCTTTTGTAAATTCTTTTCAAAGTCCTTTTGCAAATAGTCAAAGATAGATGAATAAGATTTTGAGAAGCATTTTCAAGATTTGAAATTTTCTCCCCCTGTTTCAAATGCTTTTCCTTTGACTAAACAAAACTCCCCCTCAATTAAATCCTCCTCTTAGTGTTCAAGAGGGTTTTAAGATACCAATTTGAAAAATCACCATTTTGAAAAACCTTTTCTTAATTAAAATTTTTGAAAATTGGTGGTGGTGCGGTCCTTTTGCTTTGGGCTAATACTTTCTCCCCCTTTGGCATGAATCGCCAAAAACGGATACTTTGAGTGAAATATAAGCCCTTATAACTACTATCTCCCCCTTTGGCGAATAAAATATGAGTGAAGATTATACCAAAGTTGGAGAGAGGCTCGGAGCGACAGCGAAGGATGAGTAATTTGATGGAGTGGAGTGGAAGCCTTTGTCTTCGCCGAAGACTGGGAATTCCCTTTCAATCTATGACTTGGTTTGAAATACACTTGAAAACTCATTAGTCATAGCATATAAAAGAGACATGATCAAAGGTATATTAATGAGCTATGTGTGCAAGACATCAAAAGAAATTCCGAGAATCAAGAATATTTAGCTCATGCCTAAGTTTGTTAAATGTTTGTTCATCTAGTGGCTTGGTAAAGATATCGGCTAATTGTTCTTTGGTGTTAATATATGCAATCTCGATATCCCCCTTTTGTTGGTGATCCCTTAGAAAATGATACCGAATGGCTATGTGTTTAGTGCGGCTATGTTCAACGGGATTATCCGCCATGCGGATTGCACTCTCATTATCACATAGAAGATGAACTTTGGTTAATTTGTAACCATAGTCCTTAAGGGTTTGCCTCATCCAAAGTAATTGCGCGCAAAAATGGCCTGCGGCAATGTACTCGGCTTCGGCGGTAGAAAGAGCTACAGAATTTTGCTTCTTTGAAGCCCAAGATGCCAGAGACCTTCCCAAGAACTGACAAGTCCCCGATGTGCTCTTTCTATTAATTTTACACCCCGCCCAATCGGCATCCGAATAACCAATTAAATCAAATGTGGATCCCCGAGGGTACCAAAGCCCAAACTTAGGAGTATAAACTAAATATCTCAAGATTCATTTTACGGCCGTAAGGTGAGCTTCCTTAGGGTCGGCTTGGAATCTTGCACACATGCATACGGAAAGCATAATGTCTGGTCGTGAAGCACATAAATAGAGTAAAGAACCTATCATCGACCGATATACCTTTCGGTCTACGGATTTACCTCCCGTGTCGAGGTCGAGATGCCCATTGGTTCCCATGGGTGTCTTGATGGGCTTGGCATCCTTCATCCCAAACTTGTTTAGAATGTCTTGAATATACTTCGTTTGGCTAATGAAGATGCCTTCTTGGAGTTGCTTCACTTGAAATCCTAAGAAGTACTTCAACTCCCCCATCATCGATATCTCGAATTTCTGTGTCATGATCCTACTAAATTCCTCACATGTAGATTCGTTAGTAGACCCAAATATAATATCATCAACATAAATTTGGCATACAAACAAATCATTGTCAAGAGTTTTAGTAAATAAGGTAGGATCGGCCTTTCCGACTTTGAAGCCATTAGTGATAAGTAAATCTCTTAGGCATTCATACCATGCTCTTGGGGCTTGCTTGAGCCCATAAAGCGCCTTAGAGAGTTTATATACGTGATTAGGATACTCACTATCTTCAAAGCCGGGAGGTTGCTCAACATAGACCTCCTCCTTGATTGGTCCATTGAGGAAGGCACTTTTCACGTCCATTTGATAAAGCTTGAAGCCATGGTAAGTAGCATAGGCAAGTAAAATGCGAATTGATTCTAGCCTAGCTACGGGTGCATAGGTTTCACCGAAATCTAAACCTTCGACTTGTGAATATCCCTTGGCCACAAGTCGGGCTTTGTTCCTTGTCACCACACCATGCTCGTCTTGCTTGTTGCGGAAGACCCACTTGGTTCCTACAACATTTTGGTTAGGACGTGGAACTAAATGCCATACCTCGTTTCTAGTGAAGTTGTTGAGCTCCTCTTGCATCGCCACCACCCAATCCGAATCTTGTAGTGCTTCCTCTACCCTGTGTGGCTCAATAGAGGAAACAAAAGAGTAATGTTCACAAAAATGAGCAACACGAGATCGAGTAGTTACCCCCTTTTGAATATCGCCGAGGATGGTGTTCACGGGGTGATCTCGTTGGATTGTTTGGTGGACTCTTGGGTGTGGTGGTCTTGGAACTTGTTCATCTTCCTTATCTTGATCATGGGCATCTCCCCCTTGATCATTGCTCTCCTCTTGAGGTGGCTCAACTTCTTTATTTTCTTCTTCATCATCTTGAGCCTCATCCTCATCTTGAGTTGGTGGAGATGCTTGCATTGAGGAAGATGGTTGATCTTGTGCATGTGGTGGCTCTTCGGATTCCTTAGGACACACATCCCCAATGGACATGTTCCTTAGCGCGACGCAAGGAGCCTCTTCATCACCTATCTCATCAAGATCAACTTGCTCTACTTGAGAGCCGTTAGTCTCATCAAACACAATGTCACAAGAAACTTCAACTTGTCCAGAGGACTTGTTAAAGACTCTATATGCCCTTGTGTTTGAATCATATCCTAGTAAAAAGCCTTCTACAGCCTTAGGAGCAAATTTAGATTTTCTACCTCTTTTAACAAGAATAAAGCATTTGCTACCAAAGACTCTAAAATATGAAACATTGGGCTTTTTACCGGTTAGGAGTTCATATGATGTCTTCTTGAGGATTCGGTGTAGATACAACCGGTTGATGGCGTAGCAGGCGGTGTTGACTGCCTCGGCCCAAAACCGATCCAAAGTCTTGTACTCATCAAGCATGGTTCTTGCCATGTCCAATAGAGTTCTATTCTTCCTCTCCACTACACCATTTTGTTGTGGCGTGTAGGGAGAAGAGAACTCATGCTTGATGCCCTCCTCCTCAAGGAAGCCTTCGATTTGTGAATTCTTGAACTCCATCCTGTTGTCGCTTCTAATTTTCTTGATCCTTAAGCCGAACTCGTTTTGAGCCCGTCTCAAGAATCCCTTTAGGGTTTCTTGGGAATAATATTTTTCCTGCAAAAAGAACACCCAAGTGAAGCGAGAATAATCATCCACAATAACTAGAAAGTACTTACTCCCGCCGATGCTTATGTAAGCTATCGGGCCGAATAGGTCCATGTATAGGAGCTCGAGTGGCCTGCCAGTCGTCATGATGTTCTTGTGTGGATGATGAGTACCAACTTGCTTCCCTGCCTGACATGCGCTACAAATCCTGTCTTTCTCAAAATGAACATTTGTTAGTCCCAAAATGTGTTCTCCCTTTAGAAGCTTGTGAAGATTCTTCATTCCAACATGTGCTAGTCGGCGATGCCATAGCCAGCCCATGTTAGTCTTAGCAATTAAGCAAATGTCGAGTTCAGCTCTATCAAAATCTACCAAGTATAGCTGACCTTCTAACACTCTCTTAAATGCTAATGAATCATCACTTCTTCTAAAGACAGTAACACCTATATCCGTAAAAAGACAGTCGTAACCCATTTTACATAATTACGAAACTGAAAGCAAGTTATAATCTAAAGAATTTACAAGAAAAACATTGGAAATGGAATGGTCAGGTGATATAGCAATTTTACCCAACCCTTTGATCAAACCTTGATTTCCATCCCCGAATGTGATAGCTCTTTGGGGATCTTGGTTTTTCTCATAGGAGGAGAACATCTTCTTCTCCCCTGTCATATGGTTTGTGCACCCGCTATCGATGATCCAACTTGAGCCCCCGGATGCATAAACCTACAAAACAAATTTAGTTCTTGATTTTAGGTACCCAAACGGTTTTGGGTCCTTTGACATTAGATACAAGAACTTTGGGTACCCAAACACAAGTCTTTGACCCCTTGTGCTTGCCCCCAACATACTTGGCAACTACTTTGCTGGATTTGTTAGTTAAAACATAAGATGCATCAAAAGTTTTAAATGAAATGTTAGAATCATTTGATACAATAGGAGTTATCTTCTTAGGCAATTTTGCACGGGTTGATTGCCTAGAACTAAATGTCTCACCCTTATACATAAAAGCATGATTAGGGCCAGAGTGAGACTTCCTAGAATGAATTCTCCTAATTTTGCTCTCGGGATAACCGGCAGGGTACAAAATGTAACCCTCGTTATCCTGAGGCATGGGAGCCTTGCCCTTAACAAAGTTAGACAATCTTTTAGGAGGGGCATTAAGTTTTACATTGTCCCCCTTTTGGAAGCCAATGCCATCCTTGATGTCAGGGCGTCTCCCACTATAGAGCATGCTTCTAGCAAATTTAAAATTTTCATTTTCTAAGTCATGCTCATTAATCTTACCATTAAGTTGAGCTATGTGATCATTTTGTTTCTTAATTAATGCTAGGTGATCATGAATAGCATCAACATTAATATCTCTACATCTAGTACAAATGGAAACATGCTCAACAGTAGACGTAGAGGGTTTGCAAGATTTTAGTTCAACAATCTTAGCATGTAAAATATCATTTTCACTTTTAAGATTGGAAATTGTAACATTGCAAATATCTAAATCTTTAGCCTTAGCAATTAATTTTTCATTATCATTTCTAAGGCTAGTAAGCGAGATATTCAATTCTTCAATCTTAGCAAGTAAACTAACATTATCATCACTAAGATTGGGAATTGAATCATTACAAACATTTGAATCAACCTTAGCAATTAGTTTAGCATTTTCATTTTTAAGGTTGACAATAGTATCATGGCAAGTGCTTAGCTCACTAGATACTTTTTCACATTTTTCTACTTCTAGAGCGTAAGCATTTTTAACCTTAACATGCTTCTTATTTTCCTTAATTAGGAAGTCCCCTTGGGTGTCCAAGAGTTCATCCTTCTCATGAATAGCACTAATTAATTCATTTAATTTATCTTTTTGTTGCATGTTTAGGTTGGCAAAAAGGGTGCGCAAGTTATCCTCCTCATTTTCACTAGAATTATCTTCATCACTAGAGGAAGCATATTTAGTGGAGGATCTTGATTTTACCTTCTTCCTTTTGCTGTCCTTTGCCATGAGGCACTTGTGACCGACGTTGGGGAAGAGGAGTCCCTTGGTGATGGCGATGTTGGCGGCATCCTCGTCGGAGGAGGACTCGGAGGAGCTCTCATCGGAGTCCCACTCGCGACACACATGGGCATCGCCGCCCTTCTTCTTGTAGTATCTCTTCTTTTCTCTCCTCTTTCCCTTCTTGTCGTCGCCCCTGTCACTATCACTAGATAATGGACATTTAGCAATGAAATGACCGGGCTTACCACACTTGTAGCACACTTTCTTGGAGCGGGATTTGTAGTCCTTCCCCCTCCTTTGTTTGAGGATTTGGCGGAAGCTTTTGATGATGAGTGCCATCTCCTCATTGTCGAGCTTAGAGGCGTCGATGGGTTGTCTACTTGATGTAGACTCCTCCTTTTTCTCCTCCGTTGCCTTGAATGCGACCGGTTGTGCTTCGAACGTGGAGGGGCCATCTAGCTCGATGATTTTCTTTGAGCCTTTGATCATCAACTCAAAGCTCACAAAGTTTTCTATTACTTCCTCGGGAGACATTAGTGTATATCTAGGATTACCACGAATTAATTGAACTTGCGTAGGATTAAGAAAAACGAGGGATCTTAGAATAACCTTGACCATCTCATGGTCATCCCATTTGGTGCTCCCGAGGTTGCGCACTTGGTTCACCAAGGTATTCAAGCGGTTGTACATGTCTTGTGGCTCCTCCCCTTGGTGAAGCCGGAAGTGACCGAGCTCCCCCTCGATCGTTTCCCGCTTGGTGATTTTGGTCACCTCGTCTCCTTCGTGCGCGGTCTTGAGTACATCCCAAATCTCTTTGGCGCTCTTTAATCCTTGCACCTTGTTATACTCCTCTCGACTTAGAGAGGCGAGGAGTATAGTGGTGGCTTGAGAGTTGAAGTGTCGGATTTGGGCGACCTCGTCCGAATCATAGTCTTCATCCCCCAGCGATGGTACCTGTACTCCAATCTCAACAACATCCCAAATGCTAGTGTGGAGTGAGGTTAGGTGATGTCTCATTTTATCACTCCACATATTATAATCTTCACCATCAAACATAGGTGGTTTGCCTAATGGGACAGAAAGTAATGGAGTACGTTTGGAAATGCGAGGATAGAGTAGGGGAATCTTACTAAACTTCTTGCGCTCATGGCGCTTAGAAGTTACGGACGACGTGTCGGAGCCGGAAGTGGATGGCGACGAAGAATCGGTCTCGTAGTAGACCACTTTCCTCATCTTCTTCTTCCTGTCACCTCTCCGACACGACTTGTTGTGTGAAGGGGATCCCTTCAACTTGTTGGCGGACTCCCCAGATGGAGCCTTCCCATGGCTTGTGGCGGACTTCTCGCCGGTCCCGATCTCTCTCTTGGCGGATGCTCCCAACATCACTTCGAGCGGTTAGGCTCTAATGAAGCACCAGGCTCTGATACCAATTGAAAGTCGCCTAGAGGGGGGGGTGAATAGGGTGAATCTGAAATTTATAATCTTAAGCACAACTACAAGCCAGGTTAGCGTTAGAAATAAGAACGAGTCCGAGAGAGAGAGTGAAAACAAATCGCGGGTGAATAAAGAGTGAGACACGATGATTTGTTTTACCGAGGTTCGGTTCTTGCAAACCTACTCCCCGTTGAGGTGGTCACAAAGACCGGGTCTCTTTCAACCCTTTTCCTCTCTCAAACGGTCACTTAGACCGAGTGAGCTTCTCTTTTCTCAATCAAACGGAACACAAAGTTCCCGCAAGGACCACCACACAATTGATGTCTCTTGCCTCGGTTACAATTGAGTTTGATCACAAGAAAGAATGAGAAAGAAAAGAAGCAATCCAAGTGCAACAGCTCAAATGAACACAAATATCGCTCTCTCTAGTCACTATTTGATTTGGAGTGATTCCAGACGTGGGAGAGGATTTGATCTCTTTGGTTGTGTCTAGAATTGAATGCTATAGCTCTTGTAATGTGTTGACGGTGGAAAACTTGGATGCAATTGAATGTGGGGTGGTTGGGGTATTTATAGCCCCAACCACCAAAATGTGGCCGTTGGAAGGCTGCTGTCGCATGGCGCACCGGACAGTCCGGTGCGCCACCGGACACTATCCGGTGCACCAGCCACGTCAGCCAGCTGTTGGGTTCTGACCGTTGGAGCTCTGACAGGTGGGGCCTTTGGGCCGTCCGGTGGTGCACCGGACAGGTTCTGTAGAATGTCCGGTGCGCCGTCTGGCGCTGCTCTGACTCTGGCGCGCACTGTAGCGCATTGAATGTGTTTGCAGTCGATCGTTGGCGTGAAGTAGCCGTTGCTCCGCTGTGACACCGGACAGTCCGGTGTGACACCGAACACTGTCCAGTGCTTCACCGGACAGTCCGGTGAATTATAGCGGAGCGCCCTCCCATTTTCCCGAAGGTAGCGAGTTCAGCTTCAGTTTCCCTAGTGCACCCGACACTGTCCGGTGCGCCAGACCATGGTGCCTTTGGGTTGTCTTTTGCTCTCTTTGTTTGAACCCTTTCTTGATCTTTTTATTGGCTTATTGTGAACCTTTGGCACCTGTAAAACTTATAGACTAGAGCAAACTAGTTAGTCCAATTATTTGTGTTGGGCAATTCAACCACCAAAATCAATTTAGGAAAAGGTGTAAGCCTATTTCCCTTTCATGTGTGCCATGTCCTTGTTCGTCACTGGCTCACGGACCTCCCTCCTCTTTTCATCTATGACCTCTTCATCTGACCCATGCCTCCTCGTTCTTCCTCTCCACTGCCGCTCACATGGATCCCTCTCCTCGCTATCGGTCGTGAGTAAGTGCGGAGGTGTCGTCTTTGAAAGGGAAATGGCCTCAACATTTCCTATAATCAATGTTGGTGTTTGACGACCATCACAAACCTTATGGACTAACTAGTTTACCCAGTTGATCATTTGATAGGTGGATAAGTTCATCTACAACTATTCTAAGTCGACTGTCCAGAATACTGTTGATTATTTCGGACAAGAGAAGCTTTTTTGGAAAAACACCTATGAGCGGACTGTCCGCGACACCAGGGTGAGTCTCGGACAGGAACACTGCACACAAGTTAACACTATGGACCGTCCGAAGGAGAAGCAAGCACCGTCCAAGACCAAACACAGACTGTCCGGCCTCAGACGCGGACCGTCCGGTCGTTGAAAAACCAGAAAACCCCGAAGGTGATGAGTTCGGTAAAATGCATTTTTAGCGTCCTTGCGGACCGTCCGGGGTGCACGGCTGGACCGTCCGTGACTACTTTATCTGACATCTGACGACGCATTAAATGCATTATAGCCGTTGATATAGTCGTTACTGCTGACCGTTGTGATTTCAGCCGTTGATGTGCAAGGGCGGACCGTCCGCGGTCGGTAGAAAAGGAGCAATGACTAGGAAGTGGTTGGAGGCTATAAATACAACCTCGACCACCTCCATTCACTTGATCCAAGCACTCCACTCATACACATTCAATACAAGAGCTAGCAATTCATTCCAAGACACATTCAAAGCTTCCAATCTCTCCAAGTTCCCAAATTGAGACAAGTGATCATTAGTCATTAGTGACTTGAGAGAGTGTGATTCGTGTTTCATTTGTTGCTCTTGTTGCTTGGTGTTCATAATCATGCTTTCTTCATCTCTCTAAACTCTCTAAGTGTTTTGTAAAGATTGCGAGAGACACCTAATTGTGTGGTGATCCTTGCATGGTTTTAGTGACCCGTGAGATTGAGAAAAAGTACTTGACCAGTCTAAGTGACCAATTGAGAGAGGGAAAGGGTTGAAATAGACCCAGCCTTTGTGGCCTCTTCAATGGGGAGTAGGTTCTTTAGAACCAAACCTCAGGAAACAAATCACCGTGTCCACGTGTGTTAATCTTCACTAGTTGATTTGTTTCTTCCCTCTCTAAAGTTCTCTTGCTCACATTGTTTTGAGTTTGCTCCCAAAGTTATCCGCATTGATTGAGCAACTCATAGCAAGAAGAACTATCTTCCACTCCTGTAACGCACCGGTCTAAACAACCGAAGCTAAACATGTATTTAAGCACCAGAAAACAATCTCTAGTGAAATACATTACACAAGTGGTGCCATAGTCATACATAACTTTATTTAGTACATTCGGTTACAATAATAACACCAACTAGAAGAACTATAGTCGATAAACACGAGGGTAGTATCTTCTTCCCACATGGTGGCTTCTATAGCATCGGCACCACGCCAAACTTGGGTATAGGGCACAAAGTACTCAAAATTCCTCGGGCACGAAATCAGGATCCTCTATAAAAATAATGGGTGAGCACAAAGGTACTCAGCAAGTCCCACCTCGCCTTTACACGGAGGGAGTTACAGATTAGTATGCAATGATCAATAAACATGATTAACAAGTGCAATACTAGAACTATATCCATGCTCGTTATCCATCTCATAAGTCAGGTAGCTCAACTAGTTGAAGTGTCCACACCATAACCTGTCCTATACCAAGGACACGGACCATTCGAATGGATTATACACTCTGCAGAGGTTGTACGTTGTACCCACACGCACATCACCGTCCCAAGATGGCTCTATCAATAGCTGACACCCAAACATGGCTCAACCTCGCCTAGCCACCCACAAACCCTGGGTCCTAACCACTCAGGTCTCCAACCCAAAACATATCCACCTCAGACGACTACCAGGCCAGCTAGTGGGATTAGGCTAAGGCTTTCCCATACAAGCTCATGTGGTCATACAGGAAATAAGTTAGGTGAGATGGCACCACAACACACAGTCCTTATGGTTCACCAGAGCAGCCACCAACCAAAACTAGCAAACCCGAGATGTCACCACGGCACCTCGGTCGCAAGTCTACCACCACGGTAGCGCATTCTCCAACACTTACCATGCTGCTCTGGTCTCATTTCCATCCAGTATCATCAAGTATCAAGGTATAAGATAATCAACATAGATCATGCCATCAATGCATAGTTTCTCTCGTTCACTCAATATCAGGTGTGTCATCTTATGCAACAACTATGTCTAGCAAGTTTTATATATTTTCTCACTTAGGAGCAACCATGATAAAAGCAAGGGGTCGATGAGACTTGCCTTCGTTCAGTTGCGTGTCCGCGGCGTCATGTTCTTCGTCTCCTGGCTCCTCCGGGTTCTCTTCCGGAACTGGCTCTACTTGTGGGACGTCGTGGGTGGATAGACAATAATCAAAATAACATACATCAATACATTACAATAGTTCATATTTAATCTCTAATTACTTAGTGCATGGTACGTGGCAGAGCCAGCCATATTTGCTTCTGGGAGGCAGAGCACTCCTACAGATGAAGCTGGCTTCTAGGAGGCAGAGCACTCCTACAGATGATGTCTTGTGATCCCGGGAGGCAGAGCACTCCTTCATATGGATCACAACTTTTGCACTAAGCAAATAGAAATTTTACAGCACAACAATATACTTACACCATGGACACGTATGATTAAGCAAGGGCTCCTATACTTCAACACTACTTTTCTTCTACCTTGCCCTTGAATGTGTGTGGATGGGAGTGGGATGGTATGTCATGGCAAGAGGGGGCACATCCTTATATAGGCACCTAGGAGCTATGGATGAGTGACACCTCACCATGCATGTGTCACCTCCACCTTACATGGGGGGACACCTCACCATGCATGTGTCACCTCCACCTTAATAGGGGGACACCTCACCATGCATGTGCCACCTCCACCTTACATGGGGGGACACCTCACCATGCATGTGTCACCTCTACCTTAATGGGGGGCACCTCACCATGCATGTGTCACCTCCACCTTAATTGGGGACACCGCACCATGCATGTGTCACCTCCACCTTACATGGGGGAACACCTCACCATGCGCGTGTCACCATAGTTCTAGGGGGTCTAAAAATATCTAGGCTTTTTGACTTATCATGATTAGTGTAGGGAATTCTAGAAGGCTATGTACATCATGGTTATCCATAGTTGTTCCTAGAAAGTTATCCTGCTTATGATTAAGATTTATCATGAATATTGTAGAAGCTTCTAGAAACTTGGTTATGCTTATTATATGACAATTGTTTAAGCGGGGTTTTCCATGCATATTTTCAATGGGTAAGTGATGTCCATGGGAAAAGTTGTCTTAATTGATGCTATGGTCATAACTTCTATAGTTTAAGAATGACTTCGGGGGAGGAAGAGGTCGAAGATCATGGCATGCTCACCTATGGCTCAAATCGACGGTGAGGGCTTGTTCTCTGGTTTGAAGAGTAAGGCACGTGTTGTTCGGATGTGGGGGTGACAATGAGATGGTGGCTGGACTATGAGATTCTGTGGCAAGGGCAACAATATTTATAGGTAGAGGAACGACGATTTATAATGGAGGGAGTCTTGACCGGCGTACTGTGATTGGCGACATTGCCACAGTGCAGTTGCAACATCCCAAGGTTGGCAGGGTTACTTGGCTCATGGTGGGGCATTCATTTAGTTGTGATTGTGACAAGTGACTGGCGTGTGCTCAGACGGGTGCACGAGGTCTTGCCGGAGTGACTTTCTGCACTGAGGTATCACTTCAAGGTCTGCAACCTACACTTTAATATAGCAGTTCGGCATGCATGACAAGGCTGTCTCAGGGCAGAGGGTGTAGGTGGGGCTTGCCAGGACGCACAAATGCCAAGGCGGCTAGAGGCAGGCTTACGATTTATTTACGCATGTGTTTTGCCATAGGTGGTTGTGGGCTCCCTCTGTCTAGTGTGGGTGGGCATTATACGTTTTCAAGAATTTACCACGGTGAAAGACAAGCTTAGCCTATAATTTAGAAGAATATCGAGGAATAACCCATAGAGGCATTGATTTGCATAGTTTGGATTAGGCTAACATAGCTATCAATAATTTTGAACAAGTTTTATTCCATAGTTGAAAATTGGGATGTTACAACTCCTAATTCACCATTATTTATTTCTAACCTTAACCCTAGGTGAAGTGCGTGTTCAAAATTTATAAATTTCAGGTTTTGCCTATTCACCCCCCCTCTAGGCGAATTTCAATTGGTATCAAAGCCCGACGCTTCATTAGAGTCTAACAACTCGAAGTGATGTCGGGAGAACACGCCAAGAGGGAGATGGTCACCGGCGAAAAGCCTGAAGGCTCGTGAAGGAAGAACGATGAACAGACTCCGTCAAAGGAGGTCGGCGACAAGCACAAGGAGGAATCTGCTTCCTCCATCAAGTCACATACGAAGGGTGACAAGAAGAAAAAGAAAATGAAGAAGGTGGTCTACTATGAGACTGACTCTTCATCGCCTTCCACATCCGGTGCCGAGTCTACCACTTCGAAGCGATAAGAGCGCAAGAAGTATAGTAAGATGCCTCTACGCTATCCTCACATTACAAAACGCGCTCCTTTACTTTCCGTACCCCTAGGAAAACCACCATATTTTGATGGTGAAGATTATTGCATGTGGAGTGATAAAATGAGGCACCATCTAACCTCACTCCACGAAAGCATATGTGATATTGTTGAGTTTGGAGCGCAGGCACCACAGGTGGGCGACAAGGATTATGACTCCGATGAGGCTGCCCAAATAAGGCATTTTAATTCCCAAGCAACTTCTATACTCCTCGCATCCTTGTGTCGAGATGAGTAAATAAGGTACAAGGGTTGAAAAAATGCCAAAGAAATTTGGGATGTTCTCAAGACGGCACATGAAGGGGACGAGGTGAACAAGATCACTAAACACGAAACGATCGAGAGAGAACTCGGTCGATTTGTCCTCAACAAAGGAGAGGAGCCACAAGCAATGTATAACCGGCTCAAGACAATGGTCAACCAAGTGCGCAACCTTGGGAGCACCAAGTGGGATGACCATGAAATGGTCAAGGTTATTCTTAGATCACTTGTTTTTCTTAATCCCACTCAAGTGCAATTAATCCGTGGAGATCCTATATATAAACAGATGTCTCCCGAGGAGGTTATTGGCACATTTGTGAGCTTTGAACTTATGATCAAAGACTCCAAACACATTGTCAACTTGGAGCAAGGCGCCACCTCCACACCCGAGGTGCAACCCGTTGCATTCAAAGCAACGGAAGAGAAGAAGGAAGAGTCTACACCAAGTAGACTCCCAATTGATGCCTCCAAGCTCGACAATGAGGAGATAGCTCTTATCATCAAGAGCTTCCGGCAAATCCTTAAGCAAAGGAAGGGGAAGGACTATAAATCTTGCTCCAAGAGGGTTTGCTACAGGTGTGGTAAGTCCAGTCACTTTATTGCTAAATGTCCATACACAAGTGAGAGTGACAAGGATGATGACAAGAAAGGGAAAAAGAAGATGGAGAAGAAGAGATACTACAAGAAGAAGGGTGGCGAGGCGCATGTGGGGCGGGAATGGGACTCCGACAACGCCGCCGCCAACATCGCCATCAATAAGGGCCTTCTCTTCCCCAACGTCGGTCACAAAAGCCTAATGGCTAAGGACAGCAAGAAGAAGAAGGTACATTTTAGAGGAGATACACCCAAATACACTACTTCTGATGATGAGGGTAGCTCTAGTGATGATAATGATGACTTAACTTCTCTTTTTGCTAACCTTACCAAGGATCAAAATAAAAAGATAAATGAATTAATAGAAACCATTAACGAGAAGGATGATCTCTTGGAATGCCAAGAGGACTTGCTAGTTAAGGAAAATAAGAAGTTTGTGAAACTAAAAAATGCTTATGCTCTTGAAATAGAAAAATGTGAAAATTTGTCTAAAGAGCTTAATGTTTGCAATGATTCAATTTCATGTCTTAGAACTCAAAATGCTAGTTTAAATGCTAAGATAGAATAATTGAATGCTTGCAATATTTCTACATCTACTGTTGAGCATGTCACTATTTGCACTAGATGTAGAGATGTTAATATTGATGCTATGAATGATCACCTTGCCATGATTAAAGAACAAAATGACCACATAGCTAAGTTAAATGCTAAAATTGCCGAGCATGAGTTAGAAAATAAAAATTTTAAATTTGCTCGAAGCATGCTCTATAATGGGAGACGCCCTGGCATTAAGGATGGCATTGGTTTCCAACAAGGGAGCCAAAGCAACATCAAGCTTAATGCCCCCAAGAACAGACTCTCTAATTTTGTTAAGGGCAAGGCTCCCATGGTTCAGGATAGAGAGGGTTACATTTTATATCCTGAGAACTATCCTGAGCATAAAATTAGGAAAATTCATGATACAAAACCTCATATTGTTTCTCATCATGCTTATATGTATAGTAATGAGGCATCCAGCTCTAGGCATTCAACTCATATCAAAATGCCCAAAAAGATAACTGTCAATGCATCAAATAAACATAGCATTTCATTTAAAACTTTTGATGCATCTTTTGTGCTAACTAACAAATTAGGCAAAGTAGTTGCCAAATATGTTAGGGGCAAACACAAGAGTCCCAAGACTTGTGTTTGGGTACCCAAGTGTTGGGGACTTGTTCTCAAATGCTTCGAATTAAGAACAAGGCAACACATAAAATATTAAATAATAATGCCCTTCGTTCGCTGTAGCATTATATCCCCATGGATTTAATGAACTTCGAACGAAGGCTGCGCGCAAGATACCACGAAGGTTATACCTTCGTGGTTAGACATGCATTAATGTGAAATAAAATATAAAATACTAGATATTATAGGAAATACAAACTACATTATCTATATATTCCATAATATAAATTTAAATGTTGAAACACAATATTTAGGTACATTTATACCTTTGTCTCTGACAGAAAATGATTCCAGAGCAATGCGTTAGCGATTACAGGATAGCGTGAACAGTGCTGCGGTATTGTTCACCTATTTATAGGCACAGGATGCAGCCCGTGTAAAATTACATTTATGTCCTTTACAGTCGACTACAATAATGACACAAAACATCATGAGTCTTTAAGTCAATCCATCTTTAAGTCGGTTCGGCCCTTCGTCTGGAGGTCTGTCATTATGCCGAAGCTCTATAGGTAATAGCTTCGGCGCTTGCTCCTGAGAGGATCTTCCGAAGGTGTTATCTTTCTTTAGGATCTTCGGCTACGAAGCATACCCCCAACAGTAGCCCCTTCGCGGTGCTAGATCGTTTTTCGTAACGAGCTTGATCCGTGAAAAAATCTTCTAGGCTTTGGGACGCCGAAGATCCGAAAAACACCTTCCCTGAGCTCGTTGGCGAGAAACGATTAAAATAATCGTCGCGCGCGCGGTGGCCCCATCTTGTAGCATTTACGCGCGCCCCAGCGATTCACCTTCTCGGACTCTGTGGCCCACCGTTTAGTGAGTGCGGGTGACTGTTTGTTCGGTGCGGGAGACCTTGATGATTCACCTTCCCACCTGCGGCACTATATAAACAGACAGTTAGGTGTGAAGTTACCACAACATTCATTGCTATTGCACTGTTTTGCTGCCAAAATTTTAGCCATAGCCGAAGCTTAATCATCGTGTTCAGACGACACTTTGCTTTTGATTCTGCTTCGTCACAAGAGTAAGAGCTTCGGGAAAAACAAAAAGGTCAACAATAGAAATTTCAAGAAAGTCATAATCAAATGGCCAGAGTTCGATCTACTGCTAGGGTTGATCGTGAGGGAGATGAGACCGAAGCTACTGAGACTGTTCTGATTTCGGAAGCAATGAAGCGCTCTGGGCTGGTAACATCGGAGGACGTCCCTGCCGCTGAAGCAGAGCAAGCTGATGTTGAGGAGACCGATTCTGAAGATGATTATAGGAGCGCGGTGTCGAGCAAACCCAGCCATCTGGATTTTGGAAAATCCACAATCTCCGAAGGTGACCTACCTAAGATGTTGAAATTGGGTAATTTTAATGAAGAAAAGAAAGAGCTGGTTCGCTTTGGTGGAGAGGAAACTACTCCGAAGCCAGGAAAAGACGAAGTAGTAGTTTTTAAGAGCTTCTTCAAAGCTGGTTTGAGATTCCCTTTGAATAAGATGATTGCTGATGTGTTGAAGAAGTTTGGGATCTACTTTCATCAGCTAACTCCTAACGCTGTCGTTAGGCTTAGCGTTTACATTTGGGCTCTCCGAAGCCAAGGGGTGGAACCGTTTGCCAAAGGTTTATGCCGAGTTCATGAGCTGCATTACCAAACCAAGGCCAGAAGAGATGGGTTGCATGAAAACTTCGGCTGCTACAATTTTGCTTACTGAAAAACTACAAAATTTCTCGTGATCAGTTACCGAAGCAAGTGGCCGACCGGCTGGAAATCGGAATGGCTCTACGCCAAGGTTGACGATGATAAGGAGAAGCTGGTCCAAAGTCCGCTAGAGCTGATCTTCGGAGAGACCAGACCCCCGTGTAACATGACACCAGAGGGTCCAACTCAAATTGCACTGGCTGAATTCAGGATTATCGCAGAGCACATCGGCACTAGGGACTTAGTGCAGGAATTTTTGTCTTTCAAAGTGTTTCCAACTATGAAAGAGTGGGCCATGCCGAAGCTTGAAGGAAAAAAGAAGGAGGGAGAACTTGTCCGGCTGCCCTACCACTACAAATTCAAGAGACATTTCAAAGTACCCTGCCAAGAATGGCTGGATACAATCGAAGTAATGTGCAACGAAATTCTTGGAAATTATTCTAAAAAAGAAGATCAATTGATGACTGCAACCTTTGGCACCCGTCTGAAACGAAGGCTAAACCGAGTGATGGATGCTATAGGTTTTGAATATCCTGATTATGAGCGGTTGGACAAGGGTGCTGAAGGCCAAAAAAGAAAAAGAGTAGCAAGTGCTCTGAATAAGGACGATGAAGATCAGTCAAAGAAGAAAAAACAGGAGTCTGAGGCGAAAACAGTTGCTTCGAAGAAAAGAAAGGCTTCGACTCCGAAGCAAAAATCAATTGATGAAAAAGAAAGGACTTCTGCGACATCCTCTGCTACTAAAATAGAGGAAATCTTAAAGGTAATGACTGAAACTTTGCCTGTCAAACTAAGTCCACTGGGGCTACATCTGACGAAGCTTTTTCAGAAGGAAAAGGAGCCCACAAAAACGAAGGTACCTAGGCCAAAGAGGCAAAGAATCGTTACCGTGACAGAAGTCATTGAAGCAACACCACCAAGAGCTTCAGCTCCGAAGGTGCCAGCTATTGAAAGCATGACAGCTACCGAAGCTGTACCTTCGGAAGTTGCCGCAGCAGAGGCCGGAGCCGAAGATGCCAAATCCGAAGATATTAATTTAGAAAGCATAACTGCTGATATAGACAAAATGCTACTAAACATGGCCGCGGAAGAAGCTGGCGCAGCCACCGAAGAGACTACGGCCACAAAACCCGAGAAGGGAGAGATGACCGAAGATACTTCAGAAGATGAGGCTTTTGACTTTCAAAACTTAGTTGGACAAGAGCTGACGAAAGCTGAAAAAGAAGAACTAAAAGAATATGCTATATCTTACGGGTATCGGCCGGGAGCGCTTCTCTTCGGTGGCGTTGATGATGAAAGATTAGGCTGCATACGAGATCAGACCGGCGAGAAGGTTATCGGTACTCTATCAAAGAGTATCGGTTTCCCGAAGCTCGAAGCAGATATCAGCCGCTACCGACGACAACACATTGTCGGTAGTTTGTTCTACTCCAATTTTAAGGTAAACAACTTTTGTCTAACCTTTATTATTTGTAATAACATAAATATTTTCTGACGAAGGTTATTTGTTCACAGAGTATGCTTTTGAGCAAGGCTTTAAAAATGCAACAAGACTTAGAGGATAAAAGGCACGAAGTTATAATTGAAAACTTAGAAAACAAGATAAAAGAGCAATCAGCTGCCATCGAAAAGAAAGACTTCGAGCTTCGAACAACCGAAGGCTTATTAGCGGATGCTGAAGCTAAAATAACAGAACTGAATTCGAAGCTTCTTTCCCAATCAGAAAATTTCGAACAAGAAAAGCTAAAACTTGATGCAAAGCTTGAGGCCGAAGTTCAAAAAAGTTCAGAGCTGAAAGAATCTTTGACAAGTCTTCAGAATAAGTGCCTGGAATTCAGCAATTGATGCATTCAACAGTTGAAGCAGGTGTTCCATTTTGTTGGAGCCAGTAGCGAGAAGTTCACTCCTTCGGCTGAAGACCTGCCTGGTGCCTTCGAGCATATTGAAGGTGAAATTAATGATCTTGATGAAGTTATAGCTGGGCATGGTGACTTCTGTGCCCTAGCAGCTTCTCGGGGCACAACTGTTGCCTTTTTGAAGTCTGGCTGTGAACACAGAAAGATTGTTAATAGACCCAACTTCAGCTTGTCACCAGCAGACTTAGATAACATTTCCAGCCTGGCCCGAAGTATTGCGAATAGATTTATAAAATTAGTATGGACAAAGGGTGGACGGAGCAAAGCTGGTGACGAAGCTCGAAGCCACCTTAAGCTGGTAACAAAATCATACCTTATGCTTACCTTTTCCTTTGAATTTTGAATTTAGCTTATAATACTTACATACAGGTTGACCAAACCGAAGCTGAAGCTACAGAGTAAAAAGACGAAGCTCCTTGAATGCTGACGAAGCTCGAGTAGTCTGTAGAAATAGCTCAAAAAACTCCTGTGATAACTTGTATAAAGTATGGTAATTAAATTTTACTTTGTGGACTTTGTCCATACCTTGTAATATAATCTTACTTTTCCGTCAATGTATGAAATGCTTTGGTGTGGACGAAATTAATATTTTTGTGCCGAAGGCGAAAAACACCTTCCCTTCTTTGCGTACACAACGAAGCATAAAATTGCCTCTTTTCCTTTTTTTTCCAAAGTCTTCTCTTTTAGAACCGAAACAAGTGTGTATGTTATGATGATGATGATCCTACATATGTCTAAGTGGATGTCTATGAATGCAAATGTATGATGTAATGTATCATGCAAATGAATGTTCAAAGACACATATGAAACCATAATCACAACTCTTATTCCCTTAGGAATAGCAAATCTTTGCCGTTTATTTTTTGGCTTCACCGCTTATTTTTCAGTATATCAGCGCTGACTTTTCGCTGTAAGCCTCCCTTAGGAGCTTCTTCGCCTTTTTTTCGGCGGTATTCGCGTTGACTTTTCGCGCTTCGCCTTATATTTCGGCGGAATCAGCGTTGACTTTTCGCTATAAGCTCTGCATTCCCTTAGGAACGACTTTTGAGCAGAAAACTTACACCGCGCTCCCTTAGGAACGACTTTTTTGTAGCTTCATCGTGCTCTGCATCCTCTTAAGGGCGTCTTTCGAGCTTCTCCCTGTTTTTCCTTTTTCTCTTTGCATTCGATGGTGCATGCCCAATTTTTACATTTACATCTTCGGAGGATATTGCTCTTGTAGAGCTGATATAAGAAAAAGAGAAATTACATGATATGGCCCCATTAAAAACCTTTCTCCCCCTTTGGAAAAGAAAAGGGTGCCATAAGAAAGAATAAAAAAGATTACATCAGGTTACACATAATACCGCCGAAGCTCATCCGCATTTCAAGATCTAGGAATGTCGCTGCCGTCCATATCCTTCAACCTGTAGGAACCAGGTCTTGACGAAGATACTACCAGGAAAGGCCCTTCCCACTTCAACTATAGCTTGCCTACTGTATATGGGTTGGCAACTCTTCGAAGTACCAAGTGTCCTGGCTTAATATTTTTTAACCGAACCTTTCTGTCACGCCATTTTACTGTTTCGGCTTGATATTAATTGATATTCTCCACAGCCTGAAGCCTGATCCCTTCTATAGCATCTTTTGCCACAGAATAATTAGCTTCGTCCTCTGCCGAAGCCACTGTTCTTATAGATCCCGCTTTAGCTTCTTCTGGGGTTATTGCTTCGTCACCAAACATCAATTTGAATGGTGTAAAACCTGTTGACCTTGACATTGTTGTGTTGTGGCTCCACACCACTTTGATTAATTCGTCCGGCCACTTCCCCCTGGGCTGGTTGAAGATTAACTTCATTATTCCTGTCATTATAATGCCATTAGCTCTTTCGACAAGTCCATTTGACTCCGGATGCCGAACTGATGCGAAATGGATCTTCGTGCCAATTTGTTCACAAAACTCTCTGAAAGCTTCGGCATCAAACTGTGTTCCATTGTCCACGGTGATGGCCTTCGGCACTCCGAAGCGACACACAATATTTTGCCAGAAAAACTTTTGAACAGTTACCAAAGTTATTGTGGCCAAAGGCTTCGCCTCAATCCACTTAGAAAATATTCTACTGCCACTACAACATATCTTAAATTCCCTTGTGCTGGTGGAAGTGGGCCTAGCTAATCAAGGCCCCATCTTTGCAATGGCCAAGTGGGCTGTATTAATTGAGTTAGAGACGAAGGTTGTTTTTGATCTCTTGCACATTTTTGACAACCTTCGCATTTTTGGACTAATTCTGCTGCATCCGAAGCTGCCTTCGGCCAATAGAATCCTTGACGAAAAACTTTACCCAACAAAGGCCGAGATCCGATGTGAGATCCACATAGGCCTGCATGCATTTCTTTCATTAGCTCTATACCTTCAGCTCTGGATGAACATTTGAGTAATGGAGAACAGACTCCATGCTTGTATAACTCCCCTTCTATTATTACATATGGATGGGCTCTTGCCACTATTCTCTTATGATAAGCTTCGTCATCTGAAAGGAAATTGCCCTGAAGAAAAGACATGATCTCAGTTCTCCAATCTTCGCTATAAACAGGAGATATATTGAGCACTGCTCTTTCAAGAAGGTCAACCGAAGGTGCTTTTATTGTTTCAAAGAATACTTCCGAAGGTAATGGCAGCCCCTGTGTCGCTGACTTGGCTAGTAGATCAGCGTGTTCATTTTCTCCTCGTGGAATATTCTTGACAGAAAACCCTTCGAAGGAAGCTTCAAGTCTTCGAACTGTATCCAAATATTTCTCAAGCTTCGGATCTCTTGCTTTGCAACTTTTGTCAACATGGCCAGAAATAACTTGGGAATCAGTTTTGAGAACCGCCCTTCTTATCCCCATTGCCTTCAACTTCCGAAGACCCAAAAGCAAAGCTTCGTATTCAGCAATATTATTTGTACAACTAAAATCAAGTTTCACTGTGTAGCATGTTCTGACTTTGGAAGGTGCAATTAAAACGGCAGCTGCACCTGCCCCAAAGGTTCCCCAGGAACCATCGCAAAATATTGTCCAAGCTTCGGCATCTTTACTTGCTTCTTCTTCTTGAGCCCCTGGCGTCCAGTCAGCGATGAAATCTGCTAGCGCCTAGGACTGAATCGAGATCTATGCACATAATCAATGCAGAACTCATTGAGTTCCGCAGCCCACTTTCCAATCCTTCCAGTAGCTTCTCTGTTTCTCATAATATCCTTCAAAGGCTGTGATGAAGGAACAATTATATGGTATGCTTGAAAATAATGTCGAAGCTTCCTAGAGGCCATTGAAACAGCATACAGCACCTTCTCCAATTCTGTATAGTTTTTCTTTGATAAACTGAGAACTTCGGAAACAAAGTATACTGGAGCCTGCTTTTTCAATTGCCCTTCAAGCTTCTCCTGAACAAGCGTCACACTTACTGCAGAGTGCGAAGCTGCCACATACAGCAACAGAGGAGCCCCTGGCGCTGGTGGAGTTAGAGTTGTTAAATCTATCAAATACCGTTTCAGTTCTTTGAAGGCTTTTTGCTGAGCTGATCCCCATTGAAAAACTTCGGCTGACTTCAGCACTTCAAAGAATGGTAAATTTCTCTCTGCCGATCTGGATATAAATCGATTCAAAGATGTCAGTCTTCCTGTCAGCCATTGAGCCCCTTTCTTTGTTCTTGGTGGCTCCATCCGAAGGATAGCTTCGATTTTATTTGGATTGGCTTCGATCCCTTTTGTTGAAACCAAACAACCAAGGAATTTCCCCTTCTTTACCCCGAAGACACATTTTTCCGGATTCAGCTTCAGATCAGCTTGCCTAAAATTAGCGAATGTCTCCTGCAGATCAGCAATGTGATTTTCTTGCTTTGTGCTTTTTACTATGATATCATCAACATATGTTAGCACGTTTCTGCCTATCTGAGAATGAAGGACCTTTGCTGTCATTCTGCTGAAGCTTCCTCCAGCATTCTTGAGCCCCTCAAGCATCCGAAGGTAACAATATGTACCACTGGGGGTGATGAAGCTGGTTTTTGGCTCGTCTTCTTTCTTCATCCAGATTTGATGGTAGCCTGAATAACAATCTAGTAAACTCATGAGCTCTGACGAAGCTGCTGCGTCTACCAGAGAATCTATCCTTGGTAATGGAAATTCATCCTTCGGACAAGCCTTGTTGAGATCAGTAAAATCAATGCACATTCTCCATTTACCATTGGCTTTCTTCACCATAACAGTGTTAGCTAGCCATTCTGGGTATTTTACTTCCCTAATGACTCCAGCGCTGAGGAGTCTTTTCACTTCATTCCGAGCACCTTCGGCTTTGTCATCAGACATCTTCCGAAGCCTCTGCTTTCTGGGTCTAAAGGATGGGTCAACATTGAGCGAGTGTTCAATAACATCCCTGTTGACACCACAGAGATCATTAGCTGACCATGTGAAGACGTCTTTGTTGTTGAACAGGAACCTTATTAGAGTTTTCTCCTGCTCTTCAGACAATTGAGATCCCAATAGCACCTTTTGTTCTGCTATATCGTCACATAAGAGCATGGGCTTCGACTGATCAGCCGAAGCAGCCTTCTCCCTTCTGTACTTGTATTGCTCACAAGCTTCGGCTCCATCTATGTTATGGATTGCTTTTGAATCTGTCCAATTTCCTTCGGCCTTTCTGGCAGCTTCCTAACTTCCATGAATAGCAATAGGCCCTTGATCCGAAGGTATCTTCATGCAAAGATATGCTGGGTGAAGAATTGCTTTGAACGCATTGAGTGTTCCACGACCATTGATTGCGTTGTAAGGGTATTCCATGTCAATAATATCAAACACAACTTGTTCAGTCCTTGTATTGTTGATAAATCCGAAAGTTACTGGCATTGTGATCTTGCCGAGTGCTACAATCTGCCTTCCTCCGAAGCCACAAAGGGGATGTGTAGCATCATGGATCTTATCTTTGGGCTCTTGCATCTGTCTGAAGGCCTTAGCAAATATAATATCCGTTGCACTGACTGTGTCAACCAAAACATTGTGGACCAGAAATCCTTTGATAACACAAGAAATAACCATAGCATTGTTGTGAGGGTAATCCTTGAGTTGAAGGTCCTCTTGGGAGAAGGTAATTGGGATGTGGGACCATCTTGACTTGATGAAGGGTCCTTGCACCCCGACATGTTGTACCCTTCTCTGTGTCTCCTTCTTCTACTTCTTGTTGGCTGGCTCTAAGCATGAACCGCCTGTTATCGGGAGTACCAGCTTCGGAGCCGAAGCAGCTCTGACTTGGTTGTTGAACGAAGCCATCAGCTCAAAAAAAATGGAAGTGAGTTCACCGGAGGTGGGCGCCAATGTTGCGGACTTGTTCTCAAATGCTTCGAATTAAGAACAAGGCAACACAGTAAATGTTAAATAATAATGCCCTTCGTTCGCTGAAGCATTATATCCCCATGGATTTAATGAACTTCGAATGAAGGCTGCGGGCAAGATACCACGAAGGTTATACCTTCGTGGTTAGACATGCATTAATGTGAAATAAAATATAAAATACTAGATATTATAGGAAATACAAACTAAATTATCTATATATTCCATAATATAAATTTAAATGTTGAAACACAATATTTAGGTACATTTATACCTTTGTCTCTGACAGAAAATGATTCCAGAGCAATGCGTTAGCGATTACAGGATAGCGTGAACAGTGCTGCGGTACTGTTCACCTATTTATAGGCACAGGATGCAGCTTGTGTAAAATTTTACATTTATGTCCTTTACAGTCGACTACAATAATGACACAAAACATCATGGGTCTTTAAGTCAATCCATCTTTAAGTCGGTTCGGCCCTTCGTCTGGAGATCTGTCATTATGCCGAAGCTCTATAGGTAATAGCTTCGGCGCTTGCTCCTGAGAGGATCTTCCGAAGGTGTTATCTTTCTTTAGTATCTTCAGCTACGAAGCATACCCCCAACACCAAGGTACTTGTTTCTAATGTCAAAGGACCCAAGACTGTTTGAGTACCTAAGAACAAGGCCTGACTTTGTTTTGTAGGTTTATGCATTTGGTGGGACAAGTTGGATAATCGATAGCGGGTGCACAAACCACATGACAGGGGAGAAAAGAATGTTCTCCTCATATGAGAAAAATGATGATCCCCAAAGAGCAATCACATTCGGGGATGGAAATCAAGGTTTGGTCAAAGGTTTGGGTAAAATTGTTATATCCCCTGACCATTCCATTTCCAATGTTTTTCTTGTAGATTCTTTAGACTAGAATTTGCTTTTAGTTTTTCAATTATGCAAAATGGGTTACAATTGTCTATTTACTGAGATAGGTGTTACTGTCTTTAGAAGAAGTGATAATTCAATAGCTTTTAAGGGTGTGTTAGATGGTCAGCTATACTTCGTTGATTTTAATGATAACAATGCTGAACTAGACACTTGCTTAATTGCTAAGACTAATATGGGCTGGCTCTGGCATCGCCGACTTGCCCATGTTGGAATGAAGAATCTTCACAAGCTTCTAAAGGGAGAACACATTTTAGGACTAACAAATGTTCATTTTGAGAAAGACAAGATTTGTAGCACATGTCAAGCAGGGAAGCAAGTTGGAGCTCATCATCCACACAAGAACGTCATGACGACCGACAGACCGCTTGAACTACTCCACATGGATCTATTTGACCCGATCGCTTACAGAAGCATCGGCAAGAGTAAGTATTGTCTTGTTATTGTGGATGATTATTCTTGCTTCACTTGGGTATTCATTTTGCAGGAAAAATCTCAAACCCAAGAGACTTTAAAGGGATTCTTGAGACAGGCTCAAAATGAGTTCGGATTAAGGATCAAGAAAATTAGAAGCGACAATGGAACAGAGTTCAAGAATTCCCAAATTGAAGGATTTCTTGAGGAGGATGGCATCAAGCAAGAGTTCTCTTCTCCATACACACCTCAACAAAATAATGTTATGGAGAGGAAGAACATATTTCTGCTGGATATGGCAAGGACCATGCTTGATGAGTACAAGACACCGGATCGGTTTTGGGCAGAGGCGATTAACATCGCTTGCTACTCCATCAACCGACTCTACCTTCACTGAATCCTCAAGAAAACATCATATGAACTCCTCACTAGTAAAAAGCCCAATGTTTCTTATTTTAGAATTTTTGGGAGCCAATGCTTTATTCTTATTAAGAGAGGTAGAAATTCTAATTTGCTCCTAAAGCAGTAGAAGGCTTTTTACTTGGATATGACTCAAACACAAGGGCATATATAGTCTTCAACAAGTCCACTGGATTAGTTGAAGTTTCTTGTGACATTGTGTTTGATGAGACTAATAGCTCCCAAATGGAGCAAATTGATCTTGATGAATTAGATGATGAAGAGGCTCCATGCGTCGCGCTAAGGAACATGACCATTGGGGATGTGTGTCCAAAGGAATCCGAAGAGCCTCCACAAGCACAAGATGTCAAGATCAACCATCATCTTCCATACAAGCATCTCCACCAACTCAAGATGAGGAAATGGCTCAAGAGGATGAGGATCAAGATCAAGACGATGAGCCACCTCAAGAGGAGGACATTGATCAAGGGGGAGATGAAGATGATCAAGACAAGGAAGATGATCAAGAAATTCAAGATCAAAGACCACCAAACCCAAGAGTCCACCAAGCAATTCAAAGAGATCACCTCGTCAATTCCATTCTTGGTGACATCCACAAGGGGGTAACCACTAGATCTTGAGTTGCTCACTTTTGTGAACATTACTCTTTTGGGTCTTCTATTGAGCCATACAGGGTAGAGGATGCACTAAGAGATCTGGATTGGGTGGTGGCAATACAAGAGGAGCTCAACAATTTCATGAGGAATGATGTATGTCATTTAGTTCCATGTTCTAACTAAAATGTTGTAGGTACCAAGTGGGTATTCCACAACAAGCACGATGAGCATGGTGTGGTGACTAGGAACAAAGCCTGACTTGTTGCCAAAGGATATTCACAAGTCGAAGGTTTGGATTTCGATGAAACCTATGCACCCGTAGCTAGGCTTGAGTCAATTCGTATATTACTTGCATATGCTACTTACCGTGGCTTTAAGTTATATCAAATGGACGTGAAGAGTGCCTTCCTCAATGGCCCTATCAAGGAAGAGGTATATGTTGAGCAACCTCCCAGCTTTGAAGATAGTGAGTATCCTACACATGTTTATAAGCTCTCAAAGGCGCTTTATGGGCTCAAGCAAGCCCCAAGAGCATGGTATGAATGCCTGAGAGACTTTCTTATCACTAATGGCTTCAAAGTTGGTAAAGGTGACCCTACTCTCTTCACTAAAACAATTGCTAAATACTTGTTTATATGCTAAATTTATGTTGATGTTATTATATTTGGGTCTACTAAAAAGTCCTCTTGTGAAGAGTTTAGTAGGATCATGATACAGAAATTCGTGATGTCTATGATGGGGGAGTCGAAGTATTTTCTTGGATTCTAAATTAAGCAACTCCAAGAGGGCACCTTCATCAGCCAAACTAAGTACATTCAATATATTCTCAAGAAGTTTGGAATGAAGAATGCCAAACCCATCAAGAAACCCATGGGAACAAATGGGCATCTCGACCTCGACAAGAGAGGTAAATCTGTAGATCAAAAGGTATACTAATCGATGATAGGTTCTTTACTCTATTTGTGTGCTTCACGACCGAATATTATGCTTTCCGTATGCATCTATGCAAGGTTCTAGGCAAATCCTAAGGAAGTTCACCTTAGGATCATGAAAAGAATCATGAGATATTTAGTTTACACTTCTAAGTTTGGGCTATGATACCCCAAGAGATCTACCTTTGATTTAATTGGGTATTCTGATTGTGGCGGAACCGCCTGAATTATTCCAGCTTAAGTGCCCAAGTCACACCCGCAAGGGCAGCAATACACTTGAACCGGAATAACCCGTTAGTCCCTCGGATCTAGTCCGATAAAAGCCACTTACCAGGATCGAATACCACTAGCTCACTCGAAGGTGAGGCATAGAGAAATACAATAAAGCATAATACCATAAATTAAGGAAGTATCATTAGTGATTACATTATTGGAGTTTCAAAGTAATAACCATAAATTTTAATGCAGCGGAAATAACTAACGGAGAAAACCGAGTAACATGGCGAAGCCTGGCCACGCTACTCCTCCTGGTCCTCTCCTACGGAAGCAGTAAGCCACTCGACCGTCTATCCCGGTGGCAGGGATGGAGGCCAAGTCACACCAGCAACCAATCATCCTAAGGAGTACCTGCAAAAATTGTGCCACAAGCAAGGATGAGTATACTAATACTCAGCTAGACTTACCCGGTGAGAGGAGTCTACTTCTCTACCTATAGACATGCAGTTGTTTGGCTGAGGGGTTTGGTTTGCCAAAAGCACTAGCTGAGTCTAAAATCAAGTTTTAGCTTTTCCTGTTTTAGTATGATCCTTTTAACTAGATGAGTACCTAACTATCCATACATGGTAGCAAACATTATATCAATCAACATCTTTTTCCAGTCACCTCATTTCCACTTATTACTCAATGTAGCAACACGGATCAAGCAGTCTCATTAGCTGCGAGAAGCAGACGATTCGAATCGAGTTTTTAAACCTTGCAAGGTAAACCTAAACACACGACGTGGCGAGGCACTCCGTCCCCACACACATCAACCGTCCCCATTGATTCCCCGTCAGCAGAGAGGGGCTCACCGCCTTGGCGTATAATGCCTCACTGACCCCGACTGCCGTCGTGTAGTGACCGCACTTGTACCCACCATAACCGGAATGGGAGACCACGTCTCAGGTCGCGTGAGGAGGGCAATCTGCTGCCAGGTTCACTCAGGTACTAGGCTTACCGATTTACCATATTTCTCGGCATGTGCTTAGTATGTTCAAACGCTTGCCACACGGTACCACACCTTAATCCTTATTCCAATTTCTGTCTCGTAGACAACGCATCCCCATGGATCATTGTCCACAGACCATCATCATTATGATATAAAAATGGATACAACCAATTTCTGACCTCGCGCGAGTGCTGGAAAAATCACTCGACTTCTACCGAGATCCCTAATTAGTAAAGCAGCTACTCGACCTAGCATACTAATATCCATCTCAAAAGGAATCCTGAGTTCATGCAACTAGGGTTTCAGGCAACTCCTACACTTAAGTGCACGGTACAAGCCTACAAACATTAAGTGTAGTAAAATAGCATATATATAATGGGTTATGCATAAAACCGGGCTTGCCTCTAATTTGACACTTAGATAGTGTTTGCTGGGGGGTACTCGCTTGGCGAGCATCCACTGGATAAGTCCATCATTCTTCAGGTCGTCCACCAACTGCATCTTGTGGTTGGCACCACATCACTTGCACGATCATCATCTCTCGGTCCTAAATGAGATGCAGGATGCATATGTATGAATATCATGAAATAGCACAAGATACTTTAAGTACATGATAGCGAACTAACATTAGCTAGTAAGACACATAAACATCTATACGTTAACGCTAGCTATCTATACGTCATTGGGCGCAACAAGTCAACATTACTGGAAAGACGACGAACATTTTCTATATTTGACCCACACAAACACGATATCACGAGTACAAGCATTTACCATGTTCACTTTAATCGTTCATTGGCTACTTATGATTAAACTAGTTAAGTACATATAATTTACGATGACTTACACATAGACTGACTTAGTTAAAAAGGAATAGTTACTTAATCGGGTTTTACAATTGTTCGCAATACTCTAATGCAAGCATACATCCAAGGGCACACAAGAAAGTGATAGCCTAATCACACTGCTTATTATACTAATCTATTGAGGTTGGTATTTAGTAATACTCAGATTAGTAACACAATTATTAGAAATAATAACATCTCATTAATTTTGTTTTTCGTCCATATAGTGACACTTGCTAAATTGATGTTGATTGAAGCTGATTACTTACTAGACTTCAACAATTTAATTTACTACTTAGGAACGTGCACTAGTTACTTACATATAACCTAATTATATTAGTCACTATCATTGTTACTCATATGCACTAAACACCAAAACAAGCAAGCAGTCACTCAAGACAAACACAACAGAGTAGGGTAATCAATCACAATCAACATGATTAAGAGAGCAGCACAACAGTTACTTGTTTCAGTCATAACTCAAAAGATATTTATCCAAAAATAGTTATCAAATACTTTTTGGAAAGCATAAGAAACACTCTACAACTTTGGTATTGTCGTCTCAAGGTGATTAGACACATAACAAGGTTAAATAGTGATAAATGACAGTTTTATTCAGATTTGGACAGATTCAGACTTGCGACTTCAAAAATTCATAACTAGAGACTCAGGCATCCAAACAAAGTGATATTAGACTTTCTGGAAAGCTAATTAATGTTCTACAAATTATTTATAAACATCTCAGATTGATTTAAAGTGTATCAAGAGTAAAAGACACTAGAAGGCTTTGCTACCAGATTTTGGACAGATTCAGTCTTCACACTTCAAACATCCATAACTTAATCTTCAGACCACCAAAAGAGTGATCCAAGACTTTTTGGAAAGCTTGGAAAAAGCACTACATACTTTTATAATCACCAACAATTGATTCTATGCTGAACTGAATCAAACAATTCAGTTTTCGAAATCTGTTCTGTTAGTGGACAGAATACAACAACCAGTTTGTAAAATTCATAACTCCTAATCTGTCAGGCCTATGGTTATGAAATTTTAACACAAGCAAGATAAGAAAAGCATCTACAACTTTCTTATAACGACCATCAATAGATTGTAATATTAAATTAGGTAAACAATACAGTTTCTGAAATCTGTACAGAATTTGGGCAGATTCAGTTACTGAATTTGTGAAAAGCACAACTTCTAAACGATCAGACGTATGACTGTCAAATTTTAACACAAGTAAGATAATAATGTTGTCTACAACTTCCTTGTGATCACTAATAACTGATTTCAACATGAACTTAAGCAACCATTGCAATCTCTGAAATTTGTTCAGAATTTCGACAGATTCAAGTGCTGGACTTGTGAAAAGTATAGCTTCTAAACCATCAATTCTCAGCTCATGCATTTTTAGGACGAGCTAGATACACAAGTGAACTACAACTTTTATATAGCACATATCTACAGAAAACATACTTTACTTAACTAGATTAATCGCATAACTAAAACTGTACACGCAGGAAATTCGGCTTGCGGTCAAAATAGCACTTAACTTAAGCACCAAACAAAATCATGAAGGGATAGTGCCAAATTCTCAAGTTTAAACCATTGTGATTTAGTTATCAAGTTTCAATTTCTATAAAGACACTTAAACATTTCAATAAACATGCACGCTTTTGTTTACTTCTAATTTGTCACTGATTCTTGTTATAATTATAAAATATGTGTCATTTTAGCACCATATAAAACTATCTAATTTGGGGCTGAAATTTTAATGAGGCATAGGTAATAACAAATTATGACTAATGTATAAATTTTACATGCCCAGGTTTTATATTTTATTTAATACAAAAATAACAAATTGTTAATGCAATAAAGCATGTGAGAGCAAGTTAAATCTAAAACTAATTATTTTCTGTGGATTCATGACCATATTAAGTTTTCTTAGGCTACTATAATATCATGCAAGGACAGTGGAATATCACTTTCCATTTTTGCATCTATACATTATTTTTAAACCATTTATAACTACTTAATGTGCATTAAACAAGTTAAATCACTAACTTAATCATACATGCACCACAATTCATGCAATTTTTACCAGTCACTAAGCATCACACAGAGGGTCTACTGTAAAAATTTCAATCCATTTGGAGCAATGGAGCTACAGATCCAAAAATAACAATCAAAACAATCATTTTTTTCCTATTTAACATGTTTTAATTAACACACCAAGAAAACAGTGAACAACCTACAAGTTTTATATTTTTCTTAGATGGAGTATGACAACATATAACTAACAAAACAAGTTTCATTATTTTTAGATTTTTATAAATAAAACTATGGAGAGAAGCAAGTTCATTCATTTTGTAAACCAGTTTTTAAATACGAATTTCTACAGAAAAACTTTTCCACTACACTATACCAACATATAGATCCAATAGTTAGAGCATTTCATAAGGAAGACAACAAAACAAGTTTCACGATTTTAGGAGCTCTAAAACTCGAGATATGAATATTTGAAGAAAGAGCAAAAATCTGCAACTTTGTGTGTTCTTACCCATGGCCTTGGGCCCACTCGTCATAGACTCAGGAGGGGGCTTCTTGAACCTCCAGCCATCTCCTCCATGCAAGGGAGCAGAGAAGGGGCCGGGCTGGGAGGTGCAGGGAGGGGAGACGGCCATGGCTGGGGGAGGGCGCCATGGGGAAGAAGGAGGAGCTCCCTGCTCAGCCAAAACAGAGAAGGGAAGGGAGTGGTGTGTGGGAGAAGGGAGAGGGTGGGCTGCCATTTATAGAGCCAAGCTCTGGACATGTCAGACTGCACCAGCAGATGACAGGTGATGGCAGAGCAACTTTGGGCACCCATTTTCGTCGTTTTCCCCTTGGAATCGGATCAAGGTTACTGTAGGAAATATCTTCCTTGATGTACACTCTACAAATCTTGTATAGCACTTGAGGTGATTCGAGCACTGGTTAGAGAGATAAAGACCCACGAAAATTGGTTTGTCAGTGGGTTAGAAAACAGTGGAAACTCGTGAAAACTGAATGTCAAAGCATGTCAAACGGAATCGGATGAATGTCATCTTTTAATATGTTGTGCCCCTATTAGTTATTAACAACTTTATATTTGGGAAAACTTGAGTTGTTCAACATAAATTTGGGAACGCGGGACGTCGACCCGAACGACGCTGATTTCAGACTTAGAAGAATTCGAATCCTGAAATCAGATTTTTATTCTGTCTTGATGGCACTGTTTGAGATACTTAGAGATTGAATCAAGGCTTGGTTTAAATATAATATTTGTTTTATAACACAAGTTCTACAACTTTTATTAAAGGTCAAACCTCATATCTTGAATATAAATTAAAGTTTCACTTTTGTCAAGGTAGCATCATTATAATGCTTCAAATTATATTTTTAAGGCAATCGGGGTATTTTCTCGATATTTTCTTGGCATTTTCTCTACATGAACCCTTAATAACTTTTGTTGTAGAGTTAATATAGAGTTGTTTGAGCAAGATTACAAGGATTTGTTGAATTTCAAAATTTGCACATGTTCAAACGAGAAGTTTCAAGCAAGTATATGATTTAAGTTTTGATGTGAGCATTTGGTTCAAACTTTGAGAAATCTTTAGAATACACTTGATAGATAGAGATGAATGATGATATAGAGATAAGAAGTTGATTTGCATAAGAATTAATTAGAGACTGGCACAACAGAGATTCCGCTGGAGAATGCGGATTCGGACTACATATTTGGACATAGACCGAATATCGAGAAAGCGGATTCGGACCCCGATTGGATAACGTAACAACTATCGAGAGTCCGAATAAATGAGTCTGGACGGGAGTTGCGAGACGAGATTGACTTTCGAATTTGCGTTTGCTTCAAGAAACAAAAAGTTTTAACAGGCTCCAAATTTGGTTGTTCTTGAGATCGAATAATTCCGAACTTGGTGAAACTTTCATGAGTAACTTGATAAATGGAGATAAATGTGATAAAGAGATATAAATTTTCACTGAGCATCCGAGATTAGGATAAATCTCCCGACATAACACGAAATAGACACCTGGGGTGTCACACTGATGCCGATTATTGTGGCAGAACCGCCCGAATTATTCTAGCTTAAGTGCCTAAGTCACGCCTCAAGGGTCGCAACACACTTAAATCGGAATAACCCGTCAGTCCTTCAGATCTAGTCTGATAAAGCCACTTAACCAAGATCAAATACCACAATCTCACTCGAAGGTGAGTCACAGAAGAAATACAATAAAACAGGAAACCTCAAATTTAAGTACTAAATTATTACATAAATCGGAGTTTTCAAGTTGCTGGTAAGAGTTCATAAAATAAGATGCAGTGGATAATCGATGTCGTCGATAGCGAGGAAATGGGCAAGGCCTAGCCCACTACTCCTCATGCTCCTCTCCTGCCGGAGCAGCATCCCACTCGACCGTCCAACCCGGTGGCAGGGTGGTAGGCCAATCACACCATCAACCATATCCTGAAGCGTACCTGCAAAAGTTTTGCCACAAGCAAGGCTGAGTATACTAATACTCAGCTAGACTTACCCGGTGTGAGGAAACTACTCCTCTACCTCTAGACCATGCAGCTGTTTAGCTGAGGGGTTTGGTTTGCCAAAAGCACTAGCTGTATCTAAAATCAAGTTTTAGCTTTTCAAGTTCTAGCATCATTATCTTAACTAAGTTTGCTCCTTCTAAGCATACATGGTAACAAGCATTTAGTACAATCAACTAATTATCTCATGTAACCTCATTTCACTTCTTACTCAATGTAGTACAAGGGGTCAAGTAGTATCATTAGCTGCGAGAAGCAGACGATTCGAATCGAGTTTTTATCCTTGCAAGGTAAACCTAAACACACGACATGTCAGGGTACTCTGACCCCACACATGTCAACCGTCCCTATCGATTCCCCGTTTGCGTCCAGGCCTCACTGCCTTGGCATACAATGCTCCACTGACCCCGGCTGCCGCCGTGCAGTGACCGCACTTGTACCCACCATAGCTAGCATGGGAGACCCAGTCTCAGGTCGCGTGAGGGATAAAGTCCGCGCCCGGCTTCACTTAGGTACTAGGTTTATCGGTTACCATATTTCCCGACATGTGTTTAGTACGTTCAAAAGTTTAACTCAGGTATCCACACATTAATCCTTAATTCCTTTTTCCCGTCTCATGGACAAGGCATCCTCCCTGGATCCAAGTCCATAGACTAACATAGATCCCGTTATCAAGATGAATACAATCAATTCCTGACCTCGCACGAGCGCTAGAAAAATCACTCGACTTCTACCGAGATCCTGTTTAGCAAAGCAGCTACTCGACCTAGCATACTAGTATTCATCTCAAAAAGGATTCCTAAGTTCATGCAACTAGAGGTTTCAAGCAACTCCTACACTTAAGTTCACAATACAATCCTACAAGCATTAAGTGTAGTAAAGTAGCATATATAAATACGGTTATGCATAAAATCGAGGCTTGCCTTCAATAGCTGGGGCTGCGGGGAGATCCTCGATGGCAGCCTCGGGAGCTTGCTCCTAGTCTTCCTCTTGGACAGTTTCTTGCTCGGGGATGAGCACATACTCTCCGTCAGCGAGATTACAGTCTAATGAATGCAATGAGTAAGATATATGCATAATATGATATGTGCTTTAGCAATTAAACTTTGATGGTGAATGATCCACTTAAATCAGATAGAGTTTAATCTTGCTACTAAAGATTTTTGGTGGTATACTTAGTAATTTAGATCACACTCAGTTAAACTAAGCGACAAGTCCATTTTGGTGTTCCACTGAATTCTTTTTAAGCCTTAGTGAGAATTTGTCAAGATTTCAAGTTGAACTTATTGGGGCGAGGTTTATCTTTCATTTCTTTCCTTTATTTCTTTTATGTTTTTAAAGTGGGTTTGAAGTACAAGTTGTCTTAATAAATTTCCAAAAATTCTGTAAACATTACAGTGGCTTCTTACTGGTGTGTAATTTTTTGTCCTAAAATTTGGGGCTTAAAAAGTGAATAGGTCTCTCTAGACAAAATTATCAAATATTAGGGCATAAGGGGTGTTTTGAACTACAACTACCATTTAACAGTAGGTTATTCTCTAAGACTTATTTTTGCTGGCATTTAGATGTTATGACATGACTTTGTACAAACTTTTAGTCATTAATACTTATTTGTTATTTTGCTATGATTTTCTAAAGTTTTTAGTCAAAGGGGTGCTTTCTACTACCACTCTATTTGAAAAATATCAGACATCAGATTTCTGATTTTTCCTAGCTTCTTCTTTGTGCAAGAGCAATTATTCTGAAGTTTGGCATCTTTTTGCTTAAAGGAGGGGTGGTAGGAATTATTTGGATTAAATGGCCTTTTTCATGAAGTATGGCAATGGGTATTATTTTGCAGCTTTCAATTGGGTTTTGCATTTTTCTCTGGTGGCCTATCTCATTATTGATCTAGCAAAATTTTATTTGCCCATTAGTGCACTATTTTTGGGTTGTTCATGATTTAATTGAAATATGACCCATTATCAAGTTCTATTTGTTTACCCTACCTAAAATGATCGGCTGGGGTGTTTATCATTTTTGTAGTGGAGTCCTAGTGGTTACAAGTCCACTGGATTTTTATAATTAATTTTGAAATTGTCTTTATAATTCTAATAATTGTTTTTCTGGTTTGATTAATGTCTAATAAAACATTTCACTTTGATTCTGTTCTAGACTAGAGGTCACTTTATTTTTCCTAGGTTCTCTGTCACTTAAGTAGGCTAGGAAAAATAATTGCACTCACTGTTCATTATTTTCTAATGTCTTTCTGATTTTCCTAAGTTTTGGGCAAAAATGGCTTTTAATAGATATCCCTACTTAAATTTTCAATACTGGGGTTCTCACTATTTTTAAACAGTATTTAAATGGGGTTTGAACATCTACAAATTTTCTTAGGTTCAGTACAGAAGCATAACTAATTTTCTTTAATTTAATAAGATTTGGTCAGTTTCTGTATTAATTTTAAACTCTAAAATTTAAAACAGAAAGCATGGGGTTTAGTATTTTTAATTGGTAGTCCATAATATTTAGAATCCAGCAAAATTGGTTTGACAATTTTTGGTTAAGTATTTGTCAAGTTATGAATTTCCTAAGTTCTCTGTTCATTAAAAAGATTAAACAGAAAAGATTAAATGGAAAACAACTTTGCATCGGGGTCCCTGGCGGGTGGTTTCAAATTTTCTTACAGACTAGTCCTTGGGTTACTATTCAAATATGCCACTGACATTTCAGAAAACATCCTGGGGTTCCACTAAACCTAACCCGAGGTCCTTCCCCCAAATTAAACAGTTCCCGCTGCAGAGGAAAGAGTGGAGGGGCTTACCGGCGGCGAGACTGCTCCGGTGAGGTGGTCGAGGGTGTAGGGGAGGTCCTGAGGGTCACGGCGATGTGCGGGTCGCCGTCGGGGATGGTCGGAGTCGGCCGGTCCACGTGCGCAGGCGGGGGAGCTCGTCGGCGGCGAGGAGTCCGACCTATCCAGGGCACAATTGATCAATCAAATGGGTCAGAGAGCTTCACCAGGGATTAAGGAAGGTGTGTGTGCGAGGAATTGAAGAACGACTCACCGGATTGCTCGGTCTACGCGCGCAGGGGGCGGCCAAAGTCCGGCGAGGACGATCTCGGTTCTCCGGTGAAGTTCTACCAGGTCCGAGAGCTTGGGAAGCTTCACAAGCTATAGGCGAAGCTAACCGAGTGGCTGCGCGGCTTGGAAGTGACCGGAGTGGGCTGGCCACGGTGGCCGAGGCTCGAGTGGCAATGGCGGGCGGAAGAGAGCTCGCCGGAGCTAAGGAGGGGTGTCTGGCCGGCGAAGGTGAGCACGGGGTGAGGCGAGGCGCGCCCGGGGAGGCTTTATAGGTGCGGGCGGGCACGACCGAGGCTCTGACAAGCGCTTTGGGCGTGCGCGGGCGAACGCCAGTGCGCGCTCTGGCGTCTGGCACGGCGTCGAGCACGAGGCAGCGCAGAGAGAGGTCAAGTTCAAGCGCAGATTGTCTCCAAATCTTTGAGATTATGGCCATGATCCCATTGAGAGATCTCTTCCCCTGACATTCCTTTGTCGTTTGTGTGTGGAGGCTTGCAGGTTTTGCTGACTGGATCAAGAGATAGAGAGGGGAGAAATCGGGTTTGTCTCACTGCCGCGCACAGAGAGAAGATCCCGGGTTTGACGTGTCCAAGGCACGCGTCCCGATGCCATCTTCTGATATGAGGTAGAGGGGTTAGTTAGGCACATTTTTGTCAATGGGGTCATTAGGATTTGAGCTAGGGATCAAGGTAAACACGCTCGGTCTTTGGCTCAAGGGCTGAAATTCAGAAATCTGAATTTCAGAAATCCCTATTGAACCCTCACTTTGATAAGCTTGTTTGGAGTTTTTATTAAACTATTTTAGCCAAGCTTCCATAATATTTATTGTAGTTTATTTAGTATATTTCAATGTTTATATTTGGCCTAAGCCATGATTTTATACTTTTCATGGTCTTTTACCCCTTTTTTATCTCTACTTAGATAGCTTGATTATGGTTGGTGTTTCAACATTTTTTCCCTTTTGAAAATCTTATTTGGTTGGAACATGATTCTTTAGATATACACTTAGTAGATCTTTTCTTCTTAAGTTAATTTGATGCTTCATGCTCAATTTGGTTCACATGAAATGTTGATTCTTGGGTTAGCACTGAGAGAAACCCTAGGTGACACTGGGGTGTCACAGCCTTCCCCCCTTAAAGGAATCTCGTCCCGAGATTCGGGTCAGAGTCCTCCTGGGGTGAAGCGAAGGGTGAGACTCACAGGAAGTGGGTGCTCTATTATTAGGGCAAACTGCTCTTCGAATGTCATTCTCTTTGCAACTTCAGGAGGAAGTCCTTTTTAACTTTTGTTTCATAATTACTTCACTTTGATTTAAGATCATATTTCTGAAATTTAGATTCGAAGGGCAGGAGGAGGGGTTGGGCATGATTACATACCAATTTCCTTAGGTAGGCAATCTGGGAAGTTGGATCGCAAGAATTCCTTAGTCTCCCAAGTAGCCTCTTCCTCTGAGTGATTACTCCACTGGACCTTATACATCTTGATCGATTTAGCCCGAGTTAATCTTTCCTTGCAATACAGAATCTTGGAAGGGTACTCTTGGTACGATAGATCTGGTTCTATCTCCAATTCTGGTTCTGCTATGATCTCGGTCGGCAATTAAACACACTTCTTCAGCTGAGATACATGGAACACATTGTGGATGGCAGACATTTTTGGAGGTAACTTCAATTTATATGCCACGGGTCCACATGCTTCTATGATCTCATAAGGTCCAATGTAACGAGGGGCTAACTTGCCTTTGATTCCAAATCTCTGCACTCCCTTGGTGGGTGATACTTTCAAATACACGAAATCTCCCACCTCAAACTGGAGAGGTTTCCTTCTCTTATCATGGTAACTCTTTTGCCTGGCCTGAGCAGCTTCTAGATTTTTCCTGATTAGTTTGACCTTCCTTTCGGCTTCAGTCACTAAGCCAGGTCCGAAAACTTCTCTTTCTCCAAGCTGAGACCAATTGAGGGGTGTTCTACACCTTCTTCCATAGAGAGCTTTGAAGGGTGCCATCCTTAGGCTATATTGATAACTGTTGTTATAAGCAAATTCTGCCAAGGAGAGGTGCTTATCCCAGTTCTTGCCACAATCGATTGCACAAGCTCTCAGCATATCTTCAAGAATTTGATTCACCCTCTCAGTCTGACCATCAGTCTGTGGGTGATAAGCTGAACTTCTGATTAGCTTGGTTCCCAAAGACTCCTGTAGTTGTTCCCAAAATCTGGCAACAAATTGGGCTCCTCGGTCAGAAACAATGGTCCGAGGCAATCCGTGCAAACACACGATCCGGTCAATGTACAACTCTGCATACTTTTGAGCCTTATCAGTGGTGTGCACAGGGAGAAAATGTGCCACTTTCGTCAGTCGGTCCACAATAACCCAAATCGAATCATGATGACGAGAGGTGTTGGGCAGACCCATAATGAAATCCATGCTGATGTCATCTCATTTCCACGAAAGTATAGATAGGGGTTGCAAAGCTCCAGCTGATTTCAAGTGGCTTGCCTTTATCCTCTAACAGGTGTCACATTCCGATACATATTGGGCTATCTCCCTCTTCATTCTGGTCCACCAATACAAGGGCTTCAGATCATGGTACATTTTGGTGCTTCCTAGATGCATAGAGAATTTGGATAGATGGGTCTCGTCCAAGATTTTCTTCTTGAGATCCTTGTTTTTAGGAACCACCAATCTGCTTTCAAACCATAATATACCCTTTCCATCTTGGTGGAAACATTTATACTTCTCGGTCTTCTGATGGAGGTTCTCCATGATAATTTGCACTCCCTTGTCACTGAGCTGGGCCATGATGATCTGGTCTTGCAAAGCTGGCTCAACGGAAATGTGAGACAAAGCACCAGAAGGAATCACTTCAATCTGCATCCTGCTCAACTCATCACACAAGGTGTTAATACGAGAATCCATCACAACACAGTTGCATTGCAACTTCCGACTCAAGGCATCTGCTACCACATTGGCCTTTCCTGGGTGATAGTGTACCTCCAGGTCATAGTCCTTGATCATCTCTAGCCATCTTCTCTGCCTCATGTTGAGATCAGCCTGAGTAAAGATATACTTAAGGCTCTTATGATCAGTGAAGATGTTGTAGTGGGTTCCCATCAAATAGTGCCTCCACATTTTTAATGCATGAACCACTGCTGCCAACTCTAGGTCATGAGTGGGATAATTCTGCTCATGAGGCACGAGTGCTCTTGAGGCATAAGCAATGACTCGGTTGTCTTGCATCAAGACACAACCTAGTCCAGTGCCAGAGGCATCACAATACACATCAAATGGCTTGCTGCTGTCGGGTTGCGCTAACACTGGTGCTGTGGTCAGATGTTGCCTTAATGCATGGAAGGCATCTTCGCACTTCTAACCCCAAACAAACTTGGCTTCTTTCTTCAATAGCTCAGTTATGGGTTTCGCAATTCGAGAGAAATCCGGAATGAATATTCGGTAATAACCAGCTAATCCCAGAAAACTCCGAATCTGACGGACAATCGTTGGTGGCTTCCAGTTCATCACTTCTTGCACCTTATCAGGATCGACAGCTATTCCTGCCTGAGAGATAGTGTGACCCAAAAATTTGATCTCCTTTAGCCAAAAATCACATTTTGACAATTTGGCATAAAGGTGGTGCTCTCGCAGACGTTGAAGCACTACATGCAAATGCCCAGCATGTTCTTCTTCACTCTTCGAGTACACCAAGATATCACCGATGAAAACCACTACAAATTTGTCCAATTCGGGCATGAAAACAGAATTCATCAGATACATGAAGTATGCTGGTGCATTAGTCAGCCCGAAAGACATCACCAAGAATTCATATAGCCTATATCTGGTTGAGAAAGCCGTCTTCGGAATATCGCTTGCTCGTATCTTGATCTGATGGTAGCCGGAGCGAAGGTCTATCTTGGAAAACACTTTGGCTCTGACCAACTGGTCAAAAAAAGATCGATACGAGGCAAAGGATACTTGTTCTTGATAGTCACCACATTAAGAGGGCGATAATCTATACACAGCCTCAAGCTTTCATCTTTTTTCTTTACAAACAGGGCTGGACATCCCCAAGGCGAAGTACTTGGGCGAATAAATCCTTTGTCCAGCAAATCCTGCAATTGCTTCTTCAATTCTGCCAACTCAGTGGGTGGCATCCGGTAAGGCCTCTTGGAAATCGGTGTCGTTCCCGGTTGCAACTCGATGGCGAATTCAATATCCCGGTATGGTGGCATTCCTGGCAATTCATCAGGAAAGACATCTGCATATTCATAGACCACTAGAATCTTCTTCAGAAGTAACTCCGTCATAGAAAAAGCACATGACTGAGTAGAATCTTGACTGGGCAGAATTAAGGTGAAACTCCCACAGAACGGGGAATTGATTTCCATGATGCGGCTGGCTACATCAAGCACTACTTGGTGCAGGGTCATCCAATTAGCTCCCAGAATAATGTCCACATTTTCCAAACCCAAAACAAGAAGGGTGGTTTTGACAATGTGGCTTCCCAGTTGAATAGGCACACTTTGGTTTAATTGATTAGTTGCAATTTTACCCCCAGGTGTGGCTATCATAAACGACCCTTTTGAGTGATAGAAAGGCAGTTGACATTTAGCATTGAGCTTTTGGCTAATGAAACTATGAGATGCACCAGAATCAAACAGAATTAAAGCAGGTTGATTATAAACTGAAAAGATACCGGTCATGATGGGGGCTCCCTCAGGTACTTCCTCCATAGTAGTGAAGTTGAGCTTCCCTTGCATGACTTGTATCTTCTGCTTTCTTCCCTTGTCTTGATTTGGTGCTGGCATCTGCCTCTGCTGATTTCTCGGGCAATTCTTGGCATACTGGCCCACATTGCCACAAGTGAAGCACTTGTTCCCATTGCCCTGGCGGAACTGCTGCTGCTGTGGAGGCTTATTGTTCCTTGGAGCAGGAGCTGGAAAACGAGTGGGTGCCGGCTGCTGCTGCTGAGGTGGCCTGATTACCCATCTGCCTGCCTGCTGCTGAAATCCCCTGCTCTGATTGTGAGAAATAATCCTGAACCTCTAGGCCTGAGCGAATGGTGCTGCCATTGGTGCCTTTCTCTTCTTCTCTGCCCGGTGAGCTACAATACAATCCTCCTGGGAGATGGCCAGGTTGACCAACTCGTTGAAACTATCAGCCCGGACAGTGTTAAGATTTTCCCGCAGCTTGGTGTTGAGACCCCTGCGGAAGCGGTCTCTCTTCTTCTCATCAGAATCAGCATGGTAACCTGCATACCAGCACAGGTCGTTGAAGGCCTGAGCGTACTGCAATACCGTGCAGGTTCCTTGATTAAGTGTCAGAAACTCATTCAGCTTGCGATCGAGAATTCCGGCTGGAATGTGGTGCCCTCTGAAAGCAGTCTTGAATTCCTCCCAAGACACTTCATGATCAGCGGAGAGCATAGCACAGAAGTGGTCCCACCAAGTCCGAGCAGGACCGCGAAGCTGCTGCGCGGCGAAGCGAGCCTTGGTTTCATCAGGGCAGTCTCCCGTGAGGAGGGGAAACTTGGACTCAACGACGCGGAGCCACACGCCGGCGTCCAATGGATACTCGGCCTTGGTGAACAAGGGTGGCTGCGTACTCAGGAACTCCTGGTAGGTTGCCGCTGCCAGAGGTCGCTGATGCTAGCCTCCACCATGCTGCTGAGGGTGGGGCTGGCGCTGCAAGAGCTGTCGCAGAATCTCATTCTGCTGGGCCAGCAACTCCTGCACTGTGGGAGCTAGAGGAGGTGGCGGAGGAACTTGCTCGTTATGCCCGCGACGCTGCCTAGCTGCCATATGAAAACAGAGATTATCGCCAATGTTATCCTAACTCACAATTTCGAACGACAAGCTATTACCTCATATGGAAAGAAAATGCCATAATCATAATATTAGGTTCGAAATGAAGATAACATGGTTACAAACATCCCATAGATTTCTAAAGTTCACAAGGGTTACATCAATTAGGGGAAAGTACCCGTAAGCCTAGTCCAAAATCTGCCATTAACTAAGCTCACATAGGTTTCTATCCGCCTAAGGCGTCAAAGTGACTGATCAACCCTGAGTGGTGGAAGCGACACTAGATGCGGGTGAAGGGGGCATCACGGAGGTAGTCCCGTTAACACCAGGGGCTGGTCCTAACTCCTCGGGAGCCTCTTCTTCCTCGCTTCCGGCCTCATTGGCCTCCATCTCCAAGTGGTGCATGTCCAGGTGGTCATTTGCTTCTTCGAGTTCCTGCTGCACATCGTGGAGCTGGTTCTCCAAGACATCAATAGTGTTGTCTCAGATCTCCACCTGCTGCTCCAAGGTGGTAATGCGCTGGCTCAGCCTTTCCACCTGCAAATCCTTCTCTACCAACTCGGAGGACAAGTCGACCACAAAGTCTTCTCGGCTATCGAGGGTGAGCTTGGTGGTTTGAGCGATGTTAGCAAGGTGTGCCATAGCGTCGCTCTGCAGGGCCTAAAGGCAGTACACCGCACTCATGCACTGAACAGTGACCCTCCCAACCAAGTCAGGATACATTGCCCACACATCTTTCGCATGGCTCACACGGGTACACCACATGGGGTCATCCTTCTTCTCCGCAGGGAAGAGTCCCAAGGGGTGCATTATCATCTCCAGGGGATGGTAGCCATAGAAAGTCGTCAGAGTCTTTATGGCTGCCGCTTCAGTGGTGTCGTCCCTCCTGAATCCAACTGTCTCGAAGTCAAAAGAACGCCAACCCGGCTGAAGGGGATGAGCCTCCAAAGTCAGCCAGACTCGGCAACGAGGTACCCGATGCTCCTCATACAACTGCACCATGTACAAAAAGGGCGTAGAGTAACCGGCGGAGTTAAGCATTTCCCACAAGATGGAAGGAAAGCCATCGTGAGAAAGGAAGTCAGAGCTAAAACGAGTGTATCCTCCACTGGCGGGGGTGGGTGAATTCATCTGCGGAAGGGTATCAAAGGTAAATATTATGGTGGAAGGAAGAAAATAAAAGAGCCTGGGTGGTTTTAAAAGGAAGCGGGTTAGCTCAACTTTTAATTCCCTTTAGTTTTTATAATGCATGCATGCTGAATTCAACGTCTCCTCTCTGAATGAAATAAAAGGGGGCTCCTAGGGCACCCTTCAAAAGCTAAGGACTGGCCCACAGGGCCTACTTACTTAGCCACCTATTTCCCCTCTATTCCTAAGGCCTTTCGTCCTAGGTCTAGCGATCTAGTCCTGACGATTCTTTTCAGTTTCTAAGCAAGTTTTAGATTTTGGAAAATGGTATCCATGGTTTATTGTCCTTTTCTGTGGTGGTATTTGCTCCGATACCAGCTATGGCAGAACCGCTCGAATTATTCCAGCTTAAGTGCCTAAGTCACGCCTCAAGGGTCGCAACACACTTAAATCGGAATAACCCGTCAGTCCCTCAGATCTAGTCTGATAAAGCCACTTAACCAGGATCAAATACCACAATCTCACTCGAAGGTGAGTCACAGAAGAAATACAATAAAACAGGAAACCTCAAATTTAAGTACTAAATTATTACATAAATCAGAGTTTTTCAAGTTGCTGGTAAGAGTTCATAAAATAAGATGCAGCGGATAATCGATGTCGTCGATAGCGAGGAAATGGGCAAGGCCTAGCCCACTACTCCTCGTGCTCCTCTCCTGCCGGAGCAGCATCCCACTCGACCGTCCAACCCGGTGGCAGGGTGGTAGGCCAAGTCACACCATCAACCATATCCTGAAGCGTACCTGCAAAAGTTTTGCCACAAGCAAGGCTGAGTATACTAATACTCAGCTAGATTTATCCGGTGTGAGGAAACTACTCCTCTACCTCTAGACCATGCATCTGTTTGGCTGAGGGGTTTGGTTTGCCAAAAGCATTAGCTGTATCTAAAATCAAGTTTTAGCTTTTCAAGTTCTAGCATCATTATCTTAGCTAAGTTTGCTCCTTCTAAGCGTACATGGTAACAAGCATTTAGTACAATCAACAAATTATCTCATGTAACCTCATTTCACTTCTTACTCAATGTAGTACAAGGGGTCAAGCAGTCTCATTAGCTGCGAGAAGCAGACGATTCGAATCAAGTTTTTATCCTTGCAAGGTAAACCTAAACACACGACATGTAAGGGTACTCCGACCCCACACATGTCAACCGTCCCCATCGATTCCCCGTTCGCGTCCAGGCCTCACAGCCTTAGCATACAATGCTCCACTGACCCCGGCTGCCGCCGTGCAGTGACCGCACTTGTACCCACCATAGCTAGCATGGGATACCCAGTCTCAGGTCATGTGAGGGATAAAGTCTGCGCTCGGCTTCACTCAGGTACTAGGTTTATCGATTACCATATTTCCGGACATGTGCTTAGTACGTTCAAAAGCTTGACTCAGGTATCCACACATTAATCCTTAATTCCTTTTTCCCGTCTCATGGACAAGGCATCCTCCCTGGATCCAAGTCCATAGACTAACATAGATCCCGCTATCAAGATGAATACAATCAATTCCTGACCTCGCGCGAGCGCTAGAAAAATCACTCGACTTCTACCGAGATCCTGTTTAGCAAAGGAGCTACTCGACCTAGCATACTAGTATTCATCTCAAAAAGGAATCCTAAGTTCATGCAACTAGAGGTTTCAAGCAACTTCTACACTTAAGTGCACAATACAATCCTACAAGCATTAAGTGTAGTAAAGTAGCATATATAAATACGGTTATGCATAAAACTGGGGCTTGCCTTCAATAGCTGGGGCTACGGGGAGATCCTCGATGGCAGCCTCGGGAGCTTGCTCCTGGTCTTCCTCTTGGACAGTTCCTTGCTCGGGGATGAGCACGTACTCTTCGTCAGTGAGATTACAATCTAATGAATGCAATGAGTAAGATATATGCATGATATGATATGTGCTTTAGCAATTAAACTTTGATGGTGAATGATCGACTTAAATCAGATAGAGTTTAATCTTGTTACTAAAGATTTTTGGTGGTATACATAGTAATTTAGATCACACTCAGTTAAACTAAGTGGTAAGTCCATTTTGGTGTTCCACTGAATTCTTTTTAAGCCTTAGTGAGAATTTGTCAAGATTTCAAGTTGAACTTATTGGGGCGAGGTTTATCTTTCATTTCTTTCCTTTATTTCTTTTATGTTTTTAAAGTGGGTTTGAACTACAAGTTGTCTTAATAAATTTCCAAAAATTCTGTTAAAATTACAGTGGCTTCTTACTGGTGTATAATTCTTTGTCCTAAAACTTGGGGCTTAAAGAGTGAATAGCTCTCTCTGGACAAAATTATCAAATATTAGGGCAGAAGGGGTGTTTTGAACTACAACTACCATTTAAAAGTAGGTTATTCTCTAAGACTTATTTTTTCTGGCATTTAGATGTTATGACATGACTTTTTACAAACTTTTAGTCATTAATACTTATTTGTTATTTTGCTATGATTATCTAAAGTTTCTAGTCAAAGGGGTGCTTTCTACTACCACTCTATTTGAAAAATATCAAACAACAAATTTCTGATTTTTTTTCTAGCTTCTTCTTTGTGCAAGAGCAATTATTCTAAAGTTTGGCATCTTTTTGCTTAAGGGACGGGTGGTAGGAATTATTTGGATTAAATGGCCTTTTTCATGAAGTATGGCAATGGGTATTATTTTGCAGCTTCCAATTGGGTTTTGCAATTTTATCTGGTGGCCTATCTCATTATTCATCTAGCAAAATTTTATTTGCCCATTAGTGCACTATTTTTGGGTTCTTCATGATTTAATTGAAATATGACCCATTATCAAGTTCTATTTGTTTACCCTATCTAAAATGATGGGCTGGGGTGTTTATCATTTTTGTAGTGGAGTCCTAGTGGTTACAAGTCCACTGGATTTTTATAATTAATTTTGAAATTTTCTTTATAATTCTAATAATTGTTTTTCTGGTTTGATTAATGTCTAATAAAACATTTCACTTTGATTCTGTTCTAGACTAGAGGTCCATTTATTTTTCCTAGGTTCTTTGTCACTTAAGTAGGCTAGGAAAAATAATTGCACTCACTGTTCATTATTTTTTAATGCCTTTCTGATTTTCCTAAGTTTTGGGCAAAAATGGCTTTTAATAGATATCCCTACTTAAATTTTCAATACTGGGGTTCTCACTATTTTTAAACAGTGTTTAAATGGGGTTTGAACATCTACAAATTTTCTTTGGTTCAGTACAGAAGCATAACTAATTTTCTTTAATTTAATAAGGTTTGGTCAGTTTCTGTAATTAATTTCAAACTCTAAAATTTAAAACAGAAAGCATGGGGTTTAGTATTTTTAATTGGTAGTCCATAATATTTAAAATCCAGCAAATTGATTTGACAATTTTTGGTTAAGTATTTCTCAAGTTATAAATTTCCTAAGTTCTCTATTCATTAAAAAGATTAAATGGGAAACGACTTTGCATTGGGGTCCCTGGCGGGTGGTTTCAAATTTCCTTACAGACTAGTCCTTGGGTTACTATTCAAATGTGCCATTGACAGTTCAGAAAACCCCCTGGGGTTCCACTAAACCTAACCCGAGGTCCTTCCCCCAAATTAAACAGTTCCCGCGGCGGAGGAAAGGGCGGAGGGGCTTACCGGCGGCGAGACTGCTCCGGTGAGGTGGTCGAGGGTGTAGGGGAGGTCCTGAGGGTCACGGCGATGTGCGGGTCACCGTCGGGGATGGTCGGAGTCGGCCAGTCCACGTGCGCAGGCGGGGGAGCTCGTCGGCGGCGAGGAGTCCGGCCTATCCAGGGCACAATTGATCAATCAAATCGGTCAGAGAGCTTCACCAGGGATCAAGGAAGGTGTGTGTGCGAGGAATTGAAGAACGACTCACCAGATTGCTCGGTCTACGCGCGTAGGCGGGCGGCCGAAGTCCGGCGAGGACGATCTCGGTTCTCCGGTGAAGTTCTGTTGGGTCCGAGAGCTTGGGAAGCTTTACAAGCTATTGGTGAAGCTAACCGAGCGGCTGGCGTGGCTTGGAAGTGACCGGAGTGGGCTGGCCACGGTGGCTGAGGCTCGGGTGGCAATGGCGGGCGGAAGAGAGCTCGCCGGAGCTAAGGAGGGGTGTCTAGCCGGCGAAGGTGAGCACAGGGTGAGGCGAGGCGCGCCTGGGAGGCTTTATAGGCGCGAGCGGGCACGACCGAGGCCGAGGCTCTGACAAGCGCTCGGGGCGTGTGCGGGCGAACGCCAGTGCGCGCTCTGGCGCCTGGCATGGCGTCGAGCACGAGGCAGCACATAGAGAGGTCAAGTTCAAGCGCGGATTGGCTCCAAATCTTTGAGATTATGGCCATGATCTCGTTGAGAGATATCTTCCCCTGACATTCCTTTGTCGTTTGTGTGTGGAGGCTTGCAGGTTTTGCTGACTGGATCAAGAGATAGAGAGGGGAGAAATCGGGTTTGTCTCACTGCCGCGCATAGAGAGAAGATCCCGGGTTTGACGTGTCCAAGTCACGCGTCCCAATGCCATCTTCTGATATGAGGTAGAGGGGTTAGTTAGGCACATTTTTGTCAATGGGGTCATTAGGATTTGAGCTAGGGATCAAGGTGAACACGCTCGGTCTTTGGCTCAAGAGCTGAAATTCAGAAATCTGAATTTCAGAAATCCCTATTGAACCCTCACTTTGAAAAGCTTGTTTGGAGTTTTTATTAAACTATTTTAGCCAAGCTTCCATAATCTTTATTGTAGTTTATTTAGTATATTTCAATGTTTATATTTGGCCTAAGCCATGATTTTATACTTTTCATGGTCTTTTACCCCTTTTTTATCTCTACTTAGATAGCTTGATTAGGGTTGGTGTTAGGGTTTCAACATTTTTCCCTTTTGAAAATCTTATTTGGTTGGAACATGATTCTTTAGATATACACTTAGTAGATCTTTTCTTCTTAAGTTAATTTGATGCTTCATGCTCAATTTGGTTCACATGAAATGTTGATTCTTGGGTTAGCACTGAGAGAAACCCTAGGTAACACTGGGGTGTCACAATTATGCCAGATGTAAAATTGACAGGAAGAGAACATCTGGGACTTGTCAGTTTCTGGGAAGATCCATGGTGTCTTGGGCTTGAAAGAAACAAAACTCAGTAGTTCTATCCACCGCTGAAGCCGAGTATATTGCTGCAGGACATTGTTGTGCACAATTACTCTGGATGGGACAAAGTCTTAGGGACTAAGGCTACAAGTTGAGAAAAGTCCCTCTCTTCTGTGATAATGAGAGTGCAATCCACATGCGCGGATAATCCCGTTGAATACAGACGCACTAAGCACATAGACATCCGGTATCACTTTTTGAGAGATCACCAACAATAGGGGGATATCAAAATTGCTTATGTTAGCACCCACAACCAATTAGCCGATATCTTTACCAAGCCCCTAGATGAAAAGACTTTTAGCAAGCTTAGGAATGAGCAAAACATCTTAGATTCTCGGAACTTTGATTGAAACATTGTCCACATCGATTTTGGTGTTTGACAACCATCACAGACCTTATGGACTAACTAGTTTGCCTAGTTGATCATTTGTCAGGTGGATAAGTTCATCTACAACTATTCTAAGTTGACTGTCCGGAATACCGTAGATTATTCCAGACAGGAGAAGCTTTTTGGAAAAACACCTATGTGTGGACCGTCCGGGCCCTTGCGGCGGACCGTCCACGACACCAGGGTGAGCCTCGGACATGAACACTGCAAAAACACAAGTTAACACAATGAACCGTCCGAAGGAGAAGCAAGCACCGTCCGAGACCAAGTACGGACTGTCCGACCTCAGGCGCGGACCGTCCGGTCGTTGAAAAACCAGAAAAACCCGAAGGTGATGGGTTCAGTAAAATGCATTTTAGCGTCCTCACGGACCGTCCGGGATGCACGACCGGACCGTCCACGACTGCTTTATGTGACATCTGACGACGCATTAACTGCACTATAGCCGTTGATATAGCCGTTAATACTGACCGTTGCGATTTCAGTCGTTGATGTGCAGGGGCGGACTGTCCGGACCAGGGGCGCGGACCGTCCACGGTCGGCAGAAAAGGAGCAACGACTAGGAAGTGGTTGGAGGCTATAAATACAACCCCAACCACCTCTACTTGATCCAAGCACTCCACTCATACACATTCAATACAAGAGCTAGCAATCCATTCCAAGACACATTCAAAGCTTCTAATCTCTCCAAGTTTCCAAATTAAGACAAGTGATCATTAGTGATTAGTGACTTGAGAGAGTGTGATCCGTGTTTCATTTGTTGCTCTTGTTTCTTGGTGTTCATAATCGTGCTTTCTTCATCTCTATAAACTATCTAAGTGTTTTGTAAAGTTTGCGAGAGACACCTAATTGTGTGGTGATCCTTGCAGGGTCTTAGTGACCCATGAGATTGAGAAAAGTACTCGACCGGTCTAAGTGACCGATTGAGAGAGGGAAATGGTTAAAATAGACCCAGCCTTTGTGGCCTCCTCAACGGGGAGTAGATTCTTTAGAACCGAACCTCGGGAAACAAATCACCGTGTCCACGTGTGTTACTCTTCACTAGTTGATTTGTTTCTTCACTCTCTAAAGTTTTCTTGCTCACATCGTTTTGAGTTTACTCTCAAAGTTATCTGCATTGATTGAGCAACTCATAGCAAGCTTCGGTTAAAATGCGTGTTCAAAGTTTATAAATTTTAGATTTCGTCTATTTACACCTTTTTAAACGACTTTTTGTCTCTAGGTAGGCATGGCTCAGACAGAGTCCACCGGCACCACCATCGGCTTCCATGACTGCAGACCTCCCTCCTCTTTTAGGCTGGCTGCAACAAGGCCCCCTAAAGGGTTCTCTACCCTAAATATAGAGGACCAAACGGTCCTTTACGCTCTCCAGTAACGTCCTCTAAACGGTTCTTTAAATTTAAAGGATGCTGCTGGATTCTCTATATATAGAGTTTCGTTAAACGGTCCTCTATTCATTTGACTACTTTAAATAACCGGTTTAGCAAAACTAAAATATGTACAATACATTTGAGAGTATGATAAATACGTATGTACAAAAAATAAAATTAAAAATGTCTTTAATATGGGGATTTGAGTATAGAGGACGTGATTTAGAAGACGTTGTTGGAGAGAAATGAGATATAGAGGATGAAATCTTTTAGAGGAGACTGCAAAAGACAGATATAGAGGATGAATATAGAGGACCTTGTTGGTCTTCCTCTCCACCGTCGCTCCCACGGATCCCTCTCCTTGCTGTCGGTCGCGGGCAGACGATCATTCTGGGTGCGCATGGCTCGTTCGAAATCCACAAGCGCTACCATCGGCTTACACACGCGCCAGATTTCGAAGTCTGTGTCATTTTGTCACAATCCCCTCCTCCTTCGGCCAAGACGGCACGTGGACAACCATGCCGCGCGTTCCTCCGCATCGCGCTATGCGCTGCTACTCCTCCGGCCAGTGCGGAGACCGGAAGACGATGCCAACGTGATTGGCTATGACTTGGTCCACGCACATAAACTGTTTGATGGTAAGCCGCATTGGAATGTGTTGTTAATAAGAAATAACAAGAATGATGCATTACCTTTTATTACTACTCTGTCGATGATTCATTTGATTTTGAGGAAAATAATCTGACATCAGAGTTAAAAATATTGTAAATGACACTGCTAGATAGATCAATGTCTGCTATGAAAATTTTTGAGTTTGTTAGGAGAATGGATTGCTATCCCAATATATTTGTTGCTTATCAGATATTATTTACTGTACCAATAACTGTGGCATCAGCTGAAAGGAGCTTATCAAAGCTTAAGTTATTGAAGAATTATTTAAGGTCTACAGTGTCTCAAGAAAGGTTAAACGGGCTAGCAACTTTATGTATTGAGAAGAAATTATTAGATGATGTCAATATTGAAGCCATCATTGATGATTTTGCATCTAGAAATGTTAGAAGACATTTTTAAGTTGATCTCTTCAATATATTTAAGGTAATAATCTTACTTCTATTTTTTACTGCTCAAGTCTTTCTGTGGTACATCAAGTATAACTAGGTCAGTACCCGTGCGTTGCAACGGTAACATATAATACCATGATAACTTATATACAAAATGTGTCTTATATTGTTATAAAAAAATATTTCATAATTCATTTGTGATCCTAGCCATACATAAATAAATTTTGTTATTTTAATTTAGTTGTTTCACTACTACATTGCAACCATCAGTATCATACAGACTTCGATATATGTCATGATTTGCATGGTCTCATCATTGGAAAGCATGTGCCACACCTGTCGGTAGAAGTTCCGTCGTACATCGTTAGTCATCAGGCATGCACCACCATACACGCTTGCTTAAACAAAAAATGCAAGTGTGTTTTTGCGAAGAGAATTAAAGGCAGGCCGGCACAAAAGCTACCCCGACGATGGCGAGTGGTCATTGTTGTCGGTCCACCTCTGCTCACCTCCGGTGTCGAGATGACGCCACAATCCTTGATATAATAGTCGTCGAACGTGCGCGATATGGTGAGTACCGATCACTCTTGGCTAGGCTGCCAAATGAAGTGCACCCCGGGCTCATCAGCGAGGTAGTACACCTAGTCGTTGCACCACCGGATGTGCTACTCCTCTACATACATCTTGTTCGAGGACACTCACACAACAACAACAATGGTCGTCATTCCAGCGCACAAGAATTCATGGCCGGTCAGTAGCGACTTACGTGGCAGGTTAGACTTCAGGTGGATGATGAGCTAGACGGCGTGATGGCGTCGTCGTAGGTTGTGGTGCCCAGAACAACCCGAGAGTCGTCGACATTGGCGACGACCATGAGGTCCCCATGTTTGACGATGGACAGCGCGGTGCAGCCGCTCTGGATCGCGTCCAAGCGGCGGCTGCGCCGGAGCTTGTCGTACACAGCGGCGCATGGGCCATGTAGGACTGCTTCCAGAGGTCGAACTGGTAGTCGCCAAGTTTCTTCTCGTCGTCGGTGAGCGACGCCAACGCGAGCGCCTCGTGCTAGTGGTGTTTGTTCAGGGTTTCCAAGTAAGAAACATGGATTCATCTTGGGCATTGGTTTATGAAAATGATTTATAAGTTAGATCCATGGAAAAATATTACGGAGAATAAATGTCACACATGCAAAAAAAAGTATTTAAGTTGAAAACATTATTCAAACAAAAGAAATTACATATAAGGCTCTTCTTTAAATACTACTCCCTCAATCCAAAAATATAATTTAATAATCTCGGTGATACTTATCTACTACTACACATTGTGCAAGGGTAGCAGGTGGGCTTCGGGAGAGATGTAGTATATGTTTTTACTATAATAGATGTAGACATAAACACACATGTGGTGTAGTGGTAGCTACAAACACATTTACTTGAGGGGTTGCGGGTTCGAATCCTCTTGGAGCCTGTTTTTTTAATTTAATTTTAGCTAGGCGTGGGATGCACGTGGGAATGAGAATAGACTTTGTGGGAGGGGGGAATGAGAAAGACACGTGATAGCCGGGAATGGAAATGTGAATGGACTTTGCAGGGAGGGGAAATGAGAAAGACAAGTGATAGCCGGGAATGAAAATGTGAATGGGCTTTGCAGGGAGGGGGAATGAGAAGAAATGGCAGAACACGGATGGGGCAGCCTACCCCTTACCGTCTTAATAGATAGTAGAGATTAGTTGATATATATAATAGTAAAAAAATATTTTTATGGTGTTGAGGGCTCTATTTATAATCTTGTCCCGGGCCACTCAAAAGTCAGGAACGGCCCTGGTTAATTTCGGCTGACAAGGATTGGTACGGGAGTTTCAAAGGGAGGATGCACTAAGTTCTATTGCTACTTCGTTGTAACTCAGGAGACACTGTTTTCAGAGCTAGCGTGAAGGATAACTGCTCACAAACTGAATACTCTGTTTACTTACTATTCTCAAGTCGTTTTTACTGTTCTCCGGTGGTTCACAACTTTATTCTTGGCAGACAACATCCGACAGGTTGTTTTCACCTTTCAGCTGATACAACGTGGTGGCAAGGGATGTTCTTCAACATGCCCACATTATCGCTGCCTCCATTTTCTATTGAAAGACAATGAGCACATGTCGTCAGCCTCCATAAAATAATCACTTGAACTTCATGGTAGATTCACCATACAACAGCAAATGAAGATCATAAAGTAGATGGCTCTCCAAACACCCATTCAAGGTTAGGCAAACCCAAATCGAGTAATAGGTCTCCACTCACATTAGTCACATAGTTAAGGCTCTGGCCAGTACGTTCCCGTTTCAAATTTCTCCATATTTTACCTACATTATGTGAAAGGTTTTTTTTTTACTTTTGAATGATCACACATAGTTGCCACTTAGCTTTAGATACAATGTAAGGGTGCATAATTGTCACGTGGTGCACTAGGCTTGCAATTGAAAACACAATTGTATTAGCAGATTCAATGGCATGGATTACACAATATCAATTTATTAGATACGATTATAAGATAGTGTTCTGGTGTTGCCTTCCAACTAATTCCCACAAGATTATGTTCGGAAGCTGCCAAAAAAGCCTTTAAATTTGCTAACTAATAAAACCTGTTTATAGCTTTGTTACACCATCCATAGTTCATCTGTCGGTTCGCTAATGCTCTTTCCGGGGATTGTCGTCTACCCAATCTAATCATGTTGTTGTGTAATATATGTTCATTTAGTTTTAGTCGAAGTCATTGAATTACTGTCCCATTGTCCATCTACATTATACTTTCAAAGTTAATATTTCCTGTTTTGAATTGCTTACGATTGTCGCTTAATCACAAATCCATATACTTCTCCAAAAGATGAACACAAAGCACAGGGAAAAAATAAAGTACAGAATTGTGGCTCAGTATAAAACTATTGTCCATCCTTTTTTTTGTTCAAAGAGCATCCATCCTTTAAAGTTCAATTGTTTTCCAAACTAAACAAAGTATTCCATATAAAATGATAATCACAAAGGCTTGGCGCTGCAATACTTGAATAGTCAAAGAAGGATCGAGTTGAGAAATATCGTGATAACCTCCCAAATGATTGTATGGAATAATGGAAGTTTCATATGGATCAAAGTATATGCCTTGCAAAACTAACTCATGGTTTATTCCCCAGAAGTAATCTGAATAGGGAATATACCTTCAGAGTTTAAAGTTGTTTTACTTAATTTATTATCTACATTTTCAAAATGCCACACCTTTTTACCATATTACATAAATGTGAATACCTTTTTTACATTATTTATGTTGTAGTTCAAGGACATCTACACAACCTCGAAACACTTTGAAGAAGTATTGAAAGCATAACAAAGGAAGGTAGATTTCAAGAATTTCTTCATCACAACAGGTTTGCCAATGGCATTAGTATTTTTTGGCCCACTGCAATTGTTGTTTTCAGCCATGCAAGTCCACATCATGAGACGGTGTGCCGTACCGTTACTATCGGTTTTTACAACATGTGTGGATACACATATGTATATGTTCCAATTTATTATTAATTATTGAGTGCCTTTTCATTTTTTTGTCCACACATTGTAATTCACGTTCTGCATTTAAAAAAATACGATATTTTTTTATCGTTACTATCAGTTCTTAAAGCATGCGTGTAGAAACACATATATATATGTTCTTATATATAACTAGGAGAGTGCCCGTGCGTTGCAACGGGAACGTATAAAAATACGATAAACTATGTACAAATGTGTGTTATACTTTTATAGGTCAGTGCCCGTGCGTTGCAACAGAGACATATAATATCTTGATAACTTATATATGCACATGTGTTATATATACAAAATGTGTCTTATATTGTTATAGTAAGATGCACGTCCTAACAATACTACGAACCTGTAAGCCTGCCTATGATGGAGCCTCATTGCATTCATAATTCAATCTGAAGCAAGGGCAACTGATTCTCGATGATCCAACTCAGTGTATTTCAGAAAAGAAGCAGCACGCCAACACTGAAACAAGTAATAAAGAAATTTATCATATTTGGTAAATTCAATGTAAAAGCAAACAAAGTAACACCAGTTGGTGCCTAGCTTACCAAGGCTATGTTGAACGCATGCAGTATGCTCCGTGGCTCCCGCACAACTAAATGATTATGTAAAAGATATTCAATGAACTGGTTGGCCAGAAAGAGTACATTATCCTGCAGTTGTGAATAATGAAAAAATAGTTCAGAACCAGAGGATCAGATACTTCCACAAATAATGATATCAGAAGGACACTAAATGCAACAATAGGAGCAGAGAGGGATGGAAAAAGGTAGCAGGAAGATTATACATACTTGTAGCTTTAACACCGTATTTAGCTTTGACAGTTCACGCTTAAGTTCAGCGTGAAGACTTTTAGGTGTCCTTATGTTTTCCACTCCTTCAGAATGAATTTATTAGAAAAATGTAATATCTACCCCTACAGAACAAAAATACTACTTTCAAATTGTAATTTCAGATTGTTTTACCTGTCTCAGGAAGTAGATGAAGGTCAGCACTTGGAGTACTCATTTCAAGAAGCAGGTCATGATTATTTACAAAACACAGATGATCATTATCAAAATCAGGATGGCACCCATCTAGCAATCTCTGAAGTTTCTGAAATTGAATTTCCTTAAACTGTAAAGAACAGAAATGTAGGTTTCAGTATCCAAAAAATAACAAGTGGGGAGTAATGTAAATCAGGTAAAGAGTACGCAATTAGAGAAGAAGAATCATTTATCTGCTTTCAGGCATACCTTCTTTCTGCTTCCTTCTGCTACAATTATTTCAGGGATGTACCATCCATGCAAACCTCACAAACAGTTCAGAATACACACACATGGCTGCATAAAAACATAACCATCAACGACAGTTTGATGTGACCCGTCAAATAGGCACTTTGAGACAATCCCTAGTAATCCACCTACCTACCTTCATATTGCCAGATATCATTTCAGGAGGTTTGTTCATGTCAACCAAACCTTGCAAACCAAATACATAATCAAAAGAGATATAGTTTAGTTGGCGTAAAAAAGGAGAGAGTTCAATGAAAGCACACACAACTCTAAAAACTTTTGCAGGTTAGGGTGAACATATAGAGTCAAAGTTTAATAACTGGAATTTAGGGTGGTTTAGTTAAAACAAGAAAAATGATGAGATCAAACATTTGTTACTTAGCACCAGCGAGAAAATAACTCGATATATAAATAGTTGCTAAGTATGGTGTAACTCAGAATGATAACTATCACTGTAGTTTTAGGGTACCTTACCCCCACCAACAGAAGGAACAATGTACAGTAATCCAAGGCACAGTCAAACATTATCAAATCAAAGTATTAATCACAAAAGGAAGATCTCCCTTTAAAATTTTAACAGCTAGAACAGATTACACCATGCAACTGAGTGCCCAATAACTTCAATGCAAGTATTAGGACCCATCTGGTATGTTCAGCTAAATACAGTCTATGGGCACCTTGAAATATACCTAACTGTGATACTAACACTTAAATACATTGTTTCCTATCATCCACGTAATTACATAGAAAAGAAATAAGGAAAGAACATTCTTGTAGGTTTAACTGATATAAGGCAGCAATCACCTGACCTTGCTTCTAAATAGTATTTTTTTCCTTTTCTTTTCCTGTGTATGAAGTTTTGGAGGAGGAAGGATGGGGGATGACATCTTCAGCTGTTCAGCACTGGCTCGGTCTAGAGCAGTGCCAGTTTCTACAATGAAAAATATCAAGATTTAGCCCAAGAGTAGCTGCAAATACCATTTGTACCATATTAATAAAAGTCAAATGGTGCATACATGCTTTGCTCATTTAAGAATAGCACAAATTTAGAGCACAAGCTAGTAGCTAACTTAACTACTAAAAAAAATTGAAGGTGTTATACAAATTTAAGAATAATCATTTGTGTAACTCCCAAAGAAAAGTTGAAGTGGAGAAGCAAGACAATTTTCAATGTAACTAACAAATATTCTCACTATACCTTGACTTTTCACATATTGGCCTTTCTTTGCCATGGTGGTTTGAGTATTTGGCAAGAGATCTCCATCTTGAAAAGTACCCAAATTTACTGAGGTCATGCTCCATTTTGAAAGAGGTCCTAGCCATCGACAACCTGAGCAAGTCAACGACAAAGATGAAATCGATATAAGGATATAATCAGTGACAAACTAAACTAACGAAAGCATCCTAACAATATATATTGTCAACACAAATAGTTACCCTTCAGGTTACAATTCTTACTGAATAGATTAATTAGATGCTCATCATCATCTGGCTTACCTATAATTGATGATGTGAAGAATGGCACGAGACCTTGAGGACCCTTAATTTGCACCGGATGTGCTACTACTGGTAGCATTGCCTTTTTCGGTCAACTCCTTGATAGACTTGAAAGCATAACTCTCTATGGCAAACGCTCCATAATTCTGCAATCCAACAATAAAAACCTTTTGCTTTGCATCCTATCATTGAAAGTTTGCTGCATGCAGAAATTCCAGCTGAAAATGTGAGGAATAACCGATAGTTAGATACACATGAACCAACAAACTTTAAATGAATAGCAAGGTAGTTACTACAGCAAATGAAGCTTCTGTTCTATATGATAACCTGTCATAAGTGGTAACCAGACATAAGAGGAAGAAATCACTCAGCAATGTCACTTTGTATGCTGCTAAAAAGGGATCAAAACATCCCTTGAGATTAATGAATATGAATGTGAGAAAATAAGAATTACATAATGTTTTTAATTGCTCAACAAAGAACTACATATCCATAAATGGACCACATAAATGTATGGGATCAACAATAAAATATTACTCTGTAATTTTCCCAAGTTCAAAGCTAGACATAATTCATGGAAAGACAGTAAACTGGAAGCAACACGAGGTTGTAAAAGACAGATGCTCCATACTTGTGGGCACAAGAAGAAAAGGCAACCCTGATGCTTGAGAGTCTGCACAGCTTGGGATTAACTCTGAGAAAATAAAATGGCAAGTAGAGAAGCAAAGATTAACTCTAAGAAAACACAATGGTAAGCCCCTCCCAGAAACACGCCACAATTAAACCCATCCAGAAAGTAGAAACCCAACCACAATTTGCACCAAACCATGAATCCACACGGTGCGTTCTAAATCTGCCTTAATTTCAATGGTTCGTTCTAAATATGCCTTAATTTTGTATTTTTATTAGCTACTTATAGGCATGAACTGGAGTTCTTGTGCACACTCGCACAGCAAACCCAAGGCAGTTCACTCCAATCACCGCTGCCTTTTGTGAAAATAGAAATGGGCAATGTTTTAGTGCTTCAGCTACATTAGTGTTGAACATATAAAGGTGTTGTCAATCCATGCTGTTAACTATCATGCATTTATGCTAATTGTTTCTGATTAACAACAATACTGCAATTGTTAGACCGTTGCAGTAATCGTATTAATCTATTGTGATAGAGAAAATTGATATTTGGAAAAACCTAGGGGTGGAGACACACAAGCATTGGTAACTAAGAGTAGGTTATCTCACCTTGGAGCTCCTTGACGACCAAGGACCGACGACTCCTCCCGATGGCCGCTGCGCTTGCGCAGCTCCCTGACGACCAACAAAGAGAAGTAGACCTTGGGTCAGTACACTTTTAGGAAAAACATTTAGAAGGTTTGGTGCCAAATCATGTTGGACTGATACTCTAGGACAGAGCACAAGGATAAATTAGTACAAAGGGTGCAATGGAGTGGTAGTACAATTTGGTTTGGAAATAGGCTGCAATGATCAGGGTGAGATTTACAATGCAAGTGAAACAGAGAAATAAAACGTTTTTTATTTCCCAATGTTGCAAGCAGTAGTCCAACATGTAAGCTAAACAACAAATAACAAATCCTTTTTTAGGGAAAACCGAAGATAGATTGAGACATTGAGTAGGTTCGAGATAAAACTTGAAAAACAAATCTCCTGATTGTATGTTGAACCATAAAAACAATTCTGAAACCTAAGGAGCACTATTATACCTTTACCAATTAAAGAAAGTTTAAATGAAAATGCACTCATCATGGTTCAACAATAGGAAGGATATTTGTAAGCAGAGCACTCCTTATATTAACTCCATTTCTTGTTGGGAGTCAATAGAACTTGACTGCATACACGGAATATAAGGAGAAACGACAAGTACTCTCTACATTTCCTTTAGCCTGGACGTAATACCATTATTTAAAAAACAAGAGAGTTTCATCTGCTGCATTGAGTGATAGGAAGCAGAACACTATTTACAGGTCAGAGAATAAGATTCAAGAAAGAGAGGGATTTTACTGTTGGAGAGTTTAATTAGTTATTCACATACCACAATAGAACTACGAAGAATATAAATAAGCACAAATATGATATTACTCATTTGTAGCAGTGTTAATCATTTAGCTCAGAAATAACAAAAGGTAAGTAATCAACAAAGTTTGCTTGTGAATTGGCGCATTCTAATTAACAATTTGCATCATACCTTTCATCGATTAAAAGAAATGGCTGTATGTATGGGTATTAACTCGATCTGGGGGTAGGGATTGGGATGGCGGCATCGTACCTTGCACCGAGTTAGCAGAAACAGAAGCTGTATAGGAGGCTGCGCTACAAATTAAAAGCAATACCTTGCCGGAGATGAGAGACGTGCACAAGAGGAGCAGTGAGCAGGAGAAGCCGACATCGGTGATGTACCTTTACCAATTAAAGAAAGTTGAAATGAAAATGCACTCATCATGGTTCAACAAGAGGAAGCAGAACACTATTTACAGGATATTTGTAAGCAGAGCACTCCTTATATTAACTCCATTTCTTGTTGGGAGTCAATAGAACTTGACTGCATACACAGAATATAAGGAGAAACGACAAGTACTCTCTACATTTCCTTTAGCCTAGACGTAATACCATTATTCAAAAAACAAGAGAGTTTCACCTGCTGCATTTAGTGATAGGAAGCATAACACTATTTACAGGTCCGAGAATAAGATTCAAGAAAGAGAGGGATTTTACTGTTGGAGAGTTTAATTAGTTATTCACATGGAGTAGAATAGAAAGACAGAAAGTGATGAATATATACTTGTGATTAAAGGGATGTATAAATCCACAGGTTACAGAATTACCCAATAGGTGAGAACAAGACCGATTAGTTAGGTGGAAGAACTAAAAGAAAGAACAGTAGATAAAGCTAAAAGTTAAGAAGAACACAAATTACCAGTAGTCTATAAATCTCTATATTTTAGTCCATATTGTTCTGTCACTATTATCAGAACATTTTTTATTGGCCTCTTGCATCTTTTGGCTTCAAGTGAAGTTTTTACATCACTTGAATACTTGAAACTAATAAATGCTAAATAGCTAATTCACTGTGTCTAATAAACCATGCTGAAATGGATATGATCCTACTCCTATCGAAAGAAAGAAGTTTCGTTAGCAGATTTATGAAAATAAACCTCTGTAAACTGTAATTTATGCAACTAAAAGGTAGCAGGATTGTATCAGTGAAAACAGTGCAAAAAACAGATCCAAGATTCTGGGGTTCTCCAGCTGTGGCTAAAATCAAACGCTGCTGAATTTGTGAACAAAACTGAAACTTGCTGACCATTTAGGGGAAAATAAACAAGCTAAAACAATTTTTAAATTGGGACGCATAGAGTAGAATATTAAAGAAAAATTGCAAAAAGGTTCAGAACTTGTGAACTGTGTCAAACAAGCACAAACTTGATGTTTGCTTCAACTTTCTAATGCTAACCAGGGATGAGGTGAATTCATTTTGCCAATAAAAAACCTCAAAACATGACATAGTAGCAGTAAATGGTCATTACATGGATTTCGTTTCACAATAGTTGGTTGGAACTAAATTAGCTAAAATTTGTAGACATAAGTAGCGGTCAAATAGATTATAACTAATCAATAGCCTTATACTTGAGAAGACGAATGGGTATAGGCACAGAATGAAACACCAGGCACATGGACTTACAATCTGTCCAATTAAGATTCCTCTACTGTCTTGAATTTTCCTCTTCTGTAAAATAAAAATTAGCTTGATGAATGAGAGAACTAAATACTAATTGCTGCAGACTGAAATATCAATTTAAATGATATGATGTCACAGTTTCTGGTGGCTTTCTATAGCCCATCTATCATAAATTTTCATAGAGCTTTCAAAAGAAATAAATATGCATACCCTCGAGCCTAGATGTTGACACTTGACAGCCGCCTTATGCACGGCATGACCGAGATGAGGGCGACATAGAGGAGGAACCTGGGGCACTCCGTGAAGCACAAGTTGTGGGAGCGCGTCGAGTGTCTGCTGATAATGCTCACCTGTAGGTACAGAGCCGACATCATCTTGTCTCGGCTGCCGTGTAGCGACCTCACGCCAAACGTGTTTTGTTGGAGCAATGCAAACAAAGAAAGAAAAGTTCCTCAACATCCTAGCTTGCATCTTATCTTGTTACTGGCAGGAGGAGAATGAAGCTTGTGCTAGCTTTGTTTACCGTGAAGAAGTCGGTGCCGTAGACGACACCAGCGACGAGATCTCGCTTAGCTTCCAGTTGTCTAGATGTAGAGATCGTGCCTGCAATTTTTCATCAAAAGTTCCATTGTCCAGTTACTTCAGCTTGCTAATGGTGCCATGATGTGGAATATCTAGGTTGTTTCGAGTCTGAGCTATTCACCATCGTTGAGGATGGCAATGACCAGGATCATGAACGACGAAAAAATCAAACTCCCAAATCAGCGCGATCAGCATGAAGCCGAGCTGCATCACCACTCACCACCAGATGTCGTGGTTTGCACAAACAAACCCAACAGGGGAGCAAAGTCCACTTACAGACAAATGGTTGACAAAATGGAAGTTCTTGCTTCACATCCCACAATCTGAATTTGAGCGCCCCCTCAAATAAGATCCGAACATAAACAATTAGGCATCAATGCATAGATGTTTTAAAACAAGCCGTTCATTTATAAATCAGACCAGACAGCAGTCACAAACAGAACATCAATCAGAGAATGAACCAGGATCTGCTACATTATTGTTTCCTCTTATTCTACCTGTGTGCTTGTTTTTTACTTATATATGTAGTTACCATGCAAGCGCTCCGAACTGCTCCGCCAGACATGCAACTAAAGGACAAGTTTTTGGTACAGACCACAATTGTTCCTTATGGTACATCTGACGAGGAACTCGTTCATGCCTTTGTAAGCACCTAGCTATAACCTTTAGTTGCAGTGTTCTTTTCATGTCATTTACTGTAACTGTAAATCTCACTATTTTCTTTCTTATCAGTTCTCCAAAGAAACTGGCAGATACATTGAGGAAAGCAAATTGAGAGTTGTTCTTGTTAGTGCATACCAATTCCTTGAAGAGCAACCGACTAATAAAATTCATGACACTGAGCCAGTTGTTGAAGTTCCTGTACTGAAAGAGGTGCCAAATATATATAGAGAACGAAGTGCCAGATGCTGCAAAAGAAGTTCCTGCCCCTCTGGTACAAGCTCCAGCGATTGTGACCAGGATCGTGCCTGCAATTTTTCATCAAAAGTTCCATTGTCCAGTTACTTCAGCTTGCATACATCAATCAGAGAATGAACCAGCAACAAGACAAACCGACAATATTACGAGGGAAAGAACAAATAATACATGACATTTATTATCTCGTCGTGCATGATGGCTTCTTGCGTTACCTCGTCGTAGGCAGAGAAGTGCTCGCTCAGCTTCTTGTCCATCGTTGATCGTTTCCCAGGAGATGCCACTTATGAAGAGCTTTAGCTTGCCGCCTTGCCCTGGTCTGACTCCATCTCTCCTTCTCCACTCGATGGCAGTGCAGGCAAGCAGCAAGGGCTTGGCGGCTAGCGGCATATGCAGACAAGGCTCACATCATCGCCAGCACGCTGCCCACGCTATTGCCTTTGACCGTCACGCTCACCTGCTCGCCCCGCCTGTAGTACAGCTCCACCAGCTTGCGCACCTCGCCCAGCACCTGCTCCCGCGATGAGTACCTGCAGAAGCGGCAGTCGGGCCCTTGTTCGTGTACAGCGCCGCGAACCCTCTCTCCGTCTTTAGATCGGGGTTCACAAACGCGACGGTCGAGGATGCAAAGGAGGGCGCACATCCAGCGCGTCGGGTCCTCGCAGCGGTCCTGTCGCCCTCATCGGGGAAGCCACGATGGTTGAAGGTGGTGGGGCGGAGGACCGACAACGGCGGTGGAGTCGATGGGCCACGGCGGTTGAGGACGCAGCGGAGGGGGCACATCCAGCGCGGTGGGTCCTTGTAGCCGCACCGAGGCTGAGAAGGGCGCGACAGCACCGAGGGGCAGTGGCTGGGTGATGATGCCAGGCTCGGACGCGGCAGCCTGCGAGAGTGGAGCTGAGGTTGTGGAGCTGACCGAGGGGCGGACGCGGCAGCCTACGAGAGTGGAGCTGAGGTCGTGCCGTCGTGGAGCTGACCGAGGGGCGGCCGAGGGGAACGGACGGTTGCACGCTCAATCGTGCGGACGGAGGAAGAACCTGCTGCTGTCGCGCGAGTATGGGCCGCCCAAACCTAGCTGGAGTATGGGCCGCACCAAAAAAGCAGCCCAAAACGCCTGCACTGCTGTATTGTTGTATTGTCTTGCAAAAACTTAGTACCATATTGGCTAGTAAAGGAGACATGGAGCGGCTTATAAGCTTTGGCGCGGTGGCTGGACTGATCAGTTTCAAATGGTGGCTGAACTGGTGGCCAGTTTCAACTCGCGCAGGTATAATAATTTTTGCTGGACACCTGCGTGTACGGCCTGTGGGGGCAGAACCAGAGCCATGGCAGAACAGGTCAAAGGCAGAACAAGTCAATGGCAGACTACTATTGCTTACTTAATAAGTAGTAGAGATAGAGATTAGCTATTACATGACTTCTCATTCTGTGAATACATTGTACTTTATTATCTGTATTTTTTTTAAAATGCAATGCTTTTTTACCACATTACATAAATATGATTAACTTTTTTATATTGTTTATGTTGTATTGTAGTTCAAGGACATCTACAAAATCTCGAAAACTCTTTGAAGAAGAACTGAACGAAAGCGACACAGGATTTGGTCTGTCTCCACTGCCTCCCTTGCATGCGGTGATGCTCTAGCCGGCAGCCAGCTCCATAGCTCCCTCCTCCCCATAGCGCAGATGCGGACGCCGATAGCCGATGCCCCAGCATAGCAGGCACAGCTGGACAACGGCGTAGCCGCGCATGCTGCAACCCCTGTCCCGTGTCATGGAACCTCTCAAGATATTAGGCCTACAGATGTTCTTGTCCTAAAGACCTTAGACAGTAATGCAGGTACACCCAATAGGTCAACAGGGCCTGATTCCTGTATCACCTTCAAATCTCCCAAGAGCATTCATCCCATGTCACACACATTACGTACCATCAGAGTAAAAGAGGAAAGAGTTACAATAACTTAATTTACATTCACAAGTACAATATAGAAAGAGTCATTATTACATATACGGGTTCGAGTGCTTATACTTATTACATCACCCGAAGGTAGACACCTTCCATAAGTTTATTTAGTTTCTTCCTCCTGCTTTGGGATGATCTTGGAGCAGAAGCAGCAAAACTCTGTAGTTTCATCACCTACAACAACATGGGTTTGAAAACCCTAAGTACGGAGTGTACTTTCACAAGTCTTACCCGACTAAAAGAAAAGACTCTCAACGATATGCTGGCCTTTAACAGTAAAGGTAAGGTTTAACAAGAACCAATGACTCAGTTTGCACAAAGCTTACTAAAGTTGGTCCTTATGAATTCATTTTACTTGTCAGGTTAAGTAGTTACCTGCATCTAGATTCTTTCCTAATCTAGATCAAGGATTTGGCCTACACTAGCCATCTTTTATCACATCTTGAGTTCACTTGTCACTACGGTGTAGGTCAGTGACCAAGTCTTCTGTTGGAACTTGCTCTCTGCTGCAAGTGGGCCAACGGGGGTGAACAATGGCGACAACAGGGTTACGTGCACGGGGGCAATAGCTCTGTTGATCTAGCCTCTCACGGGCACTGTGCGGGGGTATTTATAGGTGTCTGAGTGCCCAGCGTCTTGTGTTAAGGACGCATGTGCCCTCAGACGCCTAGTTTATCCCCGGAATATTCCCATAAAGCAGGGTTACAAGCTGTAATTACAAGTTTGCCTTTACAAGTCAGGCCCGTAATACAGAGGCGGCCACGCGGGGCCCGTTACAATGGGCCGGATCACACGTGGGCCTTGGGGCTGAACGAGGCCGCGCCGTGTGAGGTCGTCGCCGCAGGCCCTCGTCAAAGCGCCGAGACCTGCGAAGGGTGTCCCTGCCCGCTTTGCCTCCGGCGGACCAGCGGCTGCAGCGAAGGCCTCGAGCGAAGGGTGGCGTTTTTGCCTTCGCTCCAACATTTGCCCTCCGAGGGACCAGTTCGACAAAGTCACCTGGTGCCGAAGACGTCGCTAGATGGCGGAGACGCTGCCCTCGCTCGAAGTGGTTCCGCGGGGGTTTTTGATGTGACCGTTGATGGACGGCGTACTGTTGGATTGCGGGTTTCCCGAAGCGTCGCGGCCTGTCGGGTTGTGGGTTTCCCGAGGAGCCGCGCCCTGCCTATAAAAGGGGGCGGGGGCGGCGCTGTTTGAATTCTGCTTTCCGCGCTCCGTAAAACCCTAGCCGCCCGCCGTCTTGCTGCTCCTTTTCCTCCGCTGCTCCCTTTGCTCGCCGTCGTTCTGGCTCGAGTGAAGCAAACCGCCCGCCGCCGCCGACGGTACGTAGCCATGCCATCCTCTTCTTCTTCCGCCACCGCCACGCCGCCGGCCGCCGCCTCGTCTGAGGAGACGTTGAGTAACGCGATGGTGGAAGAGTTGCGCGCCGGCGACTCTGTTGAATTCGGTGTGTCACGGATGACGTCAGGCCGTATTGAAGATATGCAGCGGTTGGGCTACTTTGGCGGCGGAGTCGCTCGTGCTCCGGGGACGGAGGAAGTCCCCGAGCCGGAGGGCGAGTTGGTTGTTTTCGAGGCGTTCTTCGCCGCCGGACTCCGCCTGCCTGCGCACCGGTTTGTCAGCGAAGTCCTGCGCAGATTCAGTGTTCAAATACATCAGCTTACGCCGAACGCCATAGTGGCGCTGGCGAAGTATGTCTGGGCGACGACTTCGTACGGCGGGCAGCCGTCGGTTGAAGTTTTCGCGAAGAATTATTGCTTGCATTGGCAGAAAAGGGTGGTTGAGGGCGGAGTTGCGCAGTTCGGGTCGTGCACTTTCACGCCGAAGACCGGCAAGACCACGATGCCAGTAGTGGAGTTGGTCCCATGCGCCCGCAATAAGTGGGGCAGTTGGAATGAGTTTTGGTTTTATGTTGCTGAGGCTACTGTCGAAGGCCATCAAGGGCTCCCCGTGTCCAAAATGTGTTCTCACTATTACTCTGCGTATCCGCCTTTCGAAGTGGCAGAAGAGGATACAGACGAAGGGGCCCTTCGGTACGCCGCCGGTCAGAGCAGCGGGCGTGATTTGGTCGAAGAGTTTGCGGCGTACGGGGTCTGGCCCTTGGCGCACGGCTGGGCGCTGGGCGAAGTATGCCCTCGCCAGATGCCCTTTCACGGAGGAAGGGAGGTGCGAAGTCCTGCCTTCGCACTGAGTTTGCGGAACCGTGACCCGGCCGCCTTCGTGCGTGATGCAGAAGACTTGGCGGTGCGACTCGTGGGGCGCTACGTGCCGAAGACGGAAGGCCAGCGCAGTTTTGATATCCGTGGGTCAAACGATCGCTTGAACAGGGTCTTTGAATTAAATCAACTGCCGTACGACGGCTACCCTGGTCAGGACGAAGCAGACCGCCGCGGGAAGAAACCGGCGGTGGAGGCCGGAGGCGACCCTGCGCCGGCGGCCGCCACCTCTTCGAAAAAGAGAAAATTAGGTACTGCGATGGGAGGGCTTGGGGTGTCTGATAGTTTCGCTAGAGAGTTAATGAGGACGTGTGCGGCCCCGGGGGAGAGGATGTCTTCGCCCGAGCTCCGGGAGTCTTCGGCTCGGATGCTGAGGGTTACCGGGGGTTGCTGGCCTAAAAACATTCCTATCCCCTGGGATGAAGAGGACTGTTTTACATCTCGTATGGCTCGTCGGTGGAAAGTTTTTCCTTATGGGCGAAATATCGGTCATGTTGTGTGGGCAGTGATGGACAAGGATCGCCAAGCGGCGGCGCGGAAACGCCAGGCGACCGTGAGGGTTCATGAAGCCCGGCCGAAAAGGCAGCGGGGAGCATCGAAGGCTGAGGCCTCCGGCGGAGGCAAGCCGCCATTGCCGGCGAAGGCGGGTGCCTCCGCGCCTGGCAAGGCGCCGGAGGCGACGGTGGGCGCCGGAGGCCCCAAGCTGTCGAAGGTGGTGCCGTCCGCCAGCGGAGTGGCGGAGGCTGCGAAGGCGGCCCGATCGCTACCGCCGCCCGGCAAACGCGTTGCCGACTTCGGCACTGAGATTGATGTGGAGGATTATCTTGGGGGTGAGTCTATATGTATACACATTTTTTTTTTTTAAACACGGGCCTTATGTGTGTTCTGCAGGTGGCTGACTTCACCAGCCGTACTGCGTCGGGGGCCCTTACGGCGACGTTGTCTGCCGAGGTCGAGAGACTTCGGACGCAACACGCGGACGCTGTCCGTGAGAAGTCGGCCTCCGACAGCAAGTGCCGCAAGCTGGCGGAGAAGGTGGCCGCCCTTGAGAAGGAGAAGGCAGACCTCCGGCGCCAGCTGATGGAGGAGAGAAGGGAGGCCAACGAAGCCATCGCCAAGGAGCAGTCTGCGCAGGCGGAGGCCAGGCTGGCGCGGGCGGAGGGCAATATCGCCAAGGAGCTCGCCGGGGAGCTGCAGCGGCGGCTTGCTGCCTTCGAGAGCCGCGCGGAGGGGGCCGAGGCCGCGGCGCGAGCGGAGGCCGAACGGACGCGCACGCAGCTCATGACTTCATATCGCGAGCTGGGTGTGCGGACGAGCGACTTCGAGGTGCCGGAGCGAGAGGCCGGACTTCGCTGTCTGGAGTGGGTGCAGGAGGAACTGCAGGAGCTCCCCACTGTCTTGGCGGGGTTGATGTCGTTCACCTCCCTGGTCACCTGCGAGGCAGCGATGAACGCGCTCTCTCGCGAAGGCTGCCGGCACTTTGAGGCCCTCGACCAGGTGGATGAAGATTTTGGGCGAGATATCTTTGAGGTCGAAGACCCCGTGGTGAAGGAGTCCGCCGGGGCCCTCTATGACCGGATGTGGGGTTCATACGGTCGAGAGGTGGTCCGGGCGCGGGCCGAGGCTGCAAGGGCTCAGGTAACGTTGTCGTTTACTCGGTGCTTGCTGGATGCGGTTTGTGCGTGTGTTTGCTGAATTTTTGTACGTTTTGTCTTAGGCGGAGCGCGGCGAGCGGGTGGACGATTTTGGGGCGCTGAACAGCGCGCCGCCTGAGCCGGAGACCACCCCTGCGGAGGCCGCCACTGGAGTCGCCCCGGTGACCGCGGAAGATGCACCAGGCGCCCTTGTACCTGCTGCGGCCGGCGAAGGCCTACTCCCAAGGGTGGCCGAAGGCGCGTCTGATGCCCCCGCAGCTGCTGTGCCGGGCGCTGAAGATCCAGCGGAGACAACGGCGGAGGCGGCGGCGGAGGCTCCCGCAGCGGCAGGGCCTTCGCAGGTGGCGTAGGTGGTGTTTAGGGTTGAGGGATTTTTGGATGATGTACTGAATTTTGGTTGCTGCGCAGGTTCAAGATTTTGGGCCTGCGCACGCAACCGCTACTACTGGTTTTTTGGCGGCTTCGACCGCGGAAGGTGGAAATGAATGTGGTGGGTCTGTTTCTGAGTTTTTTGATTTTACTGACTCTGGGAGCTCGGCTGAATGGACCGAGGAGTCGTCGGAGGAGGACTTGGACTATTTTGCGGCCCTGGACGTGGCTGCGGCGGAGGCTGCGCTACATGCTGCGGACGCGCCAGGCGTGCCCGGTCCTAGCACCGGGCACCGACGACGAAGGGCGGTTGCGAAGCGTAGGATTAGTGCGGAGGAAGGGGCTCGGCTTCGCGTTAGTAGGGTTGGTCGGCAGGAGCTGCTGTCTTTGCCGGCCGTCTCGGGTGTGGGGGAAGGGGAGCTGCGAAGCCTTTTTGCTGGTGAGGAGCTTCTGCTGTCTTTGCCGGCCGTCTCGGGTGTGGGGGAAGGGGAGCTGCGAAGCCTTTTTGCTGGTGAGGAGCTTAGGATAATGTTATTTAATTATAGAGAGATGGGGATTATTCCTAAGGTTGAGCCGATGTAGGGCGTGGTGCCCTCGCTTGTGTATGTGCAAGGGTTTGTAAAATGGAGTAGTGTGCCCTCGCGTGCTTGTGCCTGCGAGGGCGCTGTGTACTTTGACTGGTGTGATTGATTGTGCTGTGCCAGTGTGATTATAATTGGTCTTGCTGTCGCTTCTGCTTTTGCCATACTGGGTCGGCTGCGCCCTTGGGCGGTTTTTGCGGTAGGCTCCGGCTGCGCCTTTTAGGCGACTTCTGCGCGAAAAGCCTTCGCGATAGACTTTGATTTTTGCGCACTTGTGGAGCTAAGTCCGGCTGCACCCTTGGGCGACTTCTGCGCGGTTAGTCTTCGCGATAGACTTCGATTCTTGCGCACTTGTTGTGCTAAGTCCGGCTGCACCCTTAGGCGACTTCTGCGCGGATAGTCTTCGCGATAGACTTTGATTTTTGCGCACTTGTTGTGCTAAGTCCGGCTGCACCCTTAGGCGACTTCTGCGCGGATAGTCTTCGCGATAGACTTTGATTTTTGCGCACTTGTTGTGCTAAGTCCGGCTGCACCCTTAGGCGACTTCTGCGCGGATAGTCTTCGCGATAGACTTTGATTTTTGCGCACTTGTTGTGCCAAGTCCGGCTGCACCCTTAGGCGACTTCTGCGCGGATAGTCTTCGCGATAGACTTTGATTTTTGCGCACTTGTTGTGCTAAGTCCGGCTGCACCCTTAGGCGACTTCTGCGCGGATAGTCTTCGCGATAGACTTTGATTTTTGCGCACTTGTTGTGCCAAGTCCGGCTGCACCCTTAGGCGACTTCTGCGCGGATAGTCTTCGCGATAGACTTTGATTTTTGCGCACTTGTTGTGCTAAGTCCGGCTGCACCCTTAGGCGACTTCTGCGCGGATTGGTCGCACGCGAGGGTGGCTAGCGCTTAGCCTCGCGGTGACTTCGAATTGGTCGAATGCCGAAGACCGTTGTCGCGGTCTTTTTTCGACACATGCTTTTGCGGGGGATTTTTCTCACATATATTACATGGCTCCGCCTCGTTAAAAACCTCACCCCCCGGGAGGAAAAGAGTGCGGGCCGGTACAAGATTGTTTGCGGTGAATTACAAGGGCGAACTCAGCCCTAGGAATTAAACAAAAAATTTACGAAGGTTGTCAATGTTCCAGGAGTGCTCCAGGTCCTCGCCATCTGGCGTTGCGAGCCTGTAAGCGCTGGGGGAAGCTTTTGTCTTGACTATGAAGGGGCCCTCCCACTTGGGCTCCAGCTTGCCCTTGGACTCCGTCCGAGCTGTTCGGATGAGTACGAGGTCCCCCGCGCTGAACTCCTTTGGGATGACTGCGCGGTCGCGCCATGCTTTGGTCTGGGCTTGGTATTTGTTTAAGGCCTGCAGGGCGAAGACCCGGTCTCCGTCAATGAGATCTTTGGAGGTTGGCTCATCCACGTCAGGGGTGGCTGACGGAGCTGTGCGCGGAGACCCATGTTTTATTTCTTGCGGGGTCATTGCCTCTGATCCGTATAGAAGGCGGAAAGGAGTGAACCCGGTCGCCCTGCACTCGGTTGTGTTCAGCGCCCAGACTGCCTCCGGTAGCAAGTCGGTCCATCTGCCCTTTTTCTCGTCGAGGAGCATCTTCTTGATGGCTGTGAAGATTTTCCCATTGGCACGCTCCACGACTCCGTTGGACTGCGGATGATAGACTGAAGCGAAGGCAAGCTTGGTGCCAATGGAAAAACAGAAATCCTTGAAATCTTGATTGTCAAACTGCTTGCCGTTGTCAACTGTTAGCTCGGACGGTACTCCGAAGCGGCAAACAATGTTCTGCCAAAAGAATTTTTGGGCAGTCTTTGATGTGATTGTGGACACAGCCCTCGCTTCAATCCACTTGGTGAAGTATTCGACGGCTACGAAGGCGAACTTGAGGTTCCCCTGAGCGGTGGGCAAGGGCCCGACGATGTCCAGGCCCCAGCGCTGAAGAGGCCATGTATGGGCGACCAGCTTTGTGTATTGCGAGGGGTTGCCTGACCGAGGAGAGAACTTCTGGCAGGCTTCGCAGGACCTTGTGACTCGATTTGCGGCGCAGATCATTGCAGGCCAGTAAAACCCTTGTCGGATCACCTTAGCAGCCAGGGCCCTTGGCCCCGCGTGCGAGCCGCAAGTTCCACTGTGGACCTCGCGCAAGATTTGGATGCCTTCGGTTTCGGTGACGCATTTAAGCATTGGCTGACTGACCCCCTTCTTGTATAATTGGCCCTCGATTAGCGCGAAGTCCCGGCTCCGATGCTCGAGGCGCTTCGCCTCACTGACGTCGGTTGGGTGATAGTATCCCTGTAGAAACAGGGTTATTGGGGCCCGCCAGTCTTCGGTCATGATTAGGTGGACTATACGGTGGCCCTCGCTATCATTTGTTATTTGGAGCCCTTCGGGGCTCCGGACGGCTGGCATGCCGATGGTGTGAAAGAATACGTCGGAGGGCAGGGGCTCGCCCCTGGCGGCGGCCTTGGCTAATGCATCGGCCTCCTCATTCTTGGCCCTGTCCACATGCTGTAGGGTGAATCCCTTGAACTGCCTCTCGAGACTTCGGATAGCCGCGAGGTATTGCATGAGCGCGGGGTCTTTTGCTGCATAGTCTTTTTCGACCTGACCGGCGACTATCTTGGAGTCTGTTTTGATGATACAGGTGGTGACTCCGAGGGCCCTTAGCTTGCGGAGGCCGAGGATGACTGCTTCATACTCTGCTATGTTGTTTGTACATTTGTCGGATTCCAGAGCGAAGCTGAGGCGTGCTGCATATCTGTGTTTGACTCCGGCTGGTGAGGTGATGACTGCAGCGACGCCTGCCCCCGCATGACACCATGCACCGTCGCAATGGATAGTCCAGACCTTTTCTGTGGATGGGTCCGGCTGTGTTACTGGCCCAGTCCAGTCGACGACGAAGTCTGCCAGGACTTGCGATTTGATGGCTGTCCTGGGCTCGAAGCTGATGTGGTAGCCGGAGAGCTCGGCTGCCCACTTGGCGATTCTCACTGATGCCTCCGGGTTCCTGAATAGTTCGCCGAGTCCCCTGTCCGAGGTGACTCGGACCTTGAATGCTTCAAAATAATGGCGCAGCTTGCGCGAGGACATAACAACTGCGTAAGCAATCTTCTCCAGCTCTGTCATGTTGCATTTGGATGGTGTCAGGACTTCGGAGACATAATAAACAGGGCACTGTCTGACTGCGCCTTCGACTGTCTGCTCCTGCACTAGTGCCGCGCTGACCGCGTGCGGCGAAGCCGCGACATAGAGCAATAAGGGGAGCGAGGAGTCTGGGCTTGTGAGGATGGCCAGCTCCGCCAGGTACTGTTTTAATGAGGCGAAGGCCGCTGCTTGCTCCGGTCCCCAAGCGAAGTCCTTCGCGCCGCGGAGGGTTTTGAGGAAGGGGAGACTTCGCTCGGCGGACCTGGAGATGAATCTATTGAGGGCGGCCATCCTGCCTGTCAGGCGCTGGACGTCCCTGGCGGACTGCGGAGGCGACATATCGACGATGGCCTGGATCTTGGTTGGGTTGGCCTCGATGCCTCGGCGGGACACCAGGTAGCCCAATATCTTGCCCTGGCGGACACCGAAAACGCACTTTTCCGGGTTTAGGCGGAGTCGTGCATCTCGCATGCTCGCGAATGTTTCCGCCAGGTCGGCGAGGTGGTCCTCCTTATTTTTGCTGGCGACGACGATGTCGTCCACATATGTGAATACATTTCTGCCGACCTGCCCTTCGAGCACCGTTTTGGTGAGTCTGGAGAAGGTGGACCCGGCATTCTTGAGACCCTCCGGCATTCTGACAAAGCAATAAGTGCCGAAGGGTGTTATAAAGCTGGTGCTGGCCTTGTCTTCCTCCTTCATGTATATCTGGTGATAGCCGGAGAAGCAGTCGAGGAGGGACATGACCTCGCATCCGGCCGCGCTATCGACTATTTTGTCGATCCGTGGCAACGGGAAATTGTCCTTTGGGCAGGACTTATTGAGACTGGTGAAGTCTATGCACATGCGCCATTTTCCGCTTTTCTTCTGCACCATCACAACATTGGAGAGCCACGTGGGGTAAGCCACCGGCTCGATGAATTTAGCCTCCAGGAGGCGATGCACCTCCGCCTTGGCGGCTTCTGTCTTTTCATCTGACATCTTGCGAAGCTTCTGCTTTTTGGGTCGCACCGAAGGGTCAATCCCCAGGCTGTGTTCGATTATGGCTCGGCTGACTCCGACCAGATCGAGGGCAGACCAGGCGAAGACATCTTTATTCTTGGCCAGGCAGCAGAGAAGTTTCTCTTCTTCAAGTGACGTGAGGTCTTCGCTGATAGTTACAGTCTGCTTGGGCGTGGCCTGATCGAGGGGGACAGTCTTGGTCCCGTCTTGGCACTGCAACTGTGCCTTGTCGTGCTGCTTGTCGGTTGGGCTAGCCGGCGCAGGGACTTCGCGCTGGGTCGTGAGACAGTGTACATTTCTCTGACCGGGCACGAAGTCCCGCTCTATGCTGCGCGCCGTCTACTGGTTGCCGTAGATTGTGATGGCGCCCAGCGGGCCTGGTATCTTCATACATAGGTACAACCCGTGGATGGCGGCTTCGAATTTGTTGATGGAGCCTCGGCCCATGATGGCGTTGTATGGATATACCATGTCGACAATGTCGAAGGTTATTTGCTCACTTCGGGCATTGGGTGCTACACCGAAGGAGAGGGGCAACTCTATCTTGCCAACTGGAAAGGTGCCCTTGCCGCCGAAACCATACAACGGGTTGTCCGAAGGCTTCAGCAAGCTGTGGCTTATACCCATGCGGTCGAAGGCGTGGAGGAAGATGATGTCCGCCTGACTGCCGTTGTCGACAAGGACTTTGTGTAAGTCCCAACCTGCCACGCTGCAGTTGATGACCATTGCGTCGATGTGGGGGGCGCTGCGCAGGTCGACGTCTCGCGCGTCGAAGGTTAGCGGTATGTGGGACCACTTCGTCTGCACGACTGGGCCAGTGACGGCGACATGGTTGATGCTGCGGTAGTGGTCCCGCTTCTGCCGCTTGGTGTCGAAGTCGGTGCTTGACCCCCCTGTTATCATGTGAATGACTCCGCGATAAGGTTGATCGGCGAAGTCTTCTTGCTTTGGGGGATGGGGAATGTTTTGGTGTTGCTGGTGTGGTGGTGGGGGTGGAGGAGGTACGATTTGTACTTCCTGATGATGTTGGTAAGCGTGGTGCGGTGGATGCGGAGCGGGGGCGTGGACGTATGGTGGAGGGGGTGGCTGGTAGTTATGCGCGACAATTCTGGGATTGTCGGCCGGCTGCGCCCTCGCCATTCTATCTCTGGTGGCCTTCGTCTCGGGGCAGTCTTTGGTCTGGTGGGCGCAGTCTTCGCCGTGGAAAAGGCAATAGAACCGGCGCGGTGGCTGCTGCGCCCGCCCTCGACCCCTGCCGCGCGTTCCATTTCCGCGGCCTTGGGGGGGGATATTCCTGGCGGCGAGGGGGGTCAGCAGCAGGCTGTTGGTTGACGATGTTGTGGACTTGCTGCTGACTGCGGCTGTCTCGACTGGAGTCTGGCTGCGAAGTCCTTGTCCACGTGCAGCTGGACTGCGGAGTCTGACTGTTGGGTTTCCGTTGCGACTCGACCTTGCGCTGGTGGAGCTCTTCGGATTTGGCATATTTTTCGAAGAGCTGATATAGCTCCTGCAAGCTCTTGGGTGGATCCCTGATACAATGGCTGTAGAGGACGCCGGCCCGAAGGCCATTGATGGCGTAGTGGATAGCGATCTGATCGTCGACAGAGGGCAGCTGTGACTTGAGTGTTAAGAACTTGCGGTAATACTCCCGCAGAGTCTCCTTTTCCAGCTGTTTGCAAAGCGAGAGCTCGGCCAAAGCGTCGGTGTCTGGACGGTACCCTTGGAAGTTGAGGAGGAACTTGTCCCTGAGACTTCGCCACGAATCAATGGACAGCGGGGGCAATCTGGTGAACCAGGTGAGTGCTGGGCCCTCTAGGGCGATGATGAAAGACTTTGCCATTGTGGCGTCGTCCCCTCCGGCTGATGCAACGGCGACTTGGTAACTCATGATGTATTGCGCCGGGTCGGTGCTGCCGTTGTACTTGGGGTATGCCCCCGCTCGAAAGTTGGCTGGCCAAGGCGTCACTTGCAGGTGTGGCGCCAGGGGACTTCGCTCGTCGAGGTAGTTGATCCCTTGGAATGGCGTGCCGTGCTGGGGGGCGTAGTCATGCTGGGGGAAACGCGGGTTCTCCGGCTGCGCCCGGTGCTGCAGGGGTTGGCCGTGCTGTCGGCCGAGGTAGCCTTCGCGCATGTCCTCCGGCTGAGCGCGTTGTTGGAGGGGTGGTTCTTGCTGCAAACCGAGGTGGCCTTCGCGCTGCATCAGCGCGATCTCGCGCTCGAGGTCTTGGGCTTTCTGCTCCTCGTCGCGTATCATTTGCCGCACTTTGGCTAATGCGGAAACACGTTGGCGCTTGGCCTCCAGTATCTCTTTCTGCCTCTGGAGATTGCGGTTCCTGAGGCGCAGGGCGCGCAGCTGCAGCTGTTCTTCTGTTGAGACGCCGAGGGCCTCACCATCCTCGGTGAGGTCGGCGCCTTCCAGTGGGGCGAAGCCTGGGGGCGGCTGCGACTGTCCTTTGGTTCCGCAGGTGCGGAAGGTGTCGTCTTCGCCGGTGTGGGGAACATTGTCCTCAATGGGCTCTTGGTGGGTGGATTGGGTGAGGGCGAGGGCCTTGCCCTTTCTTGCGGCCAGCAGTTCTGCCTTCGCAGCCTCGTCAGCCTTGGGGTTAGCTCTCTTGGGTGCCATCGCGGGTGGTTTTGTCGTAGCACGAACGGTGGGCGCCAAATGTTGGAACTTGCTCTCTGCTGCAAGTGGGCCAACGGGGGTGAACAATGGCGACAACAGGGTTACGTGCACGGGGGCAATAGCTCTGTTGATCTAGCCTCTCACGGGCACTGTGCGGGGGTATTTATAGGTGTCTGAGTGCCCAGCGTCTTGTGTTAAGGACGCATGTGCCCTCAGACGCCTAGTTTATCCCCGGAATATTCCCATAAAGCAGGGTTACAAGCTGTAATTACAAGTTTGCCTTTACAAGTCAGGCCCGTAATACAGAGGCGGCCACGCGGGGCCCGTTACAATGGGCCGGATCACACGTGGGCCTTGGGGCTGAACGAGGCCGCGCCGTGTGAGGTCGTCGCCGCAGGCCCTCGTCAAAGCGCCGAGACCTGCGAAGGGTGTCCCTGCCCGCTTTGCCTCCGGCGGACCAGCGGCTGCAGCGAAGGCCTCGAGCGAAGGGTGGCGTTTTTGCCTTCGCTCCAACATCTTCGTATCCGAGAAGTAACGACGATCCGAATCGATTAATACCTAGCTAGGGATCTCCATCCACACGACATATGAAGCACTTAACCCTTGCATATGTCAACTCGCACCCAGGTTTCTCAAAACCAGAATGGGTTCACGCCAACCGAGAGCACATATACTCCACTGTCTAGCCTCTTGCCATGGAGGGTACACGCTACTCTCGTCATCTCTCCACTCTCATTGTGTGGTAGCCTTTCGGGTATTGGTCTGATCGAGGCAAAGGTTACCCACGACAAGGCATGTGACCAGTTAAAAGGTCCTCGATCATCAAGCCTACATCGACTCAGTCCTTAAAATGATTCAGACGGAAACACTACACCGAGACTTCCTTCTCGTGCAAGTCACTCGCCCGGTCTGGTCTCATCTTTATCATTTATAACCCAAAGTTTGGTACCTAGCAGAGGTACTCTTTTCAGATGTTGAATCCATCACGGTCGTGATGGATTTACCATTATAAGTCTTTTCTTTGTAAAAATTCCCATCCAGTGTGAACCATCACCTTTTTAAAAACAAAACATTTTGTTTTATAAACCAAGGCTAAGTATCATTAAACTTGTTTGAATAAATCAGGTAACAAGGAATGATATTCAATTTCTCAAGGAAGGACATGCATCAATAGTTTATCACACAATTCCTATCACCTAATGCAACATTCAAAGTTGGTAAAACTTTAAAATACAAGGAAAGGTAAATGCACCGGGGCTTGCCTTGTGTTGTAGGAGTTTCTACTTCCCCACCAAAGATGTCGAAGTAAAAGTTGTTTTCCACGGGAGGATTCTCAGTCGGAGGAACAACTTCTTCTTCTACTAAAGATCCTTCTTCGTGTTCTATACGCAATAATACATCTATATGAATGCTTATGCTATGTCATGGATATGCATCTGTATAGCAAAAAGATAATAATTGTGTCTTGAATACAACTTTCCTTCATGGTGCATATCATCCATTAAGACTTCCTAGTTAGATACCTTTTTAAGATTAACTTACTAACATTCTTAGGCTAACAAGTGAAGGTAAGTTTACTAGATTCAATTTTATTTACAAAACTACCTCTAATTCATTTGGTATTAAAATGGTTAATCCATTGGACTATTTACTGATTTTCTGGTCAAACAATGTCCAAACAAATTCAAACTTCACTCAAAGTCTATAATCAACATTTTAAGTCTACCCAAAAAGTTTTATGATTTTTGGGATTACTAAACTATTTCTAAAATTCTGAAAAGCCCTACTTAAGTACCTTTAAATGCTACATAATTCAGGGTTTGAAATAAAAACCTTGGAATTATTTTTATTAAATACTAATTGATTTTAGGAGTCTAATAAAGTTGGACCCATCATTTTATCAATTTTCTATTATTTTTTATGGATTTCCCAAGCTACCAGGAAAAAGAAAAAATAAAAACAATGAACAGGGTGGGCCGAATCTGGCCCGAATCGGCCCACAGACAGTGCAAACGCGCCCGTGGCCGCGCCCACATAGTGACTTTGCACAAAGCCCCTAGCCATTCAAATATCTAATGAAGAGTCCATGACACTATTCTCTGTGTCACTGACATTTACGCTTTACCCCTTCCCTTTCTATTTCTTTACGGGTTTGGGTCCCTAACGACGCTCCGGCCGAACACCTGGCCAAGACTCCATGCCCCTCTTGAGGTAACAAGCACTCAGACTCCATGCCCAAGACTACCCAAGCATATCCCCTAATCTAATTCGGCTGGCCTGACCCTAATTCGTATCTGTTCATGACCACGGCGGCACCAGAGCTCCGGCGAGCCCGTTCCGAGCAACAGAACGCGATAGCATTTAAATTGAAGCTAGGGCGAGTATCACTAGCTCACCAGAGGTGCGGTACGCACGCGAATTTGGATGGAGGGAGCACGGGAGGGCTAGTCGAGGTGAGACCGTTCTCGGTGGTGCTCTGCAATGGCGACACGATGTTCTCGATGCTAAAACATGGATCAGAGGGACATGAACTAACCTGAGAAGGGCTGGCCACGACGAGGTGTTTCACGGCAGCGTTCTAGCCGATTTTGGGGAAATGTAGATTTCTTGGGCTATGGTGGATGAACTGGGGTGAGGGGTGGTGCGCTAGGTGCGTAACAAGAGGGAGCAGGGAGGGTACTGAATTCAAAGGGTCCGATCACACACGCCGCGGATTTTGGCTAAGCTCTAGCTCATCGGCGCGATCAGATAACTGGCTAGAGCTGCTCTCCGTGGCGCGCAGCGGTGAAATGGCTCAGAGGCAGTGATTTACTGCGTGCCACGATCACGGCGACATGGAGAACCGAGTCACGGCGTGTTGCGACAGAGAATGACGGCGACCACTGCGGCAACGGCCGCTCAGCCACGTCGCAGCGCAAGTGGGCATAGCGGACAAGCTGACCTAGAGCCAAGTTCTTTCCCCTACCGATCTTTTACCCTCCCACAGTTATTCACTCTTCTTTGAGCACGAATCTCTCAGGCAAACGTGAATCATGGCTTAAGATCATCGGCGTCGGGTTCTCTAAACCAAAGGTCTTTTTCAGCTACTGTTGATCCTGAATGGCTCATCGAAACCGCCAGACCGAGCAAGTTTAGGTCACTTTTACTCTCTATTCCAAACAGCAACATACCTGCTTGGCTTTAGCATAGTTGTACTCCTATATACAGCCTTCATATTTGTCATAGTGACCATGGTCTTAACCTCACTGGATCAACCACAATTTAGCTTCAAAGTTGGAGAATTGTCACTAAAAACTCAGTTTTAGAACCATCCCCAGTCTGACAGCCACACTTTAGGGATATTTTACACTAGATTCCATATGGTTTTGGGGCTAGATTACTTAATCAAATTTGTACTATTATAGTATCTCTACAACTTTTCCATAATGACTTATAGAAAATATCTTATGGATTAAGAGATACAAGATCCCAAAGTTGGCTCATCAACACTATTTTTCAGAGTTTAAGGGTAGGGTTGCTTATGCACTTTTGCAAATTACTCCAAGTTTCACCACAAAACTTGGAAATCTCTAAATGTAAAAGTTGCTTAGTTTTTGTTACTTTATTACTTTGATACATACACTTTTGGCAAAAGTGATTAGAATTTAAATCACCCTATAGGGCACTAATTAGGGCTTTAGGCTCCAATTTAGGGTTTTGAGTGTCCTAGGGTACATTAAGTGCTTAACTTCTTTAAGTCATTATTCTTTGAGCATAACTACCAAACTTGGCAAGATCACTCCTTAGTATTCACAACACAAGATCACATGCTTCTAGTCCTTAGAGAGATTCACTCCTACCTAGGGTCAAGAATCCCCTTACTAGACTATTGTTGGGGCGAAGGCGAAGACGCCACCCTTCGCTCGATGCCTTCACCGCAATCGTTGTACCAACGGAGACAAGACAACGGACAGGCTCACCCTTCGTCCCATACGTCATCGGACGAAGACCTGTGACGAGGTCGTCCCATCATTGTGACCTCGTCCAGCATGGAGGCCCACGTGTGATCCGGCCCATTGTAACAGGCCCTGCGTGGCCGCTGCGCGTTACAGGCCTAATTTGTAAAGGCATCCCTGTAATTACGGTCTGTAACCCCGCTTTATGGGAATATTCCGGGGATAACCTAGGTGTCTGAGGGCACATGCGTCCTTAACACAGGACGCTGGGCACTTAGATACCTATAAATACCCCCGCACAGTGCCCTTGAGAGGCTAGATTAACAGAGCTATTGCCATCTCGTGCGAGAACCCTGTTTACGTCACTACACACCCCCGTTGGATCCCCTTGCACCAGAGAGCAAGTTCCAACATTTGGCGCCCACCGTTCGTGCTACGAAAAAACCACCCGCGATGGCACCCAAGAAAGCTAACTCGAAGGCTGACGAGGCTGCGAAGGCAGCACTGCTTGCCGCAAAAAAGGGCAAGGCCCTCGCCCTCACCCACTCCACCCACCAAGAGGCTACTGAAGACGACGTTCTCCGCACCTGCGAAGACGACGCTCTCCGCACCTGCGGCCCCGAAGGACAACCACAACCTCCCCCAGGCTTCGCCCCACCGGAGGGCGCGGACTTCACCGAGGACGGCGAGGTCCTCGGCGTCTCAGCGGAAGAACAGTTACAGCTGCGTGCTTTGCGCATCAAGAACCACAATCTCCAGAGGCAAAAGGAGATACTGGAGGCCAAGCGCCAGCGCGTGTCCGCACTAGCCAAGGTGCGGCAAATGATACGCGACGAAGAGCAGAAGGCCCAGGACCTCGAGCGGGAGATCGCGCTGATGCAGCGCGAAGGCCACCTCGGCCTGCAGCACGGGCCACCCCTGCAACAGCGCGCACAACTAGAAGACATACGCGAAGGCCACCTCGGCCTGCAGCACGGGCCACCCCTGCAACAGCGCGCGCAAATGGATGACCTGCACTTCCCCCAGCGCGACCACGCCTTCCCACACGCCGAGCCTTTCCAAGGGGTCAACTACCTCGACGAGCGAAGTCCTCTGGCGCCACACCTGCAAGTGACACCCTGGCCTGCCAACTTCCGGGCAGGGACCTATCCCAAGTACAACGGCAGCACGGACCCAGCACAGTACATCATGAGTTATCAGGTCGCCGTTGCATCTGCCGGAGGGGACGACGCCATGATGGCCAAGTCTTTCATCATCGCCCTCGAAGGCCTAGCTCTCACCTGGTTCACCAGGTTGCCCCCACTGTCCATTGACTCCTGGAGAAGCCTCCAGGACAAATTCCTGCTCAACTTCCAAGGGTACCGCCCAGACACCGACGCCTTGGCCGAACTCTCACTCTGCAAGCAGCTGGAAAAAGAGACTCTGCGGGAGTATTACCGCAAGTTTCTAACACTCAAGTCACAACTGCCCTCAGTTGATGACCAGATCGCCATCCACTACGCCATCAGTGGCCTTCGCGCCGGCGTCCTTTACAGCCACTGCATCAGGGACCCGCCCAAGAACCTCCAGGAATTATATCAACTCTTTGAAAAATATGCCAAATCCGAAGAGCTCCACTAGCGCAAGGTTGAGTCTCAGCGGAAACCCAAAGATGCTCCACAGTCCAGCCGCACGTGGACGAGGACTCCGCAGCCAGACTCCGGTCGAGACGGCCGCAATCAGCAGCAAGTGCACAACATCGCCAACCAGCACCCCGCTGCTGACGCCCCTCGCCGCCAGGAGTATCCCCCCCAGGGCCGCGGAAACGGAACTCGCGGTAGGGGTCGGGGGCGTGCGCAGCCGCCGCGCCGATTCTACTGTCTTTTTCATGGCGAAGACTGCGCCCACCAAACCAGAGACTGCCCAGAGACGAAGGCCACCAAAGACAGGATGGCACGGGCGTAGCCAGCCGACAACCCCAGAGTTGTCGCACATACTTATCAGCAACCCCCTCCACCATACATCCACGCCCCCGCCCCGCATCCACCGCACCACGCATACCAATACCACCAGGAAGTACAAATCGTACCTCCCCCACCCCCACCTCCACACCAGCAACATCAGAACATCCCCCACCCCCACGCCCCGAAACAAGAAGACTTCGCCGATCAGCCGTATCGCGGAGTCATTCATATGATCACTGGGGGTCCAGCACCGGCTTCGACACAAAGCGGCAGAAGCGGGACCACTACTGCAGCATCAACCACGTTGCCATCACCGGCCCAGTCGTGCAGACGAAGTGGTCCCACGTACCGCTAACCTTCGACGCACGAGACGTCGACCTGCGCAGCGCCCCCCACATCGACGCCATGGTTATTAGCTGCAGCGTGGCAGGCTGGGACCTGCACAAAGTCCTAGTCGACAATGGCAGTCAAGCAGACATCATTTTCCTCCATGCCTTCGACCGCATGGGCATAAGCCATAGCCTGCTCAAGCCTTCGGACAACCCATTGTATGGTTTCGGCGGCAAGGGCACTTTTCCTGTCGGCAAAATAGAGCTGCCTCTCTCCTTCAGTGTAGCACCCAATGCCCGAAGTGAGCAAATAACATTTGATATCGTCGATATGGTGTATCCGTACAACGCCATCATGGGCCGGGGCTCTATCAACAAGTTTGAGGCAGCCATTCACGGACTATACCTGTGCATGAAGATACCAGGTCCGTTAGGCGCCATTGCGGTCTACGGCAATCAACAGACTACGCGCAACATAGAGCGGGACTTCGTCCCCAGACAAAGAAATGTGCACTGCCTCACGGCCCAGCGCGAGGTCCCTGCGTCCGTCAGCCCAACCGACAAAGAGCACGACAAGGCACAGCTGTAGAGCAACGACGAGACCAAGACTATTCCCCTCGACCAGGCCACGCCCAAGCAGACAGTCACTATCAGCGAAGACCTCACTTCGCATGAAGAGGAGAAACTCCTCTGCTGCTTGTCCAAGAACAAAGACGTCTTCGCCTGGTCAGCCCTCGACCTGGTCGGGGTCAGCCGATCCATAATTGAGCACAGCTTGGGAATCGACCCTTCGGTGAGACCAAAAAAACAGCGGCTTTGCAAAATGTCCGACGAGAAGACAGAGGCCGCCAAGGCAGAGGTACACCGCCTCCTGGAAGCCAAATTTATCGAGCCAGTGGCTTACCCCACGTGGCTCTCCAACGTTGTGATGGTGCAGAAAAAGAGCGGCAAGTGGCGAATGTGCATCGACTTCACCAGTCTCAACAAGGCCTGCCCAAAGGACAACTTCCCGTTGCCGCGGATCGACAAAATAGTCGATAGCGCGGCCGGATGCGAAGTCATGTCACTCCTCGACTGCTTCTCCGGATACCACCAAATATACATGAAGGAAGAAGACAAGGCTAGCACCAGCTTTATAACACCCTTCGGCACATATTGCTTCATCAGAATGCCAGAGGGACTCAAGAACGCCGGATCCACTTTCTCCCGGCTTACCAAAACAGTGCTCGAGGGGCAAGTTGGCAGAAATATATTCACATATGTGGACGACATCGTCGTCGCTAGCAAGAGCAAGGAGGACCATCTCTCTGACCTCGCCGAGACATTCGCGAACATGCGAGACGCACGACTTCGCCTAAACCCGGAAAAGTGCGTCTTCGGCGTTCGCCAAGGGAAAATATTGGGCTACCTGGTATCACACCGCGGCATCGAGGCCAACCCAACCAAAATTCAGGCCATCATCAACATGACGCCTCCGCAGTCCGCCAGAGACGTCCAGCGCCTGACGGGCAGGTTGGCCGCCCTCAACAGATTCATCTCCAAATCTGCTGAGCGAAGTCTCCCTTTCCTCAAAACTCTCCGTGGCGCAAAAGACTTCGCTTGGGGACCAGAGCAGGCAGCGGCCTTCGCCTCATTAAAAGAGTACCTATCGGAGTTGGCAGTCCTTACAAGCCTCGACTCTTCGCTACCCCTGTTGCTCTATGTTGCGGCTTCGCCACATGCGGTCAGCGCGGCACTGGTGCAGGAGCAGACAGTTGACGGCGTGATCAGGCAGTGCCCAGTCTATTACGTCTCCGAAGTGCTAACACCATCCAAATGTAACATGACAGAGCTGGAGAAGATTGCCTATGCAGTTGTTATGTCTTCGCGCAAATTGCGCCATTATTTTGAAGCATTCAAGGTCCGAGTCACCTCAGACAGGGGACTAGGTGAATTGTTCCAAAACCCGGAGGCATCGGTCAGGATTGCCAAGTGGGCGGCCGAGCTATCCGGCTACCACATCAATTTCGAGCCCAGGACAGCCATCAAGTCACAAGTCCTGGCAGACTTCGTCGTCGACTGGACTGGGCCAATAACACAGCCGGACCCGTCCGCATAGAAGGTTTGGACGATTCACTGCGACGGCGCATGGTGCCACGCGGGGGCAGGCGCCGCTGTAGTCATCACCTCACCCGTCGGGGTCAAGCACAGATACGCGGCACGCCTCAGCTTCGCTCTGGAGTCTGACAGATGCACAAACAACATAGCAGAATACGAAGCAGTCATCCTCGGCCTCCGCAAGCTGCGGGCCCTTGGTGTCACCACCTGCATTATCAGAACAGACTCCAAGGTAGTTGCCGGCCAAGTCGAAAAAGACTATGCAGCAAAGGACCCCGCACTTATGCAATACCTCGCGGCCATCCGAAGTCTCGAGAGACATTTCAAGGGATTCACCTTGCAGCATGTGGACCGGGCCAAGAATGAAGAGGCCGACGCATTGGCCAAGGCTGCCGCCAGAGGCGAGTCCCTGCCCTCCGACGTGTTCTACCATGTCATCGGCACGCCAGCCGTCCGGAGCCCCGAAGGGCTCCAAATAACCAATGACAGCGAGGGCCACCGCATAGTCAACCTTATTATGACCAAAGACTGGCGGGCACCAATAACCCTGTTCCTACAGGGGTACTACCACCCAACCGACATCAATGAGGCCAAGCGCCTCAAACATCGAAGCCGGGACTTCGCACTGATTGAGGGCCAACTCTACAAGAAAGGGGTCAGTCAGCCAATGCTTAAATGTGTCACCGAGACCGAAGGCGTCCAAATCCTGCGCGAAGTCCACAGTGGTACTTGCGGCTCTCACGCAGGGCCAAGGGCCCTAGCCGTAAAGGTGATCCGCCAAGGTTTCTACTGGCCTGCAATGATCTGCGCCGCAAATCGGGTTGCAAGGTCCTGCGAAGCCTACCAGAAGTTTTCTCCTCGATCAGGCAGCCCCTCGCAATTCACAAAACTGATCGCCCACACATGGCCTCTCCAGCGCTGGGGCCTGGACATCGTCGGGCCCCTGCCCATGACTCAGGGGAACCTTAAGTTCACCTTCATCGCTGTCGAATACTTTACCAAATGGATCGAGGCGAGGGCTGTTTCCACAATAACATCAAAGACTGCACAAAAATTCTTTTGGCAAAACATTGTTTGCCGCTTCGGAGTACCGTCCGAATTAACAGTTGACAACGGCAAGTAGTTTGATAGCCAAGACTTCAAGGATTTTTGCTTCTCCATTGGCACCAAGCTCGCCTTTGCCTCAGTATATAACCCGCAGTCCAACGGAGTTGTGGAACGCGCCAATGGAAAAATTTTCACAGCTGTCAAAAAGATGCTCCTCGACGAAAAAAGGGCAGGTGGGCCGATTTGTTACCCGAGGCGCTCTGGGCGCTAAACACGACTGAGTGCAGGGCGACCGGGTTCACCCCTTTCAGCCTTCTATATGGATCGGAGGCCATGACCCCACAAGAAATAAAACATGGGTCCCCGCGAACAGTTCCGTCAGCCGTCCCCGACGTGGACGAGCCCACTTCGAAGGATCTCATCGATGGAGACCGAGTCTTCGCCCTACAGGCTCTAAATAAATACCAAGCCCAGACAAAAGCATGGCGCGACCACGCAGTCATCCCGAGGGAATTCAGCGAAGGGGACCTCGTACTCGTCCGAACAACTCGGACAGAGTCCAGGGGCAAGCTGGAGCCCAAGTGGGAGGGCCCTTTCATTGTCAAGACGAAGGCTTCCCCCAGCGCTTACAGGCTCGCAACGCCAAACGGCGAAGACCTGGAGCACTCCTGGAACATCGACAATCTCCGCAAATTTTTTGTTTGACTCATCAGGGCCGATTCGCCCTTGTAATTCACAAAAACAATTTTATTCTGGCCCACACTCTTTTCCTCCTGGGGGGTGAGGTTTTTAACGAGGCGGAGTCATGTAATATACAACTGAAAAATCCCCCGCAAAAACCTGCGTCGAAAAAAGACCGCGCCGACAGTCTTCGACATTCGACCAATACAAAGTCACCACGAGGCTCAGCGCTAGCCACCCTCGCGTGCGACAACTCCGCGCAAAAGTCGCCTAAGGGTGCAGCCGGACTAGCACAACAAGTGCGAAAAATCGTAGTCTTCCGCGAAGACTATCCGTGCAGAAGTCGCCTAAGGGTGCAGCCCGGCTAGCACAACAAGTGCGCAAAATCGAAGCCTTCCGCGAAGACTATCCGTGCAGAAGTCGCCTAAGGGTGCAGCCGGACTAGCACAACAAGTGCGAAAAATCGTAGTCTTCCGCGAAGACTATCCGTGCAGAAGTCGCCTAAGGGTGCAGCCGGGCTAGCACAACAAGTGCGAAAAATCGAAGTCTTCCGCGAAGACTATCCGTGCAGAAGTCGCCTAAGGGTGCAGCCGGGCTAGCACAACAAGTGCGAAAAATCATAGTCTTCCGCGAAGACTATCCGTGCAGAAGTCGCCTAAGGGTGCAGCCGGGCTAGCACAACAGGTGCGAAAAATCGAAGTCTTCCGCGAAGACTATCCGTGCAACAGTTGCCTAAGGGTGCAGCCGGACGAAGCTTAACAAGTGCAAAAACGACTACACCAAACTGTCCGCGCAAAGACCGACTACATGCGCACCAGACCAACATAACAAATACACCAGACCAAGTACGCAACGCCTTCGCGAGCATAGCCGAATGTGCGAAGGCACACAACCTCATCGTACAAGCCATTACACATGTACAAGCGAGGGCATCACACTCTACATCGGCTCAACCTTCGGAATAATTCCCATCTCCCTATAGTTAAATAACATTATCCTAATCTCCTCACCCGCAAAAAGACTTCGCAACTCCCCCTCACCTGCACCCACAGCGGCCGGCAAGGACAACAGTTCCTGCCTGCCAGCTCTACTCACACGAAGCCGACCGCCGTCCGCCCCACTCACTCTACGCTTCGCAACCGCCCTTCGCCGCCTACGCCCAGTACTCGGACCAGGCACAACTTCAGCATCCGCAGCATGCGGCGAAGCCTCCGCCGCTGCCACATCCAAGGCCGCAAAGTAGTCCAAGTCCCCATCCGACGACTCCTCAGTCCACTCAACCGAGCTCCTAGAGTCACCAAAATCAGAAAACTTAGATGCAGACCCATCCGATTTATTACCATCATCCACAGTCGAAGTCGCCAAAAAATTAGTAGTAGCGGTTGCGTGCGCAGGCCCAAAATCTTGAACCTGCGCAGCAACCAAGATTCAGCAACATATCCAAAATTCCCTAACTACCCACACCCACTAAGCCACCTGCGAAGACCCAGCCGTCGCGGGATCCTCCGCTGTCAGCTCCGCCGCCACCTTCACAGGATCCTCAACCCTCGGCGCGGCAGTTGGCGACGGGCCTCCGCCGACCGCAGTGGCTGCGGGGGCATCAGGAACGCCTTCGGCGGTTTCCGGGGGCGGCTGCAGGGTGGCCTCGGACACAGCCACCGCCGGGTTCGGCTCTGGGTCAGGCAGCACGCTGTTCAAAGCCCCAAAGTCATCCACCCTCTCGCCACGCGCCGCTTGAGACACATCACACAGATTTAGCAAACCCACATATAGCCCACATTCAGCTAACACCAAACAAAAGCCAAACATTACCTGACCCCTCGCCGTCTCGGCCCGCTCCCTGACCACCTCCCGACCGTGGGGGCCCCACATCTGGTCGTAGAGGGCTCCCGCGGATTCCTTCACCACAGGGTCTTCAACCTTGTAGATATCGCGCTCGAAATCCTCATCAGCTTGGTCGAAGACCTCATAGTGCCGGCACCCTTCGCGAGAGAGCGCGTTCATCGCCCCCTCGCAGGTGACCAGAGAGGCATAGGACATAAACCCCTCCACGATGGCGGGAAGCGCCAGCAACTCCTCCTGTATCCACTCGAGGCAGCGAAGTCCGGGCTCTCGGTCCGGCACTTCGTAGTCAGCGGTCCGCGCGCCCAGCTCATGGTATGAATCCATAAGCTGTTTGCGTGTCCGCTCAGCCTCCGAGCGCGTCGAGGCCTCGGCCCTCTCCACATGGGCCTGCAGAGCGCTGAGCCGCTCCTCCAACTGCTCGGCGCGCTGCCTGGCAAGACTGCCCTCCGCCCGCGCCAAATTGGCCTCCGCCTGCGTAGACTGCGCCTTGGCGAGGGCCTCATTAGCTTCCTTCCTCTCCTCCGCCAGTTGGCGCCGGAGGTCAGTCTTCTCACCCTCTAGCGCGGCCACCTTATCCACCAGCTTGCGACATTTACTGTCGGCGGCCGACTTTTCCCAGACGGCGTCAGCATGTTGCGTCCGAAGTCTCTCGACTTTGGCAGACACAACCGCCGTGAGGGCCCCTGACGCCGCGCGGTCTGCGAAGTCAGCCGCCTACAAGACACACATAAGGCCGCAGCCTCAACGAATCCGATAAAAAACCAAAGTCTAGCTCAACGTACCTGACTTAGTGCCTCCTTCATCTCCTTCAGCCGGCGGGACACAGCACCCGCCTCGTCCCTGACGGCAGTGAGTGCCGTTATCTCGCCGCCGGCACTAAGAGCACTGCCCTTCGCCCTGGGCACCACGGCAGCCGCCGCGGTCGCCACGGCAGGCGGAACAACAACAAGTTGGCCTTCGTCCGACCCTGCAACGTATCAACAAATTAAAAAAACTCGAGCCAACGACTTACCAACAAGATAATCTTCCACACTAATGTCGGTGGCGAAGTCGGCGACGCGCCTGCCCGGCGGCGGCAACTCTCGGGCCGCCTTCGCAGCCTCCGGCACCCTGCTGGACACTGGGGCGGCCTTCGCAGACTTGGAACCACCGGCGGCAGCAGCCTTCGCAGCCTCCGGCGCCCTGCTGGATGCAGGGGTGGCCGACTTCGCCGCCAGCGGCGGCTGGCTTCCGCCAGGGGCAGCAGCCTTCGTAGCCCCCCGCGGCCTCTTCGGCCTGGCCTCATGAAGCCTGACGACCGCCTGGCGCTTCTGCGCAGCTCCCTGACGATCCTTGTCCATCACTGCCGACACAACAGCAGCAATATTCCGCCCATAAGGAAACACTTTCCAATCACGAACCATGCGAGATGTAAAAAAGTCTTCGCCGGCCGCGCGGGGGATAGGAACATTCCTAGGCCACCAACCCCCGGTAACCCTCAGCATCCGCGCCGAAGACTCCCGGAGCTCGGGCGAAGACATCCTTCCCCCCGGGGCCGCGCATGTCCTCATCAATTCCCTAGAAAAACCATCAGAAACCCCCAGTCCTCCCACAGCAATACCTAGTTTCCTCTTCTTAGAGGACAGGGCGGCCGCCGGCGCAGGGTCGTCTCCAGTCTCTACCACCGGTTTCTTCCCGCGACGATCCACATCGTCTTGGCCCGGATAACCGCCATACGGTAGACGGTTCAACTCGAAAACCCTGTTCAAGCGGTCATTAGACCCGCGAATATCCCAGCTACGCTGGCCCTCTGTCTTCGGCACGTATCGACCGACGATCCGCACCGCCCCATCCTCCGCCTCACGCACAAAGGCGGCCGGATCGCGGCTATGCAGATCCAGCGCGAAGGCGGGACTTCGCACCAGCTTCCCACCATGGGAAGGCATCTAGCGAGGGCATACTTCGCCCAACGCCCAGCCATGCGCCAAAGGCCATACCCCGTACGCCACAAACTCCTCAACCAAATCGCGCCCGCTGCTCAGGCCGGCGGCGCACCGAAGGGCCCCTTCGTCCGCATCCTCCTCCGCCACTTCAAATGACGGGTATGCTGAGTAATAATGCGAGCACATCTCGGACACGGGGAGCCCCGTATGGTCTTCGATTGTGCCCTCCGCGACGTAGAACCAAAACTCATGCCAGTTGCCCCACTTGTTGCGGGCGCAAGGAACCAACTCAACAACCTCCATCGAGGTCTTGCCGGTCTTCGGCGTAAATGTACAGGACCCAAACTGGGCAACTTCATTTCCAATCATCCTCTTCTGCCAGTGCAGGCAATAGTACTTCGCGAAGACTTCGACTGATGGCTATCCGCCGTACGAAGTCGTCGCCCAGACATACTTCGACAGAGCCACCACGACATTCGGAGTCAGCTGATGGATCTGAACGTTAAATCTGCGCAGGACTTCTCCCACAAATCGGTGCACAGGCAGGCGAAGACCAGCGGCAAAGAACGCCTCGATCACAACCAACTCGCCTTCCGGCTCGGGGACCTCCTCCGTCCTCGAGACACGAGCGACTTCGCCGCCAAAGTAACCAAGCTGCTGCATATCTTGCACGCGGACCGAGGACATTCGCGACACACCGAAATCCACCGTATCGCCGCCGCGCAACTCCTCCGCCGCCACAGTGCTCAGCGTCTCCTCAGACGACGCGTCGGCCGGCGGCGTAGCGGCAGCAGAAGAAGAAGAGGTCGGCATCGCTACGTACCGTCGGCGGCGGCGGGCGGTCTGCTTCACTCGGGCCAGATCTCCGACGAACAGGAGCAAGGAGGGCAGACGAGCAGCAGGAAGGTGGAAAAGGCGGCTAGGGTTTTCACGGAGCACGGAAAGATAAAGTTCAAAACGCGCCGCCCCCCGCCCCCTCTTATACACAGGGCACGGCGCTTCGGGAAACCCGCAGTCCAACAGTACGGTGTCAATCAACGGTCATGTCAAAAACCCCCGCGGAACCACTTCGAGCGAGGGCTGCATCTCCGCCATCTAGCGACGTCTTCGGCACCAGATGACTTAGTCGAACTGGTCCCTCGAAGGGCAGATGTTGGGGCGAAGGCGAAGACGCCACCCTTCGCTCGATGCCTTCGCCGCAATCGTTGGACCAACGGAGACAAGACAATGGACAGGCTCACCCTTCGTCCCATACGTCATCGGACGAAGACCTGTGACGAGGTCATCCCATCATTGCGACCTCGTCCAGCATGGAGGCCCACGTGTGATCCGGCCCATTGTAACAGGCCCTGCGTGGCCGCTGCGCGTTACGGGCCTAATTTGTAAAGGCATCCCTGTAATTACGGTCTGTAACCCCGCTTTATGGGTATATTCCGGGGATAACCTAGGTGTCTAAGGGCACATGCGTCCTTAACACAGGATGCTGGGCACTCAGATACCTATAAATACCCCCGCACAGTGCCCTTGAGAGGCTAGATTAACAGAGCTATTGCCATCTCGTGCGAGAAACCTGTTTACGCCACTACACACCCCCATTGGATCCCCTTGCACCAGAGAGCAAGTTCCAACAACTATATAGTCAAGAAATCTTCACATCCCATATTTTGTTTTGAAATTTTAGCCTAGTGAATGCATTCTAGGTATATCATACACAATGTAATGCTAGTGCACATGATTACATGCCAAAGTTTTAGTTCTCATAACACCAGAGGTGTTACACGCTATGCTCTCATCTCTCAGTCTGTAGGCTCTATTAGATGCTCCTTCTCTGTCTCCAAAGTCCAAAGACCAGCAGGCAATTGCAGCGCCACTAAGGAGGTTTGTATTATAGGTATCAAATTATACCGTTGAATCAAATTGTACTCATAGTTCCATATTTCATTTTTTGTGTTGATAAATGAATTCAAATATATGGTATGCACACAATAATACCAGTATGAGTGTGTTTCTCTTGCTGGAGATAGCGGGATTGACCCTTCCTTGAGTGGATGCACATGATCTTCCTGAAGAAAGTGGAAATGATGGAATTCATCTCATGAGCATGTTCCAGGTTAGGTCAAGGCTCTCCACTTCTTTCATTTGGTACACTACTAAGATCTAGTGTCATGTTTAAAGATGGAATGGATTGAAGGCTGAGAAATTTGGACATTTTGGAGCATGTGATGCTTTTGAAAGCCTTTTTCCAGTCAGTCAATGACGCTCGTTCGAATCTGGAAATCCAGGTGCAATGATGCCAGAGTAGTAGTGCTACACCTTTCTGTAATAGTCAATGTCACAATTTTGCTTGATGAAGATTCGTTTACTGTCTTTCCTAATTCCTAGCCACACATGTATTGTGTCGTTGTGTTGTCGTTCCTTCTCTACTCTAAACTTACTAGCCACACATTTGTTGTGTGACTGCTTTTCTTTTGTTATTTATGCACTGTTACTCCAATAAATATTGTTGATCATGCTCTGACTATTACTGTGTTAGATGCCAGATTCTTTTTATAGGATAACAATAAGTTTGCGGTTGCATTAAGTTGTTCCCCTTATCTTAGATATGGATTTATTTTGGAAGAGAGGGACTTATCGTGCTATCTAGAATTCCGTTGTTATGTTATGTAAACTTCATTCTTTTATATGCATTCAAACATGTACGATGACGATGTGATGCTACATGATTGTTATAACTACTCTGCGTCTGCTAGAACACACATATAGTACTGTTTTTCCAGGGATGACCAAGTTAATTAGGTGAAGTCAAGCCCATCAACTAGTTGATAGCTCGAGTTATTTGGACGGTTCCCTGCTTCATCATAATTATTGTACATCAACATTATACTATTGAATCAACTAATCAAATTATATTGTTGAATCAAATTGTACTCATGTTTCCATATTTCTTTTTTTGTTTATAAATGAATTTGGTTTAGAAAATGCAGTATAGAGGCTATGAAACTATGAACATTGTTTCTGTGACAAGTAAATGATATTAGCTTCCACATGCATCTAAGAAATGTAACAGAGCTTTTATTTGCATTCCATGTGAATTATGAATTATAACCAAACATTACAAAATTACAAAAAACACACACACACACATGACACTACACGTGCATGGGCGCGCGCAAGCCACTAGTTATCCTTATGAACCGCATGGAGGGAACACGAATAGAAGCTACAAAGACAAATAAAACCAGGAAAATCTACACAATAGGTTGCTCGAATAGTTTTGTCAATGACAATTGTTGAAAGGTATGAATGGATCTCAACATCTATGGAAGGACAATGATAACTATGATAAGAACATATCGCCACAATGAACATCATAATAGCCAATAGCAGCAACGTGCAGTGCTGACAACATCTATTTACAGGCATATTTAGCTTAAAATAAGTTAGATTATATAATTTAGATAGATTATAATATCAAACAAATAACCCCTTAATGCATAAAAGCATTTGCATGGTACGAACACAAGGTTGACATGTGCCCTTGTGTTCGGGTTGTGATGAATGGTTGTCAATAGGTAGAACCCTGGGGTCAATCAATTGGACTAACTGAAAGGGAAATGTGCCATTGGGCCATTTCTATAGTTGTTTTGGTGATTGAATGCCCAACACCTTGTTTTAAACTCATATGAGCTAACTAGGTGAAAAGTGCACATCAAAGAACAAGGTATGTTTCTAGACTTAGTAAATTGTTTTTGGGTACTAACATGTTTATCTAAGTGCTAGAGACATAGCCAAGAAAAGAGGAAAAGAAATGGAGAAGGACTGGCTCAGTTCAGTCAAAACAGCACCAGCCTGTGGCGCACCAGACAGTGTCCGGTGCCCAGGCTGGCCCGGCGGTGAACTGGCCGCTCTCGGGAATCGGCGCGACGACGTGGCTATAAATCACCGGACTGTCCGGTGGTGCACCGGACTCTCCGGTGAGTCATCAGCGCTCGCGTCCAAGTCTTCAGCGACGAACTCGTCGCTCTCGGGAAAGAAAAAGACGTCGCAGCTAAAAATCACCGGTTCATCCGGTGGTGCACCGGACTGTCCGGTGAGTCAATGCCGCCAGCGGCCAACGATCGCTTGCGCGATCAACGGGCGACACGTGGCGTAGCCAACAGTCGAATGGTCGCACCGGACTGTCCGGTGTGCACCGGACAGTGTCCGATGTGCCAACAGATCTAAAGATCCAACGGTCTACTTCGCCAGAAAAGGAAAGAGATCGCGCATCGGACTGCTATAGTAGCTGTTCGGTGGTGCACCGGACTGTCCGGTGCACCACTCGACAGAAGGCAAGAATTGTCTTCCAAGTTGATCTCCAATGGCTCCTAGCTGCCTTGGAGCTATAAAAGGGACCCCTAGGCCCATGGAGCAGGATACCAAGCATTCACTAAGCATCCTAAGACTCCCAGACTCCGTATCCACGCATTTGATCGATTGTGTTAGTGGTTTGAGCTCCGTTTGAGTTGTGAACCCTCTATGATGTGTTTCAAGCTCAAGTCTTGGCTTGTGTGCATGTGTGTGCTGCGGATTTGAGTCTTGCATGTGTTACTCTCCCTCACTTACTACTATGCTTCTCTTGTGATAAACTTGTAAGGGCGAGAGGCTCCAATCTGTGGAGATTCCTCACAAACGGGAGAAAGATTACTAAGGAAGATAGTTGTGGTACTCAAGGTTGATCATTGGATCACTTGAGAGGGATTGGGTGCAATCCTTGACCGTAGGAGGTCACCACAACGTGGAAGTAGGCATTGGTCGAACCACAGGATAAATCACTGCGTCTTGTGTCCATCTTATTTGTGATTGGCTTTCTTCTAGAATTCACACTTTAGCAACTTGGTTTTAATTGCACTAACATTTCATAACCAAATGTTGGCTATTTAGTGTTGAAATTCCCAGGATCACCTATTCACCCCCTCTAGGTGCTCTCAATTGGTATCAGAGTCGTACTCTTCATCTAAGGGACTAACCGCCTAAAGAGATGGATCCTAAGGGTAAGGGGATGGTGGTCAACGATAAGGAGAAGGAGTCCCTCTTCAACGAGCCAAGAGACGACAAGCCCACTGACTCGGGCTCAAGTCACAAGAAGAGGAATGGGAAGAAGAAGAGGCGCATCAAGAAGATCATTTACTATGACAGCGATGCCTCCTCTTCATCACCAAGGGTTGACAACGACGACGACTCCTCGTCCAAAAGAAAGACAGTTAATCAAAACTATTCTTTTGACTATTCTCACATTCCTTATAATTCAAATGCGCATCTACTATCAATTCCGCTAGGAAAACCCCCACACTTTGATGGAGAGGACTATTCTTTTTTGGAGTCATAAAATGCATAGTCATTTATTCTCTCTCCATCCTAGCATTTGGGAAATTGTTGAGAATGGGATGCATTTTGATAGTACTGATAATCCTGTGCTTATAAATGAACAAATTCATAAAAATGCCCAAGCCACTACTGTTTTGCTAGCATATCTATGCAGGGATGAATATAACAAGGTCAGTGGCTTGGATAACGCCAAACAGATTTGGGACACCCTCAAAATATCTCATGAGGGCAACGACGCCACCAAGATCACCAAGATGGAACTGGTGGAAGGCGAGCTGGGGAGGTTCGCGATGATCAGGGGAGAGGAGCCAACACAGACCTACAACAGGCAAGACCCTGGTCAACAAAATCCGAAGCTATGGAAGCACAAGATGGACGGATCATGACGTTGTCCAGCTCATGCTCAGGTCATTTACAGTAATTGACCCCCATCTTGTAAATCTTATTTGTGAAAACCCCAGGTACACCAAGATGACGCCCGAGGAAATACTAGGAAAATTCGTGAGCGGGCGTATGATGGTGAAAGAAGCTCGATACGTGGACGATGCATTGAACGGTCCACTGCCCGTCTACGAGCCACAGCCCGTTGCTCTCAAAGCAACTAGCAGCAAGGAGGCGCTACCAAGCAAGGTGGCATAAGTGGAGGTTGCTGGGCTCAATAAAGATGAGATGTCACTCATCATCAAGCGCTTCAAGACCGCGCTAAAAGGACGCAAGGAGTACCCCAACAAAAACAAGTCAAGGGGAAAACGATCCTGCTTCAAATGCGGGAAGACTGGTCATTTTATAGCTCAATGCCCCGATAACGATAATGACCAGGCACAAGACAAGCACGGGAAGAGGGAGAAAAAGAACTACAGGAAGGCCAAGCGCGAGGCACACATCGGGAAGGAATGAGACTCCGACTACTCCTCCTCCGACTCTGAGGATAAAGGACTAGCTGCCTCGGCCTTTAACAAGTCTTCGCTCTTCCCAAACGAACATCATACATGCCTTATGGCTAAGAAGAAAAGGTACGTATTCGAGATACTCCTAAGTACTCTTCTTCTAGCGATGAGGAATCCTTCGATGATGAGGTAGATTACACTGATTTGTTTAAGGGGTTAGATAGAGCTAAAGTAGACAAAATTAATGAATTAACTGATGATCTTAATGAAAAGGATAGACTGCTAGAAAAGCAAGAGGATATTTTATATGAGAAACATGACAAGTTTGTTAGTGTTAAAAAATCTCTTACTTTAGAAATTAAGAAAAATGAAATACTATCATCTGAGTTGTCTTCCTGTCATGAATCCATTTCTAGCTTAAAGAATTTAAATGTTGAATTAAATGCTAAGCTAGAGAAAGTTAATGAAACTAGTTCATGTGTAGAGCATGTCATTATTTGCAATAGATGTAAAGACTTTGATATTGATGCCTGTGATGAACATGTTACTTCTATTGCTAAACTAAACAATGATGTTGCAAGTCTTAATTCTCAACTTAAGACTTGCAAAGATGATTATGATAAGCTAAAATTTGCTAGGGATGCCTACACTGTTGGTAGACATCCCTCAATTAAGGATGAACTTGGTTTTTGAAAGGAAACCAAGAACTTAACAAGCCAAAGGACTTCCGTTCTCTCTCAATAAGGAGAAAGGGAAGGCCCCGATGGCTAGTAGTTCTCAAAAGAACCATGCCTATATTTATGATAGGAAATTCACTAGTCATGCTTATAATGTCAGATGCTATGATCGCATTGTTTCTCATGATGCTACATTTAATTCTCATGCTATGTTCGCATCTAGTTCCACTTTTGTTCATGGTAGAAGAAGGCCTAGATGTAATCATGTTGTGTCTCATGCACCTAGGAAAACTTGCAATGGTCCTACTACTGTCTATCATGCTTGTAATACTTCCTTTGTACTTTTATGCAAAAATGCAAAAGTGGTTGCTAGGAAGTTGGGATCCAAATACAAGGGAGACAAAACTTGCATATGGGTTCCAAAAACTGTTGTGACTAACCTTGTAGGATCCAACAAGAGTTGGGTACCTAAGACCCAAGCTTAAATTCCTTGTAGGTTTATGCATCCGGGGGGCTCAAGCTGGATAATCGACAACGGATGCACAAACCACATGACGGGGGAGAAGAAGATGTTCACCTCCTACGTCAAGAACAGGGATTCCCAAGACACAATTATCTTTGGAGATGGGAACCAAGGCAAGGTTAAAGGATTGGGAAAGATTGCTATCACAAATGAGCACTCGATTTCAAATGTATTTCTAGTAGAGTCGCTCGGGTATAATCTATTGTCTGTAAGTCAATTGTGTCACATGGGCTACAATTGTTTATTTACAAATATTGATGTATCTGTCTTTAGAAGGAGTGATGGTTCATTAGCTTTTAAGGGTGTATTAGACGGCAAGCTCTATTTAGTTGACTTTTCGAAAGAGAATGCCGATTTAGATGCATGCTTAATAGCTAAGACTAATATGGGCTGGCTTTGGCATCGCCATCTAGCACATGTTGGGATGAAGAACCTTCATAAGCTTCTAAAGGGAGATCATGTGTTAGGACTAACCGATGTCTGTTTTGAGAAAGACAGACCTTGTGCAGCATGTCAAGTAGGGAAACAGGTGGGAAGCACTCATCACAGCAAGAACGTGATGACAACATCAAGACCACTAGAACTTCTTCACATGGATCTCTTCGGTCCCGTTGCCTATCTCAGCATCGGGGAAGTAAGTATGGTCTTGTTATAGTTGATGATTTTTCCCGCTTCACTTGGGTTTTCTTCTTGCAGGAAAAATCTGAAACCCAAGGGACCCTAAAGCACTTCTTAAGGAGAGCTCAAAATGAGTTTGAACTTAAGGTGAAGAAGATAAGAAGCGACAATGGGTCCGAGTTCAATAATCTACAAGTTGAAGAGTTTCTTGAGGAGGAAGGCATCAAGCACGAGTTCTCTGCTCCCTACACACCGCAGCAAAACAGTGTGGTAGAGAGAAAGAACAGGACGCTAATCGGCATGGCGAGAACGATGCTTGGAGAGTACAAGATGCCTAAGCGGTTTTGGTCGGAAGTTGTGAACACATCTTGCCTCGCCATAAACCGGCTCTATCTGCATCGTCTCCTCAAGAAGACCTCCTACGAACTCCTTACTGATAACAAACCCAATGTTTCTTATTTTCGTGTTTTTGGGAGCAAGTGCTACATTCTAGTGAAGAAAGGTAGACATTCAAAATTTGCTCCCAAAGCAGTAGAAGGGTTTTTACTAGGATATGACTCAAAGACAAAGGCGTATAGGGTCTTCAACAAATCATCAGGATTAGTTGAAGTCTCTAGCGACGTTGTATTTGATGAGACTAATGGCTCTCCAAGAGAGCAAGTTGATCTTGATGATATAGATGAGGATGAGGTTCTGACGGCCGCAATGCGAACTATGGCGATAGGAGATGTGCGACCACAGGAACTACAGGAACAAGATCAACCTTCTTCCTCAACAATGGTGCATCCCCCAACTCAAGACGACGTACAGGTACCTCAAGATGAGGGGCAGGATCAAGGGAGAGCATAGGAAGAACATGTTATGGAGGAAGAAGCACCACAGGCCCCTCCAACTCTAGTTTGAGCAACGATCCAAAGGCATCACCCCGTCGATCAGATTCTGGGTGACATCAGCAAGGGAGTAACTACTCGCTCACGATTAGCTACTTTTTGTGAGCATTACTCATTTGTCTCTTCTATTGAGCCTTTCAGGGTAGAAGAGGCCTTGCAGGATCCGGACTAGGTGTTGGCCATGCAGGAAGAGCTCAACAACTTCAAAATGAATGAAGTCTGGAGCCTGGTGCCACGTCCAAAGCAAAAAGTTGTGGGAACCAAGTGGGTGTTCTGCAACAAGCAAGACGACCACGGAGTGGTGACAAGAAACAAGGCTCGACTTGTGGCAAAAGGTTATGCCCAAGTCGCAGGTTTGGATTTTGATGAGACTTCTGCTCCTGTGGCTAGGTTAGAGTCAATTCGGATTTTATTAGCCTATGCCGCTCACCATTCCTTTAAGCTATTCCAAATGGACGTGAAGAGCGCTTTCCTCAATGGGCCAATCAAGGAGGAGGTATACGTGGAACAACCCCCTGGCTTTGAGGATGACAGGTATCTCGACCATGTATATAAGCTCTCTAAGGCGCTCTATGGACTTAAGCAAGCCCCAAGAGCATGGTATGAATGCCTTAGAGATTTTCTTATTACTAATGCTTTCAAGGTTGGGAAAGCCGATCCAACTCTTTTAACAAAGACTTGTGATGGTGATCTGTTTGTTTGCCAAATATATGTCGATGACATTATATTTGGTTCTACTAACCAAAAGTCTTGTGAGGAGTTTAGCAGGGTGATGATGCAAAAGTTCGAGATGTTGATGATGGGCGAGTTGACCTACTTCCTTGGATTCCAAGTGAAGCAACTCAAGGACGACACCTTCATCTCCCAAACGAAGTACACTCAAGATCTTCTCAAGAGGTTTGGAATGAAGTATGGTAAGCCCGCGAAGACACCGATGGGAACTGACGGACATCTTGACCTCAACAAAGGAGGTAAGTCCGTTGATCAAAAGGCATACCGGTCTATGATAGGTTCATTATTGTATCTTTGTGCTAGTATACTGGACATTATGCTTAGTGTATGCATGTGTGCTAGATTTCAATCCGACCCCAAGGAGTGTCACCTTGTGGCCGTTAAGCGAATTCTTAGGTATTTAGTCTCTACGCCTTGCTTCGGGATCTGGTATCCAAAGGGGTCTACTTTTGACTTAATTGGATACTCAGACTTCGACTATGCCGGGTGCAAGGTTGATAGGAAGAGCACATCAAGGACGTGCCAATTTCTAGGAAGGTCCATGGTGTCCTGGAGTTCCAAGAAACAAACATCTGTTGCCCTATCCACCGCTGAGGCCAAGTACATTGCCACAGGACAGTGTTGATCGCAACTTCTTTGGATGAGGCAAACCCTCCGGGACTTTGGCTACAATCTGAGCAAAGTCCCACTCCTATGTGACAATGAGAGTGCAATCCGCTTGGCGGATAATCCTGTTGAACACAGCCGCACTAAGCACATAGACATCCGGCATCACTTCCTGAGAGACCACCAACAAAAGGGAGATATCGATGTTTACCACATTAGCACCGAGAACCAGCTAGCCAATATCTTCACCAAGCCTTTAGATGAGAAAAGGTTTTGCAGGTTGCGTAGTGAGCTAAATGTCTTAGATTCGTGTAACTTGGATTGATCTATAGCATACATGTGTTTCATGCCTTTGATCATGTTACTTTGAGCTTTTACTTCATTTATTTGTGGTGATCAAGTTGTACAAATCATCCCCGAACCTCACAAGTCCGTATGCAAATGATGCACATGTTTAGGGGGAGATGAGCTACAACTTGACTCCTTTGAGACTAACGTGTTTGTTTGAGTACACTTGAAGTAGTCTCGAAGGACCATTGAAAGGGAAAATGAACTTGGATGACGAAAAGACTTCCACTGCACTCCGGTATACATGTATTGAATTCCAAGTTCATCCTAATACTCTCATTGCCTTTTTTGCTCTTATTTGACATTTTGGTGAGGCAATGAGGTTAAAGGGCCAAAAGTTTTCCCGTTTTGGTGCTTAATGCCAAAGGGGGAGAAATTAAGAGCCAAAGCAAATGGATCAGCCAACCACTTGTGAATTTTGAATGTGAATTTTGAAAATAGTAGAGTTAGAATCTGTATTTTGTCCAAAATCCTCTTATTGCAAAATTTGGTCTCTTATGGGGGAGATTTTTTATTACGGGAAAAAGGGGGAGTTTTTGGCACTTGATCAATTTTACACTTGGAATATCTCTCTAATTGCCCAATCAAGCATGTTTGACTTAGAGATAGGAAAAATAATTTGATTTGCAAAAACAAACCAAGTGGTGGCAAAAATGATCCAAATATGCCAAAATCCTATGTGAGTAAATTTGGTCTTCAATTTGCACTTTTTAGTTGCTTGTTAATGTGTTGGCATGAATCACCAAAAAGGGGGAGATTGAAAGGGAAATGTGCCCTTGGGCCATTTCTATAGTTGTTTTGGTGATTGAATGCCCAACACCTTGTTTTAAACTCATATGAGCTAAGTAGGTGAAAAGTGCACATCAAAGAACAAGGTATGTTTCTAGACTTAGTAAATTGTTTTTGGGTACTAACATGTTTATCTAAGTGCTAGATACATAGCCAAGAAAAGAGGAAAAGAAATAGAGAAGGACTGGCTCCATTCAGTCAAAACAACACCAGCCTGTGGCGCACCGGACAGTGTCCGGTGCCCAAGCTGGCCCGGCGGCGAACTGGCCGCTCTCGGGAATCAGCGCGGCGACGTGGCTATAAATCATCGGACTGTCCGGTGGTGCACCAGACTGTCTGGTGAGTCATCAGCGCTCGCGCCCAAGTCTTCAACGACGAACTCATCGCTCTCAAGAAAGAAAAAGATGTCGTGGGTTAAAATCACCGGACCGTCCGGTGAGTCAACGGCGCCAGCGGCCAACGGTCGCCTGCACGATCAACGGGCGACACGTGGCGTACCCAACGGTCGGATGGTCGCACCGGACTGTTCGATGTGCACCGGACAAGGTTCAGTGTACCAATAGATCCAAAGATCTAACGGTCTGCTTCGCCAGAAAAGGAAAGAGATCGCGCATCGGACCGCTACAGTAGCTGTCCGGTGCACCACTCGACAGAAGGCAAGAATTGCCTTCCAAGTTGATCTCCAACGGCTCCTAGCTGTCTTGGAGTTATAAAAGGGACCCCTAGGCGCATGGAGCAGGATACCAAGCATTCACTAAGCATCCTAAGACTCGCAGACTCTGTCTCCACGCATTTGATCAATTGTGTTAGTGATTTGAGCTCCGTTTGAGTTGTGAACCCTCTATGCTGTGTTTCAAGCTCAAGTCTTGGCTTGTGTGCGTGTGTGTGCTGCGGATTTGAGTCTTGCGTGTGTTACTCTCCCTCACTTACTACTGTGCTTCTCTTGTGATAAACTTGTAAGGGTGAGAGGCTCCAATCTGTGGAGATTCCTTGCAAATGGGAGAAAGATTAATAAGGAAGATAGTTGTGGTACTCAAGGTTGATCATTGGATCACTTGAGAGGGATTGAGTGCAATCCTTGACCAAAGGAGGTCACCACAACGTGGAAGTAGGCATTGGCCGAACCATGGGATAAATCATTGTGTCTTGTGTCCATCTTATTTGTGATTGCCTTTCTTCTAGAATTCACACTTTAGCAACTTGGTTTTAATTGCACTAACATTTCATAACCAAGTGTTGGCTATTTAGTGTTGAAATTCCTAGGATCACCTATTCACCCCCCCTCTAGGTGCTCTCACTAACCAAGATGTGAGTTTGTGTGTATGCAAACATGTGTCTTGGCTACAGGAGACGATAGTCAACAGCAAAGGTGAAGGTCATGTGGGTTCGTTCAGATAGACCGGTGCATCGAAGGACGAGCGCTAAGTCATGATCGAGGGACTAGATAAGTTGGGAGACTAGGCATGGTGGCTGACACCTGGGGACACTTGAAAGTCGCCTAGAGGGGGGTGAATAGGGCGAAACTGAAATTCTCAAAAATAATCACAACTACAAGCCGGGTTAGCGTTAGAAATATAATCGAGTCCACGAAAGAGGGCGCAAAACAAATCGCAAGCGAATAAGAAGTGTGACACACGGATTTGTTTTACCGAGGTTCGGTTCTCGCAAACCTACTCCCCGTTGAGGAGGCCACAAAGGCCGGGTCTCTTTCAACCCTTCCCTCTCTCAAACGGTCCCTCGAACCGAGTGAGCTTTCTCTTCTTAATCACTTGGAACACAAAGTTCTCACAAGGACCACCACAAGATTGGTGTCTCTTGCTTCAATTACAAGTGAGTTTGATCGCAAGAAAGAATCAAGAAAGAAGAAAGCAATCCAAGCACAAGAGCTCGAAAGAACACAAGCAAATCTCTCTCTAATCACTAGGGCGTTGTGTGGAATTTGGAGAGGATTTGATCTCTTTGGTGTGTCTAGAATTGAATGCTAGAGCTCTTGTAAGTAGTTGAGAAGTGGAAAACTTGGATGCAATGAATGGTGGGGTGGTTGGGGTATTTATAGCCCCAACCACCAAACTAGCCGTTTGGTGAGGCTGTCTGTTCGATGGCGCACCGGACAGTCTGGTGCACACCGGACATGTCCGGTGCGACAGCCACGTCACCAAAGCCATTGCAATTCAACCGTTGGAGTTCTGACTTCTGGGCCCGCCTTGATGTCCGGTGGCGCACCGGACATGTACTGTAGAGTGTCCGGTGCGCCAGCATGGGCGTTCCTGACGCCTGCGCGCTCTGGCGCGCATTTATTGCTGTTGCAGGCGACCGTTGGCGCGAAGTAGCCGTTGCTCCGCTGTTACACCGGACAGTCCGGCGTACACCGGACATGTCCGGTGAATTATAGCGGAGCAGCCGTTGAGATTTCCCGAGGCTGCCAAGTTCCGAAAGTCGCGTCCTCTTGGAGCACCGGACAGTCCGGTGAATTATAGCGCGCCGGCTTCTGAAAATTCTCGAGGCAGAGGAGTTCTGTGCGAGGTCCCCTGGTGCACCGGACACTGTCCGGTGTGCCACCGGACAGTCCGGTGCGCCAGACCAGGGAGCCTTTCGGGATGCCTTTAGCTCTCTATTTTGAACCCAACTTTGGTCTTTTTATTGGCTAAGTGTGAACCTTTTGCACCTGTATAACTTATGCACTAGAGCAAACTAGTTAGTCCAATTGTTTGTGTTGGGCAATTCAACCACCAAAATTCTTTAGGAACTAGGTGTAAACCTAATTCCCTTTCAATCTCCCCCTTTTTGGTGTTTGATGCCAACACAAACCAAAGCAAATATAGAAGTGCATAATTGAACTAGTTTACATAATGTAAGTGCAAAGGTTGCTTGGAATTGAGCCAATATAAATACTTACATGATGTGCATGGATTGTTTCTTTGTTTTTAACATATTGGACCACACTTGCACCACAAGTTTTGTTTTGCAAATTATTTTGTAAATTCTTTTCAAGGACTTTTTGCAAGATAGTCAAAGGTAAATGAATAAGATTTTGCGAAGCATTTTTCAAGATTTGAAATTTTCTCCCCCTGTTTCAAATGCTTTTCCTTTGACTAAACAAAACTCCCCCTAAATGAGATCCTCCTCTTAGTGTTCAAGAGGGTTTTGATATATCATTTTTGAAACACTACTTCCTCCCCCTTTTGAACATAATAAGATACCAATTTGAAATTGATCAATTGAAAATCTCCAAAAAAATTAGGTGGTGGTGCGGTCCTTTTGCTTTGGGCTCATATTTTCTCCCCCTTTGGCATGAATCGCCAAAAACAGAATCATTAGAGCCCTTCGAAGTACTTTCTCCTCCATTGGTCATAAAATAAATGAGTGAAGATTATACCAAAGTTGGAGAGATGTTCGGAGTGACGGCGAAGGATGAGTAGTAGAGTGGAGTGGAAGCCTTTGTCTTCACCGAAGACTCCAGTTCCCTTTCAATATACCTATGACTTGGTTTGAAATACACTTGAAAACACATTAGTCATAGCATAAATAAAAGAGACATGATCAAAGGTATACTTGTGTGCTATGTGTGCAAATTAGCAAAAGAAATTCCTAGAATCAAGAATATTGAGCTCATGCCTAAGTCTGGTAAAAGATTGTTCATCAAGTGGCTTGGTAAAGATATCGGCTAATTGATCTTTAGTGTTAATGTATGCAATCTCGATATCCCCCTTTTGTTGGTGATCCCTAAGAAAATGATACCGAATGGCTATGTGTTTAGTGCGGCTATGCTCAACGGGATTATCCGACATGCGGATTGCACTCTCATTATCACATAGAAGAGGAACTTTGGTTAGTTTGTAACCGTAGTCCCGCAGGGTTTGCCTCATCCAAAGCAATTGCGCGCAACAATGGCCTGCGGCAATATACTCGGCTTCGGCGGTAGAAAGAGCGACCGAATTTTGCTTCTTTGAAGCCCAAGACACCAAGGATCTTCCCAAGAACTGGCAAGTCCCCGATGTGCTCTTTCTATTAATCTTACACCCCGCCCAATCGGCATCCGAATATCCAATCAAATCAAATGTGGATCCCCGAGGGTACCAAAGCCCAAACTTAGGAGTATAAGCCAAATATCTCAAGATTCGTTTTACGGCCGTAAGGTGTGATTCCTTAGGGTCGGATTGGAACCTTGCACACATGCAAACGGAAAGCATAATGTCCGGTCGAGATGCACATAAATAAAGCAATGAACCAATCATCGACCGGTATACCTTTTGATCTACGGACTTACCTCCCGTGTCGAGGTCGAGATGTCCATTGGTTCCCATGGGTGTCTTGATGGGCTTGGCATCCTTCATTCCAAACTTGGTTAGAATGTCTTGTGTATACTTAGTTTGACAAATGAAGGTGCCCTCTTGGAGTTGCTTGACTTGGAATCCTAGAAAATACTTCAACTCCCCCATCATAGACATCTCGAATTTTTGTGTCATGATCCTACTAAATTCTTCACAAGTAGATTCGTTAGTAGACCCAAATATGATATCATCAACATAAATTTGGCATACAAACAAATCATTGTTAAGAGTTTTAGTGAATAAAGTAGGATCGGCCTTTCCGACTTTGAAGCCATTAGCAATAAGGAAATCTCTAAGGCATTCATACCACGCTCTTGGGGCTTGCTTGAGCCCATAAAGCGCCTTAGAGAGTCTATAAACATGGTTAGGGTACTCACTATCTTCAAAGCCGGGAGGTTGCTCAACATAGACCTCTTCCTTGATTGGTCCATTGAGGAAGGCACTCTTCACGTCCATTTGGTAAAGCTTGAATCCATGGTAAGTACCATAGGCTAATAATATGCGAATTGACTCAAGCCTAGCTACGGGTGCATAGGTTTCACCAAAATCCAAACCTTCGACTTGTGAATACCCCTTGGCCACGAGTCGAGCTTTGTTCCTTGTCACCACACCATGCTCGTCTTGTTTGTTGCGGAAGACCCACTTGGTTCCTACAACATTTTGGTTAGGACGTGGAACTAAATGCCATACCTCGTTCCTCGTGAAGTTGTTGAGCTCCTCTTGCATTGCCATCACCCAATCCGAATCTTGGAGTGCTTCCTCTACCCTGTGTGGCTCAATAGAGGAAACAAAAGAGTAATGCTCACAAAAATGTGCAACACGAGATCGAGTGGTTACCCCCTTATGAATGTCGCCGAGGATGGTGTCGACGGGGTGATCTCGTTGGATTGCTTGGTGGACTCTTGGGTGTGGCGGTCTTGGTTGTTCATCCTCTTTGTCTTGATCATTTGCATCTCCCCCTTGATCATTGCCGTCATCTTGAGGTAGCTCATCTCTTTGATCTTCTCCTTCATCAACTTGAGCCTCGTCCTCATTTTGAGTTGGTGGAGATGCTTGCGTGGAGGAGGATGGTTGATCTTGTGCATGTGGAGGCTCTTCGGATTCCTTAGGACACACATCCCCAATGGACATGTTCCTTAGCGCTATGCATGGAGCCTGTTCTTCACCTATCTCATCAAGATCAACTTGCTCTACTTGAGAGCCGTTAGTCTCATCAAACACAACGTCACAAGAAACTTCAACAAGTCCTGAGGACTTGTTAAAGACTCTATATGCCCTTGTGTTTGAGTCATATCCTAGTAAAAAGCCTTCTACAGTTTTAGGAGCAAATTTAGATTTTCTACCTCTTTTAACAAGAATAAAACATTTGCTACCAAAAACTCTAAAATATGAAATATTGGGCTTTTTACCGGTGAGGAGTTCATAGGATGTCTTCTTGAGGATTCGGTGTAGATATAACCGGTTGATGGCGTAGCAAGCGGTGTTGACCGCCTCGGCCCAAAACCGATCCGATGTCTTGTACTCATCAAGCATGGTTCTTGCCATGTCCAATAGAGTTCGATTCTTCCTCTCCACTACACCATTTTGTTGTGGGGTGTAGGGAGAAGAGAACTCATGCTTGATGCCCTCCTCCTCAAGAAAGCCTTCTATTTGTGAGTTCTTGAACTCCGTCCCGTTGTCGCTTCTAACTTTCTTGATCCTTAAGGCGAACTCATTTTGAGCCCGTCTCAAGAATCCCTTTAAGGTCTCTTGGGTATGGGATTTTTCCTGCAAAAATAACACCCAAGTGAAGCGAGAATAATCATCCACAATAACTAGACAGTACTTACTCCCGCCGATGCTTATGTAAGCGATCGGGCCGAATAGGTCCATGTGTAGGAGCTCCAGTGGCCTGTCACTAGTCATGATGTTCTTGTGTGGATGATGAGTGCCAACTTGCTTCCCGGCTTGGCATGCGCTACAAATCCTGTCTTTCTCAAAATGAACATTTGTTAGTCCTAAAATGTGTTCTCCCTTCAGAAGCTTATGAAGATTCTTCATTCCAACATGGGATAGTCGGCGGTGCCAGAGCCAACCCAAGTTAGTCTTAGCAATCAAGCAAGTGTCGAGTTCAGCTCTATCAAAATCTACCAAGTATAGCTGACCCTCTAACACTCCCTTGAATGCTATTGAATCATCACTTCTAAAGACAGTGACACCTACATCAGTAAATAGACAGTTGTAGCCCATTTGACATAGTTGCGAAATGGAAAGCAAATTGTAATCCAAAGAATCTACAAGAAAAACATTGGAAATAGTATGGTCAGGTGATATAGCAATTTTACCCAATGCTTTGACCAAACCTTGATTTCCATCCCCGAATGTGATAGCTCATTGGGGATCTTGGTTTTTCTCATATGAGGAGAACATCTTCTTCTCCCCTGTCATGTGGTTTGTGCACCCGCTGTCGAGTATCCAACTTGAGCCCCCGGATGCATAAACCTACAAAACAATTTTAGTTCTTGACTTTAGGTACCCAAACGGTTTTGGGTCCTTTGGCATTAGAAACAAGAACTTTGGGTACCCAAACACAAGTCTTGGAGCCCTTGTGTTTGCCCCCAACAATCTTGGCAACTACCTTGCCGGATTTGTTAGTAAGCACATATGATGCATCAAAAGTTTTGAATGAAATAGCATGATCATTTGATGCATTAGGAGTTTTCTTTTTAGGCAACTTAGCATGAGTTGGTTGCCTAGAGCTAGATGTCTCACCCTTATACATAAAAGCATGGTTAGGGCCAGAGTGAGACTTCCTAGAATGAATTTTCTTAATCTTGCTCTCGGGATAACCGGCAGGGTACAAAATGTAACCCTCGTTATCCTGAGGCATGGGAGCCTTGCCCTTAACAAAGTTAGATAAGTTCTTAGGAGGGGCATTAAGTTTGACATTGTCTCCCCTTTGGAAGCCAATGCCATCCTTGATGCCAGGGCGTCTCCCATTATAGAGCATACTTCTAGCAAATTTAAACTTTTCATTTTCTAAGTTATGCTCGGCAATTTTAGCATCTAATATTGCTATATGATCATTTTGTTGTTTAATTAAAGCCATGTGATCATGAATAGCATTGATATCAACATCTCTACATCTAGTACAAATAGAAGTGTGCTCAATGGTAGATGTAGAGGGTTTGCAAGATTTTAGTTCAACAACCTTAGCATGCAACAGATCATTCTTAGTTCTAAGGTCGGAAATAGTAGTATTGCAAACATCAAAATCTTTAGCCTTAGCAATCAAATTTTCATTTTCTACTCTAAGGCTAGCAAGAGAATCATTCAATTCCTTAATCTTAGCAAGCAAATCATCATTATCATTTCTAAGACTAGGAATTGAAGGATCACAAACATGAGAATCAACCTTAGCAATTAATTTAGCATTCTCATTTTTAAGGTTGTTAATGGTCTCATGGCAAGTGCTTAGCTCACTGGACAAATTTTGACATTTTTCTATTTCTAGAGCATAAGCATTTTTAACCTTAACATGTTTCTTATTTTCCTTGATTAGGAAGTCCTCTTGGGAGTCCAAGAGATCATCCTTTTCATGGATGGCACTAATTATCTCATTCAATTTTTCCTTTTGTTCCATGTTAAGGTTGGCAAAAAGGGTACACAAATTATTTTCCTCATCACTAGCATTATCATCACTAGAGGACTCATATTTAGTGGAGGATTTAGATTTAACCTTCTTCCTTTTGCCGTCCTTTGCCATGAGGCACTTGTGGCCGACATTGGGGAAGAGGAGTCCCTTGGTGACGGCGATGTTGGCGGCGTCCTCGTCGGAGGAGGAGTCGGTGGAGCTCTCGTCCGAGTCCCACTCCCGACATCACTTCGAGCGGTTAGGCTCTAATGAAGCACCGGGCTCCGATACCAATTGAAAGTCGCCTAGAGGGGGGTGAATAGGGCGAAACTGAAATTCTCAAAAATAATCACAACTACAAGCCGGGTTAGCGTTAGAAATATAATCGAGTCCACGAAAGAGGGCGCAAAACAAATCGCAAGCGAATAAGAAGTGTGACACACGGATTTGTTTTACCGAGGTTCGGTTCTCGCAAACCTACTCCCCATTGAGGAGGCCACAAAGGCCGGGTCTCTTTCAACCCTTCCCTCTCTCAAACGGTCCCTCGAACCGAGTGAGCTTTCTCTTCTTAATCACTTGGAACACAAAGTTCTCACAAGGACCACCACAAGATTGGTGTCTCTTGCTTCAATTACAAGTGAGTTTGATCGCAAGAAAGAATCAAGAAAGAAGAAAGCAATCCAAGCGCAAGAGCTCTGTTGGGGGCCTTCGGCTCCGAAGTTCCTCAAAAACAGAATTTAACAGTATTTCTGGAGTATAATGTGTGAACAGGTATCTTCGGACTCAAGTCGGCATCATAGCAGATCAGAATGATATGAAGGTTTATGCAGCGCCGAAGGTGTGAGCAAGAAAGCTTCGGCGTGGCAGCAGAAAGTGAAACCGACTTAAAGATGAAAAGGCTATTCGGACCCTGATAGATTACTATAGAATTATTATCAATTGTAAAGGGCATGAATGTAATTTTGTATGGGCTGTGTCCCATGCCTATAAATAGGTGAACAGTATCCCCGTACTGTTCACGCTGGCTGGGCATTCGCTTTTTGCGTCACGCTTGTACTTTCACTTTCTTCAAGTTGAAGGTACATTTGTAATTCAAAGTTATTTCTGTTTATACATAATAATAATAGATAATTGTTTATGTTGTCCTTTATATTCCTCACAATTCATCCTTCGTCACTGTATAGTGAATTTATGAAGGTACGCTCTTCCTTCGTCCGAAAACCATTATATCCTGAAGGGAATAATGCTTCGAAGGACGAAGGACTTCATCGATTAACATTTTCTATGTTGCCTTGTCCTTGACTCGTAACATTTGAGAACAAGTCCCCAACATTGGCGCCCACCTCCGGTGAACTCACTTCCACACTCTGAGTTTTCTGAACACCTTCGGCGATCATAAACCTTCGTTATGGCGCCGAAGAAAGCTTCAGCAACTGGCACTGCAGCTCTTCAACCGCTGGACCACAATCAGGAGACTGTCTCTCTTCGGGAGGCCCGAAGCCAGAAAAGGAAGGCTGTCAGCCCGACACCACCAGAGGACGAGATAGATCAAGAAATCAGAGACATGGAAATGCTTCATCAACAGGTGCAGAGGAAGAAGGAAAAGATGGCCAGGCTAGCTGAACTCCAAAGGCAGATAGACGAAGCCTCTGAAGAAGTTCGTCATCTTGTTCAGGATGAGCAGCACCGAAGGCCTGAGCATCAAGACCTTCATCAGGAGGGTTTACCCAACGAAGATGACTGGTACGATAATTTCCATCATGGGAATTTTGTTTTCGATGATGCTTCTCCTTTGTCCACTGAGCTGCAGGCTACACCTTGGCCTCCGTCTTACAAGCCGCCTCAGCTTCCCATATTCGATGGCCACTCACACCCGAAGCAGTTTTTGATGAGCTACGAAGCAACAGTATCTTCGTATGGTGGCAACGCTGCAGTCATGGCCAAATCTTTTGTTATGGCTGTCAGGAGTGTTGCTCAAACCTGGTATTCCTCCCTTCGACCAGGAACGATTACTTCGTGGCAGAAGCTGAAAGACTTATTGTTAACTAGCTTCCAAGGGTTTCAGACGAAGCCGGTTACTGCTCAAGCTCTATTCCAGTGCACCCAGGATCACGAAGAATACCTTCAGGCGTATGTCCGGAGGTTCTTGCGTTTGAGGGCACAGGCACCAACGGTGCCCAATGAAATTGTCATTGAGGCCATGATCAAGGGGCTTCGACCAGGACCGTCAGCTCAGTACTTCGCTAGGAAGCCTCCTCAAACTTTGGAGAAGCTGCTCCAGAAGATGGATGAGTACATTCGGGCCGATAATGATTTTCGCCAAAGAAGGGAGGAGGCTTTCAGGTTTTCTGAAATGACCAGGGGCTTCGGAGGAAGGTTCTATCCAAGGCACGTTAGATCAATTCATAACTCTACCCAAAATGATGATCGAGGGAGCCAACAGCAAAGGCCACAGTGTTCCTCACAGGCTTCGGGGCAACAGCAAGGCTCCTTCCGACCACCAGCTCCAAGAGGCAGAGGCGCCAGGGGCTTCGGCGGAAGATTTGGAGATCAACCAAGAAGAATCTTTTGCTTGTTTTGTGGTGAGAACAAAGGCCATACCACCAGAATGTGCCATGTTACCATCCAGAAGCAAAAGGAAATAGCCGAAGCCGCAACACAACAAGCTCAGCCGAAGCAGGTCATGCATACTGCTTCGTATCACTTGCCCTACATCCCAGAATATGTGGGCAATCACCCTGCAGTTTCTGTTGCTTCGGCAAGTCAACCTCAAGTTTCCTGGCAACAGCCTCCGCCTCCACCTCCGCTGCAACAAGGCCAGCAGCCAGAAGGGAGCCAGTATGTTCCACAGCAAAGGGACTTCAGAGAGCAGTCCAGAGCTCGTACAGTCAACAGCACTGTGCCAGAGTCAAAGCACATCTATTGACAAATATCCTACCTCGATAGCAGTCTTTTTCATTCAGTTTTATTTTCCGTGTAATAAAGGACATCTTTTAAATTTCATGTAATAGTTTCGTTCTTTGCAATAAGGAAAATATATTTTCTCCACAGGCTTAAGTTGGCGAAGCTTAAAGATTTGTGATAACAAGGAGGACCCTCGAATTATCGAGAATTCTTCGAAGCAACAAAAAAGTCGTTCTAAGGAATGCAGAGTAAGTTTGTTGAAGTCATAAAAAGCCGTTCCAAGGGGAGCGCAGTGTAAGTTTTCAGCTCCAAAGTCGTTCCTAAGGGAATGCAGAGCTTACAGCGAAAAGTCAACGCTGATTCCGCCGAAAGTAAAAGGCGAAGAAGCTCCAAAGTCGTTCCTAAGGGAATGCAGAGCTTACAGCGAAAAATAAACGCTGATTCCGCTGAAGTAAAAGGCGAAGAAGCTCCTAAGGGAGGCTTATAGCAAAAAGTCAAATACTGATTTAAAAAGATTATGGGATTTATCATAGGATGTGTCTGTACCTTCGGAATAAACATCATTTTGCATAACATAACATCATCGCATCATTTCGCATAACATAAGCATCATACATCATGCTGCACATAGCACAAAAGGGGGCCATAATATCGACCTTCGAAGAATGTTTCGAAAAAGGGGGAAAATCATGCCAAGAAATACACTATTGATCTTCGGATGTGCAACTTCGGAAAATACTTTCACGAAGCTTCGATGTTATTCATCAGAATACTATGGATATTGTTGAGACAAATAGAAATTCTTCTTCACGAAGCATGAAAAGAAGGGAAGGTGTTTTTTCGTCAAAGACTCAAAAACGGTACGTGAGTAGAATTTCATGCATCGTAAAGAATTGAGCAGTAAAAACAGGTATATTACATTCAGGGTTACAAAATGTTACATATACTACATTTCAGAAGTTTTTACAATAATGCTTAATCTTCTCTCAAAACTACTTCTGCAGCTTCGTTCAGAAGTCGATCGACAACTTGATCCATGATATCTTCAGCCATCTTTTTAATTTCATCGTCATCTTTAGGCTGAGGGCCCGAAGACGCTTCAGTAGGATCTGAGGGAGGACAGGACACGTCTACATTGCTATTACAGATTGCGAGCGAAGTTTAAAATTAAAAATTACAACACAATAAAACCATTAGTCGATACCTATTTGCCCTTCGGGCTCTGCGCCTTTTTCAGCAGCCTCAGCCACTTCTCTAGCGTCGTGAATGCCCTTTTCACTTTTTCGAATAATTTCTCCGGCCATCTCTCGGCCACCGTTATCCCAGATATCGGTGAAAAATTTTCCACCAATCATGCTAGCTTCGGCCGAAGGATCTCTTGCATCTTCGAAGGACAAAGCAGCTTCGGATTGTGCTAAAATTTTTACATGTTCACAGCCCTTTTTCTCTAAAATGGTGGCAATTCCTCTGGCACCCGAGAAAGCACATATATCTCCACGACTATTTAAAATTTCCTCGAAGGCCTCAGCTTCGTGATCGATCCATTCGATGGGACCTTCGGGATTGCCTCTTGTAAAGTTTTCTTCGCTTGAGAATGCGCCAACCCTGGCGAAGCTAGCTTTTAACTTCTTAACACACTCTATAGACTTGTTATAGCATCTCTTTTTGGACGAACGAAGCTCTTCAACAGTTCCTTCTAGGTGATCTGCCCATTGGTCGCTGAGTTCCCGCTTCGTTTCTTCAAGTATGCGTTCTTCCTTGGCTCGGGCCAGTTGTTTCCGAAGATCCTCAATTTCGCGCTTTTGAGCCTCAGCCCGATCTTTAAAAGCAGCTTCGTCTTCCTTCATTTTATTTATCAATGAATGTAATATTTTATCTTTTTCGAGACATTCGTTCCTCAGTTCAATTACTTCAGAACGAAGGTTGCTCAGGGCTATAGTACACCCTTCGTCTTCAGCATCTTTTTGTGCCCTGAGGGCATTGCTAAGTATCAGGCCCTGTAAAGAGAAATATGTGTGTGTCAATAGATTTAAGTAAATGAAAAATTTTGGTCTTAGCAAAAAATTACAAAAATTCCATTTGTTGTACCTTTAAGCTATTATATGCCAGGCTGTCGGCCAAATCATTTTTCGATAACACTGACAGCCCGTCTTCCAGTGTTGGGAATCCGAAGCTCTTGCTCATCTCCCGGCAGACAGAAATCTCTTTGCTGTCTGGGAGACAATACAAAAAGTCTTCTTCTCCACTGCCATTGAATATTAACGCCCCCTTTGGATACTTCAGTTTTTGGGCGTAGCGCTGGGCCTCTTGCTCTTCTTTTTCTGATAGTTTTTTCCCCGAAGCATGACGAATAATATAATCACGAACTTTGGAGGATGCTTCGGGGGCAATGACGCTGATTTCTTCAGCAAAAGTTGGCTTTGTTATTTTTTCTTCCTCAGTTTCCAAGGATTTTATCTTCGCGGGCTCTGAGGACCCAGCTTCGGCTTCACTTTCTTGCTCTGGAGCTTTAGTATCAGAAATTTCAGTTGTTGTTTTAGGAATGGCAGCAGCCTTCTTCGGAGGTGTGCTTGAAGATTTGATTGTTTCCAGTACATCTAGCACATTAGCCATTCTCTTTCTTTTCGGAGTCACTGCTGGCACTTTTTGATTTTTTACTGTCTCAACATTTGCTGCAGGACTCACAACTTCAGATGTTTTTTCTTCAGTTGATTTTTTCACTTTTTCCATTTTTTCTGTGGATAGCGCTTCGGCCATTTCTTCGGTTTTTGGTAGCAAAATCTTCGGTTCTTCCAATTCTATCCTCGTTGGCGCTTCGGCCATTTCTGCAACTTCTGGCAGCAAGGTTGGTTTGGTTGGCTTTTTAGCCTCGGTGGCCGAAGAAGTTTCTCCGGTAAACTCAGGCACCGAAGCTGGTTCAATATAGCGCGGCCGATGTGTGAGGACCTTTATCTTCTTTCTTTTCGGTTCTGACTCGCTAAGAGCAGTTGCAGCTTCTTCTTTTGCAGAGGTTGTGTTTTTTCTCTTCTGCCTTCGAATGGGATAGCAATAGTCAGGGTAGACAAACCCGATTGCATCAAATACCCGATTCAGCCTTTTCTTTTTTCGGCCTCCGAAGGCTGCTGACATTGCAGTATCTTCGGCCTTCGAATAAGCCCCAAGCAGTTCATCACTTAAATTTTCAATACTTTTTAACCAATCATCATCTGGCTCAACGAATTTATCTCCAAACTTAAAAGTGTACTTCAGCCTGATAAGTCCACCTTCGTCGGCCTCCTTTATGGTTTCCTGCGGCATTTCCCATTTCTCCGCGAGCGGCCACACCCTGAAGGCAATGTGCTCTTGTACTAAATCTCTAGTTCCAATAAAAGAGCAGATAACGCCGAAGGCTCTTTGGCATTTTTCGGCAGCTTCATTCATTTCAACCTTCGGCCTCCGAAGGCCGAAGCTTTGCCAAATGGGGCGCATAATTACACCCTTGATATCTTCTCGTACTGACAGGTCATTCTTCACATAAAACCATTCTGTCATCCAGTCTCCGGGCCATCTCTTCCGAAAAGTTGGCACGGGACAGCTTGACCCGGACCGAGAAACGAAACTGTAGCAGCCAAAATTATTGTGATACTGTTCTTTACCCCAAGGTTTTGTTTCGTATGATAATTCGTGTATATTGCAGAAGCTTTTTGCATCAGGCTTCAGACCTTGGCTTCTCACGGCCCACATGAAGATATTCAGCCTTATGATTGCCTCGGGGGTAAGTTGATGAAGATAGACTTCGAAGATTTTCAGCACCTCCACGACGAAGCTGCTCAAGGGAAATCGCAGTCCAGCTTTCAAAAAGCTTCGGTACACTACGACTTCATTCTCTTCAGGGTGTGGGCAAGTTTTTTCCCCTTCATCGGCCCTCACAATGGACAAATCCCGGAAATACCTTCCTCTCATGTTGACCAGATGATTCTCTTTGATAGTTGATTTACCATAAACTGAATGACTTGGTCGCCAGGGACGATCTTCGGAGTCTTCACCACCACTGTCCACATCATAACTGTCACTGTCACCAGTATCTTCAGACAAACCTTCCAGAATCTCCTTGGTGATTTTTTCTGTATTGGTCTTTGACATTGCTATAAGAAACCCCAAGTTTTTCTCTTCGTCGAGGCTCAGCTTCATCTCAGCAGCAGCCTTCTTATCTTCAGACATCTTCGGAGACACTAAAAAACTGTTTTCAAAGCCGAAGCTTCAAAACTAAGAACTCAGCAAATCTTAGTGCACAAAAGCTAAAAATTAACTGAGTGGGAGCAGATAGCCAGAGAGCGTGCCAAATGAGTTTGCGGTATGACTGTATTTATACGCCCAGTGCGTTGGAAATTGAAAGACCCCGCTTGTCAGTGAATGTTGCTATTCTAGCAAAGGGAAGGTATTTTTTCGGACCTTCGGCGTAAAGCCTTCGTCCATGTCGCAATCTAAATTTATTATTTTAAATAAATTAATATTGCGAGGGGCTACTGTTGGGGGCCTTCGGCTCCGAAGTTCCTCAAAAACAGAATTTAACAGTATTTCTGGAGTATAATGTGTGAACAGGTATCTTCGGACTCAAGTCGGCATCACAGCAGATCAGAATGATACGAAGGTTTATGCAGCGCCGAAGGTGTGAGCAAGAAAGCTTCGGCGTGGCAGCAGAAAGTGAAACCGACTTAAAGATGAAAAGGCTATTCGGACCCTGATAGATTACTATAGAATTATTATCAATTGTAAAGGGCATGAATGTAATTTTGTATGGGCTGTGTCCCATGCCTATAAATAGGTGAACAGTATCCCCGTACTGTTCACGCTGGCTGGGCATTCGCTTTTTGCGTCACGCTTGTACTTTCACTTTCTTCAAGTTGAAGGTACATTTGTAATTCAAAGTTATTTCTGTTTATACATAATAATAATAGATAATTGTTTATGTTGTCCTTTATATTCCTCACAATTCATCCTTCGTCACTGTATAGTGGATTTATGAAGGTACGCTCTTCCTTCGTCCGAAAACCATTATATCCTGAAGGGAATAATGCTTCGAAGGACGAAGGACTTCATCGATTAACATTTTCTATGTTGCCTTGTCCTTGACTCGTAGCATTTGAGAACAAGTCCCCAACAAGCTCGAAAGAACACAAGCAAATCTCTCTCTCTAATCACTAGGGCGTTGTGTGGAATTTGGAGAGGATTTGATCTCTTTGGTGTGTCTAGAATTGAATGCTAGAGCTCTTGTAAGTAGTTGAGAAGTGGAAAACTTGGATGCAATGAATGGTGGGGTGGTTGGGGTATTTATAGCCCCAACCACCAAACTAGCCGTTTGGTGAGGTTGTCTGTTCGATGGCGCACCGGACAGTCCGGTGCACACCGGACATGTCCGGTGCGACAGCCACGTCACCAAAGCCGTTGCAATTCAACCGTTGGAGTTCTGACTTCTGGGCCCGCCTTGATGTCCGGTGGCGCACCGGACATGTACTATAGAGTGTCCGGTGCGCCAGCATGGGCGTGCCTGACGCCTGCGCGCTCTGGCGCGCATTTATTGCTGTTGCAGGCGACCGTTGGCGCGAAGTAGCCGTTGCTCCGCTGTTACACCGGACAGTCCGGTGTACATCGGACATGTCCGGTGAATTATAGCGGAGCAGCCGTTGAGATTTCCCGAGGCTGCCAAGTTCCGAAAGCCGCGTCCTCTTGGAGCACCGGACACTGTCCGGTGTACACTGGACAGTCCGGTGAATTATAGCGCGCCGGCTTCTGAAAATTCCCGAGGCAGAGGAGTTCTGTGCGAGGTCCCCTGGTGCACCGGACACTGTCCGGTGTGCCACCGGACAGTCCGGTGCGCCAGACCAGGGAGCCTTTCGGGATGCCTTTAGCTCTCTATTTTGAACCCAACTTTGGTCTTTTTATTGGCTAAGTGTGAACCTTTTGCACCTGTATAACTTATGCACTAGAGCAAACTAGTTAGTCCAATTGTTTGTGTTGGGCAATTCAACCACCAAAATTCTTTAGGAACTAGGTGTAAACCTAATTCCCTTTCAACACTCATGGGTGCGAGGATGTAAAGGAGAGGAATGTGTTGCCAACATAGTTGTGGACCGAGAACACACATGTCTAGGATGTGGGGGACACGAATAAAGTACACTGCCCATGGAGATTTCGGTGGTTGAGCCTCAAAACCAACCAGTGCTACAGTCGTTTGTTTTGCTAGGTTTGGGCCTCAAATCCGGTGGGAATCAGGGGCAGCATACGACGCCATCACGTAGGGTGCGTCAAGACAAAGCAACTTCATGAAGAGTACATGGCCATCAAATCGATATTCCAAGAGTTGGTCCATTTTGCCCCTATTTGAGTAGATTTGCTCTTTGTATATAGGGGTAGTTTAGGCATGTACAATAACCCTCTATAAATATAGGAGAGGGCTGGTTACTTAGAGCATCTCTTTTTTGGCTATCTCGTGGGCATTATCTCTTTAGCACATTTCATTTTACTTAGTTTGTAATAGCTCTCTAGTTTCTAGCCTAGAGATCCTTATGTTCCTTTGAACTATGGTGTCTAAGATTATGAGATTTTGAGGAAGTGTGGCTATAACCACATGGAGCCCACGTGTTTTCCTTACGTCTCTGATCAGCTTTGTTTCTTATTCTTGATGTGTTTTTCCTCTTCTCCTCAACCCTTCCACTTTGGATTTTGAGATAATATCTGTTCTTGATGGTTGAGTGAAGTTTTTGGGGATTCTCTATGTTTGAGGACTGCCTTGGAATCACTACAAGGCTCTAGTTAGAGCAGATCAAGGGTGTGTGTAGTTCTTTAGCAGTTTTGTTCGAAATAGCAAAACTCCAACAAAACTCCATTCGAAACTAAGTTTTTGAATCTATTTTGGAAACACTAGTCTTTTCATGCTCATACTTCACAAATCACCACTTCTTCCTCTATGATTATTCTCTACAAAATTTGGGATCGCGAGCGGCACTGTCGTACCTCCACACAGCACTGCCGCTTGCTCTGAATTGCTTCTTTGAAAACAATTTTCTGTAGTTTCTGAAGTGTTTCTCTGCAAGTTGTTTAGTGTAGTCAATCGACATTGGATTGAATTGTTCCTATTGAAGTAGCTTTTGGTGTCCCATAGGGTTTGGATTGAATTTGGGAATCAAGTCACATGATCTTTAGTTAGAGAATTTTTAGTGGCCCCCATTCACCCTTGTCTGGTTGCCTTTCTAATCCTTCAATTGGTATCATAACTGGTTAAGGATCATTCTACCCTAATTGGTTCTTGATCCATGAAGGCGATAGTGAAACATGGTGTTTGTAAACCACTGTTGTTCGATGGGATGAACTACCCATACTGGAAGAAATGCATGTCGACATATCTTTGGAGCATCAGCTACTGGATTTGGGAAATTTGCCTCGACCACATTTACGAGATCTAGGGTGCTCGAATCACTCCTTTTCAGTTAGAGTTACATGATTCAAACAACAAGGCTTGTAATACGTTGCTCTCTTGTCTCTCGCTCTCTGAGTTTGAAAGAGTTGGACATTTGGGTAAGGCTCATGAGAACTAGACTACCCTAAAGAAATTTCACGAGGGTAACAATTATGTGAAAACCAAACTCTTTGAGACCTACCATTGAGAGTATGAGAACTTTGTGTAGTTGACTGGAGAGACCATTGATACTATATTTTATCAATTCTAGTCGATTATCAACAAGACGCACATATCAAAGAAGGCACAACTACCCTATGACGATCATCATAGAGCACTGAAGTTACCATATGCGCTAGATCGAAGGGTTTGGGAGGTGAAGGTCTCAATGATTGTTGAATCAGCCAACTATGAGACCCTCACCATGGATGAGCTTTTCAACAAGCTCAAGTCCACTGAGATCGACAACTAGACTCGTGCCAAGATTGAGAACCCTGGTACACCCACCATGGCCCTTGTGTCTAGAGGAGGTTCTTCTTCTAACTCTTCACCTGGTCTATTTGCTTTGTCTTCCTTATTGTCTCTTACAGAGGAGCAGGTTTAGAGCCTCGGGGATGAGGAGCTAACATTATTGCCAGTCGGTTCAAGCGGTTTTATAATGTAAGGAAATTGGTCCCGGAGCCATTTGATTAGGGATTTTGGTGTTTGATGATCATCGTAATCTTGTGGACTAATGTTCTCCAAGTGTTTGTGTTTTGAACTTCATAGGATGCAGAGTAGATTGGACTAGAGCTCTGAGGATGCAACACCTCAAAAGAAGACCTAAAAGATTCAAGGAAGATCAACAAATACACAACAAAAGTTCAAGACACAAGACCAAAAGAAGCCCAAGCGAAAAAATGAAGAAAAATCGAGGATGGGTTATGAGTATGTGCACTGGTGGTACACAAGTGGCTCATCGGACAGTCCGTTGCCACATTGTAGACTGTCTCGTGCACCAACAGCTAGTCGCCCAACGACTAGTCTTTGGTGGCAGCAGAAGGAGAGGCACCAGACAGTAGCAATTATCCTCCAATGGCTATTTTGAGTTGGGGCATATATATATATATATATATATATATATATATATATATATATATATATATATATATACTTCACCCAACCGGCCATTTGAATGTGTGGGAGCCCAAGCAACGTACCCAGGAAGATTATACACAGTTCTAAGTGCTCAAACGCCCATGTCTTTAATAGAATCACTCGCCGATTAGCGTAGGTGCTTTACAAAGTGCTTAGGTTAGTTAGACCATTATTGCGCTTGCCCTAGGTGATTCCTAGTTAGTTGACTGAGTTAAAACCCCTCGGCTCTTGCGTGAGCCGTTGTAATTGTACCTAATGGAGCGAGAGTCTTGCGAGACTACATCAATCGAGTTTGTGGTGTGGCAGCCGTGTACCAGAGGGAACGAGGCCCGCGACGTTTCGGCCGGAAGCTTGATAGTGAAGACGACAGGGAGCATCCAAGAGGAGCCAGAAGCGAAGACCACTTGCATGTGGAGAAGGTTTGTGGCTCTCTATGGAGTTTGCAGTGGTGCTTGGCCCTTGTGTGGGCTATCCTTTGTGTAGGGGCACCAATGAGCATTAGTCAGGAGCTTGCGTGGTTCTGGATACCTCAGTAAAAATACCGACGATGTTCACGGGAGTTTGCATCTCTACCTTTCCTCTTTAGCTTATGTATTTACATTCAAGCACATAATTTCCTTTCTCTCTATTCTTAGTTTAGAATTGTTAGGATTGGAACTTAGGTTTCAAAACTCTTTTTGCGGTAGAGATAGAAACACTTAGACAAAACCTAGTTTGCACATTCTAGTTTACTTATTTGCATTGGTTTTGTTCTAGGGATTTATTTGTGACCTAGATTAGCAAAGTTTTTAGAAGTCCTAATTCACCCCGTCTTAGGCGTCTGTGTTCCTTTCAATTGCTATCAGATCCCGATTTGTCTCATTTAGAACGTTTTAGCTTTATCGCTAACAGAGTCGACACTTTTTAGAGAAAGTGGATGGATACCCATAGGCCACCACACTTCAACTGTAACACCCCTGGTGTTACTAGAACTAAAACTTGGTATGGCATCATATGGATTAGCATAGTTGTGTTGTAATACACCTAGAATGCATTCACCAGAATCAAAAACAATCTAAACTTGATGTGGTGGTTAGTGCAGATTAGAAAACCTAGTCATGAAAAAATCCAGTTTTGACCCCAAAAGTGGAAACATACATGTGTGCTGAACCTTCATATTGTATTGCAGGAGACTTCCGGGCAGGAGATGGTTAGGAAGTATGGAGAAAACTATGGTTGACGAGGAGCGCCTACCATCGCAGCTGAAGTTGTGTATTCTATTGGAGGAAAGGCCCATTGACGATATGAACTTGTGAAATTTTTTCAATAAGATTGAAACTATGACCGAATAGCTAATTTTCTTGTTTTTCAAGAGATTCTATGTTTACCGGTATGATCGATTCGACGGAGTTGCGGTCTCATGGTAGCTCTTCATCGCTGGCGGGTTGTGGTAGCAGCCATAGTCGGTGCTCGAGCATGGAGGAGGCCATGAGGGAGCAGCAAGAAAGGTTTCGTAAAGAGGTACGACAACAACAAATGACATCCATCCAACAACAATCAGAGTACATGGTTGTTTATAACGCATATGCGCAACAAGCAATGAACATGAGTGTCTTATTTATTATCAACATGGTCGTATATTTGTCCTATAACTAATATATTGTATCAATAGTCTTGGTTTCTAGAGCAGGCACAACAACAACCATTCATTTTCCCTTAATTTCAGTCGCCGATGCCTCAGTGAGGATTACATGCTCTGACACCTCCACCTCAGGTCTGTCAATTTAGTTTAGACTTATCTTTGTATTAACCTTTCAAATATTGACTTAACTTGATTTTGTAGGGATCTGGGGTTTTGAGCCACAACACGCCACCACTGGTGATACCAGCACCAGGACAAGCTTGTGGAGGGGAGGAAACTACTACAGAAGAAGTTAGTTTGACAAACAATTCGTTTGAATAGTGGTCAACTTAACATTGTACTTATTAATGTATTCTTCTTTCTTTCAGACTCCAAACCAGATAGACGACTTCGTAAACAACTTCTTCGCTTCTGGAGGTAGTGGTCACAACTCAAATGACCCTTATATGTGATGATTTAAGTATTTTGGTGAATTTGGACGATGCGATAGATTATGATGTATTTGTGATGGAATTATGAGTTTGTGGTAGATTGTAATGGATTTGTAAGGTACTTTGGTGGATTGTGATGTATTTGTGAGAAATTATGGTGAATTGTGATATTTTGTGTTGAATGTGTGTAATTCTGGAATTTCTGTTGCTGTTATTATATTGTTGTTGAAATTGCTGTTGAATTTACATTTCTTTCACATTTTTTCTCTAAAATTACTTATTTTCGGTGGCCATGTGTAGACCGCCGAAAATAAGCTTGCATAGTTTTCGGCGGCTCTGTTTTCGGCGGCTCTGTTTTCGGCGGTCTGGCTGTGATCTCCGAAAATGAGTTATTTTCGGTGGCTTGAGTGAAAACTGCCGAAATAAGTTATTTTCGGTGGCCTAGCTATGGCCGCTGAAAATTAGTCTTTATTTTTGGCTATTTTTTGCGGCCAAAAGCCGTCGAAATTAGGTCATATACTGCCGAAAATAGACTATTTTCTGTGGTATATGGCCTATTTTCGGTGGCTTCTGGCCACCGAAAATGATCTTGTGTCATGTAGTGATAGTACTCTAACACCTCCTTTAGACCCCGTCCTGTAAGGCTGAAAAAGGGCCTAAGACTCCCCGTAGGTTACAACCGGTCTAGAGCTCCCCAACGAGCAGCACCACGGTAGCACCCTAGCGAGCGCCGAGACCAGCGACGCCCCGAACACAACGCGGGACATCGTCCAAACGTCCCACCAGAGAGGAGCCATGAGCCCCGACAAAATCTAGAGCCCGACCCAAGCGAGAGCGTAGCTCCTCTAGCTCAGTCTCTAGGGCTGTTAGAACAGAAAACGATGAGGGCGAGGAAACCACTAAGGAAGTTGGAAAGCAAGGGGTGAATGCCTTACCGGCTCTACAACCATCTAACTCGGCAAGTCGAGACCAGAGCAGACCGGCCTCGGCCTCAGCAGCCTCCTACACCATACGAAAAAACTCCATAACTCTCCGAGAAGCCTAGGAGAGAGGGAGAGGGGACAACGGCTCTAGCCACAACAAGACAATAGACAACCCTTCGGCAGATCCCATTTAAGGTGAGAGCCTAAGGGTCAAGAGCTTGGAGGTAATGACAGGAGAATGCTCACTTAAATTTTTGAAAGAAGGAAGAAGTGCCCATCCCCACCTTAAGTAGAAACAGACTACACCCAAAGATGGCATGCCTCGCGAAGGGAGAGCCACCACAACGGCTTGAAACGTGGAAGGACAGACGTCTCCTGACCCGAGAAAAAGCCCCGCCGGTTCCTAGGGCCCATCGGTCAGCAAGCACACTAAGGAAAAGGCTTCTAGCAAGTGGGGCCCGCTATTTAGTCGGATGAGACAGGTATTGGGGCCGACTGACATGTGGTCAGGTGGCCCAATCACTCGATAAAGAGGGGACACAGGTGCTCAACATAACAGTAAGCAGGGAATTGTGTGTCTTATTAAGTGTGTCCTATCCATGCACAATGTGGGGGTATTTATAGGTAACCGAGTAGGTGGTTGTGCCCCTCTAAGTAATGTTATGCCCCTGTTACCTGCTACAGCTCCAGAATATACCCCCTTACAAGGTCATTACAACGATGTTAGTACAGTTTGATTAAACGTACTATGGATACTACCCTAAGGAGGGGCTTACAAATGGGCCCAAATGACGGTGGAACGTGGCCTAGGCCCGCCGTTGGGTGGCGTGGCCTTCGCCCGCATGTGACACCCTTTGCCCTACGAAGCCGAGCCTTCGATCTTGCCAGGACTGTCATCATTCAGAACTATCCAAGCAGACGGAGGCACCTTCGCAAGGCTACAACGAGCCCCTTTTTAAACAGTGCGGCCCTTCGCTCCGACGTCTCCAGCAGCTCCAGTCGAAGACCTTGATTTTGATACTGGTCGAGGTACCCTTCCATTCCTGTACCTACGACAAAACATGTTCAATTGATGTTAAAGAAGTCTGACCGAAGGGGTGGTCGGCCTTAGCTCCAACAACAGGTAATGTCTAACATGGAATGACACACCTCCAGATGAACCCCGTAGCACCGAGCCGGGGGTTCGGCTTTGTGGAACCAAACAGGAGGGCTAGGCGTGCTGAAGGGAAACCACTCGAGTGGATCCCACACCCAACCCGAGACCGACCCATCATAAATGACCGACCAAATTAACTGTGCCTTGCGTCGAGCCACATCGCAGGCGTCGGTCTGCCTCCCACTCATGACCTATAAACCCCTCGGGTCGTAGAGCACTCATTACATATGAGCCCCTCGGACTGCAGTGCATTTATGGCCCACGTGTCCCTCGGCCATCGACGCAATCATGACCTATCAGGACTAGGCCTGATTGCGCAGGCCACTAGAAGAACACAACACGACGAGCCACGCTGCTACGAAGGCTAGTGGTCGACATAGCCCAAATGATGGCACTCGAGCCCATGTTTCTTGCTCCCTCCGTAATAAAGAATACGAGATAGCCAGGTGACCCCTAGCACGTATGGCTTTATCCATGGTAGAACGCCTAGTTTTACCTTCTCCCGTAGCTCCTTCCTAAGAAAGCCACCAGTGGTCGATCTCCTCCTTGGTCTATAAAAGGAAGAGGTCAGCCCCCGAAAACGAGTGAGTGCTCTAGGGCACAAGGACAGACCACAGACAAGACAATGCCCAGAAGACCAACGAATAGGATGTGGACCCAAAGGCTGAAGCGCGGGCGCCAAGCCAAAACTAGTTAGGACTCTGTTGGGGCGAAGGCGAAGACGCTACCCTTCGCTCCAGCCTTCGTCAATCTCGCTGCACCAACGGAGGCAAAACGATCGGTGAGGTCCACCCTACTTCTTCTACACTACAAGACGAAGGCCTACGACGACGTCGCCCCGTCCCACGTCCTCACTCGACCTGGAGGCCCATGTGGGATTCGGCCCATTGTAACAGGCCCCGCACGGACAAGTGTGTTACGAGCCCGATTTTTAATGGCTTTTCTGTAATGACAGTATGTAACCATCCTTTATAGGAATATTCCGGGGATAGTCCAGGTGCCTGAGGGTACATGCGTCCTTACATCGAGACGTTGGGCACTCATGCACCTATAAATACCCCCGTACAGTGCCCTTGAGAGGCTGGATTAACAGAGCAATTGTCATCTCGAGTCTAAACCTTGTTTACGTTACTTTCACTCCCTCGTTGGATCAACTTGCCTAGGAGAGCAAGTTCCAACATTTGGCGCCCACCGTTCGTGCTACGAAAAAACCACCCGCGATGGCACCCAAGAGAGCTAGCTCGAAGGCAGCCCCATCCATTGACGAAGCAGCGAAGGTAGCGCTGCTGGCCGAGAAAAAGGGCAAGGCCCTTGCAAACACCGCCCACCAAGAAGCCTGCGAAGACGACACACTCAGCAAGAGACAGCGCAATGATCAACCAACTCCCGAAGGCACCCTCCGCACCTGCAGCTCCGGAGGACAACCGCAAGCACCCCCAGGCTTCGCTCCACTAGAGGGCGAGGATGCCACAGAGGATGGTGAAGTCATCGGTGTTTCAGCAGAGGAACAGCTACAGTTGCGGGCCTTGCGCATCAAGAACCGTAACCTCCAGAAGCAGAAAGAGATCCTCGAGGCCAAGCGCCAACGTGTCTCTGCGCAGGCCAAGGTGCGCCAGATGATACGAGACGAGGAGCAGAGGGCTCAGGAACTCAAGCAAGAGATTGCGCTCATGCAGCGCGAAGGCCAACATGATCTGCAGCACGGTCCGCCCATCCAACAACGCGCGCCAATCGGAGACCTATTCATTCCTCAGCGCGGACCCGTCATCCCACACGCTGCAGCATTCCAAGGCGTCAACTACCTTGATGAGTGGAGTCCCCTAGCGCCGCAACTGCAAGTGTCACCATGGCCCGCCAACTTCAGGGCAGGGGCCTACCCCAAGTACAACGGCAGCACCGACCCAGCACAATATATCATGAGCTATCAAGTCGCTGTCGCATCGTCCAGAGGGGACGACGCCACGATGGCCAAGTCCTTCATCATCGTCCTCGAAGGTCCGGCCCTAACCTGGTACACCAGGTTGCCCCCGTTGTCCATCGACTCCTGGAGAAGTCTCCGGGACAAATTTCTGCTCAACTTCCAAGGGTACCGCCCAGACACCGATGCCTTGGCCGAACTATCACTCTGCAAGCAACTGGAGAAAGAAACTCTGCGGGAGTACTGTGGCGGAACTGCTCGGATTATTCCAACTTAAGTGCCTAAGTCCCGCCTTAGAGGCTAGACCACACTTAAATGGGAATAACACGTCAATCCCTCGGATCTAGTCCGACGAGGCCACTGACAGGATCAAGTACCACGTACTCACTCGATGGTGAGGCACAGAGCAAATACAATAAAGCATAAACCATACATTAAGGAGTATTAAGCTTATTACATCATCATCGGAGTTTTAGCAAAAGTAGTCATCATTGTTCGGAATGCAGCGGAATAAAACTAACGATAAATAAACAGAGAGATGGGGAAGCCTGTCCCATCACTCCTCATGCTCCTCCTCAGCCGAGGCAGGGTCCCACTCGACTATCCATCCCGGTGGCAAGATGGACGGCCAAGTCACTCCAGCAACCATGTCCTCCAGAGAACCTGTAAAATTATGCCACAAGCAAGGCTGAGTAGACTAATACTCAGCTAGACTTACTCGGTGTGAGGAGTCTACTCCTCTACCTCTAGACATGCAGTTGTTTGGCTGAGGGGTTTGGTTGCCAAAAGCACTAGCTGAGTCTATAAATCAAGTTTTAGCTTTGTCAAGTTTTAGTGTGACTCTCTTAAAACTAAATGTATGCCTATCTAATCATACATGGTATCAAACAAAATGCAATGCCGGTGATCTGGTGAAGTCGAGTGCGCGCGGAGGAGTACGGTCGAAGTCCCTGGGGGTTTTATAGGCGCGGGCGCGGGCAACGGCGCCGGCTCGGCTTTGGAGCGACGCGGGGCACACGGGGGCGGGCGTCGGGCGTGCTCTGGCGAGCTCAGAGCGCGTCGAACAAGTGGCTCTTTGCTTCTGTTGTTGTTCTACCCTCTACTGAGCGGCCAAAACGTGCGAATCTTGCCCTAAGACCTGTGAGAGATCTCTTCCCTGCACCTAGGGCTACCTAGTTCATGTGAGTTCCAAGGGGAGATGTGGTCAGGTTAGAGAGATATGGGGGTGGGAAGTTGTCTTTGTCCTAGCTGTCCAAACCGAGACAAATCTTGTGCCAAGTCGTGTCAAACGACTTAGGGTTGGGTTCAAACTTTTCTAGGGTGTTCTAGAGGTATTTTGGTGCCACTTTGTCAATTGGGCCAAGTGGTTTTGAGTTTGGGATTAAGGTGAACATGTTTGATCTTTGCAAAAGGTTTGGTTTTTGGACTTAGAAAATTCTGATTTTCCTTTTATGCTCAACTCTTTGGTGAACCTTTTGGGGTTTTTCTGAAATCTTTTTGGGGTCACTTCCTTACTATCATTTGTAGGGTATTAAGTGTACTACATCTTTTATAATTGGCCCAAGTCATGATCATGTGGTTTTCATAGCCTTTTGATCATACTTACTTCTAGTGCTCCACTTGTCCAAAGGGGTTTGAATTAGGGTTTGGGCAATTCTCCCCATTATATGTGCATGACAAGCCAAGATATGACTTCTAGGATGGGTTGCACTTACTGAGGATCTTGAGCTCCAAATTTGGTGTACTTTTCCCAAGTTAAGTCACATGTGATGATGGCTTACTTGTGTAGTCTTGAGTGAAAACCCTAAGTAACACCTGGGGTGTTACAGCCCTCCCCCCTTAAAGGAATCTCGTCCCGAGATTTTAGGTAGAGTCCTTTGGAGGGGTGCCATGAAGGTGTGTTGGTGTGTTGCTCCTTCCTTTATCCAAGTTTCTCTAGTTAACTGCTCTTCGAATGTCATTGTAGTTCTTTCTACCACACTTTATGATTCCAACCAGACCCTTTCATTTAAGACTTGGATTTTTTATTTTCTTTAATCCCTTTTTCATTTCTTCTCTTTGCGACTTCAGAAGGAAGTCCTTTTTGAGTCATTTTCAAAGCTTACACTACCTTTAACATCTAAGTTTTTCTTATATTTAGATTCAAGGGGCAGGTGGGGGTGGGGTTTTGGATTACGTACCGACTCCTTTGGGCAGAAAGTCAGGGAAGCGAGAACGTAGAAAATCCTCAGTCTCCCATGTAGCCTCTTCTACTGAATGGTGACTCCACTGAACCTTATACATTCTGATCGACCTTGCCCGCGTTGATCTCACCTTTTGGTCCAATACCTTTACGGGGTGCTCTTGATAAGACAAGTCTGGTTCTATCTCAATTTCTAGTTCAGATAGTACTTCAGTGGGTAAGCGGACACATTTCCGTAGCTGGGATACATGGAACACATCATAAACTGCTGGCATGTGGGATGGCAACTTCAATTGATATGCTACGGGTCCACAAGTTTCCTTGATCTCATAGGGTCCAATGTAGCGAGGATCTAACTTGCCCTTGATTCCAAATCTCTGGACACCTTTGGTGGGTGACACCTTAAGATAAACATGATCTCCCACACCAAACTGTAGAGGCTTCCTTCTCTTGTCATGATAGCTCTTTTGCCTAGCATGAGCAGCTTCTAGGTTCTTCTTAATGACTCCGACCTTTTCCTCTGCTTCAAGTACCAAGTCTGGTCCAAATATTTCCCTCTCTCCTGCTTGAGACCAATTCAGCGGGGTCCTACACCTTCTCCCATACAAGGCTTCAAAAGGTGCCATCTTCAAACTGGACTGGTAGCTGTTATTATAAGAGAACTCTGCCAATGAAAGACACTTGTCCCAATCCTTTCCATAGTGTAGCACACATGCCCTCAACATGTCTTCCAAGATCTGATTCACCCTTTCTGTCTGACCATCTGTTTGAGGATGGTATGCTGAGCTTCTTACCACATGGGTCCCAAGTGACTCCTGCAATTGCTCCCAAAATCGTGCCACGAACGGTGCTCCTCTGTCAGATACTATAGTCCTTGGTATTCCATGCAAGTGAATTATCTGGTCAATGTAAATTTCAGCATACTTTTCCGTCCTGTGGGTGGTGTGCACTGGCAAGAAATGAGCTGTCTTGGTCAATCTGTCCACAATGACCCAAATAGAATCATGGTGCCGGGAGGTATTGGGCAATCCCACGATAAAATCCATGCAAATATCCTCCCATTTCCAAGATGGTATGGGAAGGGGTTGCAACGTTCCTGCTACTTTCAAATGACTGGCCTTAACTCTCTGGCAGGTGTCACATTCGGAGATATACTTAGCAATTTCCCTCTTCATTCTGGTCCACCAGTATAAGGATCTGAGGTCATGATACATCTTATTACTGCCAGGGTGCTTGGAGAATTTTGAAAGGTGAGCTTCATCCAATATCTTCTTTCTGAGCTCAGGGTTCTTGGGAACAACCAATCGGTCTCCAAACCATAGGATTCCTTTGCTGTCCTGACGGAAACATTTGTATTTATCCACCTTTTGTTCGACCATTTCCTTAATGACTTGAACACCCTTGTCTCCAATCTGTGCCATGACTATTTGCTCTTGTAATGTGGGCTCCACTGAAATATAATTTAAGGCACCGGAGGAAACGACTTCTAGGTTCAGCTTGCACAACTCATCACATAAGGTGGTGACTCTTGCATCCATGTTCATACAATTGCACTGGGCTTTCCTGCTTAAGGCATCTGCCACCACATTGGCTTTGCCAGGATGGTAATGCACCTCCAAATCATAGTCCTTGATTAGCTCTAACCATCTTCTCTGCCTCATATTAAGATCAGCCTGGGTGAAGATATATTTGAGACTCTTATGATCCGTGTAAATGTTACAGTGAGCTCCCATTAAGTAATGTCTCCATATCTTGAGAGCATGAACCACAGCTGCTAACTCCAGATCATGTGTGGGGTAGTTCTGCTCATGGGGTCTGAGTGCTCGGGAGGCATAAGCAATGACTCTGTTGTCCTGCATTAAGACACATCCCAAACCAGTACCGGAAGCATTGCAATAAACCTCAAAGGGCTTGGTGTTGTCAGGTTGAGCTAGCACTGGTGCTGTTGTCAAGTGATGCCTCAGTGTATGAAAGGCATCCTCACACTTCTGGCTCCATTCATACTTGACTCCCTTCTTCAATAGTTCAGTCATTGGCTTGGCAATTCTGGAGAAATCCGGAATAAATCGTCGATAATACCCTGCCAATCCTAGAAAACTCCGAATCTGCCGCACTGTGGTAGGAGGTTTCCAATCCATTACTTCTTGTACCTTATCAGGATCAACTGATATCCCATCCTGAGAAATTGTGTGACCCAGAAATTTTATCTCCTTCAGCCAGAAATCACATTTGGACAATTTAGCATACAACTGATGGTCACGCAGTCTCTGAAGTACGGTATGTAAATGCTTAGTGTGCTCGGCTTCATTTTTGGAATACACCAGAATGTCATCAATGAAAACCACCACAAATTTGTCCAGTTCTGGCATGAACACTGAGTTCATCAGATACATGAAATAAGCCAGGGCATTGGTCAGCCCAAAAGACATCACCAAAAACTCATAAAGCCCATATCTGGTAGAGAAAGCCGTCTTGGGAATATCACTGGCACGGATCTTGATCTGATGGTAACCCGAGCGAAGGTCTATCTTGGAGAACACTTTGGCTCCCACCAACTGATCAAACAAAACATCAATGTGGGGTAGTGGGTATTTGTTCTTGATGGTCACCTCATTGAGAGGGCGGTAATCGACACACATTCTCAGACTTTCATCCTTCTTCTTTACAAACAAGGTTGGGCATCCCCATGGGAAGTACTTGGGCGAATGAACCCCTTGTCCAACAACTCTTGTAGCTGCTTTTTCAACTCCGCTAATTCCGCGGGAGGCATCCTATAGGGTCTCTTGGATATAGGAGCAGTCCCAGGTTGCAATTCAATCGCAAACTCTATGTCTCTGTCGGGTGGCATTCCCGATAATTCGTCAGGAAAGACATCTGGGTAGTCGCAGACTACGGGGATTCTCTCAACCGGGGATTCTATCATAACAAAGGCACAAGAACGGGTACAACCCTGAGCGGGCAGATATAATGTGGTTTCACCATAAGTAGGCGAGTGCACCTCAATGGTCCTTGCTGCAATATCAATTACTGTCTGATTTCTGGTTAACCAGTCAGTTCCCAATATGATATCCACGCTATCCAAACCCAAAATGAGGAGGTTGGTTTTGATTATCAGACTACCAAACTTTATAGGCACATTCTTGTTGATTTGGTAGGTGGCAACCCTGCCTCCTGGTGTTGAAATTGTAATACCCCCATTGGTGTGGTGAAAAGGTAATTGGCACTTGGCACTAAATTTGGTACTGATAAAACTGTGTGATGCACCAGAATCAAAAAGAATAATAGCAGGATAATTCAAAACTGAAAAGGTACCAGTCATGACGGGTGCTCCCTCCGGAATATCAGCCATGGTGGTGAAGTTCAGCCTGCCTTGCCTCACTTGCACCTTCTGCCTTTTGCCTTGGTTCTGGTTGGCATTCTGTCCCTGCCTCTGCTGGTTTCTGGGGAAATTCTTAGCATAATGTCCGGTGTTACCACAAGTGAAACACTTGTTGTCATTGACCTGACGGTACTGCTGCTGCTGCTGATTGTTCCTCTGCACTGGGGGCTGAGAGCGGTTGGGTGCCTGCTGCTGTTGTTGGGGTCGAATCACCCAACGTCCTTGCTGCTGCTGGGGTCCCCTATTCTGAGTGTCAGAGACAATCCTGAAGCGCTGTGGCTGAGCTGAAGGTCCTGCCACAAGGGGTCTTCCTCTACTTCTCTGCTTGACGAGCTGTGATACAGTCCTCCTGATAAATGGCCATGTTGACTAACTCATTATAGCTGTTGGCCCTGACTGTGTTGAGACGGTCACGGAGCTTAGTGCTGAGCCCCCTCCTGAACCTGTCCCTCTTCTTCTTGTCGGTGTCTGCATGATATCCGGCATACTGGCACAGGTCATTGAAGGCCTGAGCATACTGTAACACTGTCTGGTTCCCCTGAGTGAGTGCTAGAAACTCATTGAGCTTGCGTTCCATAATGCCTGCTGGTATATGGTGCCTCCTGAAAGCTGCCTTGAACTCTCTCCATTCCACTTCATGGTCAACTGGCTGCATAGCAAGATAGTGGTCCCACCATGTCCGCGAAGCTGCTGGGTGGCGAACCTAACCTTAGTCACCTCTAAACAAACTCCATTGAGTAGTGGGAATTTGGATTCCACCACTCTTAGCCATACATCAGCATCAAGTGGGTCCTCCGCCCTGGTGAACAACGATGGTTGGGTACTGAGGAACTCCTGATAAGTGGCTGCTGCGGGGTGACGCTGATGATCACCACCACCATAATGCTGAGGTGGCGGCTGACGCTGCGCCAACTATCGCAGAATCTCGTTCTGCTGAGCCATCAGCTCTTGCAGAGTAGGAGGCGGTGGCGGTGGTGGAGGAATGCGCTCATTCTGTCCACGACGCGCTCTTCCTGCCATCTGAAAAAAATCATGTATATTCTCAATATCACATTTCTGAGGTTCAAGGTTCAGTCGTGGTGAAAGAGTCAAAAGGGTAAAACCAATATATTCTTGCATAATTATAAAAGATTCCACATGGCATAAACTTTTCTTCTTAAATTAAGACTGACATCATTCATCAACCATGCTTCCAAAAGAGTTTGTCATGATTACATCAGTAACTCAAAAGACTCAACTCTATCTAGCCTAGTACCCCAAGGGTGCAAAAGCTAAGCTAGCCTCGAGGAGTTCTACCGTCACAGACTTCTAACTCTATCTCTGCGACCTAGTGAGCAAACGAGGCAACGCTCGACTAGGGGGAAGGTGGTCTCCCTGAGCCAGCAGTGTCCAAGCTGGAGGCAGGCTCCTCTCCTCCCTCGATGTCGACATCCTCGTTGGCCTCCATGTCCTGGATCTCCTGGTGGTGCATATCCAGATGCTGGTTAGCCTCCGCAAGTTGCTGCTGAGTGTTGATTAGCTGATCCTCGAGAACCTCGATGGTGTTCTCCCTGGTTCCCACTAGCTCCTCAAGCTCTTGGATCTCATTTGACAATTGTTCCACTTGTAAGTCTTTTTCCACGATCTCAGTGGACAAGTCTACCACAAGTTCCTCCCTGTTATCCAAGGTGATCTTGGTAGCCTCCAACAATGCCATTAGGTGAGACATTGCCTCTCCTCGCATCACTTGCAGACGATACAGGGCATTCATGCACCGCACCGTCAAGTGAGCAGTCTGACTTGGGTAGATAGCCCATATATCCTTGGCATGCTCCACTTGGTCCTTCCACATTGGGTCGTCCTCCTTCTCCGCGGGGAACAAGCCAATGGGGTGAGTGGACAGCTCCAAGGGGTGGAAACCACAGAAGGTGGTCAGTCCGTGAAGGGCAATCGCCTCGATAGTATCCTCAGCCCTGTATCCAAAAGGCTCAGAGTCCAGCGAACGCTAGCCTGGCTACAGGGGGTGAGGCTCTAGGGTCATCCTCACCCTACAGCGGGGCACTCGGTGCTTATCGAACAGCTGCACCGCGTACTGGGGAGGCGTCGTGTAACCAGCTGTGGGGGATAGATATCCCCTGGGTCCACTAAAGAAGTAAAAGGCCTCACGAAAAGCCCAAGGGCCCAATAATTCGTAAGGTCATTCTTTCGTGGGCCTAGGGAAAGACAACCAATAAAGAAGACGTGGGACTGATTAGTGCAAACACAGGCGGCCCACAACGTCGAACGAATGGATTACAACAGAGACCCGACTTTCCCGCGCTGAAGCCCTCATACAACAGAGCCATGCGAGGATAAGTCGGCGAAGGTTACGTAGGGATAAACTCAAGAGGTTCACTATCTTTTAGCTACTCGTTGCTATCATATCATATGTACTGCCCCACGGTCGAGTATATAAGGCCTAGGGGGCACCCCTTCAGATCGATCGACCCTATTCTACTTAGCCACCCACAAAAACTCTCTGCGCCCTCTATCCAGAGGATCCTCTTGTAACCACGCTCATATACTCACCAGGACGTAGGGTGTTACGCACTTCTAAGCGGCCCGAACCTGCAAATCTTGTCCATTGTCCCTCGTGCGATCGGCACGAACCATTTTGCTACAGTCGTCGACACCGTCCTACTCCTAAAAGCACCTTGAGGGGCAACCCCGGGTGTGCGGTCGGACCCAAAACACCGACAGCTGGCGCGCCAGGTAGGGGGTGTGTCGACGATCCAAGCTAGCTCAATGGCCGTCACCTTCCACAGCAAGATCACCATGCGTCCCGGATCCACATTCTGCTTCGGGACAATCTTCTCCGTGGCGGACGAAGAAGGAATTCTACACCGCCTCGCGGATCTGCCGGAACAGAAGTCTCCACCAACAAACTCCGAAAATGCTGGAAAGACGCTACTTCCGGCTCTTCGGGAAAAGACTGTCTCCGGGGAGGCTGGAGCGAGAAGCTCGCTGACCCGGAAGACTCCGCTGTCTACTTCTCCAACGAAAGAATGGACACGGGTCGTGAGAAAGAAGGAGACCAGGGAGAGGCCAGTCGTTCTTCCCGTTCCTCCGACCTCAAAGGAGAACGGAAAGAAAGCCGCCGTGGCAGCAATACCGTTCTACCCCGACGTCCTCTTCATCGGGAGAGCAGAATCACCCGCCGTCTCCGACGACGAACCGACCGCGCCTGGAGAAGAACCACCTCAGCGGGAATCCCGCCGACGAAGGAATCGGCGCAGGAACGTTCGACGACATCACGCAGCTGGAGAACGGGATCCGGAGCAACCTGTCTCGCGAGACGAGGTCTCAGAGATAGGAGAAACTCCGGAAGAACGCGTCTTCAGGGAACGAAGGAACTCCCGACGACGAGATCGCCGTCGAACTCAAGAGCAAGCCGAGCAGGATGCAAGGCAACGACGCGAGAATCCGCTCTTCGGGCGCAACCTGAACCCCGACTTCGCCCGAGCTATGAACACGCCGAGCGAAGTCGGAGGCGTTCTGGCCCGGATAGCTGACGGACTTCCTCGGACCCCCGACGCCGAGGGATACCGGCGCCTGTTCACTCAGGCAGCCAACCATCTTCTACCGCTCGCTCATCCGCCGAACGATCTGCGACACGCCATCAACAGTCGCCGAGACGCGCGAAGCTCTATCAATGCTTCGCGCGAACGGCGGCACGAGAACGAAATTCGCCGTCGAGAGGAGTATGATCGAGATCATGGCTTCCCGACCCAAAGCCAGGCCACCCGAACTGAGTCGGCAACAGCTTCAACTGGTGGAACCACCCGGGGACGGTCGAGGAGCCACCACCGCCACTCCCCTCCCCGGGACAGACGACATCCTCGACGACAGGAGGACACATGCGGAGTATCCGCCCTTACTCCGCGCCTTAGGGCCATCCAATGGCCTCCCAACTTCAAGGTATCCAATGTCGACAAATATGAACCTAAGCAGGATCCGGGGGGCTGGTTAGCCGTCTACACCACCGCTGCTCGGGCCGCCGGGGCATCCGAGGACGTCATGACTGCGTATCTGCCCATCGTCCTCGGGCAAGACGCGCTGCAGTGGCTACGACATCTACCCCGACACTGCATCGACGACTGGGGAGACTTCAGTCGACGTTTCACCGCCAACTTCCAGTCTCTCTCCGACAAGCCAGCGCAACCATGGGACCTCAAATCCATCAAGCGTCGGGGGGATGAGACTCTCAGGTCATACCTTAAAAGGTTCCAGACCATGAGAAACCGCATCCCCGAGGTCACGGAGGCGGCCGTAATCGAGGACTTCTACAGAGGATCTAACGACTCGGCTTTCGTCCGAGCCATACTGCAAAAGGCGCCGACTACCTCCGAGGAGCTGTTCCGGGAAGCCGACCTCTACATCACCGCTGACGAGCGGGCCCAGGACCTCATCGGAGGAGCAAAGCCCGCACCGGCGGTACCACGACGCGACGCGAACCAGCCGCCCGACAAGCGCTGGGAGAAGAGGCCTCGCGAAGAGGTACACGCCGCCGGACCACCCGCCTCTCGCGCCCGAGGAGGACCTCGTGGAGGCGAACGCACGCTGGACGACATCCTCGACGCCCAGTGCCCGTACCACAAGGATATGCGCCACACTCTCCGCAACTGCCGGGACTTCAAGCACTCCGTCGGGCATGGCCGACCCTTCCAACCTCTACCACCTCCTCCGCCGAGAGGAGGACCAGATGAACCACGACAGCCCCATCAGCCGGAGGAGGGGGGAGGAGGAGCTTTCCCGCGCGTTGACAGGGAGGTCAACGTCATCTTCGGCGGACATGGGTCGCAGGAGAACAAGAGACAACAAAAGCTCAACGACCGCCAGATACTGGTGGCGACCACCGGCCCTCCCGCCCCGTACCGGTGGTCGGAGCACCCAATCACGTTCACTCGGGAGGATCAATGGCTCAACTTCGACCACCCAGGCAAATACCCGCTCCTCGTCGATCCGGTGATCCGAGAGAGCCGGGTGAAGAAGGTGCTAGTGGACGGGGGGAGCAGCATCAACGTCACCTTCCCCCGTACGCTTCAAGGCTTGGGAGTTCACCTCAAAGAGCTCCACGAGTCAGACACTCCTTTCTTCGGCATCGTGCCGACGGAAGGGGAGTATCCGCTGGGCCACATCTACATGCCGGTCACTTTCGGGACTCCGGATAATTACAGAACCGAGTTCCTGAGGTTCGAGGTGGCGAACTTCGACTGCGGGTACAACGCCATCATCGGGAGGCCAGGGCTGGCCAAGTTCATGACCATCCCACACTACACGTACATGATACTGAAGATGCCAGGACCACAAGGAATCATAACTGTGCGCGCCGACTTCCAAGGCGCCGCAGAATGCTTCCGAGTGGCCATCCAAGCAGCCCTCACCACCAAGCCATCAGCGATTCCTTCTACACCGGCGAACTCTAAGCCTGATGAAGACCTCGCCGTGCCGGCAAACGAAGCTCAGGCCGCGACCTCTATGCGGCCGACTGAAGACACCAAGCGGATCAACCTGGGGTTCGCTGATGAGCGCAAGACGGCCATCATCAGCTCCAGTTTGAGTGACAAATAGGAAAGCGCGCTCGTCCAGTTCCTGCAAGATAACCAAGACGTATTCGCATGGCAACCTGCGGATATGCCGGGAGTCCCAAGAGAACTGGCCGAGCACAAATTGAAGGTCTATCCCCAGGCGAGGCCGATCCGGCAAAAGCTGCGTCGTTTCACGCCCGACAAGAGAGAAGCCATTCGTGCCGAGTTAGCCCGCTTGGTCGCGGCCGGATTTATTAGAGAAGTATTGCACCCCGAGTGGTTAGCCAACCCTGTTCTTGTACTCAAAAAGAATAAAGTGGATTGGCGCATGTGCGTCGACTATACTGATCTCAACAAACACTGTCCGAAGGATCCCTTCGGGCTCCCGAGGATAGATCAGGTGGTGGATTCCACCGCTGGATGTTCGATGCTGTCTTTCTTAGATTGCTATTCCGGGTATCATCAGATTAGTTTGGCAAAAGAAGACGAGGAAAAAACGGCGTTCATCACCCCGTTTGGTGCTTTCTGTTATACCTCCATGCCGTTCGGCCTCAAAAACGCTGGAGCGACTTATCAGAGGGCTATTCAAACATGCTTAGCCGATCACTGGGGCAAGCGTGTGGAGGCTTACGTAGACGACGTGGTGATCAAAACTGAGAATCCAGAAAACTTCATCGAAGATTTACAACTGGTTTTCAACAGCTTGAGAAGATATAGATGGAAGCTCAATCCTGAAAAATGCGTTTTCGGGGTACCAGCAGGAAAGTTGCTCGGATTTATCGTCAGCCACCGGGGAATTGAGGCTAATCCAGATAAGATTGAAGCTATCACGAAGATGGAAGCTCCTCGATCGCAAAAGAAGGTTCAGCGACTCACTGGATGTATGGCAGCCCTGAGCAGATTCATATCCAGGCTGGGAGAAAAAGGTCTGCCATTTTATAAACTGTTGAAAAAGGTGGATAAGTTTCAATGGACTTCAGAGGCACAAGAAGCTCTAGACGCACTGAAAAAATTCCTGACAACACCGCCAGTATTGAAACCGCCCCAGTGAGCCACGCCAACTCAGCCGGCTGAAGATTTGCTGCTATATATCTCTTGCACGACTCACGTGGTAAGCACTGCGTTGGTAGTCGAGCGAGTGGAAGAAGGACATGCCTACCCGGTACAACATCCCGTCTATTTCATCAGTGAGGTTCTAGGCCCATCGAAGAAAAAGTATCCTCAAGTTCAGAAGCTATTATATGCAGTACTTCTAACTGCCCGCAAGCTGCGCCACTACTTTGACGACCACAAAGTCATAGTAGTTACTGGTTTTCCAATAGGGGACATTCTTCACAACAAGGAAGCCATTGGCCGAATAGCCAAGTGGGCTTGCGAGTTGGGGTCCCATGATATCGAGTTCCGACCTCGCACTGCCATCAAAACTCAAGCACTGGTCGATTTCGTATCAGAGTGGACAGAACAGCCAGTGCCGGATAATCCAGAAACCGCAGAAGTATGGCAAATGTATTTTGATGGCTCGCTGAAGCTGCAGGGAGCAGGAGCAGGAATTCTCTTCACTGCACCTGGAGGCGAGCACCTTAAGTATGCTCTCCAGCTACTATTCCCGGCCTCTAACAATGCAGCCGAGTATGAAGCCTTGATACACGGATTAAACATCGCCATATCACTGGGCGTCAAGAGATTGATGGTATATGGAGACTCTCTGGTAGTCATTAGCCAGATAAACAAAGAATGGGATTGTTCAAGTGATTCAATGGGAAGATATTGCGCTGCCGTTCGAAAGCTGGAAGATAAGTTCGAAGGTCTGGAATTTCATCATGTGGAAAGGGATCGTAACACAGCAGCTGATACACTATCCAAGCTCGGATCTGGTCGAACTCAGGTCCCACCCGGAGTTTTCGTGCAGGAAATTACACGGCCGAGTATCTCGATAGACCAAACAGAAGAGTGCAACATCATAGATCAACCCGGGTCAGACTCTGATGACTGGAGGAGGCCGATCGTTAAGTACATAAAGAACGAAGAAGAGCCGGACGACAAGAGCTCAGCAGAGCGCATTGCCAGACAGTCGGCTCACTATACACTCATTGGGGAGGTATTATACCGGAGGGGTGCGTCAGGCGTCCTCATGAAGTGCGTTCTCCCGTCCACTGGGAAGCAACTTCTGGAGGAAGTCCATGCAGGGCAATGTGGGATACACGCAGCATCCAGAACATTAGTCGGGAAGGTTTTCAGGTCAGGATTCTATTGGCCGACGGCGAAGAACGATGCAGCCGAGTTAGTTCAGAGATGCGAAGCTTGCCAATACCTGTCGAAGCAACAGCACATGCCAGCGCAGCAGCTACAAACCATACCAGTAACTTGGCCTTTTGCATGCTGGGGATTGGATATGATTGGACCTTTCAAGAAGGCTCAAGGAGGATACACCCATGTATTGGTGGCAATTGACAAATTCACTAAGTGGATAGAGTTCCAGCCCATTGCCTCTTTGACCTCTGCTAAAGCCGTGGAATTCATACAAAGCATAATATTCAGATTTGGGATACCAAACAGTATCATCACTGACTTGGGATCCAACTTTACCAGTTCAGAATTCTTTGACTTCTGCGAGTAAAAAAGCATTCAGATCAAGTATGCATCTGTAGCCCATCCGAGAGCCAACGGGCAGGTTGAGCGAGCCAACGGAATGATATTGGAGGCACTCAGAAAAAGGGTCTTTGACAAAAATGAAAAATTCGCAGGAAAATGGATAAGAGAATTGCCTTATGTCGTTTGGAGCTTGAGAACCCAACCTAGCCGGGCCTTGCATGGAAACACTCCTTTCTTCATGGTCTATGGGTCGGAGGCAGTGCTACCTGCTGACCTCAAGTTTGGGGCACCAAGATTGATCTTCGAAAGCATAGCGGAAGCTGAAGCCACCAGGCTGGAGGATATTGATATACTTGAGGAAGAACGACTGAATGCAGTAATACAATCAGCACGATACCAGCAGACTCTAAGGCGCTATCACGATAAGGCTGTGCGGCAAAGGTTCTTTTCAGTAGGGGACCTCGTCCTCCGCCGAATTCTAACGGGGGAGGGACGGCACAAGCTATCACCCTTATGGGAAGGACCCTTCATAGTAGCAGAGGTCACTCGGCCCGGATCGTATCGCCTCACCCAGACGGATGGTACAGAAGTCGGGAACTCTTGGAACATAGAGCACCTCAGAAAGTTTTACCCCTAGCTGTACTTCAAAACAGCCGGGGCGGCCATGTACTCTGTAAAGTGGAAATATGTCATCAATAAAGATAGATTTCAAGGATACTCGGTTCGTTTATGATTGACTCGCATTCTTACTTAACTCGGGGTGACCACTATGCCCTACGAACGGAGCAATCGACTTAAGTCGGCAACGACTTAAGGCGGTGCAACATGCTCACGCTTACTTAACTCGGGGTGACCACTATGCCCTACAAACGGAGCAATCGACTTAAGTCGGCAACGACTTAAGGCGGTGCAACATGCTCACGCTTACTTAACTCGGGGTGACCACTATGCCCTACAAACAGAGCAATCGACTTAAGTCGGCAACGACTTAAGGCGGTGCAACATGCTCACGCTTACTTAACTCGGGGTGACCACTATGCCCTACGAACGGAGCAATCGACTTAAGTCGGCAACGACTTAAGGCGGTGCAACATGCTCACGCTTACTTAACTCGGGGTGACCACTATGCCCTACAAACGGAGCAATCGACTTAAGTTGGCAACGACTTAAGGCGGTGCAACATGCTCACGCTTACTTAACTCGGGGTGACCACTATGCCCTACAAATGGAGCAATCGACTTAAGTCGGCAACGACTTAAGGCGGTGCAACATGCTCACGCTTACTTAACTCGGGGTGACCACTATGCCCTACAAACGGAGCAATCGACTTAAGTCGGCAACGACTTAAGGCGGTGCAACATGCTCACGCTTACTTAACTCGGGGTGACCACTATGCCCTACAAACGGAGCAATCGACTTAAGTCGGCAACGACTTAAGGCGGTGCAACATGCTCACGCTTACTTAACTCGGGGTGACCACTATGCCCTACAAACAGAACAATCAACTTAAGTCGGCAACGACTTAAGGCGGTGCAACATGCTTACGCTTACTTTACCTGGGGTGACCACTATACCCTACAAACGAAAGTTACCGACTAAAAGTCATTGACGGCTTAAACCAGTATAGCATACTCTCGCTTATGAAGTTCAGGGGATGACTTCCATATCCCACAAACAAACTTCATAATTATCATGTAGCATTACCACAAACTTGCAAACTAATAAATTCTGATACGATAAGAAAGAAATCATAACATTCGAATGATAAGCTGATGTCCTCTAAATGAATGCTTGCTCATGCTAACTGCGCGCTCAGAGCACGCGAACTGTTTCTTTATTTTCCAATGTCTCTCTCAGGAACGACTGACGAAGAAGGGCGATTCGAGGAATCAGGGGCAGCAACCACATCGGCTCTTATATCCTCGGGGACAACCACGCCAGGTCTTCTCATCAAGATTCGTCCCGCCCGAATGGCCTTGTCCAGGGCCTTATCGCGCTGAGCTTTGAAAGTGACAGCAGCTTCTTCAGCAACTTTAACAGCCTGCTGAGCAGTTTCTAACTCCCGGGCAATGGTTTTCTTGGAAGCTCGGAGTTCCTTGATGGTGGCATCCTTTGCTGATAGCAACTGTGTAAGGCGGGCCACTTCGTCCGAAGATTCTTGCAGTTGACGGCGCTGATTGTCAAGCTCCTCCATCGTAAAGCAGTGGCTCCTCTCCAAGATGGTCAGCGAGCTACTGGAATCCCGGTACAATCTGTCCAAGTTGTCGCGAGAAGCAGCAAGGATACGTTTTTCTTCCTACAAGCAAAAATCAAACTCATTCAGAATCCAAGAGCATGATAAGGCGAAGCACAGGTTCGTAAGCTACCTTCTCAGAGTTAAGCTGGACATGAAGAGAAGAACTCAGAGCGTTAGCATCATCCAAAGCCGCAGAGACCTGACTCAACTCGATCTGACTTTGAGAATACTTCTCCTCGAAGTCAGCGCATCGTCGAGTCATTTCAGCTTGATCTTGAGAATGTTTTTCTTCAAGAACTATGATCTGCCGAGTCATCCCTATCAAGAAGTATTCAAACAAAATGAGGTCAGAAGGTAAAACAACCTACGGGCAAGAATAAAGAAGAAGAAGAAAGGACACTGACCAGCATTGGTGGCCTCCAACTCAGATACACGACGACGAAGCAACACTGGATTCCAACGCTCGAGAGATGACGCCACTTCTGGGGTAGAAGCACCCTGTGATTTCAGTTGACTGGCCAATCCATTCACCAAAGCCTGACGAGAAGAACAGATGAGCATAATGACAGCAATTCATGCAACATAGAGATCAAATTAAAGCACGGCACAGCACCTGGAGGTTGGAAAAGAACGAAGGGATCCCCAGGTCAGGAGAAATCAGCTGATAATCAGGTATCAGACCACCACCCGAAGCAGCTTGCAGTAGACCAGCAGGAACAAGCTCAGTACATTCAGCAGAGTTTAACTCCAGACCAGTGGGGATGCTGCCCTCCAAAGCGACCCCCTGATCCGGAGTCCGAGCCACCATCATGCCGCCAGAGTGTGGAGGTGAACCCACATGAACATCCATAGAAGTGCAGGAGGGAGACCCCGCTCGGACACCCTCGGGGGCTGGGTCAAGGTTGGCACTGCCCACTTGAGCCGGGTCACCCCCGGCAACACCCTCGGGGGCTGGGTAGTGGCCTACACTCCTCGCCTGAGTTGAGTCCTCCCTGGCGACACCCTCGGGGGCTGGGCACATGTCAGCACTATTCAAAGGATCCAAGCTCTCTGCCGTGACCACCTCTAAGGTCGACGGGCCTTCAGCTGTTTCCACAGGATCAGGACGGTCCAAGTCATTATCCCGGCCCTCAAGATCGTGCTCTAAGGTCGACGAGGCACGGGACGACCTCAACCCAGCATCTGGCACGGCTGCACAAGTTTCTGTTGCATCAACGTCTGCAGGTTCCAACAGCAAGTTCTCAGGGACCATATCCTCTAGAGCTTGATCAAAATTGGCCATGGACAGTTCTTGCAGACCAATAAGAGCAGACAAGGCAGGAGAAGGAACCCCACTACTACCACCGCTAGCGACGAACTGCCGACTGTTCTTCCGAGTTAATGGAGTTTCATTCTCTTCCTCCTCATCTTCCACAGCAACAGCACAAACAGCATCCTCATTGGGGTCAGCAGCAGGCGGAGCACACCCATTGGGATCAATGTCAGCTAGACCAGTTGCAGTCATTTCTTCAGCAGTAGGAGCTAAGGTGCTGGCATCCTCATCAAAGCTAGACACTCGCCGGAGGCGTCTTCTTTTCCTTTTCTGCTCATCAGCAGAAGGCTCGGGCTGACTGGTTCGGCTAGGACGCCTCGGGCGAGTATTGGCAGGTTTCGAGACATCCAAGGTCGCATCAACCTCTGGAAGCGGCACCACTGCCAATGTACCATCAGGAGCAGTATCAGATGAATCCTCAGCTAGCAGATCGAGCATGTCATTTATGTCTGCGTCACTAGGGTTCAGGGGCACTTCAAAATAAATCTGCCGTTCATCATCAGGTATCTCCCCGAGCGAAGCAACTAAGGAACGGACATCTTCAGCAGAAGGTCGAACTCTAAGACCCAAATTGCTATCTGTCACGGGCGGATTGGACACAAAAAGAGTGAAATCTTTGGGAGAAGGCAGGTTCCAAGCCGAGTATGCCACCGGAGCTCCAACGTTTGAAACCTTACCCCTCAGGATCATCTCGAGTCGGCTCACCAAATCAACAGAAGGAATTCTCCTATTAGTAACTCGAGTTGAGTCGGCCAGCCCTCGGTAAAGATATGCCGGATAGGCCCTGTCCTTCAGCGGCTGAATGTTTTTGAAAACAAAATCTGTGACCACGGCTTCGGCAGTCAGACCTCTCTCTTTCAGTAATCCAACCTCAGTAAGCAACACGCCCGCCTCGGCTACTTCTTGGTCCGTGGGAGATTCAGTCCAACTCGGAGTGCGAACGTCTGCCTGTCTCCCTGAGCGAGGAGGAAGAGAGTTTCCATAATTGTCCATTATAAACCACTCCAGACGCCAACCTTTAATGCTGTCCTTGAGAGGTATCTCGAGATACTCGGTCTTCCGCCCCCGGCGCATCTCTAAACTGGCACCTCCGACCAATTGATGTTGCCCCCCGGCCATCCCAGGACGGCAGTGATACAGATACTTCCATAAACCAAAATGCGGCAGCACGCCAAGATAAGCTTCGCAAAGGTGAACGAAAATAGAGATTTGGAGAATGGAGTTAGGGTTCAGGTGAGTCAGGTTGATATGATAAAAATCAAGGATGCCACGGAAAAAAGGAGATATGGGAAGGCCGAGGCCGCGAAGAAGGAAAGGAGTATAAACCACTGATTCGTGGGTATCTTCGGTTGGGACAGTAGTCCCATGGCAAGAGCGCCAAGAACAGAGTTCCCGTGGAGGGAGAACCCCGATGGAAACAAGGCGGAGAAGCTCAACTTCAGAAATCACAGACATATGGTTACCTGCGAAGGGTAACTGACTGTTGGGATCGATGGCGGGGATCACTGCAGCAGACGAGTTCGCGGTCTTCCTCTTGGGCGCCATCTTGCTTCTCGCTGGCGAAACAGAGCAGGAGGCGAGTGGCAGAGAAGACTCAGATGCGGAAATGCAAGAACTAGGGCGCAGAAAGCAAAGGCGGCTGAAAGCGCGACATTTAAGGGATATTCTTGAGCCAGATACCTTTTCAAAAGTGCCCAGTCATCACCCGGCGGTCATCTCCGAAATCCCAGCATGCCACGTGGATATCTAACAGTTATTTCCAAGAAAGCCGATGTGCCACCTCATCACTCGGTCATTTTCCTCAAAGAAACTTGAAGAAGCTGGCTATCACTCGGCGCTGCCTCTAAAACGCCGACCACGTGTTCAATCGCTCGGCATTACTTCTAAAATACCGACGCCGACCTTCAATCACTCGGCGCTACCTCTAAAACGCCGACCACGTGTTCAATCGCTCGGCATTACTTCTAAAATGCCGACGCTGACCTTCAATCACTCGGCGCTGCCTCTAAAACGCCGACCACGTGTTCAATCGCTCGGCATTACTTCTAAAATGCCGACGCCGACCTTCAATCACTCGGCGTTATTTCTAAAATACCAGCCCCGCATTTTGTCGCTTGGCATTACTTCTAAAATGCCGATGCCGACCTTCTATCATTCGGCATTGCCTCTAAAACGACGGTCTTGTGTTCGATTGCTTAGTGTTACTTCTAAAACGCTGATGTCAATCTTCACAATCGCTCGGCGCTGTTTCTACTATATCAAAAGAATCGGTTCAACATTCAGCAAAAGCAGTGACGAGTCATCAAAAAGAGGAGATAAACGACAATTTTCATTGAAGGGAAGTTAACAAGTTACAAACCAACTCTTTATGAGTTGATACTTCCCTAATTCTACTCTACATTACTACTACTACTAAACTACATTATACTACTATTACTACTACTACACTAATTACTACTACATTATTTTATCTATACTAAACTATACTAATATCTAAGAAGACCAGTGGCACCTAGCCACTGGCCCTGCCCCTGCCGCCGCCGCCGCCCTTGGTGCTGCCCCTGCTGCTGCCCCTGGTGCTGTCCCCGCTGCCGCCGCTGCTGCCCTTGGTGCTGCCCCTGCTGCTGCCCTTGGTGCTGCCCCTGCCGTCGCCGCCGCCCCTGCCACTGCTGCCGCCGTCGTCGTCATCGTCGTCGTCGTCTTCACCCTCATCGCCGCCGTCCGAGTCCCCCTCATCCGAGGAGTACTCCGACTCATCCGAGCCTTCGAGCCCGGCGCGCTCGACGGCCCGGATGTATGTCCAGACCTCCGCAGCTATCCCCTGGGAGTCGTCCGAGTCATCGGACGACGCCGGGGGAGAGACGGGAGCCGGAGACCCCTCGGGCTCGGAGGAGAACTCCTCCTCCGAGTACTCCGAGTCACCAAACTCCTCCGATGGAGGAGTTGGCTCACGCTTACGCTTGTTGTTCTTGCCCATGGTTGAGAGCTTTGGGAGAGAAGAAAGGGAAGAGGCAGTAAGGAGCAGCGAAGAGATGTGAAGAAACCAGAGAATCAAAGGGATTATTTATAGAAGGGAAAGGCAACCGCTCACCTCTAACCGCGGTCACTGAACAGTCGCAAGGCATTCAATAAGCACTTCCACCCACCCGAAGACACGTCAGGCGGCGGACGCCGTTTCATGCAACACTACACCCATTGGGACTCCAGTCAACAGCGCGAAGGATATGATTACACTAGTCGTCCCATCGCATTACTACTCAGAGGCAACCGGCTAAAACACTCAGCGTACCAAGCCGTCCCTTGCCCACACCCATTGGGGGGGGGACGCCCAGGAATTATCGGTACATTTTTCAAACGGTCACATCCGTGCAGGGCATGCAGTGAATACCTCAAGACAAAAATGAGATATCAACAAGAGTTAGAGGGAAGCCAAATATAGCCAGTAGAGTGCAAAATATGGTCGACAGAAATGACTTGAAGACCAGACAGAGAACGTCCATCAAATGTCCAATCAGTCACAGAGCAAATAAATTACACTACCTAGCGAGATATGGATGGATTGCGAACTCGGCTGCAAAAGACAAAATACATGCTGACCTCTGAAGCATAAAATTGATGACATAGCGCGGATGACATCATGCCAATTTTTTACAAGCAGAAAGGATAATTTTCAGCAAAAGGACACAGAAGGAAGACCTTCGAGTGGATTATCCTCAAAAATCCACTTGAAGGTCGGGGGCTACACCCATTGGGTGCACCTTCGGTGCACCCCATGGATTATCATTCTAAATCAATATAGTGCCGACCTCTAAGGCATAGAACAAGATTGGAAAGATCAATCCTCAACTGAGATGCAGGAGCGCGAATGGAGAAAATCTTCGGAGAAGACCTTCGAGTAGATTATCTTCTAAAATCTACTCAAAGGTCGGGGGCTACACCCATTGGGTGCACCTTCGGTGCACCCAAGGAAGTCCAGAATCTTATAATCCAAAATGCCGACCTCTAAGGCACAAGCACAAAACCAAACTTTGGTCGAACGAGTGATCAGAGCCAGAGGAGGCAGCAGGAAGTCATTTTCTGGACCTTGGATCTTTGAGTTGATTACCTCTAAATTAACTCAAAGATCGGGGGCTTGTGGGGGATAGATATCCCCTGGGTCCACTAAAGAAGTAAAAGGCCTCACGAAAAGCCCAAGGGCCCAATAATTCGTAAGGTCATTCTTTCGTGGGCCTAGGGAAAGACAACCAATAAAGAAGACGTGGGACTGATTAGTGCAAACACAGGCGGCCCACAACGTCGAACGAATGGATTACAACAGAGACCCGACTTTCCCGCGCTGAAGCCCTCATACAACAGAGCCATGCGAGGATAAGTCGGCGAAGGTTACGTAGGGATAAACTCAAGAGGTTCACTATCTTTTAGCTACTCGTTGCTATCATATCATATGTACTGCCCCACGGTCGAGTATATAAGGCCTAGGGGGCACCCCTTCAGATCGATCGACCCTATTCTACTTAGCCACCCACAAAAACTCTCTGCGCCCTCTATCCAGAGGATCCTCTTGTAACCACGCTCATATACTCACCAGGACGTAGGGTGTTACGCACTTCTAAGCGGCCCGAACCTGCAAATCTTGTCCATTGTCCCTCGTGCGATCGGCACGAACCATTTTGCTACAGTCGTCGACACCGTCCTACTCCTAAAAGCACCTTGAGGGGCAACCCCGGGTGTGCGGTCGGACCCAAAACACCGACACCAGCTCCCTGAAGTACCTCCCACAAGATACGGGGGAAACCCTCTCGTGCAAGCTCGTCCGTGTGGGACTGTGCATTCCCTTCGTCCGAGGATCCGTGAGAAGTCATCTGTGTACGGTTAAGCATAAGTAAAAGAAAAAGAATTATAAAATGAAAAGGGATCGCAACTCAGCCTCTCTATAACTACAACAATGGTACTGGGGGTACTTAATTTGTCATCATTGTGTATTAAAGTTCTTACCTAGTTATTAAATAGTTTAATTAAGGATGCATGTATGCTCATCCTAAACGACCTCATTTCAATTTAGGGGGATTAGGGAGGAACTCCCATCCCTTATAGTATCCTGTAGGGCTTACTCAATTAGCCACCTAGCTACCCCTCTATCATCCTAAGGCTCCACGTCCTAGGTCTATCCTGATCCTCCTACGATCTATCCAACATTTGTTTCTACCAAGTTTTATTTTGAAAAAGGATGGTATTTATAGTTTATTGATCCCTCTGTGGTGGTACGAGCTCTGATACCAGCTGTGCCGGAACTGCCCGAATTATTCCAACTTAAGTGCCTAAGTCCCGCCTTAGAGGCTAGACCACACTTAAATGGGAATAACACGTCAATCCCTCGGATCTAGTCCGACGAGGCCACTGACAGGATCAAGTACCACGTACTCACTCGATGGTGAGGCACAGAGCAAATACAATAAAGCATAAACCATACATTAAGGAGTATTAAGCTTATTACATCGTCATCGGAGTTTTAGCAAAAGTAGTCATCATTGTTCGGAATGCAGCGGAATAAAACTAACGATAAATAAACAGAGAGATGGGGAAGCCTGTCCCATCACTCCTCATGCTCCTCCTCAGCCGAGGCAGGGTCCCACTCGACTGTCCATCCCGGTGGCAAGATGGACGGCCAAGTCACTCCAGCAACCATGTCCTCCAGAGAACCTGTAAAATTATGCCACAAGAAAGGATGAGTATACTAATACTCAGCTAGACTTACCCGGTGTGAGGAGTCTACTCCTCTACCTCTAGACATGCAGCTGTTTGGCTGAGGGGTTTGGTTGCCAAAAGCACTAGCTGAGTCTATAAATCAAGTTTTAGCTTTGTCAAGTTTTAGTGTGACTCTCTTAAGACTAAATGTATGCCTATCTAATCATACATGGTATCAAACATTTAGCAATCAACAACTTTTGCCAAGTCATCACGTTTCCACTTGTTACTCAATGTAGCAGCATGGATCAAGCAGTCTCATTAGCTGCGAGAAGCAGACGATTCGAATCGAGTTTTTATCCTTGCAAGGTAAACCTAAACACACGACGTGGCGAGGCACTCTGTCCCCACACACATCAACCGTCCCCATCGATTCCCTGGCAACAGATCAGGGCTCACCGCCTTAGCGTACAATGCCTCACTGACCCCGACTGCCGTCGTGTAGTAACCGCACTTGTACCCACCATAACCGGAATGGGAGACCACGTCTCAGGTCGCGTGAGGGGATATGTCTGCGGGCAGGTTCACTCAGGTACTAGGCTTACCGATTTACCATATTTCTCGGCATGTGTTTAGTACGTTCAAACGCTTGACACACGGTACCACACCTTAATCCTTATTCCAATTTCCGTCTCGTAGACAATGCATCCCCATGGACCGTTGTCCTCAGACCACCATCATTATGATATCAAAATGGATACAACCAATTCCTGACCTCGCGCGAGTGCTAGAAAAATCACTCGACTTCTACCGAGATCCCTAATTAATAAGCAGCTACTCGACCTAGCATACTAGTATCCATCAGAAAAGGATTCCTGAGATCATGCAACTAGGGTTTCAAACAACTCCTACACTTAAGTGCACATTCAATCCTACAATCATTAAGTGTAGTAAAATAGCATAATAAATAGGTTACGCATAAAACCGGGGCTTGCCTTCCAAAGCTGGGGCAGGCAGATCCTCTGAGGTAGGCTCTGGTGCTGGATCCGGGGCTACCTCCTGAGCAACTCCTTGCTCTGGCACGAGGATGTACTCTCCGTCCGCAAGGTTACAATCTATCGAATGCAATGAATAAGACATATGCATGCCATGATATGTAGAATTTAATAACAATTATGCCTTAGTGCAGAAAAACTAAGTTAGTTAATCATTTAGGGTTTCCTTGTTATAAGAGGCTCTTAGGGTTTTAGGCTTATCAATTTAGGTTTGAGGTTCTTGCCTAAGCATAATGGATTAAGACTTGGAATGCCTCCTAAATGCTTTAGTAGGCCCTCAAGGGGTTTTGCTGGTTTGGTTAGGGTAACATTAGTCTCCACTATTAATTTCCCTTTTCTTTTTTTTTCTATTTATGCTTTTAGGGTGGGTTTGAACTACAACAGTGATTTAAGTTTCTCCAAAAATTCTGTAAAAATTACAGTGGGTTACTATTTGTCACTGTAGTCTGCCCTATAAGTTTGAGGTCCAGAAAAAATTAGAATATGCCCTGGACAAAAATAACAAAAGTTGGGGCAAAGGGGTCACTTTGCACTACAACGCTTATCTAGGGGTGGGTTCTGTACTGAGAGTCATTTTTGCTGGTATCTATAGGTAATAACATGCTTCTGTGCCAAAAATCACAGAACGATACTTAGTGGTTATTTAGTTATGATTTTCTAAATTTTAATGCTAAAAGGTCACTTACAACTAACTTGTTATTTGAAAAATGTCAAACAACAGAACTCAAAATTTTTCCATGTTTTAAATAACAAAACATTAGTTATCCCAAGGTTTGGGGTGTTTCCTCTTCAGGGTTATTTTTCTAGGATTTTTCTAAGTTTTCCTTGTTTTCCTAAATTAAAAGGTGTCTCATTTCTTTTGTACTAAACAAGGGTATAATAAAATTTTCTAGTGAACTACACTGAATAAGGGAGCCAACAAAAATGTGGGTGCTCCCTGGTTTTTATTTTAAACTACCTTTTATATTTTCTCTAACTTTAGGCTAAAAATGATTTAAATGACAAACCCTACCTTAATTGGGTGTACAGAGGGGTTTATTATTTTTAAACAGGTTAGGAAGTGATTAAGTACTTCTCTAAATTTTCTTAATCTCAGTCTAATAGTGCAGCTATTTTTCCTTATTTTTTTAGCTTTTGACCAGATAATCAATTAAATCATAACTTTAAAGTTTTCTGCAACACCTAGGGGTTTTATATTTTTCCTAAGTAGTTTATATTATTTAGGATCTGGCAAAATTGGTTTGATTTGATTTGGATGAACCAAACTGAAGTTATGAATTTCTCAAGTTCCGGTTACATTTAAATCAGAATATTAAAAAGGTTTTCTGGAAATCCACTTTGCACCGAAGATCCTGGGTTCTTTCTAAACTAATCCCCTCAGTTCTACCCCTGCGCCACTATTCCTTTGAGTCGCTGACAATGCGCAAAACCCCCTGGCCTTTTCTTCTTCTCCCCCGAGGTCCCTCCCCTTATGAAAACAGTAACCGTGGAAGGAAAAAGGGCGGCGCGGCTTACCAGCGGCGAGGGAGGTCCGACTAGGGGCGGGGTTGGCTCCAGGAGGTCCTGGCGGTCACAGCGAGGTACGGCTCGACGGTGGTGGTGGTCGGAATCGGCCGGTCCACGTGCGCAGGCAGGTGAACTCGTCGGCGCCGAGCGCTCCGGCCTAACCACGGCGACATAGGTCAGTCCAAGGGCACGGGAAGCTTCACGGGGTGTTGATGAGTTGATACGTGCAAGGAATTGAAGAACAACTCACCGTGGAGCTCGGTCTACGTTCACCGGTGGTCGGGTGAAGTCCGGCGACCGTGGACTGGCTTCCCCGGTGAGGCAAAGTTCGATTCCTTGCTCGGGGAGCTTCACCGAGGCATGCACGGTCTACTCCGAGGGTCGGACACGACTGGGAGAGGCTCTGCTGGCCGGTCTACGGTGGCAGGTGTTCGGGTGGCCGCGGGCACGCCGTGCACGGGGCAATGCCGGTGATCTGGTGAGGTCGAGTGCGCGCGGAGGAGTACGGTCGAAGTCCCTGGGGGTTTCATAGGCGCGGGCGCGGGCAACGGCGCCGGCTCGGCTTTGGAGCGACGCGGGGCACACGGGGGCGGGCGTCAGGCGTGCTCTAGCGAGCTCAGAGTGCGTCGAACAAGTGGCTCTTTGCTTCTGTTGTTGTTCTACCCTCTGCTGAGCGGCCAAAACGTGCGAATCTTGCCCTAAGACCTGTGAGAGATCTCTTCCCTGCACCTAGGGCTACCTAGTTCATGTGCGTTCCTAGGGGAGATGTGGTCGGGTTAGAGAGATATGGGGGTGGGAAGTTGTCTTTGTCCTAGCTGTCCAAACCGAGACAAATCTTGTGCCAAGTCGTGTCAAACGACTTAGGGTTGGGTTCAAACTTTTCCAGGGTGTTCTAGAGGTATTTTGGCGCCACTTTGTCAATTGGGCCAAGTGGTTTTGAGTTTGGGATTAAGGTGAACATGTTTGATCTTTGCAAAAGGTTTGGTTTTTGGACTTAGAAAGTTCTAATTTTCCTTTTATGCTCAACTCTTTGGTGAACCTGTTGGGGGTTTTCTGAAATCTTTTTGGGGTCACTTCCTTACTATCATTTGTAGGGTATTAAGTGTACTACATCTTTTATAATTGGCCCAAGTCATTATCATGTGGTTTTCATAGCCTTTTGATCATACTTACTTCTAGTGCTCCACTTGTCCAAAGAGGTTTGAATTAGGGTTTGGGCAATTCTCCCCATTATATGTGCATGACAAGCCAAGGTATGACTTCTAGGATGGGTTGCACTTACTGAGGATCTTGAACTCCAAATTTGGTGTACTTTTCCCAACTTAAGTCACATGTGATGATGGCTTACTTGTGTAGTCTTGAGTGAAAACCCTAAGTAACACCTGGGGTGTTACAAGTACTACCGCAAGTTCCTGACTCTCAAGTCACAACTGCCTTCGGTCGACGACCAAATTGCCATCCACTACGCCATCAATGGCCTTCGGGTTGGCGTCCTCTACAGCCACTGCATCAGGGACCCACCAAAGAACCTCTAGGAGCTCTATCATTTGTTTGAAAAATATGCCAGATCCGAAGAGCTCCACCAGCGCAAGGTCGAGTCCCAGAGGAAACCCAAGGACCCTCTACAGTCCAGCCGAACGTGGACAAGACCTTCGCAGTCAGACTCCGGTCGGGACAACCACAGTCAGCAGCAGGTGCATAATATTGCCAACTAGTACCCCGCTGGTGAGGCCCCTCGCCGTCAAGATTACCCCCCAGGGCCACGGCAATGGCACGCGTGGTCGGGGTCGAGGACGGGCACAACAACCGCGCAGGTTTTACTGCCTATTCCATGGCGAAGACTGCGCGCACCCGACGAGGGACTACCCGGAAACGAAGGCCACCAGGGATAGGATGTCCCGGGCACAACCCGCCGACAACCCAAGAGTTGTCACCGATACATATCAACACCACCTCCCACAACCATACAACCACGGCCCCGCCCAACATCCACCTAACCACGCATACCAGCACCACTAGGAGGTACAAGTCGTACCACCCCCACTTCCGTCTCTGCACCCGCATTAGCCAAACATCCACCACCCAAATCACCCCCAAGCACCAAAAAAGAAGACTTCGCTGATCAGTCGTATCGCGGAGTCATTCACATGATCACTGGGGGGTCCAGCGTCGACTTCGACACGAAGCGACAGAAGAGGGACCACTACCGAAGTATCAACCACGTCACCATAACCGGCCTAGTTGTGCAAACGAAGTGGTCCCATGTGCCGCCGACCTTCGACGCCAGAGATGTTGACCTGCGCAGCGCACCCCATGTTGACGCCATGGTCATCAACTGCAGTGTGGCAAGCTGGGACCTGCACTAAGTCTTAGTTGACAACGGCAGCCAGGCGGACATCATTTTTCTCCATGCCTTTGACCGCATGGGCATCAGCCACAACTTACTTAAGCCTTCGGACAATCCCCTATATGGCTTCGGCGGCAAGGGCACCTTTCCTGTGGGCAAGATAGAGCTACCCATGTCCTTCGGTGTAGCACCCAATGCACGAAGTGAGCAGGTCACCTTCAACATCGTCGACATGGTATACCCGTACAACGCCATAATGGGTCGGGCTCCATCAACAAGTTTGAAGCAGCCATTCACGGACTTTACCTGAGCATGAAAATCCCGGGTCCGCAAGGCGTGATCACAGTCTATGGCAACCAGCAGACCGCGCGCAACATTGAAAGAGACTTCGTTCCAGGGCAAAGGAACGTACACTGCCTTACGACGCAGCGCGAAGTCCCCGAGGCTGCCCGCCCAACCGCCAACGAGCATGAAAAGGCACAGCTGCAGAGCAACGATGGAACGAAGACAGTTCCCCTTGACCAGGCAACGCCCAAGCAAACGGTCATCATAAGCGAAGACCTTACTTCGCATGACGAGGAGAGACTCATCTCCTATCTTTCCAGAAATAAGGACGTCTTCGCCTAGTCCACCCTCGACCTGGTCGGAGTCAGTCGCACTATCATCGAACACAGCCTGGGCATCGACCCTTCGGTGCGGCCGAAGAAGCAGAGACTGCGCAAAATGTCTGATGAGAAAACAGAAGCCGCCAAAGCCGAGGTACACTGCCTGCTTGAGGCCAATTTCATCGAACCAGTCGCCTACCCTACGTGGCTCGCTAACGTAGTCATGGTGGAAAAGAAGAGTGGCAAGTGGCGGATGTGCATAGATTTCACTAGCCTCAACAAGGCCTGCCCCAAGGATAATTTCACGCTGCCTCGGATCGACAAGATCGTCGATAGTGCGGCCGGATGCGAAGTCATGTCACTCCTTGACTGTTTTTCTGGCTATCACCAAATATATATGAAGGAGGAAGACAAGGCCAGTACCAGTTTCATCACACCCTTCGGCACGTATTACTTCGTCAGAATGCCGGAGGGACTAAAGAACGCTGGGTCCACCTTCTCTCTCCTCACCAAGACAGTGCTCGAGAGCCAAGTCGGCCGGAACATATTCACGTATGTGGACGACATCGTCGTCGCCAGCAAAAACAAAGAGGACCATCTGGCCGACCTCGCAGAAACATTCGCGAACATGCGGGACGCACGACTTCGCCTAAACCCCGAGAAGTGTGTCTTCGGCGTTCGCCAGAGGAAGATACTGGGCTACCTGGTGTCGCACCGCGGGATCGAAGCCAACCCGACCAAGATCCAGGCTATCATCAACATGACGCCTCCGCAGTTAGCCAGAGATGTCCAACGTCTGACAGGCAGATTGGCCGCCCTCAACAGATTCATTTCCAAGTCCGCAGAGCGAAGCCTACCTTTCCTCAAAACGCTAAGCGGCGCAAAAGACTTTGCATGGGGACCAGAGCAAGCGGCGGCCTTCGCATCACTAAAGCAGCACCTGTCAGAGTTGGCAACCCTTACAAGCCCCAACCCCTTGCTACCTCTATTGCTCTAAGTTGCAGCTTCGCCACACGCAGTCAGCGCAGCGTTGGTCCAAGAGCAGGACAGAGAGGGCACAACTCGGCAGTGTCCAGTTTATTATGTCTCCGAAGTCCTCACGACCTCCAAATGCAACATGACGGAGTAGGAAAAAATTGCCTATGCAGTCGTTATGGCATCGCGCAAGTTGCGCCACTATTTCGAAGCGTTCAAGGTGCGGGTCACCTCGGACAGGGGACTCGGCGAATTATTCAGAAACCCGGAGGCGTCTGTCCGGATTGCCAAATGGGCAGCCGAGCTCTCCAGTTACCATATCACCTTTGAGCCCAGGACAGCCATCAAGTCACAAGTCCTGGCAGACTTCATCGTTGACTGGACAGGGCCAATAACGCAGCCGGACGCGCCTGCAGAGAAGGTGTGGACCATCCACTGCGACGGTGCATGGTGCCATGCGGGGGCAGGCGCAACTGCAGTCATCACATCACCCACATGGGTCAAACACAGATACGCAGCACGTCTCAGCTTTGCTTTGGAGTCCGACAGATGCACCAACAATGTAGCAGAGTACGAAGCTGTCATCCTCGGCCTTCGCAAGCTACGGGCACTTGGTGTCACTACCTGCATAATCAAAACAGACTCCAAAGTGGTTGTCGACCAGGTCGAAAAAGATTATGCAGCAAAAGACCCGCACTCATGCAGTATCTCACAGATGTCCGTAGTCTTGAGAGACAATTTAAGGGCTTTACCCTGCAGCACGTGGACCGAGCCAAGAATGAAGAGGCCGACGCATTGGCCAAAGCAGCCGCTAGAGGCGAGGTCTTGCCCTCCGACGTGTTCTACCATGTCATTGGCACGCTATCCGTCCGCAGTCCAGAGGGCCTACAAATAACCAATGACACCGAAGGCCACCGCATAGTCAACCTCATCATGACCGAAGATTGGCGGGCACCAATCACCCTGTTCCTGTAGGGATATTACCATCCAAGCGACATCAACGAGGTCAAGCGCCTCAAGCACCGAAGCCGGGACTTCGCACTCATTGATGGCCAGCTTTACAAGAAGGGGGTCAGCCAACCCATGCTTAAATGCGTCACCGAGACCGAAGGCATCCAGATCCTGCGCGAAGTCCACAGCGGAACTTGCGGCTCTCACGCGGGGCCTAGGGCCCTCGCCGCCAAGGTGATCCGTCAAGGCTTCTACTGGCCCGCTATAATCAGCGTCGCGAATCGGGTCACGAGGTCGTGCGAAGCCTGCCAGAAGTTTTCCCCCCGTTCGGGCAACCCTTCGCAATTCACAAAACTGATCGCCCACACGTGGCCCCTTCAGCGCTGGGGCCTGGACATTGTCGGGCCACTACCCACGGCCCAAGGGAACCTCAAGTTCACCTTTGTCGCCGTCGAGTATTTTACCAAGTGGATCAAGGCAAGGGAAGTATCCACAATAACATCGAAGACTGCCCAGAAATTTTTCTGGCAAAACATTGTTTGCCGATTCAGAGTCCCGTCCGAGCTCACAGTTGACAACGACAAACAGTTTGACAGCCACGACTTCATGGACTTCTGCTTCTCCATCGGCACCAAGCTTGCCTTCGCCTCAGTATATCACCCACAATCTAACGGCGTCGTGGAGCGCGCCAACGGCAAAATTTTCACGACCATCAAGAAAATGCTTCTCGACGACAAGAAGGGTAAATGGGCTGATCTGCTACCTGAAGCAGTCTGGGCGCTGAACACGACCGAGTGTCGGGCGACTGGATTCACTCCTTTCCGCCTGCTATATGGATCGGAGGCCATGACCCCGCAGGAAATAAAACATGGGTCACCACGGACAAGCGCTTGAGCCGTCCTCGACGTAGACGAACCAACCTCCAAGGACCTCATCGACGAAGATCGTGTCTTCGCCTTGCAGGCCCTCAACAAATACCAAGCTCAAACAAAGGCATGGCGCGACCACACAGTCGTCCCAAGAGAATTCAACGAAGGGGACCTCGTACTCGTCCGGACAACTCGGACAGAGGCACGGGGCAAGCTGGAGCCAAAGTGGGAGGGTCCTTTCATCGTCAAGACGAAGGCGTCCCCCAGCGCGTATAGGCTAACAACGCCATCCGGCGAGGACCTGGAGCATTCCTGGAATATCGATAATCTCCGTAAATTTTTTGTTTGAATCCTCAGGGCTAACACGCCCTTGTAATTCACCAAACAGTATCATTCCGGCCCGCACTCTTTTCCTCCCGGGGGTGAGGTTTTTAATGAGGCGGAGCCATGTAATATACACGCAAAAACCCCCCGCAAAAACTAAGACACAACATGTCGAAAAAGACCGCATCGACGGTCTTCGGCATTCGACCACACCGAAGTCACCGCGAGGGGCAGCGCTGACCACCCTCGCGTGCGACACTCCGCGCAAAAGTCGCCTAAGGGTGCAGTCGGACTAGCACAATAAGTGCGCAAAATCGAAGTCTTTTCCAAAAGACTCTCCGTGCAAAAGTCTCCTGAGGGTGCAGCCGGAATGGCACAATAAGTGCAAAAATCGAAGTCTTTTCCAAAAGACTCTCCGTGCAAAAGTCACCTAAGCGTGCAGCCGGAATGGCACAATAAGTGTGAAAAATCGAAGTCTTTTCCAAAAGACTCTCCGTGCAAAAGTCGCCTAAGGGTGCAGCCGGAATGGCATAATAAGTGCGCAAAATCGAAGTCTTTTCCAAAAGACTCTCCGTGCAAAAGTCGCCTAAGGGTGCAGTCGGACTCTCCGTGCCAAAGTCGCCTAAGGGTGCAGCCGGAATAATAGGTGCGCACAATCGAAGTCGCTCCCAAAAGACTCCGCGCAGCAGTGGCCTATGGACGCGGCTATATCAACGAAGGCGCGCAGCCTTATCATACAAATTATGGTTACATACACACAGCGAGGGCATCACATATTACATTGGCTCAACCTTCGGGATGATACCCATCTCCCTATAGTTGAACAGCATTATCCTCAATTCCTCACCCTCAAAAAGATTTCGCAGCTCCCCTTCACCCACACTAGCCCCAGCCGGCGAGGACAACAATTCCCACTTACCAGTCCCGTCCACACGAAGACGACCACTCTCCATCTCACCACAATGATGCCTATTACTTCGCGACAATTCACTCACTCTCCGTTTCGCCACCGCCCTTCGCCGCCTACACCCAGTACTCGCACCTGAAGGATCCTCAACACCCACCACACGTGGCGAAGTCTCCGCCGCAGCCACGTCCAACGACGCAAAATAATCCAATTCCTCGTCTGAAGACTCCTCCGTCCACACAATCGAACTCCCAGAATCATCAGACTCAAAACACTTAGACACAGAGCCAAACGAATCGTCATCAGCAGCCACGGTCGAAGCCGCCACAAAAATAGCATTGTCAGTAGCGGTTGCGTGCGCAGGCCCAAACCCAAGAACCTACGCAGCAACCGAGGTTCAGTATCACACAGACAAAATTTACAAACTCCTCAACACTTATTCAGCCACCTACGAGGGCCCGACCGCGGCTGTGGGTCCTCGGTTGCAGGCTCAGCAGTCGGCTCGGCCACCACCTTCAGGGCGCCTTCGCTCGTCGGCGCAGAAGCTGGCGCAGGGCCTTCTCCGGCCGCAGTAGGCGCGGGGGTCGCCGAGGTGCCTTCACCGGCATCCGAGGACGGCACCGGATTGACCTCCGCGGCCTCGGCAGCGCGCCGTCCAGACCAACAAGGTCCTCGACGTCTTCGGCATGCGCCATCTGCAGCAACAACACACTCATTTAGCAAAACTACACATACCCACACGTACAACCACACAAAAAATAGCCTTTACCTGCTCTATCGCTCGGTCGGACCGATCCCTGACCGCCTCTCGCCCGTGCGGACCCCACATCCTATCAAAGAGTGCCCCCGCCGACTGCTTCACCATAGGATCTTCGACCTTGAAGATTTCACGTTCAAAGTTTTCGTTCGCTTGGTCGAAGACCTCGTAATGCTTGCACCCCTCGCGGGACAAAGCATTCATGGCCCCCTCGCAGGTGACAAGGGAGGCGAAGGACATGAAACCTGTCACAATGGTCGGGAGCACCAGCAGCTCCTCCTGCAACCATTCGAGGAAGCGAATGCCCACTTCTTGGCCAGGCACTTCGAAGTCAGCAGTCCGCGCACCCAGCTCGCGGTACGCGTCCACAAACTGCGCGTGCGTCCGCTCGACCTCCGCGCGCGTCGAGGACTCGGCCTTGTCCACGCGGCTGCGTAGGGCGTTGAACCTCACCTCTAGCTCCTTGGTGCGTTGGCGGGCGAGACTGCCCTCCACCCGCGCCACTTTGGCATTGGCCTGCGCAGCCTGCGCATCAGCGATGGCCTTGTTCGCCTCCCTCCTCTCCTCCACCAGCTGGCGCCAAAGATCCATCTTCTCGGCCTCCATGGCGGCCACCTTCTCCGACAGCCTGTGGTTCTTGCTTTCCGCAGCTGACTTCTCCCGCACAGCATCCGCATGCTGTGCCCGGAGACGCTCGACCTCGGTAGCAACGTCCGCAGTCAGGGAACCCGACACGACGAGATCGGCGAAGTCGGCCGCCTGATAAATAAACCCATGAGACCCGAATCCTCATAAAAACAACGAATTTCAAAGTCCAACACAACTTACTTGCTTCAGCTGCTGTGACAGCTGCTGCGACGCTTCCCTCAGTCGCTGAGACATGGAGCCCACCACGTCCTTAGCGGCAGCGGCCGACAGAATCTCGCCGCTCGCGCAGAAAGTGGCCCACGGGTTTCGCGCGGCACCCTTCGCCCCCACCACTGCCGTTGGCGAAGTGGTCGCCACCGGAGGTGGGACAACAGTCAGTTGCCCCTCACCCGAACCTGCACCATGATACTGGTCAAAGA